>NC_141147.1:81941778-82577611 GCF_053477565.2 Lygodium microphyllum
TAAGCCTACCCATAGCCTAAAGAAGCTTTGTCCTCAAAGCTTAGAATAGAAATGAAATTTACAAGGGATATACAAAGAGCTTGTGAGGAAGTACATCCATGCAAATAGAGAAGTCCATAAGCCAAAGAAGATCCTATATGAAACATGATGCTAAAGGAAGTGAAATATGTGCTAAAATTGTCCAAACATGATAACTAGTATGAAAATTACCATAACTTGGTGTAGACATATCCACCTCTCAAATGACATGTCATGAGAAAATAGACACAAAGTAGAAGCTTCTCCATGCATAAAAGAGATATTTTGACCAAGTTAGGGCAATTAATTTCATAATAGAATTTTAATACAACAAGCTGTCATGTTTTGAAATTCATTGTTCTTCATGTAAAAGCCATGGATAAGAATCAAGATAGGAGGACAGCTACCAAGTAGACTCTTCAAGAGGTAAACCTCACCATTTAATAAGTTATTTCAGCAATATTCAGTTCCTCAAGACTTTCTCTCTCTTTCAAATGACTTTTTTCAACTCATAAATGTCAGGATTGTGGGAGAGAAGGAAGGAGTCTCACTTGTAGCTTTCTTGCTTGCACAATGGGGGAATACACACAAGGGTGGAGGCTGAAAACAGTTTTCCTCTTCTTAGTTGTGTAAGCCAAAAGAACTCTCGTACAAAAAGATAGAAGAACCCTAAATATGGGTCTCAAACCAAACTCAACTAACTAAGGTGGCATACTAACTGAGCCACGAACTAGAGTAGATAAGGATAGCTGTCATCTAGCTATTATTCATGGGCGGTGTACCAACCGCATCTACAACTGACAAGTCGGTGACATAAATGCACAACGGTCACCCTGGCGTATCACGAGTGGAGCTCGATATCTCAACACTCCCCCTCGAGCTCAATCCCAATTCCTGCACACCAAGCAGGTCTCTGAACTTGCGCAGCTTCTCTGCGCCCAATGCCTTCGTGAATATGTCAGCTACCTGATCCTCTGTGCTGACATAAACTAGATCAATAAGACCTAGTAAAACCCTCTCCCGCACATAGTGATAATGCACCTCAATGTGCTTTGTTCTAGCATGATAGACTGGGTTATTTGCCAAGTGTATACTACTCATGTTGTCACAATAAATGACAACTGGCCCATCTGTAGACTGATGCATATCATAAAGTAGCTTATGCAACCAAGCTACCTCACATGCAGCCATTGCTGCACCCCTGTACTCAGCCTCTGTGCTCGACAAGGCAACTGTAGGCTGTTTCTTGCTGCTCCAAGTGACTGCAGCACTCCCAAAAGAGAACACATATCCACTGGTAGATCGTCTATCAGAAATGCTACCAGCCCAATCAGCATCAGTGTATCCATGCAACTGTATTTGAACCCCAGTCTCATAAAATAGTCCATACTGCAATGTGGACTTCACATACCTGAGTATGCATCTAGCCGCATCCAAATGCGATTTCCTTGGAGCCTGCATAAACTGACTTACCAATCCAACAGCATAGCTCAAATCTGGCCTGGTAATAGTCATATAAATCAAGCTTCCTACTATGCGTCTGTACATAGTAGGGTCTTCTAGAAGCTCACCTGCATCTGCGCTCAGCTTCACATTCTGCTCCAAAGGAACTGAAATAGGCTTACAGCCTGTCATCCCATATTTGGACAGCATGTCCAATCCATACTGCCTCTGCAAGAGCTGTATCCCACTTGGTGATCTAATCACCTCAATGCCCAAGAAATAACGCAGCTCTCCCAAATCCTTCATCTCAAACTTCTGCTTCAATAGCATTTTTACATGAAGGATATCTTCATCACTGTCACCTGTCATAATCAAATCATCAACATAAATGACAAGTAGCATAATACCTTTCTCTGTTTTTCTCACATAAAGTGAGAAATCTGCCTTGGAAATCTGAAAGCCAATAGTGACAAGATACTGTCCTATCTTGTCAGACCATGCTCTAGGTGCTTGCTTCAAGCCATACAAGGCTTTCTTCAACCTGCAAACAAACTGAGGATGAACATCATGCACATAACCTGGTGGCTGCTCCATATAGACCTCTTCTTGCAAATCACCATGCAAGAAGGCATTCTTTACATCCATCTGATGTAAAGACCATCCCTTTGATGCAGCCATAGCAATGACTGCTCTTACGGTTGCCATCCTTGCAACCGGACTGAATGTTTCTTCATAGTCAATGCCATATGTTTGTGCATACCCCTTGACTACTAATCTTGCCTTGTATCTGTTCACAAAACCATCTGCATTGTGCTTCACCTTATAAACCCACTTACATCCAATTGAATTCTTACCTTTAGGCAAAGGTACCAATTCCCATGTAGCATTTGCTTCCAAGGCATCCATTTCTTCATCCATGGCTTTCTCCCATTTTTCTTTTCCCATGGCTTCCTCAAAAGAAGTGGGTTCTGGTTCCTGTATCACTTTAACCATATATGCATAGTGAATGGCTGTAAATCCATCATATTTCAGCCTATCCACAGGATACCTAACTCTGGTAGACCTGCGCAAAGTAGGTTCACTCCCAGGTGCTCTCAAAACATCCCTGGTCTTCCTTACTCCAGGTGTAACAATAGAAGGAATACCCAACTCATCATCAATGCTCTGTTCTGAGCCACTGGATTCACCATCCACATAAGAGTGACCTGCATTCACATCAAACATGGGCTGATCTACCTTCTCTTTTCCTTTTCGTGATACTTGCATACCACTATTTGCGCTGCCTTCAGAAGATTCTCCTGATCTCAATCTGCCTGTCCATGGCGAAGAATGTGAACCACTGCTAGAGGACGCTCCAGGTCCACTAATATCTTGTGACTGCTGCTGAGAATTCTGTGCAACATTACCATTTTGTGCATCTACATTATCAATCACATTTACTGGTTTATACCAGCTACTCATCTCATCAAAAACAACATCTCTGCTCACTGTAAACTTACGAGTAGAAAGGTTATAGCATCTATACCCTTTTTGCTGCAGAGAGTAACCAATAAAGATGCACTTCTCAGCTTTTGGATCCAACTTGGATCTCAACTCATCTGGCACATGTACATAGGCAATGCAACCAAAAATTTTCAAATGAGAAATATCTGGTTTCCTACCAGTATACCTCTCCTCTGGAGTCATCCCATGTATTGCTGCAGTGGGAGTCCTGTTCATTATATAGACTGCTGTAGCAACTGCTTCAGCCCAATAAAAATCTAGCAGGTCTTTTTCATTGAGCATGGCACGAGATACCTCTCCAATATGCCTGTTTTTCCTTTCTGCAACTCCATTTTGTTGTGGGGTATGACTGCATGAATATTGCTGCTTTATGCCATGCTCCTGCAGGAACCTTGCAAACTCATTTGAGAGGTACTCTCCCCCTCCATCTGACCTTAGGCATTTTATTTGCAGGCCTGTTTCTTTTTCAACCATAGCTTTAAGAGTTTTGAAATGCCCAAAAACTTCACTTTTCTTTTTCATAAAATACACCCAAACTTTTCTGCTATAGTCATCAATAAAACTGACAAAATAATGACAGCCTCCAAAAGATGCGGCTTTAGTAGTCCACACATCAGAGTGGTTTAATTCCAATGGCTTCTTACTCTCTTGAACATGTCTAGGAAATGGTTTCCTTGCCTGTTTTCCAAACTGACAGGCTTCACATACCTTATGCATTTCTGCAACCTTGAATTTAGGCAATCCTGCAACAATATTTTGGGCCTGCATTGATTTAAGTCGCTGTACATTAACATGACCAATGCGTTTATGCCAGATATCAATATCTGCAACTACACCGGTCCCATGTGCAAACATTGCTGCACTCAATTCAGACATGTCTGCATCCAACGTAAACATTCTGCCCTTCTTCTTTCCTTTTGCTATCAAGCGACCTTTATTTTTCATATCCTCAACAAAGCATCCATGAGGATTAAATCTGACCTGCAAGCCTTGTTCAACCATTTGACCAACAGAAACCAGATTCTTGGTGATATTCGGGACATGAAATACATCGGACATGTATTTCTTTTTCCCATCCTGCATAGACAAGGGAATTTTTCCAATCTGCACAATAGGATGTGCAGTATCATCACCAGTCTCCACAAATCCTGGTTTTTCCATTTTCCTTGCATCCTCCATCCATTCTGCATGACCTGTCATGTGGTTTGATGCACCTGAGTCAACATACCATACATCATTGCTTTCTTCTGCACTTGTCACAGAATTGTTCATGTGCTGCACCATGAACAAATGCTCATTTCTGTCATCACCCTGTCTACTAGAAGATGCATAATTCCCTTGTTGCAGTTTTCCATTCATAATGTCATTCTGCTTTTTATAGCAGTCTTTAGCCATATGACCCATTTTACCACAGTAGTAGCATTCAACATTACTGTTTGCATTTTGGCCTCTTTGCCATCCACCACGACCTCTTTGGCTCCCCCTGCCTCTAGAGTTACCACGTCCTCCTCCATAGGACTGGTTTTCTTGAGTTTGCTGCATATTCTGATTTCTACCACGGCCTCCAAATCGGCCTCCTCTACCTCTGCCTCTACCTCTTCCAGCATTTGAGTAGAAGACAGCTTCTTTTGAAGTTCCTCCTGAAGAAGATGTACCACCATTTCTCTGCTCCTCAGAAATTAGAAGAGCAATCAACTCCTCAAAATCAGGAAATCTTTCACGAACTGAAATGGATGTCCGAAACTGTGCATAATCCTTTCCTAGACCATTCAAGGTCACAGAAACTAAATCATCATCTTCCACTGGCGACCCAATGGAAGCAAGTGCATCTGCAATCTTCTTCACCTTCATGTGGTAGTCATTGATGCTCATATTTTCTCTTTGCACATTGTGCAACTCTTGCTTGAGCTGCATTTTCCTGGCTTGCGTATTTGTGCTATACATCTTTGACAGAGTATCCCATGCCTCCTTTGGCGTACTTGCATCCTGAATATGCACAATCATAGAGTCTGAAATGCTGATAGACAGCCAGTACATAACTTTCCTGGCTCTCTCATGCCATGCTTTGAATGCCTGCATTTGCTGTTGATTGGGAACATCAGGAAGAACTGGTTCTTCTTCATTTCCTGCAACAAATTCCCAATATCCTTTTCCCATAAGGAAATTCGTCATTCTAAACTTCCATGCCTGGAAGTTGTTCTTGTCAAGCTTTTCAGTGACAATCTGTGAAAGAGAATCAGACGCCATTACAGAATACTGCAAAAAATTCTGTCACTACAAAAAACACAGCTTCACCCTCACAAGGATTTGACCACACAGTCACTCCCTAGTGACGATTTTGCATAAACAGGAACCAAGGATGATTCTGAAACTCCCAATGTCTCTGCGCACAAGCATACGATGCAATTTCTACAGTAACTTTTCACCGACCTGTAGAATAGTGGCTGCACAGCATAAAACGGAGCCTTTTCCTGAGTGCGTGCAGAAATCTTCCGCCTCCAAAACAGGCCCCGAAATGGCCTCAAATAAAAAAAACAGGGTCGCCAAGAGCTAAAGCTCTTACCCGCAGCATATACTGCCCTCTTGCTTCACCGCGAAGGGCGTCTCAACCTGAGACAATGCACTCTTGCAATTTCCGGCTGTGCTACCTGCAGAGATCTGCTCCCAAAACAGAAAATGAAAGCAACACTGCTCCTCTTACCAGAACACCGCGAGCTTGGCTTGCTTTCTTGAGCTCCTTACCACGAACAAGGCTCTGATACCATGTCAGGATTGTGGGAGAGAAGGAAGGAGTCTCACTTGTAGCTTTCTTGCTTGCACAATGAACAAGGCTCTGATACCATGTCAGGATTGTGGGAGAGAAGGAAGGAGTCTCACTTGTAGCTTTCTTGCTTGCACAATGGGGGAATACACACAAGGGTGGAGGCTGAAAACAGTTTTCCTCTTCTTAGTTGTGTAAGCCAAAAGAACTCTCGTACAAAAAGATAGAAGAACCCTAAATATGGGTCTCAAACCAAACTCAACTAACTAAGGTGGCATACTAACTGAGCCACGAACTAGAGTAGATAAGGATAGCTGTCATCTAGCTATTATTCATGGGCGGTGTACCAACCGCATCTACAACTGACAAGTCGGTGACATAAATGCACAACGGTCACCCTGGCGTATCACTAGTGGAGCTCGATATCTCAACAATAAATAATAAGACCACCTTCATCCATTGGAGGCAACTCTATCAAAACTATAATGGCTAGACCCACATACTTCTTTAATTGAGAGATATGAAAGACATCGTGAATGCATATAGAAGAAGGCAATCCAAGCTTATAAGTAAGCTCTCCCTCTTACTTGAGGATTTAGTAAGGGCCATAAAACCAAGGAGCAAGCTTATTGTTACCACCCTTCAAAAAGGCATACTTAGACTTGGGTACTTTGAGAAAAGCCCAATCACTCTCATCAAAATCCAATGGCCTTTGTTTCTCATCAACATAAGCTTTCATGACTTATTGAGGTTTTTGAATATTTACCTGCATTGACTCATCAAAGCTTCCATCTTCTCAAGTTTAGCCTTAGCTTGCGAGTTTACATCATCATCAAAAAGAGTAGAAGATATTTGCACTTTGTACCCTAAAGTGCTTCAAAAGGAGACTTGTAATAAAATTCGACCAGACATAACCATTGGTCAAAAAGAATCTTGAGTATCACAGCAAAAATGGTGAAGATAAGCTCCCAACCATTTATTACTATGCTCCATTTATCCATTCATTTGGGGGTGATAGGTCATGTTGGGAGTCAACTTAGTATCCATAGAAGCAAAGAGACTTGACCAAAAATTACCTATAAATTTATTATCATGATTGAATGATATCTTTAGTGGCGTTCCATGAAACCTAAACACACTTTCCATAAATTGTTTAGCCACTTGCTTAATTATTAAAAATTAGACTTTATTAGTGGCAATAAAATGGGTAGATTTTGTCGATCGATCAATAACCATATAAATGCTATTCCAACCATGCTTCAATGTTGGTTATTTCATGATAAAATCCATGCTAATATTAATCTATTTAACTTGAGAAAAGGATAATGGCTAAAGTAATCCACTGGATAGAAGTGTGGAATCTTTATTTTATCGACACAGAAGACATTGCATAACATAATCTTTGGCATCCCTACAAATGCCCTTTCCAATAAAAACTCTTATGAATAGTGTTAAATGTTTTAAATAGCCCATGGTGACCTGCAAATGTGAATAATGCATTTCTTGCAAAATGTGATGCTTGAAATATGCTTGAGGCATCAAATAAGCTTGATCTTTGTACCACAATAATCCCTTATGCCATGTAAAATTAGGATACTCATCACCTCTTCCTTGCTAAAATACTCTCATCATAGTGGCTGCATTTTCATCAAGCAAGTACTATTCTTATATATCATAAATCTAGTATTTGCACAAAGTAGAAATAAAAAAAAGTGAACATGCCCATATTCGTGAGACAAAGTATCAGGCACAATATTGTCTTTACCCACCATGTAGGAGATATCAAAGTTATAGCCTTGAAGTGGAAACAATGTTCTTTTTTTAGGAGACAAAGTGGGCTATGATAGAAAATATTTCAATGTTCTGTGATCACTCTTGAACTTAAAACAGTTGCCATAGATGTAGTGATGCCACTTTTTAATTGCATGTAGGATGACTAATATTTCATGCTTATAAACATGGAGTTAGTATTCCTTTTTATCCTATTTTCTACTTTCAAAAGCAATTACTCCATGATCTTGATATAGAACAATCACAATACCTCTTCGATTAGCATTTACACATATAGTGAATTCTTTGGAAAAATTTGGGCACAATAGAATGGGTGTTGAAACTAATAATGACTTTAACTCATTGAAGCTATTATCCACTTTGGAATCTCAAAAGAAACATTCTTTCTTCAGCATGTATAGTTAATGGAGCTACAACTTGAGCATAATTTTTAATGAACATCTGATAAAAAGAAGATAATCCAAGGGAACCTCTCAAAGATGTAGAAGTCATAGGGGTAGGCCAATTCTCACTCTAATCCTACTCTCACTGATAATGTGGCCCGAATATTCCACCTCATTCTGCATAGAAAAACACTTTGATCCTTTTGCAAAGAGTTTGTAATTTCTCAGTGTGTCGAATATCTCCCTTATATACTATAAATGCTCGTCCCTGGATTTACTATATATGAGGATATCATCAAAAAAGACAAGAACTATCTTGAATAAGAATGGTTGCAAAGTCTTATTCATGAGAGTCTAAAAAAGTAGCTAAAGCATTTGATAAACCAAAAGGCATCACAAGAATCTAATACAATCCCCTCTCAATTTTGAATGCAATCTTGTACTCCTCCCCCTTGTTCATGTGAATCTAATGGTATCCTAAACGTAGATCAATCTTCGTAAAGACCTTGGCATCCTTGAGTTCATCTAGAGTATCATCAATGTGAGTAATGGGATACTTGTTATTAATTGTAGACTTATTTATCTCTCTATAATCAATGCACATGTGGAATGTCCCATCTTTCTTCTTCACTAAAAGTATCGGAGAGGCAAAATGTGATAGATTGGTACAAACCCATTTGTAGCAACTCTTTAACCTATCACTCCACCTCTTCACACTCAACCTTATACAATCTGTAAGGAGGTTTATTAATGGGCTTGGTATTAAGAACCAAGTCAATTAGGTGATTAACCTCTCTCTTAGGTGGCAATGAAGATGAGGAGTGAAATATGTATTTGTTTTTCTCCAACAATTTACTCAATGTTGAATTCTTCTTCTTTTGAGTAGGTGTGTGCTAATATTCATTCCTTTTAGAAAGAAAAATGTTGAATACACAAGACTTGTAATTGAATTTTTCTCATTAATTTCTTCATGGGAATGAGCTCCATATGCTTATGATCCACTCCATGCAAGATAATTGGTTTATTCCAAGAGAATTCCAATTGCATGGCATTCAAATCCATTTGACAATTGTGTTCAGCCAATCACATCCAAGCATTATGTCAATGGGTCCCATTTTCAAGGCTATCAGATTAAGTTGTATAATGCATGACATTTGAAAGCTCGATAGGAGTGCATGGGTACACTTCATGGCTAGCTTCAAAAGCCCCATTAGCAACTTGTACCCTCAATGGTGCCACTATATCTTTAGGTAGTAGCTTCAGCCCTTCCAAAGATTTAGTATTTGCAAAACTATGTGTGTTGCTCGCATCCACAAGAATATAGGCAAGATAAGCCCTTTGAGGATAAGAGTATTTTCACATCTACTACACATCCAAGCATCATGAGATATCAAAGAAATCATAAAATTACCATTTGGATCAAAAGGGAACATGTCCATCATATCATAAAACTCTTCATTTCCAACTTCTTTATCTTCACGTGGCTCCTCAACTATAGATAAAGCTAGCACTTGAAAGAGTTCACTCTCATTCACTTCTTCATATGATCCCTCTTCTATGATCATGTTGATTTTTTCTCCCTTTGACTTGTACTTTGTCTCATATCAAGGGTCCATTTCTCCCCGCATTTAAAACATAAACCTTTGGTATATAGCTCCTTCAATTTGTCATTAAGCACATGCTTTTTTATTAATTATTGGATGTAAGTTTCCCTCCAAATTTTATCCTTTTAAAATCTAATTTAAATTTAGCATTAGGCTTTGGATTCATTTCCTAATTTGTGCCATAAACTATAGGAAAAGATAGAACCTTGCTATAAGAATTTTGGAACTTGCTCTCTGGTCTAAATGGCTCCCTTTGCTGACTGAATTATTATCTCGACCTAGAAGACTACTTTGAAATTGAATTTCCCACAATTTTGGGCTAAAATGATGACATGGCTCTACGATACTTTTGATTGTACCTTTCAATAAGCTGAATTACTTCATGGATATTCTTGGACTGCATTGCACCTACCTTTGAAGAGAGATGTGAATAAAGCCAGTAAATGTACTTATTCAACTTCGCTATATTTGTGGTACCTTCTACATGTGTGAACAAATTCAAGAACATATTGGAGTAATCCTGCACGGACATCTCTCTTTGCTTCAAGATACCATTCCCTTTGCAACATCTCCTTCTCCATTGGAGATACAAATATATCAAACATTACCTGCTTGAATTCATCCCATGTACCAAACTCTTTCCCAATTTTTTGCATATACCTCTACCAAGTGTGGGCATAGCCTTCAACATGAAGGGCTACATAACTAATGTTGGATTTATTGCTCCTTAGGTAAAGGGTAAAGAACATTTCAAGCTTGTTAATCCATTCTTCCTATTTTGTAGGCAAAGAATTATATCATTGAACTTAGTAATGCTGATATTTTCCTTCTAATCATGGTCATTGTATGGGGACTTAGAGTTGGGATGTCCAAAGGTTTATTCTCTCCAAGAATCTTTATTCTCTGAATATTTCCTTTGATAGGCTGCCCATTTTGATTGCTATCAAACCCTTGATGAAGTGACTGACCATTGCCATGATTAGAGGATCTTGCAAATGATTGTCACTCTCTTGGAGGTTGATCATGCATAGATCTTCATGCACCCTTATGTCTATCATCAAGGTTGATCTCTACTCGTCTTGGCATGCTAGCAAGCTTGAGGATATAATAACTTATAGAAAGGATCACATCCATGCTCTTCATCATCTATGCATATATCCTCTTCATGCCTACTGTCATTCCTTTGATTGAATTGAGATCTTGATTAGTTATTGGGATAATATGAATTAGGTTGATATGTATCTCTAAGTTTAGAAGGCTCTTCTTTCTCAAAATTGTAGGATCAAGAAGTGGAGTGGAATACAAGTCTTTTGGGGGCAGATATCACCAATTGTAGGTTGTGTTTCTGACATTTTGCTTTCCAAGTTCTTAATAACAACAATCAGCTCATCAAATTTACTATCCATTGACTTGTTAAGCATATATATATTCCCAAGGATCCCCTCATTCATGCTACTCAACTCCTTAAACAATTGTTGGCACCAGCTAGAACCTTGAGATACATGAAAGTCTACATCTTCAGAATGACTTCGTTGAGCATTGATAGCATTAGTGCCTTCATCATCTTCTTGGTGCTGATTTTGCCCATTAGACTTAGATCGGTAAGTCCTAACCTCTTCATTTATAGTTTCCAAGATGTGGTCTTTTCTTTTGTTCTTGGCCATCTTGAATATAAATCTATATAATGGTGGACTCACAATCACAAAAATGGTAATAACTTCTTATTTGAATGTCCAAACGAGGTGATTTTTATCTTAATACCTTGGCAACAAAGTCCCCTATCTAGCCTTAATAGTAATTTTTGTTAGAATTGCTTTTATCGGCCCCGGAACCAAATTTAGTGGTATGTCCAAAAGTATTATGCCAGCTATCTAGACCTTGTCTGCAGCTATAAGACTGTCTATAAGTGAATGTTCTTGTAGCAAACTCTAAATAACCCTAAAGTACACCTGTAGGCCACTTGCATGACCTCTAATACCACTCCCAAATGTGGTAGAATACTTGCAAGTGCATGTACAAGTTTATAATACCTATCTAAAATTCTTGTTTAGCCCTATTTGATTGGAAACCACCTAAAAAGGTTAAATACCACCTACAACTGGCTACACTAATCTATCATACCCCTACAAAGTATAATAAATGCTTTGTTTTAGCTATATCAAGCTAAAATCACCCTAAAAGATATGTAATACTACTAAGGTAAAGTAGGATAAATAATTTTCAAAATAAGTCTTTTATGCAAAGGTGTATAACTTTAGCTCTCACCCCTTGCGATCCTCACAAGCATTCCACCCATGCTTCTTAACATGACCAACATGACCATAGATTTTTGTAAGAACTAGGATAAGATTTTTTCATGTTGCATTACCATCAACATATGACTTTACTACTTTGCATTTGTGAAGGTATTCATAAGGTTTTGTAGGACTTAGGGCTTTGAAGTCTTTAATAAGTGATAAAGTATTTGATATTCGTGAATAAAAGGTGGTTTTATATGGGGAAATGGTAATCTCAACGTAGATATTTTCGAAGAGATAATGTTGCATTTTGGTTAGCATAATGTATTTTTAATCCAATGATTTGTAAATTTCATATAAGATGCAATTTTAGCCCTCCTTATTGGAAAATGCTTTTAATAGCACCACTTGCAAATTTTTAATTTGAGTATTGATCATGTTATTATTTCATTTCTACTCTCCTCTTCAACCAACGCCTAGGATTCTAGTGCTTCTGACAGGAGTGTGTGGAGGGACTTCTTCATGGATAGAAAATCTTTTCTTATGCTTGAGGTTTGATTCCAATGACAAATCCTCTTAAATAACGTAGGTTAGTGATTTGATGCACATTCTATAACCTTATAACTATGTAGCTTATGACATTGTTATTTATAGTATAAACTTTGAAGACTTCCACATCTAACATGATTCTCGACAAGAGTTCACACCATAAAGAATCATGATAGAGTGACATGCATTATAAATACATGTGATATTATCTAATGTCAGGGACCTTAAATGGAAAATTTCACCAATGATCACAATTGTTAGCTATGGGTATCAAATAGAAAGTGTTAAAGCATAGGTAGAGTCTACAACACATAAAGGGAATGAGATATCTGAGGGAGGACATTTCAGTCCACTTTAAAGATAGTGTAGGACTAAATAGTATAATTGATAAAAAAAAGGGAGACAAATGAGGTTGGAAGAAATGAGAATCGAGTATGTAGTGGCTATTTGTGGAGTATAAGGAGATAGGGTGGAGTAAGGAGATGGCATGTGCATAGAGGTAATGGAGGATATGAGGATGATCCATTGTGACTACACAATTAGTAGACATTATGAAGTGATAGATAGAGTAAGATGTGAATAGAGAATTAAAAGCACAGAGATTTAAAACTACTTATAGATGGGAGACATAAAATAAGAAAGAGGGTAGACAATATGCAAACAAGGTACATAAACTTGCAAGCGAACTTAAAAAGTTTAATTAGAAGATGGAATGGTGGGCTAGAAAGAGGCAAAAAGATGGGGATAGATATAACATGAGTGAAAAATTATATGTACAAATACCAAGAGTTCACACAATGTTTTGCTTATAGTAGAGAAAGTATTAAAAGGAAAAAGAATGTGAAGATTAAAGATATTGGATAGAATGAGACGAAGAGTTCACACAATGTTTTGCTTATAGTAGAGAAAGTATTAAAAGGAAGGGGGAGCAATTAGATGTAAAGAGATGATAAAGTATAAGAGTAAATAGATGCAAGAAACTTAAAGAATATGCACATATAAAGAATGTGAAGATTAAAGATATTGGATAGAATGAGACGAAGTAAAAGTAAAACATCCTAAAACCATAATGGCATACCATTTCAATGTAAATAAATAGAAATCTCACCTTTGTTTACCCATTCACAAACACATATGTGTGCATGCATACATGGTGTTGATCATCACAAGTGCTTAAAACAACTAAGCTAGAAAGCGTGTAAGGAGAGCATCAAGGGTATAGTGTGGCATAAATAGGATGCTTGTGCATAATACGAAGAGTTGGTAAATAGTTGCTTCAAAAAGAGGGTGAGGTACATAAATGTAGAATGTCAAGGGTTCGTACATAGCTACTTAAAAGAGAGGGAGGCACGGGTAGGGAGTGGGTAGGGAGTTGCTTAAAAGAGTGGTAGAGGGGCATGTATATCCATGGGTAATAGAAAAATATATATATTCAAACATAGGAAGAATAATTGCATGTCCATCTCATGATTATTTACATTCTTAAGCATACTATACTTTTGAAATAGCAATAATCATTAAGTACTTACTGTATCTTTATTAACATCACTTTTAATTAGTAAGGTTATATTTCCAGTTAGAAGCTACTTTTTATTAAAGCATTATGTTGGCTTGATGAATGCAAACCAAATGAGTTGGGTGCCCAATATCATTCATATATGGCTACCAACCATTTTCTATTGAAGTATTAATTCACCTTAATAATTTTGCCAATAGTTAACCAAAACATATATAAGGAGGATCATTTGCATTTGATCTAACCTTATTCAAAGGCGGTTCACTGACCCTACATGATTTGTTATTTTTGATAAGTCCTATAGAAATAAGTTCAAAGACCCTTGGGTCACAAGGCAAGGACTTCAAGGATAGTAAGCAAGACATGGTCTAAGAGTGCATCGGCCTATGTGTGTATGAGAGAGAGAGAGAGAGAGAGAGAGAGAGAGAGAGAGAGAGAGAGAGAGAGAGAGAGAGAGAGAGAGAGAGAGAGAGAGAGAGAGAGAGAGAGAGAGAGAGAGAGAGAGAGAGAGAGAGAGAGAGAGAGAGAGAGAGAGAGAGAGAATTGCATCTATATGTGTGGGGAGATGACCCAAAGAGAAGGGAGGTCCATGTTTATTGGAGGAATTTGTATATATTTGAGTGAGGACTCACATCCATGTCCATGTCAACATCTACAAAGTGCACACAACTCTAAGTGTCTCTTTAAATCTCTCAACAAACAAAGAGATTAGGTGCATGAAACTATAATGAGTGACATAATTACATACACATAGGTACGACATACATACATATGCACACATATGTACATGCGTGTATGTATCTATATTCATGCATGCATGAATGCATGTATGTATTTATATACATGTGTGCATATGAGTGTATGATATGCATTATTAAGCTATAAAAGAACATGTGAAAAGAGCCAAAAAGAGTTATGTGTCTATGTGAGAAGCACAATAGAAGCAAGTCTACACAGAGAACAATTTTTTTGCATATGTATATAAGAGAGAGCACATGTGCCCAGTTCAGTAAATAGAGAAAACATGGCTTTTGTTTCTTTGCAAGGTGTGGACATTACACACACACACATGTGTGTGTGCACACATGCAGAGTATTCAACTTATAAGTGATATTTCCAAACGTGTTCATTAATAAGAGGGCACTTGCCTTAATCTTTCTTATAAGCATTCTTTTTTAATGCATCTTGTTTGTCTATTCACACATGTTTTGATCATGATTTTCATTGGTTCATCTTTGTGAATGAATTTGGGAGAAAATTTTAGATATAGAGGATTATATAGAGTTTCATGATCCCGTTTAGAAGAACTACATAAGTGAACTACGAATAGTTCCTTGACTTCACAATGAGGTAAGCTTTATGGCTTCCATTTTTTACTCCAGTTACAATTTTTATATGCATTAAATTAAGATTTATTTGTATGCTCTTACATCAAAAGTCTCGTAAAACTTTAGTGGGATTTAGAATCCTTAAGCAATGGGATTGGCCCACTTATAGTTTTCATTAAATGCATTCAAGTGATCTCAACTCTTGAAATTTTTTGCATGAGATCTACAATCCAACCACAATGCTCCTAAAAGCGTATAATGCTAAAAAAGAAAGAGATACTAAGTGGGGACTCATGTTGCTTAAGCTTCTAAAAGCAAAGAGTACATTTTAAGATAATAGCTGGATTAGTTTGGCAATCCAACCAAAAAATAACAAGACAAGGAGAGCATTAAAAAAGGCTTACATAAAAAATTAAAGGGCAAAAGGGGTGGGTGCATGTGTGTGTGTGTGTGTGAGAGAGAGAGAGAGAGAGAGAGAGAGAGAGAGAGAGAGAGAGAGAGAGAGAGAGAGAGAGAGAGAGAGAGAGAGAGAGAGAGAGAATCAATTTTCAATGCACTTTGCATTTGCTAATCCACTTTTGCAAGGGAATTGATATCACCTTGGATAGACACATGACAAAATATCAACTTTTGATGTTTAGGGTGGTTATACACTATTTCGGATGCCAAAGGTAGTGTAGAAGTGTCTACATATGGGGAAATGGGTAGAGATTTAAGTTAGACAATTAGTAAGGTGGTTCCTCATTAAATGACGAATGCCCACCCTTGCCCAAAGTGTTGCCATGCACTTTTTAAATGTGGGTGCATGCATGATTGTAATGCATTTACACACCAAAAGGACACACTTTGCAAAAATGTAAAGAATAATAAACATATTATATTTTTGATTGGTTACATTGCAAAAATTGCATCCTTCTATATCACTTTATAGAGTGGGCTGGGGAGACTCCCCATCCAAATGTGGGCATGAATTTTACAAATCTAACCGGTAAACAATAGGTCACCTCCTTTGTAGTGGGTAAAGAGAGTGGGTGCTCAAACCCTAAGCAGTTTGATCGGTTAACAACTTATAGAGCGGGTGTTTGTCATTTGGTGTTTAAATAACCTACATGAGCCATTGTCACTTTGTGAAATGGGCATGGATGCAAGCCTCAAGGAGGGTTCTCCTTTACCTAAAAATGCTTGTCCCCCAGAAAATGCAGGCCCAATCATATGCTGACATGTGATGCAACACTCCTATTTATTTTGTATTATCCTATCCATTTGGGGGTAGTGTGTAACCAACCTTATTGTCTCCCCTGTGTGTGTGTGTGTTTCCATGCAGGTCTTTTATTACCTTTATGGTGGGGAAGAAATGGTAAAAAGCATTTCTACGTTTATGTTGAAATCTTCATGGGTTCAAAACCTAGAATCTGGGATTTTTCCCACATTTGAAAAGGCCACTATAGAAAAACTCTCTTCTTCTTCTTCTTCTTCCCATTCCAAGCTCGCCATATAATCTGCTATCATGTAAGTTATGTTATTTGTAACAATGAATGGTCTGATTTTTGTAGCTTTTATTATTGAGTGAAACTCTCTTCTTGATTGGTAAGCTCAAAGTTTTTAAGAAAAGGAAGAAAAAGGGCATGCTAATGTAAGCAGACAAAGATGTAGAACATGTGCTAAACGGGATTGTGATTGAGGATCAATTGTGGACAATGTGGATAATTAAGTTAAATGCCTTAATAATCCATCTATGATAGAAAAGCCTAGATGTGTTGGCTTAACATGGGAAGGTCGATTGCTTCTTTGTTGTTGATTCATGTGATGGAGTTGTTGGTAGTTTTATTGGCGTGAATGGTGATTCGGCCACACATTTCTTCCTTTCCCACATCTCTTCTTCACTTAGGTACCAAAGTGATTTGCCATTGAAATGACAATGCTTTTAGAATGGGTTTGGCCTTGCTTTGATTGTAATGAGATGATAAATCAAAGGAAATATAATAATTAGAAGTTTGTGATTGTTCCTCTCTCTTACTTTATTTATGTTCTCCCCATTCCCTCTCTTTTCTTATCACTTTTCTCCAGCTCTCTCCTTATCCCCATCTCCCTCATTCAATCTATCTTGCCATCTAACTCTCAATATCAATCCTCTCTCTATATCTCCTTCTCTATCTCTATCTCTACCTTCAATGTTCTTATCTCCTTATTCTCCACCTCTCTATTCCTCTCCCTTCTTCATCCCTCCCTCTCTAACATTTCTTTATTTCTTTTACTCATCCTATTGCTCACCAAAACAAATTGCTGCCTGAGGGGTTTTTGGGGGGGGGGGGGGGGGGGGTGTGTTTAGTATAGATTATGAAGGAGGGGGTCATCATAAAAAGAAAAATCTACAAAACATTTTAAATCAAGTGCAAAACATCTAGTTATAAGGCTTGTTCCCACATAGTAACGAAAAGCCTAGATAGTACAAACATGCATAAGACCTAGTTAGCTCATTGACCTTTTCGATTACAACTACTTATCACTTCTTAATACATGGTTGATTGCAAGTGCAAACGAAGCTCTTGCACTTACATGCATGCCTATAGAACTATGAAATTTCCTATAAGCTTACAAGCAACTTCTTAAGCCCTCCATGTCATGGTACATGGACATAAAACCTATTTGAAATGTAGTTTGTGAATTGAAACTTATATAAAGGTGTTAATTGTGGTCAATGTAAAAGCGACAAGAATTATTTATTTTCTTAATATAAAAATAAAGGAAAGGAATTTCATAGAATGTATTAAGAGCATAGGCTTGCTTTGAACATCTCAAATTTTCTTGAACTAACATCAACCTCTCGTCCAGAAAAGATCGACAAGTTTTGGGTATAATGGTAGTGTGCCATTGTGCACAGTTGATGTTGGATTGATTAAACAGAAAAACGTCAAATTATTATTATTATTTCAATGCACGAGTTTTCATAACAAGTTGTTTGAAAAGCTCAACACATGGTGTAGAGTGGTTCTTCGATGTGGAGCCGCAAACGTAATGCTGGTGTGAACAAACGCTAAGTCTCGAGAAAAATATCAGAAGCTAGATTAGCTGGGTAGCGTAGGCATATCAATCTTCTGGCTTTGGTTGCAAAAAGCTTACATGTCACATACAGAAGATTATTGATGCATGTGAACGGGAGCGTGGAGGGGCGGGATTCAAAAAAGAATGCTGATGAGGCATTGGTGGGCCACTAGGGAAGCGCCAAGTCATCAGGCTAGGATTTTCTTTTTTGGCTATTTACAACTTACAAGCACCACCTATACTACCAGTACTCTGAGCCTTCCCCCCCTCCCCCCCCCAGCAGGCTATACCGGGTACCCTCCCTCTCTCTCTCTCTCTCTCTCTCTCTCTCTCTCTGTCTATCTCTCTTCTGCCATTTTTCGCTTTCCGTGTTGCATGTGCTTGGCCTTTCTCGTTCTCTGTAATTTTGCAGCTCCACGTTCACGTCTTGCCCCCTCCGTCGCCTTTTTCTTCAGACTTGAAACCCTAAAGCAAGTTTTGCTCATTTCCTTAGCCGAACGCCATAGCTGGAGAGAGAGAGAGAGAGAGAGAGAGAGAGAGTTGTCTTCCAAGTAGCGACAGGAGACAGCACCCTCTCTTCGAAGTTTAGAGAGAGAGAGAGAGAGAGAGAGAGAGAGAGAGAGAGAGGAGAGGCCTTCCGGCAGCAGCTCCTCTTATCGTACATTGTCGCATGACCGTCTTCGCAGCTTCATGTCTGGACGCCCTCAGCCGAGAGCGCTGCTTGAACGTCCTACTCTCTCAGCTCGTCAAGGTATGTGCCGTTCCTTCTCCTTTCGCCCTCGGTGCCATGCGAAAGCCTTGGAATAATAGTCTTCCTTTGCTGGCGTGTATCGCCGCGAAGAAGCTGCTGAGGTTTGCTCTCCTTGGGGAGAGACACCGACTGTGCAGCTTAGCCTCTGGAGTGTTTTAACACCAATTCAACTTTCAGGTGCATAGCGAATCGTGACACCGAGGGACTTCCTTGACTACTTAACATGGCTAACGGGGAGACTGAAACAACTTGCGGTTCCCTTCTCAGGGAGTTGCAGGTAGTAATCGAGTGTAACGATGCTATTTTTACTTGCTGCTTCGAGCTGCATTTCGTGCATCTAGCTGCTGCACTCGCTTACAATTTTGCTCTGAGCAATGCAGCATATTTGGGACGAGGTTGGAGAAAGTGATGCGGAGAGGGACAAGATGTTGCTACAACTGGAGCAGGAATGCTTGCAAGTGTACAGGCGGAAAGTAGATCAAGCTAGCAATGCCAGGGCACGTCTTCACAAGGCTTTGGCTGATGCGGAGGCTGAACTTGCTTCTCTCATATCTCGGTTGGGAGATCGGCCATTGCTTGGCCGGGTACATGTTTTTTATTTAGCTGTTTACTAGTTCACAGCTTGACATATATGGCCTATGTCAAAAATTCCAGAGAGTAAAGTATTTTGTTCAATCTTTGTACCAGTCAGATAAGCGGATGGGCACACTGAAGGAACAGCTAGCTGCTGTTCAACCACAATTGGATGAAATGCGGCGTAAGCAAGAAGAACGGATGCGACAATTCTTGGAGATCAAGGCACACATTCAGAGAATTACGGGTGAGATTTCGGGTGTGGCACAGTCAAGTGATATCTCTGCAAATCCTGCCGCAGTAGAGCAAGATCTGTCTTTGAAAAAGCTTGATGAGTACCATGCCCAACTCCAGGCACTTCAGAAAGAGAAGGTCAGCTAGAGATGGACATGCAGTTCGGATCCACGTCTGTGCCTCTTTTTCTGGGCTTCTGCTGTCAATATCTAAAATATTGCCACCATGGCTTGTCATTTTGTTGCAGAGTGATCGGTTGCATACAGTGCTTGATTACGTTAGCATCGTGCATGAGCTGTGTGCCGTCCTTGGCATGGATTTCTTCAGAACAATTACAGAAGTGCATCCTAGCTTGGACGAGTCTACATCTGGACAATCAAAGAGCATCAGCAATGACACTCTTGACAGGCTAGATAGAACTGTTACCTCCTTACAACAAGAGAAGAAGCAACGGATAAAGAAGGTAACTGTACCTTTATGAATGCGACGGCCGCTGAACTGAATTAATGGGATTCTACCGATAAATAGTTGATTGCTCCTTTTGTCTCTCTCATTCAGCTTCAAGATTTGGGAGGCTCTTTAATCGAGATGTGGAACTTAATGGATACTCCAATAGAAGAACAGCAACAATTTGAGCATGTCACTTGCATCATTCACATGTCGGATGATGAAGTCTCAGCTCCTGGTGCACTTGACTTGGATAACATTCAGCAGGTAGAGTCATCAGACTTGACCGCTTCCTCTTTTTAGGGACAAGCTCTACTGATCTGTCAGCTTTTTAGACATACTGCTTTTAGAAAGATGCACAAACTGTTTTGTGTATTTCAATGCATCAATCGTTCTCTGTAATTGACGAAGAGGGTTTAGAAAGATACGTGTATTCCAATGAAGGAGGTTTTTTGATGTTTGGACTCGCTTCTTAGACTTATCAACTTTTTGTTGTGATCATTACATTTACCATTTATCTGGTGATGTTGGAGATTAGGTGTCCTAGGATACTCTCTCAAAGCCAAGGACGTCCGGTTTTCTTGAAAATTGATTTTGTGTGTAATTCATGCTTACCAGGCAGAGATAGAAGTTGAGCGACTGGATCAACTGAAAGCAAGCAAAACCAAGGAGTTGGTCATGAAGAAGCAAGAAGAATTGGATGAGATATACAGACAAGCCCATATGGATCCTGATCCTAACACAGCACATGAGAAAATTCTGGCTATCATAGATTCTGGTCAGTGTTGAAGAGCCAGCAGAAGCATGATTTGACAGCACATCATGTGGTGCTGTTCTTTAACGAGTTTGTACATGTTTGGTTTCTTCGTTATTATTTGTATTTTAAGTCATGACATGGCTTTCTTGTTTTGGAGTGAAGGTATGTTTGATCCGTCTGAACTTCTAGCACGAATGGATCATCAGATCGCTAAGGCAAAAGAGGAAGCGTTAAGTAGAAAAGAGATAATGGAGAAAGTGGAAAAATGGATGTCAGCTTGTGAGGAGGAAAGTTGGTTGGAGGACTATAGTAGGGTAAGTTGAACAAGCCCTTCTAAAGAGTCTTTACTTGTTAAGTTTGAGTACTGACATTATTGACCTTTGTAATACAGGACCAGAACAGGTATAATGCCAGCAGAGGAGCACACCTTAATCTGAAACGTGCAGAACGGGCTCGAGTCACAGTGAATAAGCTGCCAGGTTTGTGTTGCTTGCTTGCTAGTTCTCATCATATTGTAAGTCACATTGTAATGTCTAAGCGTGCTGATATGAACTGTCTTATTATTCTTTTGCCAGCTCTGGTTGACTCACTGATGGCCAAGACCAGAGCATGGGAGGAGGAGCATGGTTTGCCTTTCATTTATGATAGAGTGAGCAGCATCTTTCGTTGCATATTCATATTGCAGAAGGGTTCCTTCTCTGAAGGGCGACCTTTCTAGCTGTGTCCACTTATGATAAGTTCGTAGTTGCTGGGGTCCAGAAGCAGCTCATGTTTTGTTCTTCTACAGGTTCGTTTGCTAGATATGCTGGATGAATACAGCTTGCTACGACAAGAAAAAGAGGAGGAAAAACGCAGAGCTCGGGTATTTCTTTTAGTTTGTGGTTATATTTTATGTGAAGACAATGTATCCTGCGTTTTGTACATGTGAATCCAGAGAATCTTCTAAGGTATTAAAGAGTGTCCGTCAGAGACATGCTAAGTGCTCTTTCTGGACGTAATCTCTCTTTAGTGTGCTAAACCTCGAATCTTGCATTTTTGTTTTGTATCTTCCTTATGTCATAAGCGAACCTGGTTTTCACTCCTTGGACACTTTTCACATTCTTCTCTAATCTGCTATCTTTTGCATGGCCCACCAGGATCAAAAGAGGTTGCAGGAGCAATTAATCAATGAGCAGGAGACTCTGTTTGGCTCAAGGCCTAGTCCTAACAAGCCGCTAAGTGCAAAGAAAAATGGTGGCGGTCGTGCCAATGGGGGGGCAGATACACCTGCTAGTAGGCGCTTGTCCCTTGCTGGGGCCATGCTACAACCAGCTAGTGCAGACATGCTTGCTCCCAGAGTGAATGGCATTACCCCTATACGAGTTGGTAAAGATGGCAAGAAGGAGAGGGCAAGGCCAGCTGCTCCACTTAATTATGTAGCTCTACCGAAAGAAGATGCAGTTTCATTATCATCAGTCAACGGGTCGGAGCCAGCTTCACCAATAGCAGTATGATCGAGCTTGTTCGATATTTCTTACTCTACCTCTCCAAGATAATAGGTAGTATTTTGCGAGAGCTGTAAAATTTTTACTGTATCATGTTGACACTTTTTGAGGGCTTTGCTCGGCAAGTTGATTCCTTTGATGATAGCTAATTGGAAAGATGGAATACGTCTTTTGTATATGGACCCCAAACGGTTGTTTAATGAAGATTGTCAGACTGTCCAAGGTCTCCAGTAATGAAAGACTAGATTGGCATCAATAGAGGATAATAGCTGGTCAATGGTGGATTGGTATTGCTTCTGTCTGCATTTGAAAATGAGTACTGTCATCTTGCCAGCCCAATAATATGCTATTGTTAGCTTTGTCGAAGAAAAAATTAGTACAGATTTAGCAGTTTTTGATTATATGCATGTTCTGACAGGTGTGATTGTTTTTGTTTTGGGTAAGGTAAATCTACCTGAATCTACTGCAATGTGAAGTGATATTCCTGGTCTTTACTGTTGTCGCTTTGGATGCTCTAATAAGATTTCCGATCGAACTGTAAATTATTCCTTCAAGTTACTCATAAGCATACACTCGATATTTTTCCGATCACCCGAATTCTGGCTTTTCTTGGCCCAACGCCTAATGCAGACCAGATGAAGCGTGCAATGGGAGTGTATTCATGTGTTTAAAGCTCTCTTTATAGGGAGGAGGCAAAGTGATTTGGTTTCCCATCATTTATCTTGTTATACGTCAATTTTCTGATGGCAGTGTCTTTACCATGGCTCCACATTATCAGGTTTATCCTGGGAGATAGTGCCGAGCGCCACACTTTCTAAAGACTCTTCATCCATGCGTTGAAAGTCTCACGTGGGAGGTGTTTTCTCCAATTTTCAGCAGCCTTCATGGTCCATCTATGGGTGCTTTGTTGTTTCCTCCCTTTGAATTGTGATCTGCTACTAGGTAGGGTACTGCGGCCAAGGTATAGGGTCACCTGTTTCCGTTTGAATCCCCTTACAGACTAATCAATCCTCTCCCAACAGGCTTTGGAGACGTGGTATACCGACTGTCGCAGATGCTAAGAAGGTTTGAGCTACTGTGAGTTTGCCTGCTAAACCCGCCCTCAGCCTCTGCCCATTTGCCGAATTTGCCTTGGGACTTTACTGAGGAATCAGAAAAACCTATCTTTTATTCAGATGCCTACCCCCAGGAAGCACCCTAGATACTTGAATGCGATGCGAGGTCCAATTCATTTTGCATCCTAGATTTGTGACCCGCTCTAGAGGCTCTCCTCCCAACCTAGATAGATGAGTTGTGTCGTAGGTGCACTGGAACCTGAGAGTCTTACTTAGCAAATTCTTCATAAACATCCGATAGAGCTTTTAGCGATGGCTCTTCAGCCGCGACCACATTGAAGTTGTGGTCGCCAAACATCATCTGCACTACAAACGTGCTGCTATCTGAGAGAGAGAGAGAGAGAGAGAGCATTAAAGGATCCATCTCTTGTTTTGAATCCCAAGTTTCCTGAGTGGCTTAGGATCTTGTGTGGACAGAAGATGGGCTTCTGTTTTGCACCAGTCGCTTAGTAAGTAACCAGTATAGGAATGCAAGTGCTTGCATTCATAAAAAGCGCGGCAATCAAGTTGCAGAATGATCAGCCAAAGCTCAGAGCCATCATGACTTGTTAGACGAAAGGCCATGCGATTCTGACATTTGGCTTTTCAAAATCCATGTTGACTCAGAGCAACTCCTCTTTTGAGCCAATGCAATAGTCCATTACAAGGGCTAGGCTCATCACAAGAGCATGGCGCATAGTCCATACCAAGAGCTAGGCTCATTACAAGAGCATATGGGCCCTGGTGCCACATATGTGGTCAGACGTCTTTTAACTGAAAGGTGGGTCTACGAAGATGTTCGTGCTTTTTTCTCAATAGGAGGCGTATTATAGCATTTTCGTGATGGATAAGGCAAGCTAAATTCAACAATTTCAGCCCCTTTTACATCGCTCTACCCTATTACAAAATTTAGATCTCCCCTTACGCCTTGTCATGTGTTTCTTGAAGAGACCTTGGCTACCTTAATATTAAGAGGGGGTGAGTGTAAGGGTATGGGCTTTATAGCTATACCATGGCATAGGAGCTAGAAACACCTATATAGAGAGTAGTTGTGATTCTAAGCTCAACTTGGTTTCCACTCTACGTGTGATTCTCTTACTCAATGGTGAACCCTCATATGTGCGGCGTTATGAGGGTGTAGTCTTGAGATATGCCTCAATGTTGTATCTTTCGATATCATGAATACAAAGATTCCTTATTGATATATCTTGTGTGCCATTCTGCTATGCCTTTATGACAAATTTTACCACGAAGTCCCATGAAGGTTCGTAATAGGGCGGTTACTCATAAATATGTAAGCATATCTTAAGTTTTTAAAATACTATTTTCACACATTTTTTACATATAGAAGGATGCCATATAAATGGGTTATTTATAGATTGAATAGAAAAGGGATGTGTTTTATTTAGGGAAAATTCACATATAAGAGTTTTTTTAATAGGTCTTGAATACACATGATATAGATGATTTAGGTGTAGTGAACTCTACGTGGCTTAAAAATTTAATGGGCAACAAACCTCCTCACGAGGTCGATGGTCTTAAATTCTAGTTGGGTGTATACATTACAACAATGTTTTCTTTTAGATCTATGTGGAAGGGTGGTAAAGCCCACATGAATACTGCATTTGGGAACATACATTTATGTGGAAGAGTGGTGAAGTACAAAACATCTATGGTTTTGAGTATCTTGGTAGATTATGAGTTGTTATGTGGTATTTTGTGAAGATATTTTATAGCAATGTTTGGTTGGGATTTGTTTTTAAAAATTGAAGATAAAGTCACTATGATGAGGGTGTTTGAATTGTTATTTTTTAGATGTCTTGTCAATGTTGTGTTTAGTGTAGTTGGAGGCAAGTTTGTTGCAAGTATTTCAATGTTATCATTGTTTTTATTTTACATGATTTCTAATTGTTTATGTTGCTGAGAATAATATGCTTTGTTTTATTTTTTAGTTAATTTCTAGTACAATGCAATATAGCGGCCTTTTGAGAAGTTGAATTGCAATACATTTTTGTGTTCTTTTGGTGATATTCCATAGCCAAGCACATGATATTAGATTGCATTATTGTTGGCATATTAATAAAGTTATGATGTTTTTTAAATGCGAATAGATAGTGAATGGTATTGTGGCCAATGTGTTGTAGGGTTTGAACTCTTGCACTCAAAACTCTTATGCCATGACCTCATTGGCTATTTTACTAGTAATCTTATGCTTAGTATTCGAACAAGTATGTTGTTATCACTAATTGTAATTGGGAGTTCATTTGTTGGTTGCCAAATTGCTTTTGTTTTTGGTTGTGTTTTCATAAAAGATAATAGTATCAATGTGAATATGCTCAACTTTATCAATAATGTATAGATTTGCAGGGTACGTCAAAGTATGATGTAGATATTTTATTGCAAGAAATACAAAATATAACCAATAGCACTATTTATTGCATACACTAGAAAAGTGGCATTTATCTTTGAAGACACCACTTTACATTGAACATTGCATCTTCCATAGCATTGCTCATTATCGGTGATGAAATCTCATGAGATGGAAGAACTATGTTAAATGCAATAAATGCATGCTTACATTGAATCAATATGATCATAATAGTTCTTTCAAAGATATTGATATATTTGTGTGGTGACCTCTTCAAAGCAAGCCCAATAAAAGACAATAGGGTATCTCAAACCTCCAAAAAAATCCACATAAAATCTAGGTTATTTCTCCTTGAATAGATTGATAAAATTGTATGAATTGACAAAACCAACGTGGCAAAACAATAATATGTTTTTAAAACATATTTAAAAGAAAAATGAGTAAACACCCATGATGAACATGATAGCAAATATAAAGTAAAACATGCCATTCTCCAACAAACAAATAAACATAATTATAGTAAAGAAGCTATTGACTGATTTGATGGTCAATTGATCAAGATCTAAGTAAAGATGTTCACTACCATCTCACCCAAACTCAATACAAATTCCAAAAGACCCTTGAATGTTGGGTGGGCTACAGAATACATTTTTACTAAGGCAAAGCTTGCTTGTTAAGCTTTGTGCAAGCAAGATTAACCATTCGGGCTAAAAACGCTTCAAAAAATGCACTTTTGTTAATTACGAGATTAAGAAAAGGGCCAACGAGAGTTTTCCACGTGCGCAAGGATATTCTTGACTCCTTTTTTTTTGGAGATAGTAGAGTCCACTTCGTGATTCTCTCCTTTTTAGCCAAAATCTCCAAAGTCTGACATGTTTTGGTCGTCCCGAAGTCCTTATTTACTTATTAAATTTGACAAAAGAAGTGATAAAGATATAATGAAGTTAATAATGACTTTTTTGAAGGTCAAGAGCTTTTTGGCACCCAATATATTTTCATTAGTCTTCTTAATATTCCTTTTTAGTTCATTCACTTTTATCGGTGAGCTTCTTTCTTTGTGAATTTAATCTTAATACAACATCCAGAATGCGTTCTTCTCGTTTAGTAAACTCCTGCACCATCTATAGCCAGGGAGTTGACGAAAATTGGGCATAAAAAACCTTTAGTATAAATAATTGGGTTACCATGTTGCCCTCTTGCAAGGGCTCTAACAATGTGAAAAGAAGAAAATGAGAGGATATAAAACATCACTGGAAGGGACGTATCATTACTTTCAAAATTATGCATGAAGGGTGGTTTATCAAAGTGCAACAGGTCTACATAGTCAAGGATTGTAAGTCTTGAGTTGATAACGTATGTAATATTTTTTTCATTTAAGCAAGTACTAATAACGAATTCTTGGTTATAGACATATTTCTGTCAACAAGTACTAAATGGAAACCTCTGTGGAAATCTTAAGTAGAACCTTCCATGCGATTCATAAGGTGTTCGTAGACATTATCTATGTTGATCAGACTGTGGATTCTTTTAGTGAGGGAAGGGTTTTTATATATTATGCATGCTATGTGGTTCCCTCTAGAGCAAGTATATATGGATATATCGAGGATTTGCCATTGCCAAGTCTTTCATCTCTAAATTGGAAGAATCTTGATAAGGCAACGATGCATATTTTTAAATTCAAAATATGTCAGGATATTCAAAAGTTATGATAACTCGAAGGATCTCAAGAAGAATATGCATATCATGGTTTATACCCTTGTATATCTTTGTGGTCTATTTATCTTCTTCTATCTCCAACACCTTCTCATTCTTTGGCATTGTAACTTCTTTGTCGCTTTTTTCAAAGATCTCTAGTCTCCACATAGTGGCTTTTTTCATTAGTTGCTTGAAAAATTTGACTTTAACCAATACTCTCTTCTCTTCAAGTCGAAGAGGAGATAGATGGAACTTCATAGGAGAAAGTGTTGGCATTCCTTTCTTTTTGGAGTTTACCTTACTAGTCTTTCCAGATGACTTGCCGCCCTTGCCCTTGCCCTTACTCTTAGTTGAAGATTTTTATGGAGGGGAGTCCGGATCGACTAGTGTAACCGCCCTATCCAAAATTGACTCAATACATCGCTACCTTATCCACAACATATATGAGTCAGGGTAATCTCGGCACTGCGAGAAAGAATATAACAAATTGGTAAACTGAAAAATGATCCCTCAAAAAACAAACAATATGAAAGAGAATTATATTCACCCCATCTATCTTTAGTATCTTTGAATCTATTGTGCTGCAGACATTTGAAATCGCTCTCCATCCATAAGTATATATATCATTTTGCAATGGTACTTCTTGTTGGAGAAAGTTATATGATTTTTCAAGATCAACAATATCCTCATATGTGATGTTTAAGAAGGTAGTCACGAGCCTGCCAGCATTGCAAATGGAAACAATAGACAATCAAACAAAATAAACAATTAACCAAAAAGCAAAGAATATTCCATTCAATGCACATTTTTGCTTGGCTATGGATACCACTTAGATAGTTCATGAGGATAATTTCTCTGGTGAGTATATTCGGTGTAAGAAAAAAAATATGGTAGTTTGTGATGGAATCGAAAGCTTTGAAAAACATTGTTATGTTTGAACTAGGCCTTGAAAACATTTCCACTAATAACAATGGATCAATAATAAATATACTTTTAGAGATTTCTTGGCTAAGAGAAGCATTCAACATCCTAAAGCTAATAGAAAAAATAAAGGAATGCTATATGGAATCAAAATCACAATCATTCTATATACTAAAAATTTTGAGAGTCAAAATGCCTTATCTTATGCAATAATAAACTATAGAATCTGACAATTGAATGTCCTTTTTAACTAGCACGGACTTGTCCTCAAGAGATATGCTAAGATAGTCCTCTTCCTCAGAAGTGCAAGAAACATTGACAAGCATTTGTCCATACACCTCACCCATCCTCTTATAATTAATTGGACCAAGCACAACGATTTTTCTCTTGCAAACATCATCCTCAGTTCTTATGACCTTTTGTATTTTTTCTTCTTGGACAAACTCTTATTGGGATGCGGTCCCTGTTGGGTATAGACATGTCACATCCCCGATCTTTGGCCCTTTCGCTTTCTTGGACAATTTTGGGGGAATGTTAAGGATCTCAAAGGCCTTTTTTAATCAGTAGTAGGCAAGGGCCTCAATACCTTGTCGAACATGTGCTTGATTTTGCTGAGTATACTAAAATCTTTGTTCATCAAGGTGATCCTATGAGCATGAGTAGCAGCAATGTAAGCATCATTCATAAAGTCAAAAACAGTCTTCAACTGCCTCCTGAAGACGAAGAATCGCTGTAAGCTACCATTTCTTTTGTAGGCCAAATTTAGTCGACACTCTTGATAATCTATCAAAAATATTCTTAATAACTTCGATAAAAGCTATCTTTGGAATGACATAATGTTTAGCTCTCTAGGCCTTTCTTATCTCAC
Source organism: Lygodium microphyllum (assembly GCF_053477565.2). Classification (NCBI taxonomy): domain Eukaryota; kingdom Viridiplantae; phylum Streptophyta; class Polypodiopsida; order Schizaeales; family Lygodiaceae; genus Lygodium; species Lygodium microphyllum. Next base: position 81,971,146 of record NC_141147.1, read on the forward strand.
TAAAACACTTGTGCATATAGTAAAACCTAGACCTTCTCTTTCTCCTTGGCTTGGAAGGCTCACTTCCTTGAGCAGAATAGGGTTTAGATTGATCTATTGACTGATCAGGTGCTCTAGGGGAGATTGGAACCTTGGCAATTGTGAGAGAGGACTATCCAGTAAGATCATAGGGTTGGTCATCAACCACATGGACCTTGCCTTGGGCAGGAGGAGAATACAAAATCTTTGCACTTGATTGCTTTGATTGCATGGCAGGAGACTAGGAAAAATGAAGGATAGGAGGGATCTCAGGAGGGATAGCAGCTTGTGGAATCTCTAATAGCCTTGCCTCTTGTTCACTATCCTTGCTCTTTGCTTTGCCCTTGCCATCACTGCCTGATAGAAAATGGTAGGAAGAGCAAATAAAAACTATTTACTGGAGGTATGGTCGATACGATGCACAGAGGATAAGTTGATACGATGCGAGAGCAGTGAAGCCAAATCTCCGCAGGGTCCTATTCGCACCGTATCGTGGAGCAACTAATACACTGCGAGCACGATAGAGCGTAATCTCGGCACAATCCTTTTCGCTCCATATCATGGAGGAGCTGATATGGCGCGAGAGTGACAAAGCGAAATCTTCACAGGGGTCCTTACCCGTATCGTGGAGGAGCAAACATGTGTGTGCAAAGGACAAACCCCTTATTCTTTCGCGTCATTTTGTGATTTCCTATTTTTTCTAAGACCTTATACATATTCAATTTTTTTTAAAAAATATCTATAAAAATCTTAAACTTTGAAAAAAAGTTATTATTTTTTTTATTTTTTGAGTCTATTTACCATTTTAAACTAAAAATAATAAAAAATCACAAAAAATAGACCATCACGAAATGCCACGAATAGGGGGATTGGGTGATACCAAATGTGATGGTCCGACCCTCGAAATCCCGTGCAGGGCACTTCCACGACCACCTTACGCCATGTGACCACCTTCTCCACGTGTCCCATTCGCCTGCCACCTTCCAAGGTGCTATTCGCATGCACATGTTTTTGTTTTCGAGTGTTATGATAGCGGTTATTCACACGCAAGGATGTGTGTGTGATATTTTTCGTGCGGTGGTGAGCTTGTAGCTGTTCACACGCAGCAAAATGTAGTCTGTGGTCGAGTATCCTATTCCCGATATTTTTTTAAATTTAAAAAAATCATAAATACATTAAAAATGTCCAAAAACCATTAAAATTTAAATAAAATAAAAAAGTAGAGAAAAATAATAGAAATAAATAAAAAAAGTAACTAAAAGTTAGAGAATTTTCTATTAATTAAAAAATTACCAATAAGAATAAAAAAATATTAAAATATAAAACAAATTAAAAAAACTTCAACATGTCATACAAATTCAATAAATTTTTAAATAAATAGATAAATTTTCATCATGATTATGACTAGTAAAAAATACATAAAAATTAAAAAATATGTTGAAAATTATTTATTTAAAAATAATTTAAATAATAAGAAAATAGAAAAAATTATAATATTTGATTATGGGGTTTTCAAGTGCTTGTATGTATGCATAGCATGAAGCTTTCAGTTGCATAAGTGCATATGTCGTGTTGAATTTTTTGTAGGATATGGAATGCTTGGGGAGGTCTGGTTTAGTCCAGTCAGTTTTTTGTTGTTGTTTTTGTTTCCTTGTTATCTATCTTAGTGGTAGTATGTATGGGTTTTGCAGGAATCCTTTTCCCTTTTCTTGGTTTTGTGTGTGTGGGGATAAATCCAGTGTGGTCTAAATGGCATCTTCTTCCACACCTCCGCTTCTGATCCAACATGTACAGTTACCAGTCTATGATTACTCTCTTCTTTTGGATGTTGGTTGTATTCGAAAGGTTGGTCTTCATCTCTTTGTGGCCTTGAAGTTTTCTCCAGTGGATGCGAAGCTCTGTTACTCTTTTCTAGATGCTTACAAGAAGAAGTTTTCAGGCTTGGTTTATGGCCATCGGTTTTGTTTATCCCCTGCTACTGTTAACAAGGCCTTGTTCTTTCCTTTTGTAGCTTCCCCTGTGTGTGCTGAGAGAAATGAAAAATAATGTATATTCCAAGAAGAGATATCCTGAATCCCACATGCATAGTGAGGAGAGTGAAGAAAGGTCAGAGACTATATAATGATGTACTTGGTTCACTTTTCAATGCAATGTCATAGTACTTTTGTCCTTCAATCAAATGTTTGTTTCATTGTTAAACACACAAGATTGTGTTTATGAGTCCAAGTCTTAATCTTGGAACCTAATTCACTTGTGTGACAGTAGATCTTGGCTTTGTCTATGAGTCTTGTCTACATCTTCTATCCTCCATAGCTCATGCCATGCTCTAGATCCGCGTCTTTTGACATGGTATCGGAGCTTAGCTGAGCATGGCACAGCTCCATATACTACTTCTCTAGTCTCTCTCTGGTCATCTCTGTCTAGCTTCAGCTCATGACTCCATTTTTCAACTTCACCTTCATCTTGACCTTGTATTTGCCATAGCCAGCCTGCACCCACCTCTATTTGAGCACTTAGATCTCTCAAACTAGAGTATATCTCTTCATAATCTCTTCAAGAGATTGTTCCTTAGCTTGAGGCGCTCCTTCTTGTTACATTAAAGCTCAACATTGTGCCCTACAGGACCCGACATTTTGAAAAATCTCAGCTTGTTGTAATTCTGCTCCTGTTGCTATTTGTACTGCTACATTGCACGATGTACCCTGTGAGCATAGGGCTTTGAGAGTTCACTATATAAGCTCTCTCCCCATAAAATATCTTCGAGAATTTTTTATCCTACAAGATGCACCAGAAGAAAAATTAGTCACTTGTCTACAACCCTAATTGTGGAGGCCATAGCCAATGCTTCAAAGCTTGACATTTTCATTGTTTCTTCTCATTGAAGCTATCAATAGTGATTTTAATAACTGAGCTACACTCTTTGGAGCTACAGATCTGGAAGTGCCCGAGTAAGCTTAGAAGTCATCCACAAAGATTCAAGAGAAGACCAAGACTCCATATCCATTTCACCTCAAGCTTTCTTTTCACTTCATTTTCACACCTCTCTTAGCTCAAGGAAGTTCTTGCAATTGTGATTTGGTAATTCACTCAATTTTCAGCAAGTTCTTTCCCACCAAATCAGAAAGAAGGAGAGAAATCATTAGCAATATCAAGCTCAACATAAAGATCTTCAAATCTTCAAGCATAGTATCTATTTGTACTCAACTAGTGTTATTTGGCACTAATCTACTTGTGTTCTTGGGCAACTCACTTTTTGGTATTATCTAAGCTATTTGAAGCTGATTAACATGGCAGAACTTGAGCAAATAGCCAAGTTCAATGGAGAAGGCTTTCATGCTTGAAAAGAGAAGACCATGTGACACCTTATGCAGAAGGACTTGTGGGACCTGTTTGAGGATGATGTAGGAGATGCAGATAGCAAGAAGGAATATGATGAAGACGGGTTCGTTGAAGAAGACCAGCTCAACATTAGGGCCAAAAACGCTTCAAAAAATGCACTTATGTTAATCATGGGATTAAGAAAAGGGCCAAAGAGAGTTTTCCACATATGCAAGAATATGGCATTCTTGTCTCCTCCTTTTTGGAGATAGTAAAGTCCACTTCGTGATTCTCTCCTCTCCTTTAGCCAAAATCTCCAAAGTCCGACATGTTTTGGTAGCCTTGAAGTCCTTATTTAATTATACAATCTAACAAAGGACATGATAAAGATGTTATGAAGTTAATCATGACTTTTTTGAAATTCGAGAGCTTTTGGCGCCCCCAATATATTTTCATTAGTCTTCTTAATATTCCTTTTAAATTCATTAGCCTTTCTCGGTGAGCTTCTTTCTTTGCTCATTTGCCTTTCTCAGCGAGCGTTTTTCTATGTGAATTCAATCTAAGTATGACATCCAAAAGGCGCCCTTCTCGTTTAATAAACTCCTGCACTATCTATAGCCAAGGAGTAGACGGAAATTGGGAGCCCAAAACCTTTTGCATAAACGATTGGGTTACCATGTTTTCCTCTTGCAAAGGCTCTCACAAGGTGAAAAGAAGAAAAAGAGAGGATATAAAACATCAATGGAAGGGGTGTATCATTGCTTTCAAAATTATGCATGAAGGGTGGTTGGTCAAAGTGCAACATGTTTACATGGCCAAGGATATGCACTTGTCTCTTAATGAACGTGTTTGTTGTGCCAGCAGACACACTGTAAGTCTTAAGTTGATAACATATGTGATATTTTTTCATTTAAGAAAGTATTAATATCGAATTCTTGGTTGTAGATATATTTCCGTCAACAAGTACTGAATGGCAACCTATGGAGAGTTCGAGTGGAATGTTCAATGTGATTCATTAGGTGTTTCTAGACATTATCTATACTGATGAGACCATAAATTCTTTTAGTGAGAGAACAATTTTTATATATTATGAGACCATCAGTTCTTTTAGTGAGAGAATAATTTTTATATATTATGCACAATATATGGTTCCGTCTAGAGAGGGTACATATGGACATATCGAGGATTTGCCATTGCTAAGTCTCACACCTCTAATTTGGGAGGTTCATGAAAGGCAAAGATGTATAGTTTTAGATTCAAAATATGTCAAAATATTCAAAAGTCCATGACAACTGGAAGGATCTCAAGAAGAATACGCCTATCATGGTTTATCCCCTTATATATCTTTGTGGGCTGCTTCAAAATAGCAAACTTACAAAGAACAAAAGTATCTAAGTAGAAATTTTGTAGAAGCAGAACTAGATAACATTATAGGAAGGCTTTGGAAATCTAGAGAGGTTGACCATAGGGGCGACACCATGAGGTGTATTTTATGCCCCCAATCCTTATCTCTATGTTATAATATAGCACGACAAACTCTTGCTTTGGGCTTTGATTATAGGAGATACAAACTTAAACTAGGCATTTGGATTCCCTTGGATTTTGATACAGATTGCACGCCCTTCAAACTTAAGGTGCAAGTTATAGAAAATGAGGTAAATATCACTTCTAATTGGAGTCTTAAAGATGTAAGGGTTAACTTGGAGATGTTAGACTGTACATCCCTTGAATATAAGTTCAAAGTAAATGGTAAAACAGTTGGGAAAAGAGCTGAAAGCTCTTTCTCTCATATGAGTTGCTTGCCTCCCACAATTGTAAGCTTCGAGCCATAAATATGAAAACATCGATGACATTTACATTTAACAAAAAGCTTTTAATTGAATCAAGAGTCACAAAATTGAAGTGTAAATATACAAGGATCTTGCTTCGTTTGCATCTATTTGTCTTCTTTTAGCTTTGTAACTTCTTCATCGCTTTCTGCAGAGATATCTAATCTCCTTATAGTGGCTTTTTTCTTTGGTTGCTCGAAGAATTTGACTTGGAAAGGGGGCCTCTTCTCTTCAGGCTGATGAGGAGATGGATGAGAAAGGAGGCCTCTTCTCTTCAGGATGATGAGGAGATGGATGAGAAAGTGTTGGCATTTCTTTCTTTTTGAGGTTTACCTTGTCTTTCAAGATGACTTGCCCTTCGCCTTATCCTTACTCTTAGTTGAGGATTTTAGTGGAGGGGGAGTCGGGGTCGACTGGCGTGATTGACCTATCCAAAATCAACTCAATACATCTCTCTCTTATCCACCATGTGTATGAATTGGGGTAATCTTGGCACTGTGAGGAAAATTGTTATAAGTTGGAAACTGTACCCAAAATGTCTCTTAAAAAATCGGAAGTTGTTAGGGCAGTGATAGTTCATACTTGTAGGGAGTTAAAACGAAGAAATGGAATGATTATAAAATTTGATGATAATGCAGCAGTTGTTGTGAAAACTCAAAGACATGTTGCTCAAAAAATAATGTGAAAGATACTTACATTAAACCCATCTATCTTGAGAATCTTTGAATCTATTGTCCTACAAACATTTGAAATCACTCTCCATCCACAAGAATGCACATCATTTTGCAAGGACACTTCTTGTTGGAGAAAGCTATATGGTTTTTAAGGATCAGCAATATCCTCATATGTGGTGTCCAAAAAATAACCACCAGCCAACCAGCACTCTAAATGGAAACATGTTACTAAAAAAGATAATAAAATAAAATAAACAATAAACCAAAAAGTAAGAATTATTCTATTCAACACATATTTTCGCTTGGCCGTGGATACCACTGAGAGAGTTCATAAGGATAATTTCTCTAGTGAGAATATCAATATATATTAGGCTCCAATATGCAAAGTGAAATGTTAGTAAGAAATGCATACAATAAAGAAGTATACATTAAGCCCTTTGCAAAATTGCATACCTTTCGATGTAAGGGAAAAAAATACGGTAGTTTGTGAACGTTTTGAAAAATATTTCTATATTTGAACGAGATCTTGAAAACAATTCCATTGATAATAGTGGATCAACAATAAATATAGTTTTAGAGATTTCTTGGTTGCGAAAAGCAATCAACGCCCTAAAACCAATAGCAACAACAAAGGAATGTCATTTGCAATGAACAACACCATCATTCCATATAGTAAAAATTTTGAGTCAAAATGCCTTACCTTATGCAACAAAAGACTACAGAATCTAACAATTGAATATCTTTCTTAACAAGCATGGATATGTCCTCGGGGAATATACTTAGATAGTCCTCTTCTAAAGAAGTGCAAGAGACATTCACAACCATTTGCCCGTATACCTCCCCCATTCTCTTCATATTGACAGGGCCAAGGACAACGATTTTCCTCTTGCAAACTTCATCCTCCAACTCTATAACCTCTTGTGGTTGTTCTTATTGGGCTAGGGACGTGGTCTTTGTTGGATATAAATGTGTCACCTCCTAGATCGCTGGCCCTTTCGCTCTCCTAGACAATTTTGGAGGAACGTTAAGGATCTCAAAGACTTTTTTATTAGTAGTGGGCAAGGGCCTAAATATCTTGTCGAACCTAGACCTAATTCTGCTGACCATACTAAAGTCTTTGTTTATCAAAGTCACTCTATGAGCATGAGCAATAGCAATGTAAGCATGGTTTATAAAATCAATAACAAAGTCTTCAGTAGCCTCCTGAAGACAAAGAATGGATGCAAGCTACAATTTCTTTTGCATGCCAACTTCACTGGATACCCTTGATAATCTATAAAAAATGTCTTTGACACCTCTCATAAATGCTGTCTTTGGAATCACATTTGGAATTACATGCTATGTAGCTCTTTGTGCCTTCCTTATCTCACAAAAACATTTTTGAACATAATAAAATCTAGACTTTCTCTTTCTCTTAGACTTGGAAGGCTCTTCTTCGTAGGCATAAGAGGGTCAAGGTTGCTCTATTTGTTGAATAGGGGCTCTAGGGGAGGTTAGAAAGTTGGTAGTTGTAGGCGAGGACTATCCAACAAGGTCACAACGTTGGTTTTCAACATAATGAAGCTTACTATGGCTAGGAGAAGACACAGTCTCTGCACTAAAGTGCTTAGATTGCATGGCAGGAGACTGAGGGTAGGAGGGATCTCACGAGGGAAAGATTGAGGAAACACTAATGGCCTTGTCTCTTCCTCACTATCTTTGTTGTCTATATACACCTTCCTTGTAGCCTACTTTGTCATGGTCGTCACCTATTGGAAAATGACACAAGTTAGAAACTTTAAACTCAAATAAAAAACCTTAAAACATAAATCAAAAACCTTAAACACAAATAAAAAACCTTAAACCCTAATCAAAAACTTAAAACATCAGATACGGTGCGAAGGGAGGGAATCCCAAGATGGAAGGTGATTTATTCACGTTGTATTTGTGAAACAAAGATTTGAATAGCAAATACGGTGTGAAGGTAAACAAGCATCGGATCGTAGGCCATACATTCACATCGTATTTACGAACGATAGATATGGCATGAACGTACTCGAGCGACATGAACAAGGTTTTGTCTACTCGCATAGTATTTGCAGAGAGAAGCTTGCATGGCCGTTTTTGCATGACCGATATGGCACGAATGCAATCGAACGCTATATTGAAATTTGCCTATTTGCATCGTATCTGTAGGTAGAAATTGACTCCTTCGGCTTGATGTTTAAACAAACGACAGATACGACGTGAAGCAACAATCGTTGGGCTCGACGTTGTTGGGTGTTTGCACCGTATCTGTAGGTAGAGATTGACTCGTTTGGCTCGATGTTTAAGTAAACGATAGATACAGTGCGAAGCAACAATCATTGGGCTTGCCAAATTGCTGAGTTTTCGTGCTGTATCTGTAGATCGAATGTCATTCGTGTAAGGCACAATGAGATAACGCATTGAGCGTATTCACACCGTACCTTTGTTTCGGATCCTGGAAAGCATAGTTTTTTGAGCCAAGCTTGAACTGGGATTAATCGATATGGTGCAATGTTTGAAAATGGTTGGTAATGAAAGTGGTCACTTGCTCTGTATCGTCTTTTGCGGTCGTGGATGCGAAAAGTGAGCCATGTAAGCCGGCATCGGTCTTTTATACTTGTGGGGTAGGCAACACGTGGCACTGTATTATTGGCTAGGCTTTGTGAGGGCCATCCACGTGGCTATTGACATGACTGTCCATGTGGAAAATTACTGTCCTTGTCTATATATACACATAATTAAACATTTATGATTTTTTTGGCAACTTATCAAGCCTAGCTAGATTTGAGCTCCTCTTGTAGTTTTTCATTTATCAATTTGCACCATTACGTGCACTCCTTGATACAAAGAGAGGAGGCATTTTTCGTGAGGTTAGGTGCACACTTTTGCGCCATATCATGGATCCCCAAATACAAAACGAGGAGGCATTGTGCGTGAGGTCGGGTGCACACTTTCATGCCATATCATGCTTACACTCATGTCTGAACCAAAGGATGTTGCAGGCTCCCAAGAGCAAGTCGTCGCTAATAAGAAAATAAGAAGATTGTTATCAGGGTCAAGGACTTCTGGTTGTCCTACCTTCTCCCCTGAAATTCCCACTGCTTCCTCCCCTTGTTCACCATCAAGTATGGGAATGCTTAGGAAGTCTCTAGTCAAAGGCAAGTCACCATTGAGGGTTCCTGGATTGTCTCATATCACAGAGGTTTCTCCATCAGAAAGGCTCCTAGACTTTCTTCTTCAGAATGGCATGGAGTTATCTTACTATGGAACTGCAAATGATATTTTCAACCCTGACTAGGATATTGATCATGTCTTGAACTCATGCAAGAAGTTTTTTTTGGAGGAGTTTGCTAAGTTTGAAAGTCTTGCATTTTTGATAGTTAAAAAGAATGCAAAGGAATATGTTCACATACCTATTGGGAGCTCACCTTCAGAGAAGGCTTTGTTTTTAAGAAAGTGTATATCTCATTCTCTTGACAGGTTTTGTACCTTAGATTTGTTTTATTCTGCTCATTCTAGGAAATGCAGGCTAATGTCAAAACCAACTGCATTCATTGCGTAAAATCTTGTTAAATATCCTGTTAAATCTGATGAACAATAATTAGAGGGTCCAAAATGTTCCAGCTTCTGCCTTTTGGACGAGGTAGCAAATGACAAGGATAAAGAGGAATGTTTGGACCCTAAGCAAGAAGCATATATCATTCGCAAACTAGATGTTGCTCAATTCAAAGCTGAGACCATTATTGAAGAAAACCCTGCAAATGCAGATCTTGTATGTGACTCTTCTTTCTATATTGTTGCTTCACTTCCAACTTTCCCTATCAAGGACAAGGAATACATACTATTTTCAGGCATCTAAAGGCTCTTTAATCTTAGGGAGGATTATTTTTTAGCGATCAGGCTTCTGATACTGCAAATGGCATTGTTGACATCGAAAATGAATCAAAAGAAGAGTTACTTAAACTTGACACTGAAATTACAGACGACAAGTTTATTGAAGTAGGGGATGCCCTTTCTCTTTGTTTTGATAAGGCACAAAATGTTGAGAAAGAGTATGGGATTACTGAAGAGGAGTTCCACGTTCTTCAAGACCGACTTGGAATTTCCAATTTTATAAGAGAAGAGTCGCAATAATTGTTAAAGAATTGGAAGATACCAATGATGCACAATCATCAATTAACATATGGAATCCAACTAAGCTAGAGAATGATACAAATCAATTGGTACTATTATCTTGAATTCTGTAAGATATACATTAATATGTTTGATTTCACTGCATTCATTTGAGATTTATCTTTTTTTACAGTTGGAGATTGAAGATATTGATAACTTCTTGGGACGGGATAAAGGGACGAGAGCTGGTATTAGTTCACTAAAGATGTTGCACTTGGCCATTACTTACCAAGGATTGATCCGCATGTTTTCTTAGTATTTTATAACATCTTCTCAGAGGAAGCAACATGACCTATACTATGTATCAAGGCACTTACAAGGCTACTTGGTTTCTCTGGGTAATAGTACAATGCACACAAGGTGATGTTTTTGGAGAAGACTGCGACAATTAGGATTTTGTACTTTTGTTTTTTGAAAAATACTATGAATTCTCAAGTTTTATTATCATCTTTAGTATTCATTCTTTGAAGCTATTGTCGAAAAAACCAATTGAATAGCTCCTCAAGAGCATTTCTTTTTGTAACTCCTCCTTCATGTCTTGTGCTTTGAAAAAAACTTGTACATGCTTGATAGTGAGATTTTTCCATGCCTTGGCCGCTATAAGTTGATTGGGGGCCTTGCTCCTCCACAAAATAAGGCCCATGGATATGAAGGATATGCTGCAAATTCAAAAGAGTAATGATCATTTATGCCATTGGAAATTTTATCGAAGAAATCTTGGATGAAATATTCTCTATTACCAAATAAAATGTGATATCCTTTTCTCCCCATGCCTCCTTTATTGCTTGAACAAGATTTGTAATCGAACATTTGAACTCTTCTGGATACATGTAGGTTTTCGTTTGTTGCTTGAGGAGCTTTAGGAAGACATCGAGGTGTCTCCAAACCTCCATCCTTAGAAATGCAAGTCGTGGTGTGCTTGCAACGTTTGTCATTATCCCATAGCTCTTTCTAATACTCCCAAGTAATGCTCACTTGTTTTCCTGTATAGTTTCCTAAAAAACATCTAGCTTTTGAGCCTCCCATAGAGACATCAGCCAATACATCTCTTGTTTTCCCTAAAAGTGTTGGATCTTTTCTTAAGTGAACTTGACCTCCATGAAAACCCATTTTGGAGAGTAATGCCTCACATTTGTCAATACACTGATCCGATAAAGACAAAGGCTTAATTGAGTATGCATAGTTGAGATGCAACTTGAGAAGTTTATCAATAATCATAATATTTGCATGCAAAGTATATATATGAACATTTGTAAGAGTGGTGGAATACCTGTATGAGTAAACAACCATTTCAGTGTTTGATGATTCTCAATTGGTACCTGAGCTGCACCAACCCACCGAATCTCTATCTCAGACTGGAACTTATGCATTGGTGCTTGACCCCCACCATTGCCGTATTTCAATACCCTGTCCATGATGTGAATGCTAACTCTTTCTATCTTTTGTCCTTTTTGAATCTGTGCTTTATCTAACTTCAAAATACCATGGTATTCCTCTAATGTGAGTCTATACATGTGAACCATTGCAATCTGCACTCTTCTTAGATCAACCCATATATTGTTAAACACATTGTATTCAAAAGTAGATTTTCTTTTTGTCTTTTCATATGGCACAGATGCTTCAATATGAATATATTCCCCCAAAACTTGTGGAATCTTATGATTCATGGCAGTCCTTGCAACCGGTACTCTAAGGGCTCGAGGTAACCCAAATGCAGTTATTCTATTACATTTTGGATTTTCAAACCATAATCTTGAGATAGCACGATAACCTTTTCGTCGATTAATGCCCACAGTATCACATGTCTCTACAATTTCGTTTGGTTTTACTGTGTTCTTTAAGTCCTTGACTAATTCTTTGAGAGTTGGGCCTCTCAAATCCATATTTTGAGGTGACTTAAGAATCCTCAAAATATCATTCTTATTCATGGTCTCTTTTAAAAGACCAATTCTCTCCTCACTGTCTTGAATATTAATGCCTGACATATTAGAGATATATTTCTTTACAAGATTCAATCTTCTTTTCTTTACTCTCTCACACAAGCTAGTTATATTTTTTAATGGTCTCTTTCTCTCTCTGAATCCTATTGGAGTTTTCTTTAAGTGTGCTAGCTTGTCTTGTAATGACTTATTAGCATTTTCTAGAACGTCAATCTTATTTGTAAGCTCAGAAATGCTTGTTTGTGCAATAAATAATGCTTTTCTCATTTCATTCATTTGAGCCATGTATGTGTAAGATGTAGAGGATAACCTTTTACAATTGCCAAGCATCCCATTATAACCTTCTCCCACATATCTTACGTAGTCATGAATATTAAAAAAATTAGGAGGTTTACCTATTGAAGGATCCTTGGGATAAATATTTCCATCCACCCACAAATCTATATGTTTCTTTCCTTGAGTTTGCAATATGTTGGCCTCCATCTCCTTTGTTAGTACTCAATGATGTATACTTCTCCAAGATGAATAAATTGGATCTAGTTGGATGGTAAGTTTGTACTTGCATGTGCTCACATTTGTATTACTTGCAGAGGCATTGCTAAACAAGGCTCTAGGCAGCATTGCCTGGGGACTATCTGATGATGTATTGCACCATATCTTTGGCATCAGAGATGCTAAAAAGGCTTGGGATAAGCTTGACAGGATCTTTGGAAGTCAAGCCAAAAACTCTAAGGTCAAGTTGTTAATGTAGTTCTATAAACTTGACATAAAAAACAACACTTCAATGACTATGTATATTAACAAATTAAAAAGTTTAAAAACTCAACTTGCCACTCTGAAGAAAACAATAGATGAAGATGAAGCCATTGCTGTACTTTTTGCTAGTGTAAACCACGATCCTTATGAAAATCTTGTCTCTATTCTCAACAATGTACTTAATTTGTCACAAAAAGATATTGAGGACTCTCTACTTGATGAAGAGAATAAATAGAAGAACAAGAATGCAAAAGATAGTGTCTCATCATTTAGGGAAAATCTCTTGTACACCAAAGGAGCTGCTAGAGTAAAAGATTGAGGCCAAGGATTCAACTCCGACAATAAAGATCGGAGGACATGTCATTATTGTGGTAATACAGGCCATATAGCCAGTGAATGTTTTCACCGTAAAAGAGCATAACAAGTACAGAATGGTAACCATCAGTACTAGCTCATGAATGAAAGAGAAGAAGAAGAAGATGCTTCTACAACCATCAACAACTCTTTGACATATTGTTTTGAAGAAATTATCTTTCCCATAGTGGATCTTATGTTTTCCCATGGTGGATTTTGTTTCCCTTAGTGGATTTTCTTTGAAAAAAAAAAACCCTTGCCAAAGATGTAAAGTTTCAAGCTTTAACTTGACTAGGCTGCCTATGAGCTAGTCTTTCGGGCCATGTCATCATGTAGGGGGGCGAAAAAGCCAGCAAGTGTAGGAACTCATCATTTGAGGGGGGTGTTGAGAAATGAAAAATGATGTATATTCTAGAAAGAGATATCCCGAATCCCACATGCATGGTGAGGAGAGTGGAGAAAGGTCGGAGACTATATGATGATGTACTTGGTTCACTTTTCAATGCAATGTCATAGTACTTTTGTCCTTCAATCAAGTGTCTCTATCATTTTCAAACACACAAGATTGTGTTTATGAGTCCAAGTCTCAATCTTGAAACCTAATTCACTTGTATGTCAGTTAATCTTGTCTGTGTCTATTAGTCCTGTCTACATCTTCCATCCCCCATAGCTCATGCCATGCTCTAGATCCATGTCTTCTAACAATGTGCTTAATGGCAATCATTTATTATCCACTACAGAGATCCTTGCCTTGTTCTAGAAGGAAAACTCTAGTCCTTTGGTAGTGAATAAGGTTATCACTAGTTCAAGAGTATCAATGGCACATATTTCCTCTCCCTTATGGAAGCAATTATGCAAGTTCCTCCAAGACCGGGTAAGCATGTATAAAAGTGTTTGTCCTGAGAATTATTCATGGCATCTATCAAGATTTTGGAGGGGGTTAAGAATAATTGGACAACCTTTTTGTTGGCTTAAATGGATTAACATTTTCAGTGTGTCACGAAAGGTCAACTCAGTACTGTGTCCTATGGGGTTTCTCTACAGAAGATTATTCAGCTCTGGCACCTCCCTCAAGTGGCATTCCTATGCCTGATCCTATTCCACTTTCGCATCAGTCTCCTTCTGTTCCTTCACCTTCTATGGAAGTGAATTCAAATTTAGCAAATGTATCCCTTGTCTTAGAATGATTTGAAAGAAGTACCGCACATAGGGTCCTTTTGGTCCTCTACCTATTCCAACCCCTGTGGTACAAATTCCAATACCTGAAGTGTCTGATAGCTTCCTTCCCTCGTTCTTGTCTTGTATCAACCTCTTTGTAGTGCAACAGGAAAAGGACAATTGGATCTGTAGATTCCTCCTTCCTTGTAAATAGTACTTTCTAGATCTATGCTTTCACAGCAGCTAGTTTTTGCTTTGGAGACTTCCATGACTTCCTATCTTTAGACAATCTATACAGGAGTGTATACTTCATTGCAAGACAAGGTAGATTCTTTGACTAGTCAGGTTAGCAAAGCTCTAGAGGATTTAACTTCTGAAAAGACTACTTTGCCACACACAAGTGACTGCAACTACAACTTTGATAGATTCACATAAGGCCATGATTAAGGAGTTAGAAGCTAAGGTTGGCACTTTAGAGGAAGAGAATGTGTCCCTAGCTAAGGAGAAAAATGCCGCTCTGGAGGAAATGATAGAATCAGCTCGTAAGCTTGGTATATGTGAGGGCCAGTTGCATCATTATCAAGAAACTATAGAGTCTCAAAAGAAGTTTATTGAATAACTTAACCAGAAAGTTGCTACTCTTTCTGTTCCTCCTCTAGCCCCGGTGATGTCTTTTTTGTTGTCCAAGGAAGAGATAGATCATTTTCAACAAAAAATAAATTGTGTGATGGGTTTTCTACCAAGGTAGAGCGCCTTGAGTAGCGTATGAATTGTGTTCATGAAGTTTTTATCCACTATGCTAAATTGGTGTCACCTTCATTATCCTTCTAGATTCAGTATCAACAGTAGGGTTTTGTGTTGTACATTTCCTTAAGTAATGTGGACTTAGAACCTCCAGAGGATGGGTGACAGAACATGTGGCCTACAGATTTACTCAAAGAAATGTTTGATATATTTGTTGATGAGTTAATCTCTCATGGATCCCAGTTATTATCTTTTATGTATCTTCAAGGAGATTTGCACATCCCTGAATGATGAGGAGAACATGAATCTTTATGTAGGAGATGTGATTTTGCAGGCAGTCATGAATGTACATTCAGCTAAAATGATTTTGGTTGATGGCTTGAAGAATTATCATCAGTAGACATTGTGGTGTAAAGGCTATGCTTGGCATTCTTTGGAGGATGCTTGGCATCGTCCTTTGGAGGATGTTTTGGATCTTCACCGTCCCAATGACAGAGTGTCTTTCATAAGTAAGATATTTAGCCATTGAGATCTCAAGTGCTGAACTGTATTGCTAATAATCCCTTATTCACTGAGGATTTCTTTTCAGCTTTTGATTTTTGATGTTCCATCTATCCATATGATCCTCATTGAATCCTATCTTATTCTTTAATTTCTTATCAATTACCCTTGTATAATGCTATCCTCACATCTAATCCAGACAGTATCCCTTTCTTATCTTTTATCCTTGCAAATTTTCCTCAAATTTCAGTTTTTATTACATGCTCATTTATTGCTCATCCTATATCCTCGCCTATTCCTATTAAACCTACTCTTGTTGTCCCACCTCTTCCTTCAGTTTTTCTAGCACAATCCCTTCAGATTTTTTTTTCTTTCCCTTCTTTCCCATCCTCATTATCCCTTCAAACATCTTCATTCTATGATTTATCTTACGTACCTCTTCACTATTCTCTTATTATTTCCTTGCCATCTCCATCAGACTATATTAATCTTCCTCCACAATCAGTGATGGATATTCCTAGGTATAATAGTGATATCCTTCATTGACGGCAGTGGACATTGAATGATTCTTTGACAGGAGAAATGTTAAATTGGCCTTCATTCCTGGTTCCTAGGACACTTTTGTGCAATGTTCTACTTCTTATCTTCACTTTGCTAGAGCGCATCCTTGCTCTAAGGATACTTCGGTACACTTGGCACCTCATTTTTGTTGGTATCTTGCTTTTATACATCAACAATCTCACCTGAATACTCAGAAGATATTTTGAACTTGATGATTAATCCTAATGAGGATGTGACTATTGCTCAAATGGATGTCCTGTATTATTTTTCACAAGCTTTTTCTACCAGGTTTATTATCTTCTTGGAAAGGATGTGTTGTTTACAATTTCTCTAGAAATGTGCCTCTACATTTTGTGGATGAGAAGAAGAGTTTAGAATGTCTCAAGCTGAGTATGAAGTTCAAGAAAAAATATCTTCATCCTACATAGCTTGTGGATACTCTCTTGGATATACTGATCCTTTTAATGAAAATCTTTCTCTTTGCTCTTCATTTTTTGGGAGCATGTGCCATTTATACTACATTGTCTTGTGTCTGTGTGAGTTTTGTATATGTTCTATGGTGTAAATGTGGTGTTTTATCCTTCTTGCATGGATTTGAAGGTGAAGATGGAGCTAATTGAGAAGTTGATTGATGGTGGTTCATGATTCTATCTAATGGATGGATGCTTATGGCAAAAACAAACCTCTTATATCCTTTAAAAGTTTGTCACACTTTTCTGTTTCTAAGCTATGTTAATGGATAAAGGTATTTTCCTTTCGTTGCAATTTTTTATTAGATGTAGGTTATGAATTGGGGTCATGTTTGGATGATTTTTCTTGAAGATGCTATGGATGATCAAGCTGATCTATTATTTTGAACTTATATTCTCTTTTTCCAAGATCACGAGAACACTTCCCGATTAAGTATGGGGATATGTTAAGGGTTGAAGTGACTATTTTTTAAGGCTGATTTTTGTTGTTTCTAAGGACTAAATGGTTGATTTTTGATGGATTTTATATGATGATTAGTTGGTTTGGAAGTTTTTGAGAGTATTTTAAATAAGTTTGAATAGGTTTGAGAAGCTTATGATGTTTTTCAATGGAGATGATGTTCTATTGATGTCCTGATAGTATCTGACTAGTTCTATTGAGCTTTTGTTTTGTTCAATTTTCCTTCTGTATGAGAGGATGGAATGATGATTGATGGATTTTGAGAGTGTTTGGAAGCTTATTGAATGATTCTTGATGGTTTTGAATGGTTTTTGTTGAGCTAAATGCTTTTTGATGACCTTTTGTATGGTACTATAGACCCTCTGTTAAGCTTCTATAGAGCCTCTATTTTTGTTCTGTTTCCGTTTTGTATACCTTTTACATGTTATATTGGATGAATGTGTAGCTTAGGGAAGTTTGTTAACCTTTAGAAGAGATGAATATAAGTTCAAAATAGCTTAAAGAAGTGGAAGAAATACTCAAGTGAAGATTGAAGTGACAGTGACACTGTTGAGTTGTGAAAGGATACTGTAGTGGCTCTAGTGACCTTTCATAGTAGACATACCTCTTGGGAGAGGTATCCATGACCAAAGAGGGGTTATGGATGATTATTATTGATTATTCCAATGTAATATTGAGAGAGAGCATGTGTGAGAGAGGTAGAGATAGCTAAATCTATGCAAAACAATGTATCTATGAGTGAGAGATTATGAGAGAGACTATGAAGATTATGAAACTTTTAAAGATGAATACTATGTGATAATTTTTATTCAAACTAGAGCATTTTTTTGTGTTTTCTTGTTCTTTTGATGAAGAATATGAAAAATGTGTTGAAGTTTTGTTGTGATAAATCCATGGGAGAATTCTTATATAAAGCTGTATGAAGATCTGAGAAGATTTGCGTTCTTTTCTTTGTTGAGGTCACATAAAATATGAAATGAATACTTGTTGATGATACAAGATAGATTTTCTTGCATTAGATTCCCTATTTTCTTGGTGTTCCAATTGGGGCTCCATTGTGGTTTTGGTTGATAGACTCATTAAGATTCTGTGGGTTTGATGGTTTTTGAGTCAATTGGTTTCTCATTCTTAGTGGGCTTACCATTTTTGGAGATGGGTTGGAGGACATGAATTGAGAGACACACATGCCGCTTGTAGTCTTGGGCAACCAAATCTAGTTTTTGCCTTCATGGTAGCCTTGAGCATGCAACAGGTCTTTGGAAACCCATTGTAGTGCCGCTTGACCATTCGTTTGCTTCTATAGTGCCAATTTTGTCTCCTAGGCCTAGCATGCAATAGGTCTTTGGGAACCCATCGTAGTGCCGCTTGACCATTCGTTTGCTTCTATAGTGCCAATTTTGTCTCCTAGGCCTAGGATGTGAAGTTCTATGCCTATAGGTTCGTGCGATTTGGATTCTAGGCAATTAGGGTTGTTGTTTGGGTACCCATTTGAGCTGTTGCTCAGTGGTATTGGATATGTCTCCTTTGGTTTGCAGCTGATTTGTCTTGGTAGGGTGGGATAAGTCACGACCCCCCTCCTTAGACCTTGCACTAGATTCCTCTATCAGTGGCACTACAGGCTTCGATGGAGCTATACTACCCTTGCTAAAAGCCGTCACTATCCGAACATTACAAATGGCAAGGTGAATATGCTGTGAGACATAGTTGATATTGCAGTGTGCTTGTTTCTTGAATATGTCTCCTAATAGTGCGATTCCTTACTGGTGGCCTTAGCATTAGGCAACACATAGAAAATCATAGGTAGGCTTTCAATCTCAATAGAGGCCACTATTTTGCACTTTTTCAGCAGTGAGTAGGACTATCCCCCAAATGAGTTGAGTTTGGCGTTAGTAGTTTGCAATTGGGGATGCTGCCCGATGAGGGTCCAATGATTGTGTGTAAGGATATTAAAGTTAGCTCCCTTGTCAATAAATGCTTCAAAGGTGTGTCTTCTCTGGGCAGTCACTAATATGCATAGGTAAATAGGTGCTACTGCTTTCTCATCCTTGTCCTCTATCTTGGTGATGGTGGCTACTCTCACGTTCACAAGTGGTTCGCGCTTAGATTCTCATTGTAGTGGATGCATTAGAGGATAGTACTTCTTGAGACGACTGCCATTGAAGAAGCCTACTTCCTCTCCCTCTAGGGTCTTGAGCTCTATATTATTAGTTCGACTGATGTTGCAGACTTTGAAAGTCCCCAATCCTCTGAACTTCATCTTCTATTTATGGCCCTTTACAGAGTACAATAGCACTAGGTCTCCTTGCTCAAAGTCACATTGTTTGACATGTTTGTCAACCAGCTCTTGGATCTTGCCTTTTCGTACATTAGCACATGGGTAGCTAGGAGTTGGGTCTCAAAAAGGCATTCTAGCTCTATCACAAGTGTTCCTTCCATTCCCCCTTTCCATCCCATCTCTCTTGCACTACCACTCTCAAGCTTGGAACGAAAAAATCCACTAGGAGGATTGCTTCGGTCCCATAGGTTAACTTAAATGGTGTTTGCCCTATGGCCCCCATCTTGTAGGCTGTCTATCCTATAGGCCCATAGTGCTGCCATGATTTTATTGTCCCAATCACACTGTGCAAGGCAGAGAATACCTTAGTTAGGAAGTTCACTAGTTAGTTTGAGGGTAGTATGGTGATGATTTTCTATGGATGATCAAGAATGTGGATAGTAACTTCATTAATGAAGTGCATGCCCCTTGATCACTAACTAGCTTGATGGGTCAGTTGAATCGCGAGATCACTTGCTCCCAAAGAAACTTTTCGATGGTCCTAGCATCATTCTTCTTGGTGGCTCGAGCTTCAGAGCATTTCATGAGATAATCCGTCACTACAATGATGTACTTTGCATGTGAGTACTGCATTGTGGGATTGATTGCCCCAATAAAGTCGATCCCCCACTTTTCAAAGGGCTATCATGCTATTACTGGGGTCAACTCCATCTTGTCCTTACGGGTGGGTACTTTGGTCCTTTGACATTCGTCGCAATGCTTCATGAACTTAGCAGCATCGCAGAATAGGGTAGGTCACCATAGCTGAGATTGTAGTACCTTGCATGCTATAGTGTCTCCGTTGAAGTGTCCTCCGAAAATTCCACCATGTGCTTTAGTAAGCACACCATGCATTTCATGTTCACACATGCATCTTCACAATAACCCAACCTGTCCTAGTCTATAGAGCAAGCCAATAATTAACTGATAGGGTTGAATCTTAAGGATAAGGCACTTTAGCCTATCTTTCTCTATATGCCTCTTAGGCAATCCATGCTCTAGGACTTAGACTATGTCATCTGTCTAATACGGTGTTAGATTGGCCTTGAATAGGTCTCTCTCACTAGACATGCTAAACAGGTGCGCATTAGGCAAGTCATCTACGATGCCCTGTCCAGAAGCTTCTCCTATGGGTATGCGGGACATATGGTTTGCCATATAATGCTACTTACCCTTGCGTACAACCACAGACAAGTCAAATTCTAGAAGTAGAAGTAACCATCTAGCTATGCATCCTTGTAGTGCAAGGTTTGTTTACTAGATAAAGTAAAGCTTGATGGTCAACGAAGAAGAAGGTAAATGGCATAGCCAAAAGATAACAACAAAACTTCTTTATAGCGAATACTCTGGCTAGGCCTTCCCTCTTCATTGTGGAGTAATTCATCTCCATATCTGTGAGTTGTCTACTAGCAAAGCTCACAAGATAATCAAGATTATATTCACCAAGTTGGTACAAAATAGCTCCCACGGTGAGCTTCGAGGCATCAATATGCACGTGGAATGTTTTGTTCCAAGTTGGGGCTTGTAGGATTAGTGTGATCGTGAAAGGATTTTTTAGTTCCTCGTAGGTGCATTGGTATTCGTCAACCACTCAAATATGATTAACAATTTGTAAAGGAGTCTAGTGATCAATGCATAGTTCAAAATGAATCATTGATAGTACCTTGTGTGTCCTAGGAAGCATTAAACTCCCTTATAGTTTGTGGGTGGTGGTCAATCGACGACAATGACTCTGACTTTGGAGAAGTCGGTGTGGCAATGCTGTTCTTAGATACCACATGTCCTAGGATACATTCATGTTTTACCCAAATCGGCACTTCAAGGGGTTTAAGGAGAGATTATACAACCTACACCATTCAAAGACAACGCGAAGTTTATCTAGGTGTTCCCTCCAATTGGAATGAACACATAGATTGTTAACAAATATCTTCAATTCTTGCCTAAGCATGTCTTTGAAGATGGCACACATGAGGCGTCAAAGGTAGTTGGTGTGTTTGTCAGCCCAAATGGCATGACTATGTAGGCAAGCATGCCCCATTGTGTTGCAAATGCTGTTTTATGTCTATTGTTGGGTTGTACTTGCACCTGGTTATAACCTGAGAAGCGATCTAACTGTAGGCATCTTTTCCCGCTACTCTTTTGAGCATGTGCTCCATGTAGGGTAGTGTATAGTTATCTCATTGTCATAGCATTGACTTTTTTATAGTTTACGTACACTCAAATTTTTTCATTCTTCTTCAGGACAATCACTATGGGTAATACCTAGTCAGTGTGCTTGATTTCATAGATGAATCCGACCTTCAACACCTTATCTATCTCCTCCTTGATGGCATGTGTGTGCTTTGGATTCAGCTGGTATGGCCGTTGTTTAACTAGTGTTGCATTAGGAGTCATCGGGATATTATGGGTCATGACCCTCGGATCGACTCCTTTGAGTTCATCTAAGGACCAAGTGAATAGACCTATGTACTCTCGCAGGAGAGCGACGAGATTGATCTCCTCTTGCTCAATCAAGTCATTAGCTATGAACACTAGTCAAGGCTTCTCCCCTTCCCTTGCCAAGTTGACTTCCTTGACCTTAAAAGGCCCTTCTATTGGTTTATTTGCCTATCCTTGTCTCTTAGCTCCTAACAAGGTCACTACCGTGTCCCCCTTTTTGAACTTCGTGAAGCGCTTAGGTAGGTCTTGGGGCTTTCGTTATTCTTGAACACCATATTGGGGAATATGGGAATTTCCCATAAGTTTTGGATACGTGGTCAAATATTTGGATTTGTCATAACTTGAATATTATAACTCCAAAATGAGTGCTCTATAGCTCAATAGATTCCATTTTTCAAGCGCTTTCTAATGATAGGTCACATCAAATGGTTTTGAGAAACTTATGGGCATGTTATCCGGGTGCCACCTTTTTAGTATTAAAAAAATGGAAATTGGGAGATTTCCAAACTCAGTAATATTGTGTTCTTGGGCTTTTTGACCCCTTTGGTTGCTTTATCTTTTCCTCCTTCAACTGCCTGTACCTTAGGTGGACTGGCAAGTCCCCTTTGGTGCATTTGGTCTTAGGTGGTCGGGGTATTTTTGGGTCGCTCTAGAGCTCACTTTTGACTTGGAGTTAAACTCAACAACCTTTGCTAGAAGAAGGAGTTTCCCTAGGTGATTGCAATTCTAAGGCCGGTTCTATTCTAAGGAGTGGTGCAGTACTTGGTTGAACTAATCCATCTTGCTCATAGTCTATCACTCCTAGGTGGTCCAACCAAGTACGATTTAAAAGCCAATTTGAGCAATTAGAACTTGTAGAACACCAAGCTCTTGCAAGTCAAAAAATTGAATCATTTCTACAAGCGGTAGATCCAGAGCTTTAAGAGAAGCTTGATGATTTGTTAGAGGATCAAACTACAAAGACATGAGTTAAAACAGGGTGGAGGCATGTTAAAAGAAAGTTGTTACTACACTAATGAAAAAGCATAGAAGGAGAAAAATATTGCATGTATCTAGCTTGCCCACAGTTATGGGAAAAATAGTTGATATATCTAGTAAGCCACCCACTTCTGTGACTAACCCTATGGCTGCACTTGCTATTCCCACTGTTAGGAAAGATGCATTAGATGAACTGGTTAAAGGCATGCGGGATCTTTAGTTAAAGGTTGCAAAATTGGATGAGAAAGGATAAGAGGAAAGGGGGACGAGCAACATTCCCTAAACTAGAGAAAAGATGCAAGTGGTGTAATACTTTGCAGCATGAAAGGAAGGAATGTGCTGCTTATCAGGAGGCCTTCACATAATAGCTCATCTTTTGGAACGATGGCAAGATCCATGCATAAGAAATGGGATTGCCTCTTTCTTTGAATTTTGGAAAGGGAGGTATGCAAAAGTTACTGGAAGCCTTGGCTATTTGAAATGCTTCTACGGCTGTGCATGCTTCTAGTTTTGGTCTACAGTTGGATAGAATGCCTGGCTAAGTGATGGTTGGTCTGAAGGCTGCAATATGGACACATGCTTTGGATGCAACTGAAAAGAGGAAAGTTACTGATGGTGAAATGTCTCATGCAGGGCAAGACATTCGTTACATAATTGGTTGGAAAATACTAGTAGATGCATATTTAGCAAAGGTGCAAAACACAAATGTACTTGTGGAAGAGAAACGAAAGAGAGATGAAGATAATGCAGGGATGTTAGGGGTCAAAAAGCTTCCCCTAAATTAACCCAAAATAGACATCTCTCTGATATAAAACAGATTCAGACTGTGACTATTATTGGCCTTTCTGTCTTTGTTAGTACACACCATTGAACATCACTTCAACATATAGACCAGCTTTCCACCAAACAGAAGTCATTTTGCAATTCAGATACACTTTAAACCAAGACATGAAACATTGTATAAGACAGATTGAGACATAGCAAGGTTAATCTATTCTGTTATGATGAATATTAATTCTAAATCATTCCTTCCATCAACAAGCTCATTTCCGACCACACAGACTCCATTATGCAATTCAGATAATCGTTTCTACAAAATAGATAACAGTTTTGAAGACAGAGAAAAACACAAGTAGAGAAATCTGTTTTGTTCCTTCATAATCACCACATCATTTACACGCTTATCTGTTTTTTTGACGTGAACAGACATATAGAAATCTCACAACTCCTCCTTCTAACTTTCCAAAAAAAACTCATAATCTACTTATGACTTTTCACATCTCAACAATTACAAAGGCTCAAAACTACACTTAGAGACTACCTAATAGACCCCTAGGTTATGCCCTTACCCTGCCTTTAAAACTGTTGTGCATAATCGTCCACAAGGAGCCTCTTCTGTTTCATTTTTTAAAGCTTCTTCAGAATATCAATGGGTGTTTTCCACCTTCTGAATCTTGCTAGAAATGTTGTTTGTAATGCTTGTGTATCAGCAAAATGGGCTGCACCATACTATGTAAACCAATTCATAGCCTTACCCTCTAATGTGGCAGCAAATTGCTGCTTTTTCACATCATCTCCATACAATACTCCTAGTCCACTTGCTTCCCATTTTGTGCTGAATTGAGCTATATGGGCATCAGGGTCTTCCTTTTTGGACTCACCCTTGAAGTTTACAAATTTGACTTTGAGATTTGCTGGATTAGGGGGTTGTGCCATTGATCCTGGCTGTTGTGTTGCTGCAACCTTTCTTCTTGCTAGTGTTTTAGGCAATGGTTGAAACCTTAGTTTTCTCCTTGCTTGTCTCAGAATTTGAGACCATGCTAGCAGTCCCACAAATATGTTTCTATTTCTCTCCTCCTCACCTGGTGTAATATGTAATTGCTGATCAGTAACAACATCTCCTATTGCATGACTAGGACCTACTTCTTCAGTCTCTACTTCTTGATCATTCAAATACTCTAAATCTAGGGTATCCACCTGACTGCCAATGCTGGACCTCTGTTGTTCCTTCTTCATTTATTTTTCTTCCGGTTATAATTTTGCGTGCAGCCTAGTATAATAAGTTCCAAACCTGCACCCCTCTATTTTTTAGTAGACATACACCATACACCCATTTTGTCATCAGATTATTCTACTGCTGAGATGACCCAGGTGCACAATCTTCACAGTGACGACTTGCACAAGCACGCTGATTTTTTTGTCTTCTCCTGACCAATTTAGGTGTATAACTCAGCCCATATGATTGACAAAATTGCCAAAGATACTGATCATGCCAAATTTGCTTGAACACACTGCCTGTATACTTCAAGCCAAAAGGAGCAACTTGTTTTGTCTGTTCTTTCCACACTACCTCCCTAACCTTTCCAATAATGTCCAAAGGTAAAGCATGAAATTGTGTTCAGGAATACCTGACTATATGCCTCAAACTCCTCCTCTTCTGTTGTCCAATTCTGAATTCCTCAAGCCAAGAATCCATTTTTGACTGTATCTTTCAACTCATGAATCTTCTGCACCTATTCCATTCTGAACCATCCCGCATGATGCCCAAATACTAATTTGCACGATCCAAGTGTTAGGGGTCAAAAAGATTCCCCTAAATTAAGACATCTCTTTGATATAAAATAGATTCAGATTGATACTATTATTGGCCTTTCTGTCTTCGTTAGTACACGCCATTGAACATCACTTCAACATATAAACCAGCTTTCCACCAAACAAAAGTCATTTTGCAATTCAGATACAATTTAAACTAAGACATGAAACATTGTATAAGTCAGATTGAGACACATCAAGGTTAATCTATTTTGTTCTGAACATTAATTCTAAATCATTCCTTCCATCAACAGGCTCATTTCTGACCACACAGACTCCATTATGCAATTCAGATAATCATTTCTACAAAAAAAAAAACAATTTTGAAGATAGAGAAAAACATAGGCAGAGAAATCTGTTCTGTTCCTTCATAATAATCACATCATTTACAAGCTTATCTGTTTTTCTAACGTGAACAGACATATAGAAATCTCACGACTCCTCCTTCTAACTTTCCAAAAAAAACTCATAATCTACTTATGACTTTTCACATCTCAACAATTACAAAGGCTCAAAACTACACTTAAAGACTACTTAATAGACCCCTAGGTTATGCCCTTACCCTGCCTTTAACAAGGGACATCTAAGAGAGTGACAAGAAGAACTATGGATTAGCCTAAAGTTGCAAATCAACCACCTCCCGAGCATGTTATGGAAGAGGTTAGACAGGAGCAAAAATAGGATACCAAACAATAGGGCAAAAAGAAGAGGGGGTAGCCAGGATATGAGTTGCAGTCTGATATTGAGACACCCATGGATCTTAAGAAGGTTCTTGACGAACGGATTTTAAATAGTCGGGTGGAATTTACATTGAGAGAGGTGCTTGGCATCACCAAGTGGGAATTTCATGACGAAATCATTGACATAATTCAGAGGAAGTATCAGTTTCTTGGTGATACCACTAGTGCATTGTTGCAATTTGAAGAGAAAATTAGTGTGTTGGGTATTCATGTTGAATATGAGCATGAAAGTGCTGGTTTTTCTATACACGATGCTACTAATCAATGGTGGATATCATGTGGAAAAGAGAAGAAAGTGGTTGAAAATGCATTTCTTGTAGGAATATGCATGGTGGAGTAAGGCAGATACAACAATATGGGAAAGAGGCTCTAGGATTTATTCCTTGTTGAGTGTGAAATATGTTGGTTTTTGGGCTGATTTTTTGTTGTTTTTGATGATAAATGGTTGTTTGATTGTTTGAATTTGAAGATATTTTGAAGTGTTTGGAAAGGTTTGGATAAGTTTGAAGGGTTTTTGATGAGGATGTTTGGTTCTGTAAGGTCTGATTTTCTTCTGTTTTGTTTCTGTTTTGGTAGTAGAGATGGTTGAATGAATGTTTTGAGAGATGATTGAAGTTTTGTGAAGAGGTTTATGAAAGATTCAATTGGTTTTGTTTTGATTTTTATGATTTTTATGGGTTTTGTTGATCTTCTGTGAAGTTCTGTAAGCTTCTATAGCTCTGTTGTTCTGTACTTCTGTTGCTCTGTGGTTCTGTTCTGTTGTTTCTGTTGAGTGTTATGATGGATGTGTGGATATTTTGGGAAGTGTTTTTGTCTTAGGAAAGGATGAATGGAAGCTCTATCCAAGCTAATTGAAGTGAAGAAGTAACTGCTAAAGATTCACAGAAGGTTACAGAAGACAGTGACAGAAGACGGATCTCACATGACACTATGAAGTCTCTGGTGCCCCTTCATACCACATATACATTTTGGAAAGTGTATTCACGACCAAGAGAGGAGTATTATGTGGTGGTTAACAATGTCAGAACCCTTGAGCATTGGTTGGCAATATTCCCCACCACTTTCAAGGGTGCAGCGTTTCAGTGGTATGAGAGACAAGCAGTAGGAACGTTTGGCACATGGGATCACTGAAGATGGCCTTTCTCACTAAATTTAGGCGTGAAGGTTTTGAAGAGCGGATGCGAGAAGAATTCATGAATTTGAGTCAGTCTGTTGGAGAACGAGTGGAAGTGTATGTCTCCAAAATGGAGTCCATACTCAAGAGATGGACCAACCATAATCTAGATGATGGCATTCAGAAGGGAGTCTTCCTCAGAGGATTACAACCAGAAGTCCGTAAGTTTGTAGAGCTGCAAAGACCAGTCACATTGCAAGCTGCAACAGAACGTGCAAGACTGTACGATGAAGTGGAAGCTAGATTGGCGATGAATCCAGGAAGAGGAGTCCCACCTCCTCTGATGCCAGGAATGATGTACCCACCAAATATAATCCCAGGGACTATCCCCTACCCCTACCAACAGATTCCCCCAGTATCACAGTACAATGCACCAAATCCATAGTGGCCACAATCAAGGCCTCAAATGATGGTTCAACCACAACAACAATGGTCCCAAACAATTCCCCCAATGCCAAATCAATAGCAACAGTGGAACCCTACCAACTGGAGCCAACAGCCAACAGTTCAAACAAGAGCTCTGAATCAAAATTAGAACAGAGACCCCTCTGCACCAGCCCAACCTGTTTATGCAGTGATTACAAAGACTCCTCAAAATCCTACTACCAGTGCCTTAGGAGGAGAAAGCTTGAAGGATTATTTATCCAACTCAGTTGCAAATATCAAAAAGGAGTTGATGGATGTGATTACAGAGCAGTTGCAGACACTGAAAGTGAATACCGCTAGCATATCCAACGTTGCAGGAGTAGGAAGAGATGTGATGAGGTTAAATACTTGGTGTGGTAAGTGTCATCAAGCAGGCCATTTAGCCACTGAATGTACACGAAAGCCAATAGTTCTTGGAGCTTTCTGCTCCTACTGTCTTAGGAAGAACCATACAGAGGATATTTGCTCTCTGAAGGAGATGCATGATAGGAGAAGGAAGGAACAAGATGCAAGATTCAACTTGCTGGAATCCAAAATGACAACACAGGATATTAGATCCAAGCCTAGAGAGTTTGGTCCTAATTTCGGTCCAAGGAGGTTTCCCTCTCAAAGTTACAGAGGACGACAGTCTGGCGGTGGTCAGAGATCAGAAGTGGAGTGTTACAAATGCAGAGAAAAGGGACACATTTCACTAAATTGTCCAAATCCCAGAGGTCAATGGATTACAAGCCCTTATGCAGTCGATGCAAAGGAGAAGGCCACACTGCAAAAGACTGTCCAAGCCCAGTCCCAGTGAAAAACAGTGCTATTGATAATTCGTCCAAGGCCCAAGAGCCTACCTTCAATTTAGTGGAATTGAAAGTTGCTGCCATCACGCGTGCAAAGAAGAAGGAATCACCTGTCCAGAAAGAAAATAGTCCTCCTGCTAGAACAGTGAAGTTCAATCTTCCAACAGAAGAATAGAATAGAGCAGAGCCTGACAGTGCCGTACAAAGCACTACAGTGCCACAGAGAGTCACAGAGACAGGACCAGAGGTCCAGGAGATAGAAGAGGAGGAAGTGCCACAAGTGGCAGAAGAAGTCCCCATGATGCCCCTATTGGAAGAAAAAAGGAAAATGAAATGGGTGTCACCCCATTCCCTAACCGATTGGAGAAGCCAATGGATCCTATTAAGGAATACGATCTGGTCAGAGATCTAGATACCTTTAAACCAAACCTCACATTCCGACAATTGTTAATGTTGTCTCCCAGGTACCGAAAAAGGTTCAAAAGTATACTGACTAGAAGATGTGGCTTAAGGATTGCTCCCTCAACAGCAACAAAGTCCAACAAAGCTCCATAGCCTGTAAAAGAAGTGGATGTGGCTAATGCCTTCCTAGATCCTGGTACCCCAGAGACTGGCGTGTGGATAGAAGGTTGCTTTATTGCAAATGCACTGATTGATGGTGGCTCATCAGTGAACATTATGACGAATGTGACAATGAAGGATCTAGGCCTACAAGGTATGCAACCAACTCAATGGCTCATCAGACTGGCGGATCAGAGCAGAATCAAGCCTTTGGGCATTCTCCCATATGTGAAGACTAGTGGCTGGAAAAGATTATTGGCTAACCTATCTGGTGGTGAAGCCAAACTCTTATGGTACATCCTAACCCCTGTTACTGGGCAGACCATGGCTTTTTGAAGCCAGAGCAAGGATGGATTGGTTCAAAGGAACTTTGACCTTGGGTAGAGGACCCAATAAAGTGGTGCTAAAGCTATATGGTGCTAAAAAAGGACATGGATCCACCTCCTTGGAATTATCTTCTGACTCCCCCAATGAGGCTATAGATGGAACATCAGCAGAAGAAGATGCTGTCAGACAGATCCTTCCCAAGAAAACAGAGGCACATTCCCTAACAGTGGGTATTGTAAGCCAACTCCCAAAAGATGCAAAGCCATTATCAATGGGTGAATACTTCCTACCTGAACCAGGAATGATTTCCGAAATCACTTCTAACAGTGAGATAGAAGCATGGATGTACTGCTCTCCCTATTACATGGCCATAGCAGAGCCAGAGACAGAGGCAGAAGGCAAAGCAGAGGACCTGTTCTTCTCTTATAGAGCGCCTACAGAGGCAGAGCCGGAGTCTGAAGAGGATGATGATGAATCTGAAGAAGGAGACTTTGAAAGCGAGATAAAAGAAATCACTCCATCCACAGAAGGCATAGATGAGGAGGGAGTTCCAGAAGCTTCAGAAGCAGAAGACTCCATGCTGTGGGACAGAATGGCAATGGTACCCTTTGGATTGGTAAATGGATCTTTCCGTAGGCAAAGCCTATATAAGAAGTGGATCAAGCAAAATAAGCCGTCTTTTATCAGTGGTTCTTATCGCACCCATCCACACTTGTCAAGAAAGGATGATGACGATGCTCCTTGTCAACAAGTACCAGTCCCAAGGCCACAACAGAATATCGAGAGCCCCTGTTATGTAACATTCCTGGATGCATCCTTTGAAGAGGAGTCCTCAAGCTCTAAGGTAATTAACATTCAAACCAAAACCGAGACAGCGCTGATCCCATTTCAGCATTTCACGGAGCAACCTAAGTCCTTATTGAAAGAAGACGTTCGATTTAGTGGGACATCAGAAGAGGACACCATCCCCTTGAAGGAGTCGGATCTGTACCCAGAAGCAGTCCGTGGGACCTTCATCCGTAAAGTAGAAGGTGAAAGGCAGTTAACCTTTGTGGATGCAGATGGCACTGAACGCCACTTGAAGGTGGGTAGCAGCCTACCAAAAGAGGAGTTGTCAACCTTGTACAACTTGTTGAAAGAGAATTTGGACGTGTTTGCATGGTCCTACAAAGACCTAAAGGGGATTGATCCCACAATATGTCAGCATCATATTGACTTGGAGCTTGATGCCAAGCCAGTACGGCAACTACAGAGGCGAATGAACCCGAATTATTCCACACTGGTGAAAGCAGAGCTGCTGAAGCTTTTGGAAGCAGAGTTCATCCTTCAAATCAAATGAGAGATACGATGTGCGAATGGAGTGATGCATGCACGGGATGGGCCTCTCAATGCACAAAGCACGATCTATTCTTGTGCACTGCACTATAAGGCTCCATGGCCTTCCTTCTTGCACTGTATGCCGGCACTGGGCGGGATGCACAATTGCACCATCAAATGCGCACAAGGCATACAACCTTTGCACAAGTGACTGTGAGGATTACATCAATGGGTGTACGGCACGGGCTGCCCTCCTGTATCTATCAACAGAGCGTGAGACAGAGGGGGGTCAGAGTGTGACTACTGTGTCCTTAAAACAAAAAACAAAAATCATCGAGAGGTGAGATTGAGGGACGTTACGACCCTTGGCGCAAGGTATGTTCTCTTTTCCCTATGCACCCACGGGGTGGGTCTTTGCCGTCATCATAGGATACGTCACCCTGTTCTGTACACTGCATTGTAAGGCTCCCTGGCCTTCCTTCTGAAAGGTGAGAAGGATCGAAGCTTGCACACGAGCTATGGCGGGAGAGCAAGAGCAAGAAAGAGAGAGACAAGAAATGGGAACTCCAACAGTCACAATGTGTGACCGGGCCTTCCTTTATTTACTAGTCACTAAAATGAATGTAAAGAATAAAGTGACGTGACAGGCGCCCGCCACCTGCAGTGTGCAGTGGCGAGTACTGTTAGTGTAGTAATACACGGGGCGGCACGGCGTAGGCGCCTTTATCGCAACAACCTCCCACTTAAAGGCGAATCTGCCCCAGTGAGAGAGAAAAGAAAAGAAAAAAGACAGTACAACTGTACATAGGTATAAGGGATGAGGAAAGGAAACATCTCATGCAATGCCCATTAATCTCCTGAGGAAGGCAAAGCGCTCAGTAGTGAGGCTTTTCGTGAGCATATCTGTAGGATTCTCGTCAGTGGAGATCTTGACAAGGTCAACAGACTTGTCCTCCACGACACCACGTATGAAGTGATACCTCACCTCAATGTGTTTCGTCTTCGCATGGAAGGCTGTAACATACTCGGCCTCAGTGGTAGACAAAGCCGCATACTTTTGAACCCTGGACATCCAAGAGACAGCACCTCCAGCATAAGTGAATACATAGCCAGAAGTGGACTTCCTACTATCTGCATGTCCTGCATAATTGGAGTCAGTGTATCCCACGACCCCTGTATCCTGGCTGCCATAGCAAATACACATATCTGTTGTGCCCTTCAGGTACCTCATGATACCCTTCATGGCATCCCAATGTTTCCTGCCAGGTGTAGCCATATAGCGTGCCATAACACCAACTGCAAAGGCAATATCTAGACGAGTGGCTATCATGGCATACATCAAATTGCCTACAGCTGAAGCATAAGGGATCTGGGCCATCTCGGCCCTCTGCTCATCTGTCTGTGGACAATCGGCCTGTGATACCTTCACATAAGAAGGCAATGGACAACCAATAGGCTTTACGTCCTGCATGCGGAAGCGCTCAAGGACTTTATGAATATACTCCCTCTGTGACAAGTAGAGGAGTCCCTGATGCCTGTCGCGTCTAATGCGCATACCAAGTATGTGAGAGGCCTGTCCCAAATCCTTCATCTCAAAGCTCTTCTTCAGCTGAGATTTAAGAGCATCTAGCTCATCATGAGCTTTCCTTGCTATCAGCATATCATCCACATAGAGTACCAAAATAAGCAATGAACCATCATGGGGTTTCTTCGTGTAAAGACATGGATCCATAGCACTCCTGCTGTAGCCCTGTGACTGCATAAAGGCATCAAACTTATGATACCATTCCCTAGGTGCCTGCTTCAAGCCATAAAGACTTTTCTTCAACTTGCACACTAGGTGCTCCCTGCCAGGTTCTGCAAAGCCCTTAGGCTGCTCCATATAGATGTCATCATGCAAGTCCCGATGTAAGAAAGCCATCTTGACATCCATCTGATATAGATCTAAGTCAAGCTGAGAAACCAAAGCCAAGACCAAGCGCAGGGTGGTCATCTTAACCACAGGAGAAAAGACCTCATCAAAGTCTACACCATGCTCCTGCTTAAAACCCTTTGCTACCAATCTAGCCTTGTATGCCGGCTTGGGGTGTCCAGGGGTACTTTTCACCTTGTACACCCACTTGCATGGCAAAGCCTTCTTGCCCTTAGGCAAGGCAACCAAATCCCAAGTCTCATTCTTATGCAAGGAGTCGATCTCAGACTGCATAGCCCTCTCCTAGGAGTGACTGTCACCCCTGCGCATAGCCTCATCATAAGTGAAAGGCTCTCCTGCATCTGTAACCAAAACATAATGCATAGAGGGCTGAAATCTATCAGGTGGACATCTGCCTCTAGCAGACCGTCTCACTGCAGGCTTTGTTGCCTGCCCAGCTGCCTGTCCAACACCCTGACCATGAGCATCTGCTGCAGTTGTAGGCTGTCCAACTAGCTGTGCAGGAGCTCTAGGCTCCTCTTGAAAGATCACTCTGCGGATCTCAACCACCTTCTTAGGTTGCCTGTGCATCTTATCTTCATGGAAGACTACATCATGGCTGCGTACTATTTTCCGTGCCTGCGGATCCCATAGGCGATAGCCCATCTCTCCTGAATCACCATAACCAAGGAAGATGCATTTAATGCTCTTTGGATCCAACTTACTCCTCTTGTCCTCTTGTCAGTCCTAAGGCATTTCAGCCTATACCCAGTCTAGTTCTCAACAAGAGCAAGCCAACGCTGAAAGACTGCCAAGACATTGGACTTTTGCTTTATGGGATAAGCCCACACTTTCCTAGAGAAATCATCAATGAAGGTAACAAAGTACTTCGTGCCACCCATAGACATACACGGCATGGGCCCACAAACATCTGAATGCACCAAGGCCAAGGGCTCACTCATGCATGGCCTACCCGATTTCTTATGCGTAGACCTATTCTGCTTACCATAAAGACAATGATCACACGAGTCAAAACATGCATAGTCCAAAGGCGGAAGATACTGCAAACCAGATAACATTTTCATTCCCTTCATAGATATATGCCCCAAACGGGCATGCCAAAGTGATACATGTGGGATAGAACCCATTGCCAAAACATGGTCTACAGAAGACCCAGATACAACAAGAGAATAGAGGTTGCCAGCCTTGGCGCCTCTAGCAAGCACAAGTCTGCCTCTGTTAATCTTCCAGGCAGAATCCCCAAAACAGACATGAAACCCTGCATCATCCAACTGCCCTGCAGACATAAGACTGCGCGTAAGCGCAGGTACATGATGTATATTGACAACACCTAAATACATGCCATTTATTGCAACAATTTTTTGGCAAAACTGTATACAATTGATACCTTATTACTAAATTTTTACATGAATTTAATGCAGATGCGGTGTTCGTTGTTGTTGTCTTTGGAGGCTGTGTCCTTGCAGTCTAGCTGGGAGATGTTGGTACGAGAAAGTTCTTGTACGAGAGGGAGGTGGAGTTTTAGATAAAAATTTGATAGTAATACTGCAGTGACGATCAAGGGGTGATCATTAGATCATTGGTGATTATCATGAAGATTCCTTGGGGAGGTGTTGAATGTTAGATTAAAGAGAATGACTCTTGGCAAGGACGAAGTAATTCAAAAGGGACTGCTCTGCTACAGGCAATTCCCTATAGAAGCCAACATGGGTGTTATAAAGGCAATTTGTAAATTACCCATGTGCATCAAAGTAACCATTAGCAGCCTTTGACCATGTTGAATATGTCCTATAAGCTTGTTGTCAAGGCTTTGGCACTCAAAATTAAGGTATTATTAGCTTAAGTCATCCACTCCCAGCATTATGGCTTCAATTTTTTTAATCAGAAGATAGAAAATGCTATCCCTAGCTTCGCAACAGTTATTGATTAAGAACTGATTGGTGGACAGGACTACCTTCTAGTGAATGGATTTTGAAAGGCATATAATCACGTTCTTAGGATTTAGTATGCATTTACCTTGAAGCAATGGTCTTTGGAAGGAAGTTCTTTAGAATAATTATGACACTCATTTCAAGTGTAGAAGTTAAGAATATCCATTAAAGGGGCGGTCTCCAAATCCTTTGAGCTAAAAAGGTCTTTGAGACAAGGTTGTCCCATAGCCTTGCTTCTCTATGCCATAGGAATTAGCCATTGCAAAAAAGATTCGACTAGAGGGACCTTGCAAAATCTAAGGATGCATGATATTAGGGTAAGTAATGATTTAATTCTTGGTGGAGGATAACTCCAACATTATCACGGCCCAATGAATTCAATTCAACACATTGTTTGAGGCTTTTCAAAATTTCTATGACTTATCGGGTTCAATAATAAGCAAGACCAAATTTGAAGTGTTGTAGCTAATGACACTCTTGAATGGCTTCCATTATTAGGCTTGTAGATAATTAAGAAATGGGGGATTTACTTTGGATTGCCCCTTGTTAGGTATGGGGATCACTATCACCTAATCCTTCAATTAAAAAAAAAAAAAGGCTTTACTAGTAAGGGGGTAGTTACAATTTGGAGGTCTCTCCCTCTCTCATGCATCCGTCGAATGGTCGCCAAGAAAGAAAGAAGGAAAATTCGTGGCTCCACGGATCTGGAAAAAAAAAAACAATTCCTGCAAGCTTTCTTCCAGAAAAATGGCCAAGATCGTTGGGTGGCATCGAGCATGTGGGTGCACGCGGGGCTGTTCCAGGTAGTGGCGACGAGCGTGGGGCTGCTGACGGTGGGGGTGCGGTTGGAGCTGGCCTTCGGCTTCTGGAAGGTGGGCCTCATGTACCTGCTGGGGGGCCTGGGGGGCGCTTTAATGGCCGCCCTGTTCCTGAAGTCTGCCGGGCCCGCTGCTGGGGCCGTCAGGGAGGGCACTACTAAAGATGGGGGCGCTGGACCTTAGCAAGTACAGTAATCATCATGGTCAGTATTGGCGGGTGGCATATATGATTTTCGGGTTATGGTGGGCTTGGCTGGGCCTCCTTTTCTGCAACGGACTCTTCCCTTCCACTCTGGGCCGCCGCCATAGCCACGCTCAGTTCAGTCAGAGGAGAAGAGGTGAAAGGAGATGGTTGTGGTGCTGGCGACAGTAGAGGATGGAGCGAGAGGAGGACGGAAGAAGCATGCTACCACCTGCATGATACCGCTGGCTTAGGCAACAACGTGCTCCTCTTCTCAAAACCGACAGGCTTCCATGGCAAGATTGAAGATCCGCACACGCTGTTCCGCACAATTCGCAAGCTTGGTTTTGAACCTGTAGCACCTTCGTTCTCTGGCTTGTCACCCAATCAATATAGCAGCAATAATGACCAAGCATCAACATTTCCTCTCCTTGTACGAACTCGTGCTTCCGCCTTGAAATTCCAAATCCTTCTCTGCTGGTAAAGCAATGGTGGTGCCCTTGGCCCTTCTTAATTTCTGCATGTACGTGGTCGTGCTAGGCATCGCTAGATGGGGGATCAATAGAACAATGGATTATGAAGCCGCCACGGAAATGGATGCTAGCTGAAATTGAATATTATACACAGAGACAGAGAAAGAGGAGAGAGAGAGAGAGATGCCTCTTGGGAAAGCAATAAGAGGGTGCCTTACCCTGCTTGACCTGAAGACATAAACCACTTCATAACCAATTGCGAAGTCACCGATTTGTCTTGAGTATCATTCTGGAAGAACAAAGGAAGGGAATTGAAGTATGTGGTCTACTCTCGAAGCCATCGCCACGATTTCTTTGAAGCACCCAACTCTAGAGCCTCAACGTATTGCTATGATTTGAGTGCAAGAAGTTGAAGGAGAACAAGAGTAATAGTACAAGCTCGGGGTTGAGACGACTGGCTAGAAGCTAGACTTTACGTGACTGGACGAAAAGAGGACACGGTCTTCAAAGACAACACAACGGTCAGCGGGATTTAAAAGTACATGCCTACCCTATTTATCTAAAATGAATGATATATTATCAGTAAATGGTTAGTTTAGTATTTTTAGAAAATGCTTTGAAACTTGTTTTTCTATGTTGAATGGTTGTTTGCATTTATGTGAACTGGTTTCTATTTATTGAAAATAGAAAATAGTAGAAAATGCTTAAGAATGACTTAAAAACGACTTAAATAAATTTTCATAAAATGGCTGATTGAAAATTTATAAGTTGTGACATTTTTTTCTATAAAGGATTTGACTCAAGAAATTTATTGAATTTTTATCAGAATTTTTAGAGATGGTTTAACATATTTAAAAGTTCAAAACTAGTTATGTT
The DNA here is from genome assembly GCF_053477565.2 of Lygodium microphyllum. NCBI lineage: Eukaryota > Viridiplantae > Streptophyta > Polypodiopsida > Schizaeales > Lygodiaceae > Lygodium > Lygodium microphyllum. The sequence goes on from NC_141147.1 coordinate 82,007,976, forward strand.
CAAAGTAAAATAGTAGTTTTCACTTAAATAAAAAATTGTTCTCTATCAATAAAAATATGAATCTTTACATGGAAAGCTGAAAAGACAATTCTTGATTGCTGATGAATTTCTGTAAGCTTTAAAACAAAAAAAGAAACAATAGTTTAATTATATTCTACTGAAAGAACATTCACACATAAACCTAGTGTTTTAATTTGAGTAAGTAAATGATACGTGATGTACTATTCAATAACATGGGGAGGGTAAAAAAAAAACTTGAGAGATGTAATAGTATTTTATGATATTTGCTGATGATAAGAAAATTATAACTTTGAATTCAGATTATAAATATTGGAAACGTAATAAAATAATTGTTTGATGGCATGAGGGAAAGCCTCAGCATCCAAATTTAAGATTTATATTTTGTTCATATTAAAAAGAAATCATCTGATGATTGCAAGGAAGAGTGAAGGGCTACTAAGACTTATTTATAAATTAACAGGGAATATGGGAATGTAAATAAACTATGTATGTGATTTAGTTGGAGAGTGGAAAGTACCTGGTTTGGTCCTGATTTGTATTTAGTGAAGAAAAAGAAGAAAAGGACGTTATATTCGCAAAATGAATTAAGTACTTAAAAACTAATAAGCAACGACGAAATCGCGGTATGAAGTGGGGAGACGTTTATCAAGGGATAAAAGTTATGGGTTTTTAGAACGTTAGATTGTTTTGATTTGAATGTTTGTTGTTAAATAAATAAATAAAATGAACTAAATTTTAGTCAGTTGAAAAAGATAAATATATAAAGGAACTTAAATGGAGATATTTAAAGAGATTCAAAGGGATATGTTATATGAAACAAACTTCTTAAAGTCAAATATCAAAACTTCCTGGATAAACCGCCACTAGTTGGCAGGAGAAATTTATGAGAAGCTGCTCCTGAAAGATGGAGGGAAACCGTAGTTATCTTAGGTTTAGCAATCTAGTGCCTAATACAATTTACTGAAGTGTAGAATACTTGAAGTTGGACTACTGCAAATAAAATGTCATACAATTAATGGAAGACTAAATCAAATTAGCATTGTTAGTAGTACCAATCACCTGTTAGTGCAACAACTCTTAGGAGTTGGCTTGTTGACCTGGGTAAAAGTGGCTTGGTCTTTGGCCAGTCATTTTTTGGTGCGTCTGCCGGGAGCCAAGTGCACTCTAGCGGGTGATTAATTTTCCTAGGGTATTCAAACCCTAGGTGTTACTTATGAGTGAATACGCAGTCTCTTTTCTAAGGGACTATTTTCCTAATTTGCCCCAAGAGTGCCAAAGAAAAGTGCTAGATAGGGCGAGGGATACAGAGTTAGTAGAGGGAGGCACATATTTTGGGCCACAATTAACTGTGGACGTTGAACAATTGTCCTCTTGGAGCTGGGGTTATAACGACTGTGCGCAAACCATAGTTCTACTAGCGAGACACTTTGGGTTAATAGACGCGGTAGAGATAAATACAATCGGTGTATCGTACCACTTTGATTGGTATCACCGCACAGCTTATCGGACGTTTAGAAGAGTAGTGTGGGATGATGTGTTGCCTTGGATACGTGTATCCAGAGGTTTAAAAATTGCTTTCGACACGAAAGACGTTAGAGAGGTTGCTGAAATTCTAGGCTTAATCCCTGAGCAAGAAGAAAAGTTACCTTTTGGGGAGATAGACGCAGAGCTGCCGACTATTTTGAACCTTCTAAGTGCGCATACAAGCGACAACCTAATTTTATAGCTTTAAATAAAACGAGCGTAATTTTGGAGTATGACAGTAAAAGCTAGTTTAATACTCGTGGATGAATTCAGAAGAGAGACGGAAGCAGCAAAACGAAGCTAGGGATCAGTGAGTTAGAGAACGAGCAGTGCGGCAAGAGGCTTGGCTATTAGAAAGGCTAGAGAGGGTCAACGCATTGCTGAATTTGGGAGTAGACGCTGTGTCTAACTCAACGGTAGAACCTCTTCAGCCTAGCTTATCAACTGATAGAACACTATCAAAGGAAAGTGAAGCAGCTTCATATCAATGGGATCAAGTTGTCTCCAGTACTAGCAGTGTCACTGGGGAAAGAGGTAGGCAAAATAGTGAGAATAGGGAGAGTGAAGCTAATGCTACGGTCGGGAGTATTGAACTGCTCTTTGACTGGGATTTAGAGTCAAATTTCGGATTGCGTCAATTATTTAAGAAACCTCAGGAACCTCCGTGGTTTGATACTATCAACGATTTAGGGTTAGGGCTATTATTTAGAGAAACAATGGCTCGCAACCCAGTCAGATTAGCTGATTTCACGCAATTCGGGGGGCTATGGGACGAAGATCCCGATGCCCATTCGCAAAGATTTGAGGTGACTTGCGTCGCCAATGAGATAATAGATGACGACCAAAAGCTTCATATCTTCCCTGCAACATTAAAAGATGAAGCAGCGAAATGGTATGGGAATTTAGATGCTCAACATAAAGGGACCTATGCTGCCTTATCAAGAGCTTTTCTAGAAAAATTTAGACGACAAGGTTTTCAAGATAGATTGGCTCTTCAACTGGATTATCTGTCCCAAGGAGCAACTGAAAGTGTTGAACATTATATTGAGCGCATGGAGACAATCATTCGTAAGATGAATCCTGCTCCTGACGATCCCACGCAAAAACGTAAGTTTATTGATGGACTTAATCCTGAAGTTCATCAGCATGTTAGTTTACAACGACCAGCTGCGTTGGCAGATGCTAAAACACATGCTAGATGGTGGGAAGAAGTGCAGCTTAGTCAACAACGACGGAGAGATCTATTCAAAGAATCTCGGACAGAATATCCAAGCACTTCAGGTGGGGTACCTAAGAACGTGTCTTATGTGACCGTTCCTTTAAATCCCTCGGTAACCGCAAGCTCAAACATGTCGAGTGTACCTCTAAATCCGTACACTTCAATTCCAGCCTATATGATGCAGACAGGAATGCCTTCTATGCCGCAATCTCAATCTCCTCTGGATGAAGCAAAAGTAGCAGATATTATTGCGAAATCTCTAGGAAAATTAAAGGAGGAAATTATGACTGCAGTACAAGCACCTTTGAAGGAAATTTATTCGATAACGACACAAGGATCTAGTGCTCAACAATCGTCGGGAAATTCGACTTCAAACCCACCTCGATCTAATATCTGGTGTGGTAAGTGTCATGGTTACGGCCATGTGGCTACAGAGTGTCCGACGCCTTCAAGGTTAATGCCCGATCATCCACCGTTTTGCTCTTTTTGCCACAAAACCGGTCATTTAGATACAAATTGTTGGCATAAATTAGGTCAAGAGCAACAACAAGCTCGTTCAATGCAAACGAATTACAATTACATGGATCGTAATAATAGGACTTATGAGATTGGACCACCCAATCAACCTTTTAGGCCACGAGGATTGCCCACCCAGGGTAGACCCCCAGTGCCTCGAAACAATTACAACAGTGATGGCAATCGAGGGATAAATTCTCCTTTTAGAAGAAATAATGGAAATTTTCGTAATCCAATGGGACAAGGTGGTCAACAAAGACCTAGGGGGCCAGTAATTTGTTATCGATGCCAACAAGAAGGTCACATAGCCACATATTGTCCAAATGCGCGTAAAAATCAAGACTATACTCCTCTTTGCAGGAGGTGCAGTGGTGAAGGACACTATGAAGAGAATTGCCCTAAGCGAGAGGATAATAAAATTTCTGACAAAGGGAAACAAACCTCTAACGAACCTTCAACGTCTGCTGCAAATTTAGTTGAAGTAGAAACAATAAGGAAAGATATTGGAGTTAAGTCAAAATTTATACCTCGCAAGGTGACTTTTAGAGCTGACCCGATGATTGGTGTCATTACGAGGGCACAAAAGCAACAACAGAAGGAGCAAGGTTTAGAGGAAGGGAGTCCACAATTAAACGGAGCAGTGAAGGATGAGTCTAAGGACATAGATCCTAATATAGAACTACCTGAATCGGATTCTCCGCAGCATTCCTCTGACCATCCGTTATTACCTGTGCCCTTAGTAAATCCTAAGATTCAAGTGGGAGTAGCTCCTTTTCCCGAAAGATTGGTTCCTCCTAAGGAAAGGAGTAAAGATTATGCAGAATTCGTAAATAAGACCTATGATCTTTGGGCTGCATTAGAAGAGATATCATTGACTATTAACCTTCGGCAATTGCTAGAAATAGCGCCTGTTTGTCGGAAACAACTTTACCATAAATTAGTTCGGCGTCGAAGGAAGAGGATTGAGATAAACGCTTCTAAAGTCAGTGAAAATTCTTCCAAAGGAAAAACAACTAAGGATGTAAAAATAGTAGATTTATTTGTGGACCCAGGAGCTCCAATTATCGATACTACTATTAATGGCCACTTGCTACATGAAGTGCAGTTGGATGGTGGCTCAGCAGTTAATTTGATGACAGAACAGGCAATGCAAGAATTAGGGTTGAAAGCCCTAGAGCCTACTCATATTGTTTTACGGGTGGCTGATCAAAGGAAAGTAACTCCTTTGGGGTTACTGCGGAATGTGAAATCTGTAGTAGCTGGATTAGAATTTCATGTGAACTATTTGATCGTTCGTTCGCAAACAAATATTTCGTCATATTCTGTGCTACTGGGAAGACCTTGGTTATACCAAGCAAGATGCATTCAAGATTGGTATAAAGGTTCAATTGTGATTGGTCCTCGAAATGATAGGGTTAAAATACAAGTTATTTCAAAAGGATTTTTGAAAGATTCAGGAGATGAAGCAGTTAGTGAAATGGATGAGAAATCCAACAGTGAGTTTTATGATTCGGGTATGGAGGGGACTGATCATGAAGGGCCTTATGCCTGGTTATTTAAAACACCATATGCAGCAACAGCAGAAAAAGTAGAGGTCAATATAGTACATCAGCCTCACAAGGTAGAACAGATGGGTATTGGTGAGTATGCTGTAGCGTTTTCATCTGACAATGATTCCGATAGTGATATTACTCAGTGGTTATCCACATCCGAAGATACAACCCTCGACTGCTTAATGCTTTCAGCAGAGGAAGCAGAATATCTTGATGATTCGCTTGACACATGTTTTCAATTATCTACGGATCAAGAAGGAAATAATCAAGAAGATGTATTTTCTGCATACAGCAGGTCGAAAGCGACTTCTGTGGATGAATTAGGGGAGGAAGAAATGCCTGAGTTAATGATATCTGATGTGGCTGACATTTCAATAACCTCTTCAGAAAGTATGGGAGAAGATGATGTTACTGATAATCATAATAGTATGCTTGAGAGTAGGATTTTAGAAGCTCTTCCTTATGGGGAAAATGCTTTACCCTTTGGATTTGGACAATTGCCAGATAGAGCTAAAAGGATTTATTACTATCAGCTAGAAGCGAAGGAAAGAGAAAGGAGAAGTAGGCATATGTGCAAACCCTTACAAAGACCACTATCTCGTGAGGATGAGGATGATTCAGCTTCGGCTTTTAATAGGTTTTCACAGACTTCTCGTGAACATCATGGTAATTACGCTAGGATTATTAGAGAATTGAACGAGGCATTGGAAGTAGAGCGTGAGGCAGCGTTGACTGCTGTAAATGAAGCAATGAAGAAGATTACTGAGTTGCAAAAGGAAAAGGCAGAGTTTCAATTTAGAGAAAGGCGATATCTAGATGAAATCTCGCTTTTAGAATTTTATTTAGAAGAAGAGAAATCTAAATTCAGTAGGGGTGAGTTACAGATGGACCAAGCGTTATCTATGGATACAAATTATTGGGAAGAACATGAAAACACTGATAGGTTTTTGGAAAAAAATAAATCTAAGAATACTTTTGAACCAGAGACTCAAGAGAAAAACCCTACAAATGTTCCCTGGTTGTGTCATTCTTTTAGGCGTTCGACCGGAATTGCGCAGAAGATTTATCGCTGTTCTAGGGGACCGATAATTGGTTATCGACGAGTCCAATCTGAACCTACTAAGGTTAAATTGCACAATATGCAAGCGGTGGTGTTGCCTCATCCAAAAGAAAGAGTAATGGATTTTACTATTTATGGGGATGGGCAAGAGCCACAACTTAGATGGTTTGAACCTGCAGCACCTAGGAATTTTGTGGAACTGAAACAAGTTATACATTATTTGGGCTGTCGAATTCAGGGTGACGAGGATGAGAATCTACATTCATTAATTCTCAAGCTTGAAGATAATCAATGGTTTTGGAGTTTAGATGATCAGGAATGTCTAGAAAAGAATAACGAAATTTTACGTCGATATCGCCGTAGGTTACATGCTCAATATCCATGTAATTCAGAGCAGATACCTAGCGTAATTGACTCTGTAAGAACCTCATTTACCATGAAATCTCGTAAAAATGTAAATGTCAATAATGGCGGTTTAGATAAATATGGGAAGAGATATACTGAAAAATCCTTTCCTGAGTTAGTAAATGTTTATGGAATAGAAGTTGATGGTGCTACGCAAGATAACCTGGCTATTATTCCTTATAGGGCTTTACCCTTAGTAAATTCTGTGAATGTGGGAGAAGAAGCACTGGAATCAAGTACTAAGAATAACCTGCTTGAAAATGTATTGATGCAGATATCCGAAGATGTGCCCACAATTAAGCCATGAAAATAGACTCTCTATTTATTGAAGAGCCTGAAGTTGAAGTAGTTAAGCTTAAAATGGCAGAAGGAAAATATTTAAATTTAGGAGACCAATTGGAATCGCCACATCGTGAAAGATTCGAAGAAGTCTTACGAGTGCATGTTGACGCTTTTGCTTGGTCATATAGGGACCTTAAGGGTATCAAAGCTGAATTATGTCAGCATTTTATTGATCTAGAACCAGGCACAAAACCTGTATGTCAACGTCAACGACGAACAAACCCGGTGTATGCCGAGTTAGTGAAAGCTGAAATTACTAAGCTTTTAGATGCTGGATTCATTTATCCTGTTGCATACAGTGAATGGGTATCTCCTATTGTGGTAGTACCCAAGAAGAATAGTAAGAAGATTCGCATTTGTGTCGATTATAGAAAGCTGAATAGCAAAACACGTAAAGATCATTTTCCTTTGCCATTTACTGATCAGGTACTTGATAAGGTTGCTGGTCATGAGCTGTATTCTTTCATGGATGGATTTAGCGGTTACAACCAAGTACTAATTCATCCTGAAGATCAATCCAAAACTACATTTACTACTGAATGGGGTACATTTGCTTATAGAGTAATGCCTTTTGGTTTGTGCAATGCACCCGCAACATTTCAGAGAGTTATGATTGCAGCTTATCAAGATTTTTTACGTCAATGGATGAAAGTTTTCTTGGATGATTTTTGTGTTTATGGTACGGCAACAGAAATGCCTGAGCTACTAACGCAAGTATTTGAACGTAGTGATGAAGTAGGTATATCCTTGAATCCTGATAAATGTGTTTTTGGAGTACCAAAAGGAACCTTATTGGGGCATATCGTTTCTAAAGAAGGTATTGCCATGGATCCAGCTAAAATTATTAAGATTTCTGCACTTCCACCTCCAACAAATCTTAAGCAATTGCGTGGATTTTTAGGACATCTAAATTATTATCGGAGATTTATTTCCGATTTTGCAAAGGTGGCATCACCTTTGACAAATCTACTACGAAAGAATACTCCTTTTATTTGGGATAATGTTTGCTAGAAAGCATTTGAATTTCTTAAACATAAGTTAATTGAAGGACCAGTATTAGCACCCCCAGATTGGACAAAGGAATTCCATATTCATGCTGATGCATCTATGTATGCTGTAGGAGCTGTTTTGTGCCAAGCAGATGATAATAAGGTGGATCATCCAATTTATTATGCGAGTCGAAATTTAAGTGATGCAGAAAGGAATTATACCACCACTGAGAAAGAATGCCTATCGATGGTATTTGCGGTGGAGAAATTTCGTCATTATTTATTAGGGAATAAGTTTACCATATATGTTGATCATGAGGCGTTAAAGTACTTGCTTAATAAAGCAGAACTTTCAGGACGTGTGATTCGTTGGATGTTGTTATTCCAAGAGTTTGATTTTCAAATAGTTACTCGTCCTGGTAGAGCTCATGTGCTAGCAGATCATCTATCACGATTATTAACATCAGACAAGGAGGAAGGTGTGGAAGATGATTTGCTGGATGCATCACTTTTTACTGTGGAGACGCAAGTTCCATGGTATGCTGATATTGCAAATTTTCTTAGTACTGCTCGATATCCACCTGGTGCTGATAAGCGCAGGAAACGTCAGATATTAATGCAAGCACGCTCCTATGGATTATTAGGGGGTTACCTTTATAAATTTTTTTCACGCGAAGGTATCTATCGACGTTGTGTAAGGGAAGATGAAGTACCAGTGGTTCTTAAGGCATTGCATGATGAGCCGTGTGGTGGCCATTTTACCGGTGAATTGACTGCAAGAAAAGTTCTATTAGCTGGTTATTGGTGGCCTACCCTATTTAAAGATGCTTATTATTATTGTCGAAAATGTGATGTATGTCAAAGGACTGGTCGTCCTTCTAAGAGTTTTGCTACTCCTTTGACACCTATATTAGCATTAGCACCTTTTGAGAAATGGGGAATTGATTTTGTAGGCCCAATTGATCCGCCTACTAGATATCGATCGAATCGTTATATCTTAGTCTGTACTGACTATATTACAAAGTGGGTGGAAGCGAAAGCGCTTAAAATGGATAAAGCCATTGATGTGGCTAAGTTTATGTATGAGAATATTATTACACGTTTTGGTTGCCCACTGGAATTAGTAAGTGACCGAGGTTCCCATTTCTTGAATGGTCTTATCAGCGAGTTAATGGAAATCTATACAATTAAACATCGCAAATCAACACCTTATTATCCCAGAGCTAACGGTCAGGTTGAAGTAACCAATCGCATTATCTGTGGGATTTTAACTAAAACGGTTGCTTCCCACAGGCGAGATTGGGATGAACGTTTATATGAAGCGTTATGGGCCTATAGAACTACTTATAAGGCGACAGTGCAAAATACACCCTTCAATTTAGTTTATGGTACTAATGCTATATTCCCTATTGAGCAAGAGTTGCCCACTTTACGAGTAGCTCTATCATTACGACTAGGTGAGGTTGAATCTTTGAAACAACGGATTTTACAATTGGTAAAGTTGGATGAGGAAAGATTATTAGCTCTACAAAGTCTAGAAGCAATGCAAAAACGTCGTAAAGCATGGCACGACCAGAATATTAAAGTACGGGAGTTTAAAAAAGGCGATTTAGTTTTACTTTATGACAGTCGTTATTATAAATTTCCTGGGAAGCTTAAAATTCGTTGGTTGGGACCTTTTAAGGTGATTAATGTTTATGATAATGGTTCTCTTGATGTGCAGGATATTAATGCTGAAAATGAAATATTTAGGGTCAATGGCCTGCGCCTTAAACATTTTGTGACTTAGGCTAGCTAGGTATAGTTAGGTTAGTAGTTACAATAATATTTTGACTAATCCACCCTTGGATGTCTTTTCTTTCTTGGGGGGGGGGTTTTAATTGGGATGCAGGTATGGCCTTTTTGTGGATGGATGCGCTTTACCCTCGTATTGATGCCGATAGTACCGATCCTGTTCATGCTGGACCTTACGATATTCCGCGTTTTCAAATGCATGACAGGTTTTTATATGGACCGAGAGGGGAGGCCTGTTGTGGTTCTTCTTTTGTGATTATTTTTTGTTTACAGTATCATCCACCTTTTGGTTGTAGGTCCTGTCAGCGGCATTTATTTGTGCGTGCTCAGCTCTTGTGTTGGCAGTGTCGCACATACTTTCGACGCTATGGTACCACTGCCATGCAGGAAATGATTGGTTATACCTACCAGCGTCATGATTATAATAGTGTTTTTTCTCCTGAGCGCGGCGCTGGTCAGTCTAGGGTAGGCCGAGAGCAAGCAGAATTTGCGAGATATCGTTCCACTGTCTACTGCCTTACTCCATCTTACTATGATTTGCAGACTAGTGTTCCCTGCCCATGTTGGGATTATATCTGTTGGTATATGGATGCGACTGAGGGGCATTCCTTAGATGCTTTACCAGTGGCCCCTATGCCCTACTATGATGATGCAGCTTCGGCTTCGCTCCATGATGTGATGGAGGTTCTTAGCGATGCACCTGATAGCGGATCTGTGACTTCTGATATGCCTACGCTAGAGGCTATTCTTGAGCATCCTATAGATGATAGTTTAGTTAATAGGTTTGACTTAGATGGAGTTGATGATTTCGGATTAGGATTATTGTTTTCACTAGAAGATCTCAGAGACTTTGAAGATTTTAGTCTAGATATTTTGTTTTCTTAGTCTTTTATGTTTTTCTTTTATTCTACATTTTGAAAAAAAAAACAAACAAATATATATCGTTTAAAAAAAAAACATACAATGCTTTGAGTTATTGATATCCTGTAGGTTTTCATGCACTTTAGTTTTATTTTCCACGTAGTTAGGTAGTTAGTTGCACGCACGGTCAGGATATTCCTCTCAATGCTGGAGTTTGGGATATTTAAGTTAGTAAGATGGACAGTTCTATATGCAAGAATGGTTATCAAGTGGAGAAATATACTGCTTCTTAAACAACCAAGCAGTGGGAGCGTTACGACAGTCTAGTTGATCGAGATTGTGACATGAGTATTTGACAATTCTTTTGTACAGGGAAAAGTTTTATTAGGGAAAAGTTTTATTATTTATCTAACCCTTCAACATTGTACTGGTTAGTGTATGTTTCATGTGCAGATTTGACTATGATTTTGCGTTACACACTGTTGTATGTTTCTGTTGATTCTTGGAGTTGTAATATCCACGAACATACAAGGTTGTTTCATACCTAAACTTTTTATTTCATATTCATTTTGGAAGAAGTACAAGAATAAAAAATTTATGGAACGAAATTAGAGATGTAGAAATAAAAAACAAAAACCTTAGTAATTACAGAGGAATTATAAATAAATATTTTAAACAAATATGAATGATATATACACAATTCTCTCTATATGAAGTCCACTCACAAGGGATGGGACTTAGCATTAGGGAGTGATTAAAAAGGGGGTGACATGTGTGCATAACATAGTGAATTTCATTGTATGGGTGTCCGATTAGGAATCCTATAGAGTTTTCCCCTATCTTTTGGTCGCTTTTCTAGCGATATGTGGGGTAGTTGAATAACAAGGTTCTCTCCACGAAATTTTGACTAGGGGTAGCATGGAAGAAAGATGCTGAGCTGGTGAGTATTCTTTGCTTATCATTTGCCTAGGCAGAGTGACTAGTATTATGCGTTAGATTAGATTCCTCGAGCAAAGTTGTTGAGCTGAAATGTTTGACCGTTCAATTAAGTAATGTATTCTTAGCTTTCTAGCTGATCCTTTAAAATAAAAAATTACTTAAAATCCAATCGGACTACTAAAAGTTCGGAAGAGTCTATATATTTATTCTTTTAAAGAAAGAAAGAAAGAAGAAAAACAAACAAGAAAAAAACACCCTGAGACTGCAGGGTTAAAAAAAAAAACAACCAAAAGAAGATAACCATCGCCTCTGAGGTCCTGGTAGGCTGTGGGGATTTCCTTGACGGGTGCCCTACGTCCGATGCCTTGTATCTCTTTGGGGTGGGACCTTTTGGGAAAGAGAATCAATGTATATACTCTTTTGACATTAAAAAAAAAAAACCATTAAAACATAAACTTAAAAGAAGAGCCTTGGACAATTAGAAGTTACGAACCATTGGCTGGTTGTTCTAGTAGAACATGGAGGGTTAGCAACTAAACCCTAGGAGTTCTATTTAGTGTTGTAGTATTAGTTTGCCTTGTTTGGGTTCTTTGTTAAGTAACGACCTTATCAGTGATGCTATTTCAGAAGCAATATTTTTAGTAGGATAGTAGTGTGGCAATTTATTGCCTAGAGGGATTATTGTTGTTTAGCGGCTCTAGACAGCTTCCTAGTTGGTATATTCTATGCAATGGATGAAGCTCTGTTATGCATTTCAGTGGGAAGAGTGAGTAAGGGAGAATGTTAATTTGCATAAGTTTTTATACAATTTACTTGGAATGTTTGTATGATTTGTGTTTTAATAGGACACCAACAAGTATTTTTCCTATCTTTTTAGTGTCTACTAGTTGTCCATGTGCGGTTTTGCAGATCATGTAGCTGTGCTCGCGAGGACGCTTCGCAATTAAGTGGAGGAGAGTATATTTTTTCTTTCAAAGTTGCGTAGCAGTGCTCATGGTAGCAGTGTTCGTGATGCTGAATGTTCGTGATGTAGCTGTGCTCGCGAGGACGCTTCACATTTCAGTGGGGGAGAATGACAACACCTAAATACATGCCATTTATTGCAACAATTTTTTGGCAAAACTGTATACAATTGATACCTTATTACTAAATTTTTACATGAATTTAATGCAGATGCGGTGTTCGTTGTTGTTGTCTTTGGAGGCTGTGTCCTTGCAGTCTAGCTAGGAGATGTTGGTACGAGAAAGTTCTTGTACGAGAGGGAGGTGGAGTTTTAGATAAAAATTTGATAGTAATACTGCAGTGACGATCAAGGGGTGATCATTAGATCATTGGTGATTATCATGAAGATTCCTTGGGGAGGTGTTGAATGTTAGATTCAAGAGAATGACTCTTGGCAAGGACGAAGTAATTCAAAAGGGACTGCTCTGCTACAGGCAATTCCCTATAGAAGCCAACATGGGTGTTATAAAGGCAATTTGTAAATTACCCATGTGCATCAAAGTAACCATTAGCAGCCTTTGACCATGTTGAATATGTCCTATAAGCTTGTTGTCAAGGCTTTGGCACTCAAAATTAAGGTATTATTAGCTTAAGTCATCCACTCCCAGCATTATGGCTTCAATTTTTTTAATCAGAAGATAGAAAATGCTATCCCTAGCTTCGCAACAGTTATTGATTAAGAACTGATTGGTGGACAGGACTACCTTCTAGTGAATGGATTTTGAAAGGCATATAATCACGTTCTTAGGATTTAGTATGCATTTACCTTGAAGCAATGGTCTTTGGAAGGAAGTTCTTTAGAATAATTATGACACTCATTTCAAGTGTAGAAGTTAAGAATATCCATTAAAGGGGCGGTCTCCAAATCCTTTGAGCTAAAAAGGTCTTTGAGACAAGGTTGTCCCATAGCCTTGCTTCTCTATGCCATAGGAATTAGCCATTGCAAAAAAGATTCGACTAGAGGGACCTTGCAAAATCTAAGGATGCATGATATTAGGGTAAGTAATGATTTAATTCTTGGTGGAGGATAACTCCAACATTATCACGGCCCAATGAATTCAATTCAACACATTGTTTGAGGCTTTTCAAAATTTCTATGACTTATCGGGTTCAATAATAAGCAAGACCAAATTTGAAGTGTTGTAGCTAATGACACTCTTGAATGGCTTCCATTATTAGGCTTGTAGATAATTAAGAAATGGGGGATTTACTTTGGATTGCCCCTTGTTAGGTATGGGGATCACTATCACCTAATCCTTCAATTAAAAAAAAAAAAAGGCTTTACTAGTAAGGGGGTAGTTACAATTTGGAGGTCTCTCCCTCTCTCATGCATCCGTCGAATGGTCGCCAAGAAAGAAAGAAGGAAAATTCGTGGCTCCACGGATCTGGAAAAAAAAAAACAATTCCTGCAAGCTTTCTTCCAGAAAAATGGCCAAGATCGTTGGGTGGCATCGAGCATGTGGGTGCACGCGGGGCTGTTCCAGGTAGTGGCGACGAGCGTGGGGCTGCTGACGGTGGGGGTGCGGTTGGAGCTGGCCTTCGGCTTCTGGAAGGTGGGCCTCATGTACCTGCTGGGGGGCCTGGGGGGCGCTTTAATGGCCGCCCTGTTCCTGAAGTCTGCCGGGCCCGCTGCTGGGGCCGTCAGGGAGGGCACTACTAAAGATGGGGGCGCTGGACCTTAGCAAGTACAGTAATCATCATGGTCAGTATTGGCGGGTGGCATATATGATTTTCGGGTTATGGTGGGCTTGGCTGGGCCTCCTTTTCTGCAACGGACTCTTCCCTTCCACTCTGGGCCGCCGCCATAGCCACGCTCAGTTCAGTCAGAGGAGAAGAGGTGAAAGGAGATGGTTGTGGTGCTGGCGACAGTAGAGGATGGAGCGAGAGGAGGACGGAAGAAGCATGCTACCACCTGCATGATACCGCTGGCTTAGGCAACAACGTGCTCCTCTTCTCAAAACCGACAGGCTTCCATGGCAAGATTGAAGATCCGCACACGCTGTTCCGCACAATTCGCAAGCTTGGTTTTGAACCTGTAGCACCTTCGTTCTCTGGCTTGTCACCCAATCAATATAGCAGCAATAATGACCAAGCATCAACATTTCCTCTCCTTGTACGAACTCGTGCTTCCGCCTTGAAATTCCAAATCCTTCTCTGCTGGTAAAGCAATGGTGGTGCCCTTGGCCCTTCTTAATTTCTGCATGTACGTGGTCGTGCTAGGCATCGCTAGATGGGGGATCAATAGAACAATGGATTATGAAGCCGCCACGGAAATGGATGCTAGCTGAAATTGAATATTATACACAGAGACAGAGAAAGAGGAGAGAGAGAGAGAGATGCCTCTTGGGAAAGCAATAAGAGGGTGCCTTACCCTGCTTGACCTGAAGACATAAACCACTTCATAACCAATTGCGAAGTCACCGATTTGTCTTGAGTATCATTCTGGAAGAACAAAGGAAGGGAATTGAAGTATGTGGTCTACTCTCGAAGCCATCGCCACGATTTCTTTGAAGCACCCAACTCTAGAGCCTCAACGTATTGCTATGATTTGAGTGCAAGAAGTTGAAGGAGAACAAGAGTAATAGTACAAGCTCGGGGTTGAGACGACTGGCTAGAAGCTAGACTTTACGTGACTGGACGAAAAGAGGACACGGTCTTCAAAGACAACACAACGGTCAGCGGGATTTAAAAGTACATGCCTACCCTATTTATCTAAAATGAATGATATATTATCAGTAAATGGTTAGTTTAGTATTTTTAGAAAATGCTTTGAAACTTGTTTTTCTATGTTGAATGGTTGTTTGCATTTATGTGAACTGGTTTCTATTTATTGAAAATAGAAAATAGTAGAAAATGCTTAAGAATGACTTAAAAACGACTTAAATAAATTTTCATAAAATGGCTGATTGAAAATTTATAAGTTGTGACATTTTTTTCTATAAAGGATTTGACTCAAGAAATTTATTGAATTTTTATCAGAATTTTTAGAGATGGTTTAACATATTTAAAAGTTCAAAACTAGTTATGTTCAAAGTAAAATAGTAGTTTTCACTTAAATAAAAAATTGTTCTCTATCAATAAAAATATGAATCTTTACATGGAAAGCTGAAAAGACAATTCTTGATTGCTGATGAATTTCTGTAAGCTTTAAAACAAAAAAAGAAACAATAGTTTAATTATATTCTACTGAAAGAACATTCACACATAAACCTAGTGTTTTAATTTGAGTAAGTAAATGATACGTGATGTACTATTCAATAACATGGGGAGGGTAAAAAAAAAACTTGAGAGATGTAATAGTATTTTATGATATTTGCTGATGATAAGAAAATTATAACTTTGAATTCAGATTATAAATATTGGAAACGTAATAAAATAATTGTTTGATGGCATGAGGGAAAGCCTCAGCATCCAAATTTAAGATTTATATTTTGTTCATATTAAAAAGAAATCATCTGATGATTGCAAGGAAGAGTGAAGGGCTACTAAGACTTATTTATAAATTAACAGGGAATATGGGAATGTAAATAAACTATGTATGTGATTTAGTTGGAGAGTGGAAAGTACCTGGTTTGGTCCTGATTTGTATTTAGTGAAGAAAAAGAAGAAAAGGACGTTATATTCGCAAAATGAATTAAGTACTTAAAAACTAATAAGCAACGACGAAATCGCGGTATGAAGTGGGGAGACGTTTATCAAGGGATAAAAGTTATGGGTTTTTAGAACGTTAGATTGTTTTGATTTGAATGTTTGTTGTTAATTAAATAAATAAAATGAACTAAATTTTAGTCAGTTGAAAAAGATAAATATATAAAGGAACTTAAATGGAGATATTTAAAGAGATTCAAAGGGATCTGTTATATGAAACAAACTTCTTAAAGTCAAATATCAAAACTTCCTGGATAAACCGCCACTAGTTGGCAGGAGAAATTTATGAGAAGCTGCTCCTGAAAGATGGAGGGAAACCGTAGTTATCTTAGGTTTAGCAATCTAGTGCCTAATACAATTTACTGAAGTGTAGAATACTTGAAGTTGGACTACTGCAAATAAAATGTCATACAATTAATGGAAGACTAAATCAAATTAGCATTGTTAGTAGTACCAATCACCTGTTAGTGCAACAACTCTTAGGAGTTGGCTTGTTGACCTGGGTAAAAGTGGCTTGGTCTTTGGCCAGTCATATATCCCTGAGCAAAAAGGAACTGCCAGTGGAAAACTACAACTGAATATCTCCACAGCCCACAATATCAAGAGACCTGTCATCTCCAAGTTTGACTGATCCAAATACAGTACAGTAAGAGTGAGACCACTCACAGTAAGGCATCACATGGAAGGATACACCTGAATCCAATAACCAGCACTATGCATACATACTAGGTGTCTCAGTCAAGTGTGAGGCATCAAAAGAACTACCTGCAAGTATGAACTCATCACCACCATCGGAATCCTCGGTCTGCGTGACATTAATTTCCTCAATCTTGACACTGGACTTCGCAGGTACTATGCTGCGATCAGAGGACTTCTCCTACACTTTCTCTTTCCCCTTATCCTTTCACTTCTCATTGCGTAACTCATGACACTGTGGTCTGATATGGCCCTTTTTCCCACAATGATGATAAGTGACATTAGCGTTGCGCCCACACGACTTACTACGCGACTTTCCACGAGATTTAGGTCGACCCTTCTGCGAGTCACGGCCACGACCATGACCACGATCATTTCTGTCATTCCTGCCTCTAGCTGTCAAAGCATGTGAAACACGAGAGGCATCCAAGTTTTTGCGATTAACCTCTTCCTGCAGAAGAGCACTCTCAACATCATTCAATTTCAGAGTAGCACTAGAGGCACATAGGGCAGTGCGGAATACATCCCATGACTCATTCAGAGTCCCAAGCAAGAAAAGAGGAGTTACTTTCTCTCCAAAGGTGATATCCTGCGAAGTCAGGTTCTTCAGTATAGCATGGAACTGGCTCAAGTGAGCAGACATAGTTGCATTATCCTTCATGCGCAGATCCATAAGCTGCTTCAACCAGTACATCTGACTCGCCGAACTTTTCTTATCATAAAGATTCTTGATCTTATTCCATAGATCCCATGCACTCTGTGCTTTCTCAAATACATTATAATGTACATGTTCAGTGAGAGACAATACAATCGTGGACTTGCATAGCTCATCAAGTTGAAGCCAGTCGTCATTGTTCATAGTTGCAGGCTGCTGCCTGCTCAACCGAAGTGGCTTAATCTGAGATTTCTGCACCAAGACCTGCCAAATTTGACTCTTCCAATAAGAGTACTTGGTACCAGCCAACTTTGTGATGTTAAATATGGCATTATCAGTCAAAGAGGACGCCATAATGCAGGCTGGAAATGCACAGACAGTCTAAAACTGCTTGCCGTTTTACTGCAGAAAATGCCCAAAATCCATTGAAATGAGCTCCAAATGGCGAGAAAAGTGTGCCAAAAGATGTTGTCCACTTAGTAATAGGTGCGGTACACCAAATCAGGATATTTCAGCATAAAAAATACTGCTCAGTCCACCAATAAATGCTTGCTGTAGTAAATTTCAGAACTGCAATAATGAGAGCAAATTGTCCCAAAACTGGATCTAATGTCAACTAAACAATGCTAGGTCCAAAGCTGGCATAAAGAGGACAAAGCGAAGCCAAATGATAGTGAAAATACATGAGCATAACACCGAGAGATGTCAAATAGCATCTGCCAGTAAGAGGCACACCCCCAGACAATCTAGGCAAAATGTACATGCAACTGCCAAAACCTGACACAAATAGGTGTCTGCTCAAAAGAAAGCGGATCCAAAACTGAGACTCAGCTCATAAGCATCCTATGAACCAAGACATATACTCAATGCAACATCCAATTGTCGAAGTATAATCCCAAAGTCTCAATACATCTGTAACTGCTCAATGACATAGACTGCTCCAATACATGTAACTGCTCCAATAGCATGTAATCCCTACTCAAGGTCAAGTAAGCATGCAAGATGCTCCCACTGGCACAAAAGGCATACAAACAAGCTCAAGCAACCCAAGACAAAGTACCAGTGACAAGTGACCAAGTCAATGCATCATATGCATCCCAAGAGCATGACATACATGAAGCAACTGATGGAAGCAACCAACGAGCAATACATAATCCCAAAATAAGATCTCTGTCAACTCAATGACATCCGATAGCAACCAAGTAAATGATCAAACTGAGTCGAAAATGCTCAAATACATCCAAGGCAAAGCTCCCAATATCGGTAAAGCATAGACAAACCAAGCGGCATATATCACGAACCAAAGCATGTAATGTATGAAGCCTAACTGTCAAGCATAGACATGAGGCATAAGCGGTCCAAGAGCATGCCAAGTCAGTCCAAATGCCAGTGAATACCAACCAAGACGGAGCTTATGCATAGCTCAAATATATTCCATAGACTCAAACATGAGCTCAAAGTCGTCCCCAAATGTCAGATACATGATGGCAAATCCCAAAGCATACATCCGGTACCAATAGGTAAGTGACAAAGCATCCAAAGTACCTTCAGCCCACTGTTATTACACCCAAGTTTGACTGTCAAAACTGAGAAATTTCAGCCAATATTTCAGGCCAAAATCATGGCATAATCATGTGCATACATTCCCAAGGCACTAGGCATCATGTAGGCCACATAGTGGCATCAAACAAGGTAACCGGAGTAGAGTATAAGCATCAAATGCCAATGCCAAGTGTGGCTGCCCTGTTTCCAGCACTGTATAATAGTAAATGACAGTCCCAAATCAGAGAATGTCAGCCCCAAAGCTTCAATGCCAAGCACAAGGCCTAAAGAGGCTTTCAAAGTAGCTCAAATGCCTTCTAGAAACCATTGTTTAAGTGCTCATTTAGGAGCCAAGGCATATAGGCTGAAAACGTGATGAGTAGGCAGGAAGAAATCTGGTGCAAATTCAGCGCAGGTTGTCTTGGGAAGTGGCTGCTCCATGTGGCAATGTTGGTGTGGATGGGAGGCTCAAAGAGGCCCCAAAGAGGGCATACACAAAGCCATGAATGCCCAAAGCAAAGGGCAAGGGAGATATGGAGCTTTGAAGCTTCAAATGATGGCTGCCCCTCTTCTTCCACCTGTTTAAAACTGAGAACTGAAGTAAAACCCTTCAAACTTTGATGCAATACCTCAAGGGCAAGGCCCTGAAGAAGCCCAACAATGCCGGGAGGGAGCTCGGGAAGTCGGGGAGTGTCGGAAGCTCGGGAGATCGGCTATGGCTGCCGGGATGGAGACCCAATGCATGAAGGGAGTCGATGCGAAGGTAGAGAAGCACCGACCGAGCTCGAGCAAGAGGAAGCCAAGCTCCGATACCAGTTGAAAGGTGAGAAGGATCAAAGCTTGCACGCGAGCTATGGCGGGAGAGCAAGAGCAAGAAAGAGAGAGACAAGAAATGGGAACTCCAACAGTCACAATGTGTGACCGGGCCTTCCTTTATTTACTAGTCACTAAAATGAATGTAAAGAATAAAGTGACGTGACGGGTGCCCGCCACCTGCAGTGTGCAGTGGCAGGTACTGTCAGTGTAGTAATACACGGGACGGCACGGCGGAGGCGCCTTTACCCCAACACCTTCTTCCCTACACTTATGCCAACTGGGTTGGACGCACTAATGCACCATCAACTCTGCACCCTGGTGTACTCCTATGCACCATCCCCCTTGTCAATTCATAAACCGGGTGTGAGATATGGGTTTCAATCATTATTCATCGAGTGATGTCCGTAATGGGGCGAGTGACTGTTCTCTCATCCCATCTGAGTGCTGTAAGTTGAGTGACTATCCTTCGTCAGCGACACCGACCCGACGAGATTCATCCATTAGCTATCTCCTTGGGTGCTGTTACATGGTCCCTGCCATGCTGGAAGTGTCTGTTGCAAAGCGAGCTCTGGTACCTCCTGCCGCCGCCTGAGACACAGCGCGCGACATTGACAATCGATTTCAACTATCTGCCACACTCGCCAAGTTTTCCTAACCCTATCTCCTGATTGCACGCGTATATATGGTGTTAAGTGTGGGGACGTCAGCGTCCAGTCTGTCAGCGTCTAGTTGGTTGTCGAATCGTAGGTTGTCGTGATGCATTTCCCTTGCCGTTAATGTTTTAAGTGAGGGGACGCATCCTTGCACGTCTATGTGACATACCGCCCTGCATATGCCTCACTTTGATCATGCATGTATGCCATGACTTTCTTTTACCCTCCTGGGGTCCCTTTCCCACCCACCCGTCCACTGTCACCCTTCCCTTGGGGCTGTTCCTCCTCCATTTCTCTTTCTCCCTTATTTTGATGTGTTTCCATGTGAACACACTCTACGTTCAGTGGAATCTCCATCTGCCCTTACAGCCCTGTTCATCCCTTCGAACTATCTGATTTTAATTTTTATCAGCCTCTTTTCCGACAGACGATTCTCCAGTTATTAATTTTTGAAGTATTTTGTGTAAATTGGATAATTTTCCATGTGAATGCATCTTGCTTGCTTCGGAATAGTGATCTTACGTGATAACCATGTCCTCCCCTTCCTCCCTGACATTTTTCCTTTTTACTCTGTGTCCTTTCGATGTACGATTCCTCCGTTATTACTTTTTGCGGGTTTTCACGTCTTTTTCATGCTTATTTTTCATAATTTTTCATGTGAACCTGCCCTATTTTCACCAAAATTCCAGTTTGATTTGACAGCCGTGTCCTGCCAGCCTTCCCCCCACTTTTTCCTTTTTTCTCCCCCCTTTTCCGATTGCCGAATTTTTAGTTATTAATTTTTCTAAGCGTTTTTTCATGCATTTTTTGTGTTTTTTGCATGTGAACCCCTCCTAATGCCCCCGTAATTCAGGTTGGATGTGACAGACTTGTGCCCCCCCTTTCCTCGCACATTTTTCCTTTTTTCTACCCTCTGTTCCGGTGAACCGATTTTTTGTTATTAATTTCTGACCTCGTTTGCGGGTGCTATTTTTCTGTTTTTTCCATGTGAACGCGTCCTATCTCGGTCAAAACTGTGTTTTGACGTGATAGGTTGTTGGCTACGTTCTTCTGCACCTTTTTTCTTATTTCTGCCTTGCATTCCAGAGAGCGGATTTTCCGATATTAATCCCCGTATGTGTTTTCGGGCCTTTTTTTGCATTTTTCCCATGTGAACGCCCTCATTTTCCTTCGAACACCCTGTCTTACTTTTCCATCATTTTCTCCTCCTTTCTCGGTCCATTTTTTCTTTTTACGGATTTTCGTTTCGATGAACGATTTATGCTTTATTAAATTTTCTTTGTTTTTTCGTGTTCTTGGGTGCCTCGCCTTGCGCGTGAACGTATGCGTTTTCATTTTTACGTATCCCGAGACGCCCCCGTCGCGTCCGCAGCTTGCATGTTGACGTCCCCGCCCCGTCGGGTCCTACCACCACAAATTTTTTTACCCCGCTCCGCGCACGCGCGCGGGACGGGGGCGTGGCCCCTATCCCTCTTTTTTCTTTTAATTCCTTAATTTTATTTTCTTTATTTATTTTCTTTTATTTTTTATTTTTTTTCAATTTTTCCTACCCCACCCAACGGACAACCCTCCCCTTCCCAACCAACTCCTCCCTCTCTATCTCTCTCTCTCTTCTTCTTTTTCTTCTTTCTCTCTCGCCGACACCTTCCTTCCCGTCTCCCATCACCCTCCTCCCCAACATCTCGCCCCCACCTTCATCTCCTCCTGCTCCCTCCCGCCTCCATCCCCTCCTCCCTTCACCCTCCTCCCCTACTCCCCCGCCTCCTCTGCTCCCTCCCGCCTCCATTCCCTCCTCCCTCCCCGTCATCTCCTCCTCCCTTTACCCTCCTTACCCCCCTTCTCCCCCCTCAGCGCCTCCCTCCTAGCGCCGCTCGCCATCGTAGTGCGCCGTAGTTGCCTCCACCGCCGGTTCAGCGCCCGCCGCCCATCGTGCGCCGAGCTGCCACCGTCGCCGTTTCCACCGCGTTGCCGCCGTCTTCGTCGCCGCCGACGGCTCCGCCAGTGCCGCCCGCCCTGGGCGTCCCCTCCCGCCGCGCCGCCAACTACCTCCCTCCTCCTCCTTCTCCTCCTCCCCTTCCTCCTTCTCCATCTCCTTCTCCACCACCTCCTTCCCCTCCCTCCCACCGACGGCCACCCATCTCCCCCCTTAACCAGCCCCCAACCCCCCTCCAACTAACCCAACCCCCTGGTTCCCCCAACTAACCCCTCCCCCTAAGTCCCTTTCCCCTACCCCCTTCCTAGGCCCCCCTCCCCCATCCTAGCCCCTGTTCACCCCCTCCCGCAGCGAGCAAAAAGCACAGAAAAACCTAATAAAAAATACCTCAACCCCGTGGTTCTCGCACAGTAACCCCGTGCTGTGATTTTTGTTTTTTATTGTGTCTCTACATCAGCGGGCCGTTCGCGTGCGTGTACGCGTGATCGCGTCTCTTTGCGACTGTTCACGTGTGAGACGTGTGTTTGGACTTGTCTGTGCGGTGATGCGTGCTCGTTCGTTCACACTCAGCTGTTCACGCGTGTCCGGATATTCATTTTTGAAATCCCGAAAATCATTTTTTAATCACAAAATCCGTTAAACACATTTAAAATTTGAAAAAAAGCATAAAAAATTCAAAACAAATTCTGAGAAATTACCAAAAATTACTGAAACCTTTTTCCACAGTTTAATAATTTTTTTTCCTGAAAAATCCTATTAAAAAATTCTTGAAAATTCCAAATTGGCTGAAATTCTTTCTAACATGATGGAAATTGATAAAAAATCCAAAAATACATAAAAATCAGAAAATAATTCCAAAAAAAATTCCAAAAATCATATTTACCCTCTTTCCTATTTTGGACATTTTCTTGGAATAAAAAAATATTCACATAATGTTGGGAACTTATTTCTTTTTGAAAACATCTCAAAATTTTTCGAAACTCCCCAACATCACATGAACATTTCCATCACATTGAAACAATATGGGTTTCCATCCTCGTAGTGGAAAAATTTGGGTTCTTGGTTTAAAAAAAAAAACACAAACAAACAAAAAACACCACAAACCCCAAATAAAAACAAAAACAAATATAAAATCATACACCATAAAAACAAATAACAAATTAACCAAAACAAAACAAAACAAACCCTTCTTTCCTTTTTTTAAATTGATTAAAACAATACACAAATAACCAACACCATAAACTGAGAAACAAATAAACAAAAAACAAAACACATACTTCAACTTAACCAAACACCACAAACTAAAAACATAAAAACCCTACCAATCAACACATCCAAATAAATCCAAGACATGCATTTTTTTTTCTTTTGGTCATCCGTTTCATTGTTCTTTGTCGTGGTCACGGTGTTAGCTCGTTTTTGTTTTTCTATCCAATAGGACGACTCTTGGCAGTCGACTGTTTGACCGTTTTGTGGATTTTTGTGGACTGGGCATTCCACTTTTGGAGGTGGTGATTTCAGACTTCGCAGGTAGATGCACAAATTACCAGGTTCCTTCCTTTTTTCCCCCCTCTCACTTGCACAATAACACACATTAATTGTAAATAAAATCAACCGAACATTGCACACACATAATTAACAGATTGCACCTCATAAATTGTAAATAAAATGAACCGGATGTTAATTGTAAAAAGAACCCCCGCTGTTGCACGTGCATCTTTGCACCCTAACCCACATAAGTTGTAAACTAAAATCAATTCACAAATGCACACGCACACGCGTTTCAGACACATTAACTTGTAATTAAAATCAACCCCCGAAGTCACGCATGCACGCACGCAAGTGCCATACATCATCTAATTATAACAAGGAACTGCATTAGTAGAGACCCAGTCAGTCAGTCCAGTCGTGTCAAAATCTAAGTGGGGCTGGGTTACGATGTCGACTCACCATGCATTAACGCGTTAATTTAATAATGAACGATGCTTAATTGTTTATATAATAAAAAATGAGTGGTTAGTTTCACTCACACACTTCGCCGCACTATAGGACGTGAATGCTACGTGGAAGTGGGAGTAGTAATCTGACATTGGTCAACATGGTATTTATTCTCGTTTTTAGTCAGGATATTTGATTGTGTCATGATTTTTTTTGAGTCTCTGTCTGGGCTACGGAATGTAGTTTTATTTTATTTTATGTCTGATACGGGGTTACAAGGTGCATGTATGTCTGCATAGCATGAAGCTTTCGGTCGCATATGTGTAGAGGTCATACCAAATTTTTTCTAGGATGTGGTTTGCCTGGGGGTTGTTATGGTCCAGTCAGTTGTGTCAATTAGTCAGTTTCCTGTCAATGGTCTCAGTCTTGGTTTTGTTTTTGGGTTTTGCAGGTTTTCTTTTTGTTTTCCTGGTTGTGTGTGTGGGTTTTTTTTTACCATAGTCTGAATGGCACGTCTTTCTACGCCTCCAATTGTGGTTCAGCATGTTCCTCTTGCAGTCCATGACTATTCTCTTTTGTTAGAGGCAGATTGTATTCGACGAGCTGGCCTTCGCCCATTTGTGGCTCTCACTTTACCACCTGTGGATGAGAAGTTGTGTTATTCTTTCCTCGCTTCTTACAAAAACCAGTCTGGCCTGGCTTACAACCGGAAATTCTGTTTATCAATAGCCAATATCAGTGAAGCATTATATTTGCCCTTATTTGCTTCCTTTGTGCCCAGTGGTAACCAGCTACTACTGAATGCTGAGGAGATAGTCACACTGATGAAGAAGGAAACTTCCACCCCCTTGCTCCTTAACCAGCTCATTAATAGCTCAGGGGTGTCTGTTGCCCACATTTCTTCTCCAGTCTGGAAGCAGTTATGCCAGTTCCTACAGGACAGGTTCATGTTAGGAAAGGCTGCATCCAAATACCTGTCAAAAGAATTATTCACAGCTTCTGTGAAGATTCTAGAGGGAGCTAAATTCAACTGGGCAAGTTTCCTATTATCTAAGATGGATCAGCATTTCCAGCGTGTCAGGAAGGGTCAAAATAGTACTGTTTCTTATGGTGCCTTCCTACAGAGGATCCTTACTTTTGCACCTCCTCCTAGTGGTGTTCCAGTGCCAGATCCAGCTCCTTTACCAGTGCAGCCTACAGTATCAATTTCTTCTCCTAGGCCCATGCAACTTCATTCAAAAGATGAGGAGTCGCCTGTTATTTTTTCTAGAAAGAAACACCTTCGCACAAAGGGACCTTCCAATCCTTTTGTCCAAGATCCACTGGTGCAAATATCCACTCCTGCTGTGTCTAGCAGTGCCCTTCCTTCATTCCTTTCCTGTACCAATCTATTTGCCACTTAAAAGGAAGGAAAATTAGATTCACAGATCCCTTCATCATTACAAACCATTTTAGCTGGACCCATGCTTCCACAGATGGTTTTGAATGTCCAGTCTACTCTGGAAACTTCCCTTACTTCCTGTCTTCAGACACTGTACACCAGTGTTTACACTTCCATGCAAGACAAGGTGGATTCCCTCACTAGTCAATTGAGTAAGGCACTGGAGGATCTGTCTTTAGAAAGGGCTACCCTCAGTGATATGCACAATCAGATGACTACTGCCACAGCCTTAATGGATTCACAGAAGGTCACTATTCAGGAGCTAGAAGCTAAGGTTGTTAAACTAGAGGAGGAGAATGCATCTTTGATGCTTGAGAAGAATTCTGCTCTTGCAGAGATAGTCACTTTGGCTAGTAAGCTTGCTACCAGTGAGGGTCAGTTCCAGCAATCTCAGGACACTGTAGAGTCCCAACAAAAACTCATTGAAGAGCTTAATCAGAAGGTGGATGTTCTTTCTGTTTCCCCTCCTGCTCTTGTATCTTCTATTGTGTCATCCCAAGAGGAGCTTAATCAGTTGCAACATAAGGCTAAGCTCTGTGATGGGTTCTCAACTAAGGTTGATCGCCTTCAGCAGGCGGTTGGATTGTGTGTAGAACGATTTTGTCCGTTATACTGAATTGGTGCCACCTCCTCCATCCTTTTGGGTGAAATATCATAAAATAGAGGTTTGCCTTATATATCTCTTTGAGCAATGTGGATTTGGACTTGATTTCCCATGAGGTCCAGTTACTCTCTTTCATGTATCTTACAGGCCATCTACAGATCCCTGATGAGGAAGATTTAAACGTTTATGTGGGAGATGTCATCTTATAGGCAGTGATGTATGTACATTCAGTTGAGCTTCTATTAGCAGAGAGTTTATAAACTTATTATGAGCAGGCGTCTTGGTGCAAGGGATATGCTTGGCATCAACCTTTGGAGGATGTTGCTTTGGAACCTCACTGCCTCAGAAGTGTCTTTCATAAATCAGATATCCAGCCTCTTCAATCTCTGTTGTTGAGCTTCATTGTTGATAACCCATTATTTACTGAGTCTTTCTTTCAGGATTTAAATTTCCGATATTCTATTTATCCTTTAGATCCTGCTGATCTTTTATCATATTCCCTAATATCTTATCGTTTCCCATTATATGTTTCTCTTCTTTCATCTAATCCTGATAATATTCCTCTCTTATCATTTACCCCTTCAGGATTTCCTCACATTTTTGTGTTCACTACATGTCCTTTCATTGGTGCTGATTCTACATTATCTCCTACTCCTTCTGACATTCCATCTACTGTTCCTCCTGTTCCTTCAGTTTTTCCAACAGAATCCCTTCATACATTTTTGATGTATTCTCCATCTTTTCCACCTTCTTTATCCCTTCAATTACCCTCTTTTTATGATCTGTCCTATCCTCCATTACAATGCTCTCCTTTCATTCAATTACCCTCTCCGACAGATTACATTAACCTTCCTCCCCAAACAGTGCTGGATACCCCAGAGTATGATGGTGACATTCTTCGTAGAAGACAGTGGACATTACATGATTCAGTGACACGTCCAGTGTTTAATTGGCCTCTCATTCTAGGGTCCTGGGATACTTCTGTAGCGTGTTCCAATTCTTACCTCCACTTTGCTAGGGTACATGGTACTTCTGGAGATACCACAGTTCGTCTTGCTGCTCACTTTTGATGGTATCTTGCGTTCATGCATCATCAGTCACACTTGAATACTCGCAAGGGTATCCCCCAGATCCCAGATGCTGATTAATCCAAATGAGGATGTAGCAGTTGCTCAAATGGATCTCTTATATTATTTTGCACAGGCCTTCCCTACCAGATTCATCATTTTATTGGAAAGGATGTGTTGCCTACAATTCCTCCAAAATGTACCTCAGTACTTTGTGGATGAAAACAAAGCCTTGGACCGTCTTAAAATTAGTTTGCAGTTTAAGAAGAAATAACGTCATCCTACTTAGTAGGAGGGTTTTCTTGATTGTATCTACTCTCTTCTTTTTAATGGAAATTTCTTCTTTCTCTGCAACATTTTTGAGGAGTTGTGCCATTCACATTATATTTGTGTATGGGTATTTTTTGTATTGGGTATTGTTTTTTTTCTTTGTGGATGAGGAGCTGAAGAAGATGGAGCTGTGAAGATTGATGATGTTGCTTATTAGCTCGATGAAGTTGCAATTGAAGATTTGGAAGCTGAAACATATTATATAGGTTTTATGAAGTTGATGTTGGGGTCGTGATCGTAGTTGGTACATTGTGCTGATTGAAGATTTTTTAGCAAAGAAATTAGAGCTTTTATTCATTTTTTCTTGAAGTCGCAAGGACGCTTCCTTGTCTAAGTGTGGGGATATGTTGAGTGTGAAATATGTTGGGTTTTGGGCTGATTTTTTGTTGTTTTTGATGATAAATGGTTGTTTTTGATGACTGATTGTTTGAATTTGAAGATATTTTGAAGTGTTTGGAAAGGTTTGGATAAGTTTAAAGGGTTTTTGATGATTTTTGATGAGGATGTTTGGTTCTGTAAGGTCTGATTTTCTTCTGTTTTCTTCTGTTTTGTTTCTGTTTTGGTAGTAGAGATGGTTGAATGAATGTTTTGAGAGATCATTGAAGTTGTGTGAAGAGGTTTATGAAAGATTGAATTGGTTTTGTTTTGATTTTTATGATTTTTATGGGTTCTATTGATCTTCCGTGAAGTTCTGTAAGCTTCTGTAGCTCTGTTGTTCTGTACTTCTGTTGCTCTGTGGTTCTGTTCTGATGTTTCTATTGAGTGTTATGATGGATGTGTGGATATTTTGGGAAGTGTTTTTGTCTTAGGAAAGGATGAGTGGAAGCTCTATCCAAGCTAATTGAAGTGAAGAAGTAACTGCTAAAGATTCACACAAGGTTACAGAAGACAGTGATAGAAGATAGATCTCACAGGACATTATGAAGTCTCTGGTGCCCCTTCATACCACACATACCTTTTGGAAAGTGTATTCACGACCAAGAGAGGAGTATTATGTGTGATTATTTATTATTGTAGTGAGGATATTATGTACGTTTGAGAGAGTATCATTGAGAGAGAGAGAAGTGAGAGATAGTCAATTTTATGCATGAAAACAATGTATCTACATGAGAGAGAAGAGAGAAGGACTATGAAGAAAATAAATAAAAATACTATGTGATGTATTTCCAAGGAAAAGTGGTGTCTTTCTTTGGTGTTTTATTGTTATTTTGATGGAGATTATGAAGATTAGGAAGAATATGGTTGATTTTATAAAATCCGTGGGAGATCTACATGATGCTGCATGAAGATTTGTTGTGCCTGGTGTTCTTTTCTTCATTGTGATCATACAAAACCTAATAAAAAAGCTTGTTGATGATGACAAGATAGATTTTCTTGCAGTAGAAACCCTATTTCCTTGGTGTCTCTCTTGGGGCTCCATTCCTCGAAGTCATTACACAAGAAATCATTAGGCAAGGGCTACCACAAAAATGGTATTGAAAATAGGGGAGTGTGAAACTCTTTATGGGAATGAAGCATGTATTTACTGCCATTTATTCTCAGTTTATAGCAAACAGTTCATGTTGGTTTAAGCCTATGGAAGCTATGTGCAAGGCTAAATTCATATCTATGAAACGGGCTAAATTCATATCTATGAAACGAGCATTGGGGTTGTTAGCTAAAAATGAAGGCATTTTAGGCCTCTTTTATGGACTCAATATTACGGACACTATGGCTGAAATTTCAGAAACTATACATTTGAAATGTTGAGATATTTGCAATCACACCTATTGTAGCCTCTTTGTATGAGGCAGTTCTGGGCTTAGGACATGCAGACAGACTGAATCCCATATGCATAGAAAGGGAAAACTACTACCATCCAACAACTATAAAGCATTGTACTTGACTACCACTTTTTATATGGAATGAATACAATGTCATGATGCTCTGTACTTTTAGTTATGTGTCTTGTCTTTGTCAATCCTACACAAGATTGTGTTTATGAGTCCAAGCTACCATCTTGGAAAGTAATTTACTTGTGTAACAATCAAGTCCAGTGTCTCTGTCATCATGCGTTCATTCTTCTTCTTCCATCCACCATAGCTCCTTGCCATGCTCTAGATCTATGTAGTTTAACATGGTATCAGAGCACCCAGTCAGGCATGGCACTGCCTCTCCATCCTCTCTTGGTTCCTCTCAACCTCAGTCCAGCTCATGACTTCATTTTCAACTTCATTTTCATCTTGCACTGCTTAGCTAGCTTGTCTTGGAGTTTCTTGATCTCCTTCTACAGGCCATATTTCCCCATGGTTCCTTCTAGAGAAACGTTCCTCTACTCCTGGCTCCTTGGTACTTCAGAGTTGGAAATTGGTGATCATTTAAGCCAGCATTGCGTGATTTTGTCATCACTGCCAAAATTGCACCTGTGAGAGGTCATACTACTGTCTCCATCACTATAGTCCACGATTTGACCTACGAGCTTAGGGAAAAGTAAGCTTGCTATATAAGCTTCTTACTCACAAAGGGATTATCAAATGGCTTTGTCTACAAGCTACACGAGCTTAAAAACCAGGTGCTAGAAAGCCTAAGCTCAGAACCTCCATAGCCACAATATCAAAGCTTCTTTCCTTCCGTTTCTCTCTCCTGCCAACCAAGCCAAACCATAACCATCAGAACACTAAAGTTTCTAGCAAATCCTTACATCAAGGAGGGGGACTTCTTGGAGTTCTTTGAAGTTTTTCTTTGTGAAGATTGGAAGACCTCATTTACCAACATAAAAAATCAAGCTCCTTTTGTATTTCATCTTCTCACTATTTCCTCTCCTTGGAGTTATCGACTGTAATTTTAATCACTAAGTTACATTCCTTGGAGGCTGTTGAAGATTTGGAAGAGTTTAAGGAAGATTATAAGGCATTTGCAAGTCGGCACACAAGAAGCATAACCATCAAGATAGTGCTTGTTAGCACTAAGCATAGTGTGTTTTCACACTACCTTCTTGTGTCCTTTGACACGTTAGGTTTCAAATCTTTTTGTTGGTCAAAAAGTCAAGGATTTGAAGTTGAGTTCCAATGCCAAACATGAAGATTTTGAAGTGGGTGCTTCTCATGAAGAGTAACATGTATCTTATGGCCCATTTACACTACATAGAAGATGTTACTTTATCTACAGGAAGACATGGAGCTACCTATATCCAAATGCCATCAATGTATCCATTTGAAGACCTTGAAGACATGAAAGTGCAAAAGTTTGAAGTCATTTCCATTGCCTCAAAGATAATGATATTTTTGCTTGAGGGGGACATGAAGACTAATGCCAGCAAAGAAGACCAAGAAAAAGAGGACCATGAAGAAAAGGACCAAAATAACAATGTAAGCAAAGCGATGGAGAAGAAGAAGAAGAAGAAGAAGAAGAAGAAGAAGAAGAAGAAGAAGAAGAAGAAGAAGAAGAAGAAGAAGAAGAAGAAGAAGAAGAAGAAGAAGAAGAAGAAGAAGAAGAAGAAGATCAACCATGAAGACACTAAAGCTGCAAGCAAAGTGAAGAACAAGTATAGGATCAAAAAGAGCAAGCCGAACTACACCGACAAGAAGACCTACAATAAATTGAAGATCTATACGAAAAGAAATGCTGAAAACTGCAAGGGCTTGACGGTCCTTGACCCAATTTTTTATTGAAATTTTTTTATAGCCTTCTATTGCCTAGCCCAAAATGTCTTTATCATAAGCTTGAAAACTCCTCATGTAGCCATGTACTACAGCCTCTGTACACTTAGTAAGGCCCGCATTATAGTCTTTGGATGTCCATCATGTTTGTGGTACCCACACTTAGCCTTTTCTGTGACAGTCTCTGGTGTTTTGCCATGTTTATGTGTGCCCACACTTTGCAGGTGTTGCTCTCACTAAATCCTCTACACACTTTTAACTTTCTGGTTGTGATTGAGGAGGGGTCTTGAGATATTTGCAATCACACTTATTGTAGCCTCTTTGTAGGAGGCAATTCTGGGCTTAGGACATGCAGGCAGACTGAATCCCATATGCACAGAAAGGGAAAAATGCTACCATCCAACAACTATAAAGCATTGTACTTGACTATCACTTTTTATATGGAATAAATACAATGTCATGATGCTTTGTACTTTCAGTTAAGTGCCTTGTCTTTGTTAGTCCTACACAAGATTGTGTTTATGAGTCCAAGCTGCCATCTTGGAATCTAATTCACTTGTGTAACAATCAAGTCTAGTGTCTCTATTATCATGAGTTCATTCTTCTTCTTCCATCCACCATAGGTCCTTGCCATGCTCTAGATCTATGCATTTTAACACGAAAGTTGGTGCAGAAGGGTTTCTTTTGGCTACTTCTGCTAAAAGAGACTGCTTTATACAGATATTGACTAGGCATGGAAAAGCATTTGCATTTCAACCAGCTGAAATAGGTTGTGTGGATCTTGATCTTGTCTCTCCTATGGTAATATTTACTATGCCACATGTACCATGGAACTTGAGGCCTATTCTTGTGCCTAAAGCTTACTTGTCAAACTAATGGATTTGCTAAATTAAAAGGTACGCATGAAGATCTTAGAGCCCTCTTCATTGCCGTACTCAAATAATTGGTTTATTGTGTCCAAAAATAATGGGGCTTTGAGATTTATTCAAGACATGCAGCGAGTCAATAAAATGACCATAAGAAATGCGAGTGCAGGTCATGTGGTTGATGGATTTTTAGAGGCTTTTGCAAGCAAGTAGAGTGATCTATTCTTTGGGTGATCTTTACTCGGGGTATGATCAGTTTCAACTTGCAGTTGAGAGCAAGGATATCACAACCATAAAGACTCCCTTGGGATTAGTATAGATGTGAACTCTCTCACAGGGTGCAACGAACTCAATGGCACACATGACAAATGCTACGAATAGGATGCTCAAGAATTTTAAATCACAATTGACAATGCCCCTCTTGGATGATGTTCTGATCAAAGGATGTGTAGTGGATAAAAAGAATGAAGAGATGGATGTTCATGGGTGTAGACAATTTTTTGTAGACCATATTGTTGATTGTGAAAGGATTTTGACGCATCTAGAAGGTGTGCATTTAGCTCTTTCTAGAAAAAAATTAGTCTTTGGAGTTGAAGAGGTTTTGATTTTGTTGGGCATATGTGTGGGCCCTATGGGGAAAGACCATCACCAGTGAAAATAGATGGGATTGATAGAATGCAAGATGTATGCACAAATGTATCTGAGGAGGTGTATATATCCTTGGGTGCATGTGTGTTATATTTGATACGGATTCCTCACTTTGCATATGTAGGTGATGCTCTATACTAGCTCTTGAGGAAAGGCCAAGGGTTTCATTATGAAAGGAAGCATCAAAATGCAATGAAGAAATTGAAGCTGCTCTTGAAATCTTCTCCTACATTGAGAAAAACTGATTATTCACATGGGAAGCCTATCATTATTATTATCGATCTGAGCCCAATTGGGATTGGATGCACAATTAGGAAAGATGATGAGGAAGAGCAAAGATATGCAATTTGGTTTGGTACTAAAGTATTGTGATTGAATGATAGAGAAGGTATCCACCACAAGTAAAAAGGGAATTATAGGGAATTGTGATAGCCCTTAAATGTGATAAAGAGTATTTTATGGGTGCTCGTGTAGTCATTGAGACTAATTGTTTGCCGCTATTGGGTATGATTACTAGTTGTGCTACCTTGGA
This sequence comes from Lygodium microphyllum, assembly GCF_053477565.2. Lineage (NCBI taxonomy): Eukaryota > Viridiplantae > Streptophyta > Polypodiopsida > Schizaeales > Lygodiaceae > Lygodium > Lygodium microphyllum. The sequence continues at coordinate 82,041,208 of NC_141147.1, forward strand.
CATTGCTATGCTCTGGTGATAATTTCAGCATATTGCAAGAAGAGATAAACCAGTAGCAGACATATTATCTCAGGCACACTATGAGAATGAAGATGGGATGGTGGATGAGGAGGAAGAAGATGACTTTCTTGTAGCTGAAAATGATACCATTGTGAGTTCTGGGTGATAGAGCTTCACAAGTAAATATTATGTAAGAATTTCATGAAAGCTTATGGGCTGGCCTTAGTGGTGTTTGGAGTACTTTTGCAAAGATAAAAGAAAGATATTGGTGGTAGGGCATGTATAAGGATGTTTCTCACTTTGTGAAACATGTATGAAATGTCAAATGTATTTATTTGTAAGACATCGGGATGGATTGCAGCCCACATATCCCTTGTCTCTTCATTTTAAGTGGGTGGTGGATTTAGTCGCGATGCCTATACAAGTCTTTAGAAAATGAGATATCTTGTACTTGCTTGTGAGGTCTTGACTAATCAAGTGGAAGGGAGAGTTCTATGTACCAAGACAACAAATGCAGTGTGTACTTTTATCTTAGAAGAGATCTTTTGTTGGTATGGTAGTGCAGGAAAAATTACAATAGATAGGGGTAAACTGGATGCAGATAAAGCCCATGATTTCTTTTCACAGTTGGGGATAAAGCTTGCTTTAACTTCAGCTTACAACCATGAAGGAAATGGCAAAAGTGAAAGAGGTCACCCACCTATTGTGAAGGCATTAGCAGAAGCATGTGGAGAGAAGGTAAAAGAGTGGCCATGATTGCTCCCTTATGCTTTATGGGCCGATAGAACAACTTATAGTGCTATTACAAGATATATGCCTATTGAATTGATGTACGGTCAAAAACCTATCATGGCGATAAAGAGATGACAATCACATGGAGTGTGCTATCTTAGGAAGGAGCTAAATCGAGAGGATTTGTTGGCCTTACGTATTAGACAATTGAAAAGGAAGTCAAAATACATAGATATGGAAGTTGCAAAGTTAAGGGCAACAAGGATACAAAACAATAAACTATTGGACAAAAGACATAGATTGAGGCCAAGAACTATACAAGATGGCGATTGGGTACTAATTTATGATAGTAATCTAGACAACTAGCATTGTGTCATGCATAAAGTCTCCAAATGATGGTTCAGACCCTACGTAGTAAGATAGGTGTTTGATAATGTTACTTATGCATTAAATGATGGGTCAAACCCTAGGTAGTAAGACATGCATTTTATTATGTTACTTATACATTAAATGAGCTAGATGGGATAGCCATAAAAATTTTTGTAGCAAGGAAAATAATCAAACTATTCAAAAGGCAAGAATCTACTACCTATGAGTTACCAAAACTGGATGAGAATAATGGCCATGATATAAGGGCTAGCCAGGAATATATGAAAGAGGAAGAAGCAAAGGATATGGTTGTAGAGGATGATGACTCAGAATCTGGTGATAACTAGGACTTTGGCACATACTGGAGGATGTGCAAGTTCAGAGGGGGTGGATGTCATGTCACTATGTGGACACAATGTAAAAAACCGTAGAGTGCATCATCATTCGGTTTTCTTATTAATCTAGAGAGTCAATGCCATATTAGTCATTAGTGTCAGTGTCCATAGTATAGATGGTTCCAAAATATGGGATTTTTGAACAAGTTTAGCCTATTTGTGATATTTTGGATATTATTTCTTTTAAATATCCTAAAAAGATGTAGAAAACTTTTAGAATAGGGTGACATACACAAAGCAAGTGGCTTTTCAACTAGTTTGGAAGATCTCATGCAAAAAGAAGGGCTTTCAAAATCATGTGACACACAATTGTAATTTTCAAGCAATAAATAGCACTCCAGACTAGGAAGAAGAAGAAGGAGCAATTTAAGAGAATTTTTATCAGGCATCTTGGGGTTTTACCCCATTTCAAAGACAACAGAGCTATCGGATTTACCATCTGAGCAGTAGAGAAGTAGCTAATGTTTGGTGCGCATTTTTGTTCTAATGGGGAGCTCCAAGAGATCAAATGCTTGGAGATTGCTTTTGAGTAGTCCTAGATAAAGATTTTATTTATCTTCTCAGGTTCTATCGATACATAGTACTTTGAATCATTGAGCGTTGTCTTAATATTCTGTAAAGGATTTGGCAAATTTGAATCCCTTTCTTATTCTTATTCTTCTCTTCTATCTCGTATTCTCTACTTCCTTCACTCTCTGATTCTCGATGGATATAATCTTTTGACTAAAATCCCTCTGACAATGGCTCTGCTAAGGGTCAATGACTGCAATTGTTTTCTAGACCGTTAGGTTGTGATTTGTGAGTCTGGTGGCCTATAAGCTGTTCTACGCATTTGGAGGCCTACGAGGGTGTCGTCTAGCTTAGGCTTAGGTGCCTTAGAGTGGATCCAATTTACCAGAATTTGGATTATGTATAGTTTATTCGAGTGACAATATTCGAGTGTCTCTGACTCAGATCGTTCAAGTCCAAGCGGTTTGAGTGAATGAGCCCTCGACTGTTTGAATGTTTGCGTGTTTGAATGTTTGCGTGTCCGAATGGACTGCTTTTGGAGTCCAATTTTGGTCCTCTGCTGAGGCCGGAGTTAGCCATCTGAGACCGAATGACCATCCGAATGTCATTGTTTGAGTTTGAGTCTAGGATTGGGATTGGTACGGTTCATTTGAGTGGACTAAGGACTCAGATTGTTTGAGCTGTAGCGAGACTTGGACAACTGTGAATTCATTTGAGTGTGGCATTGAAAGTTTTAAAATGACAAAAATCTCGATGAATCTCATATGTGCCTTGATCAATCTCTCACCTATGATCCCGAAAAAGCAATATCCAATACGAAGGAATACTCAGAGCTTACTTGTGGGGCTCCAAGGCATTGTGGTGAAGATCGCCAAAAGCACAAAATGGTTTCCAGCCTTAAATAGCACTCTCTCTCTCTCTCTCTCTCTCTCTCTCTCTATCAAGCTCTCTCCCTCAACTCAGAAATGATAAATGAGATCTCCCCCTACTCTTGGCTTCTTAAACCCCTCTTTTCTTAGTCTTTCACCTCCCTCTTCTCTCTCTTTGCCATCTTAATGCCTTGAAGCTCTCTTTTCCCTGTTTTGGGCTTGCTATTGTAGTAGAAATCTTATTGTATATTATTTTTTTCCTTACCTAAATGCATCTAAATTACAAGCACCCACTTACACTAATCCAACATACTTACCAAAATCCAAAAAAAAAAACAACTTGCCAAGGAGATTGAATACCTTTTCATCAACTCCCTCACTTTCTACCTATTACAAGCACTGGTTTAGGGCAACCCCTACGTCAATGCTCGATTCGGAGCACACAAGTACTCAAAGCTTGAATTTGTTGGTTCGAGCAACGGAACCAAAATGTGGGAGCTCATGCTTAACCGCCAAGACCCAAGGATTGCTTACTGTTTCAAGCATTTCAAGCCAAGTGCAATGGCTACCTCTCACATAGCCATGTGCACTCTCATACCCATGAGTGTAGTGAGCTAACCTTCATGACCGATCAAGTTGCCTCCTTCCTCAAGCTCTTCAAGAGCTCTATGATCCAAGGTGCAAGCTTAAGCAAGCTCAATCCTCAAGCTCCAAGCTCTAAGCTCCATTGCCATGCGTGAGACAAGAGAAGAGAGAAGAAGAGAAGAAGAAGAGAGGAGAAGATAGAGAGATTCTCCACCATGGTTCCTCACCCTCACACACCCACTCCCTCACTCCCTCACACCCTCACACTCCCTCTCTTAAGCACAAGCATAATTAAGAGAGAAGAAGAAGAAGAAGAGAAGAGCTAGTTTTGGCCACATACAAGAATGAGCTTCTCCATTCACTTTTTGCCTTTTATACAAGCCCTAATCCCCTTTGGACACCCATCTCTTTTTTACATGATTGGCCATTTTAGCCCAGATCCTCTTTTTCTATTCCCTTTCTATTTACATTCTGTCTTCATGTTGAGATGGCAAGCTCAACACGTGCGAACATTGATGATGGACTGCTTGGCTAGATGGGTCCACACGTCTATACTTAGCACTTTGATGGTTATTATGATACTCACATAGCAATTGAATTATCACTTATTATATTTAGTTTGTTACACCTACCTACAGCTGGCAAAGATATAGCGCCAACCGATTAGGGTAGTCTGTTATGTATTGTTTGACTTAATAGGCCTTTTTCCTTTTATGTTGTATCTTATCTATACTTTGTGTACATTGTATAGTGTGTAGAAGAAGAGGAAGAAACCAGCAAGAAAATGTTTTGGTCTCTGACTCTCTTCTTGTGTTCTTGAGTGAGCTTCCTCTTATATATACAGTGTGTGTTTGGTGCAGTAGCTCAAGCAACTCCCCCCACCATATGATTCTTGACATGGTATCAGAGCCACGCCACTGAGAGAGGTTGATTTTGAAGGCTGAAGTGAAGGAAAAGAAGCAAGGTTCGAGCAAGCAAGCAACGGGTAAGAAGCTCTCCCATTCTTCTACTCTTTCTCTTGGATAGTGCATGTTGAGGCACTGAAAGTAGGGTAGAGTGAAAATCTCAGATTTTGATATGAGATTTGGTGTGCGAGCAAAGCATTGTATGTTTTGTAGATAAACCCTTTAGGGCTGAACACAATTTTTTTGGGCATCTGAGGCGGTTTTAGGTCCCGTTTTAGAGCCGCAAGGTTGCGGATAATAGTTTTAGGGTAAACTGTGATTTTAGTTGTATTGATCAAACATAGGTGCACATGTTACAGATTTTGAATCTATAATTTTTGAGGTGTTTTTCAAGAAAAAAACATAAGGTTTATCTGCAAACATGTTGCAGATTACATGTATTATTGAGCAATCAGTGAAAAAGGTTGCTTGATGTATTGCTGTGCACTTGTTGTGAAAGGTTATAGAAGACTAGCTTGCTATATTGTATCATTTTTTGTGATAACGGTAGAGAATAGTGGAATTCCCATTATTGAGAAGCTTGACAAGAATAACTACCCTTCATGGAAGTTCTGTGTGACGAATTTTCTCATTGGAAAGGGCTTTTATGAGTTTGTTTCAGCAGGTGAAGAAAAGGAGCCAGAGCTGGGTATCCCTCTGATTGTAGATGAATTAAAGGCATGGAAAGAATGGAATGCAAAAGACAAAAAGGTGATGCATTGGCTATCTGTAGTCACTGATAATACTATGTTGGGACATATCAGGGATTCTAGAAACTTCACATGCAACTTGGACAATTTTTGAGAACATGTTTTCAGTAAATACAAAGGCACGAAAGATTCAACTCAAGCAAGAGTTGAATACCTTGAAGAAAGGGAAAATGACTATCAAAAAGTATGTTTTGAAGGTGAGTAGCATTGCAGATGCTTTAGCAGCAATTGATGCAATGCCTGATGATGATGATTTGGTTTCATCCACTTTGAGTGGCAAAGCCATTTCTAGATTTTGATGAGCTATCTCTCTCATGATTATCGAAGAGATGAATATGCAGAGTGACTAATCTGAAAGAAATGGTGAACTGGTCCAGGCATTTTACTCAAGTTTAGGAAGGGGACGTGGTAGATCCTCTTCGAGAGGCCATGGTATGGGACGTGCTGGCGATAACTAGTAAAACAGATTCATTCACCAATTTGTTGAAATGCAGGTTTAGGGAGGCTGAGGAAACTTTAGAGGTAGGGGGAGCTTTAGAGGAAGAGGTGGATGGCAGAACAGAGGTTCTAGAAATTTTGCTATTGTTTGTCATTATTGTGGCAAAACATGTCATATTGCAGTCCATTGTTATGCTAAGAAGGATGATATACACAGTGGTAAAGTGTAGCAAGGAAATTATGCATAGTCTTCACGACAGAATGAAGACAAATATGAGCATTTGTTTGTTATGCAACATATGATGAATGCAGTTACAAGAAAGGGGGCACATAATGATGTATGGTATGTCGATTCAGGTGCATTTAGTCATATGCCCGGTCATGTTGAATGGTTTGGAGAGATGCAAGACTTACAAAATCCAAGTTATATGTAGATGGGTGATGATTCATGCAACCCAATTTCACACATTGGAAAGGTTCCCTTATCCTTGCATGATGGCCAGACAAAGAGTCTGACATATGTATTACATGTACCTTCAATCACAAAGAATCTAGTGTCTGTTGGCCAAATGGTAGAGCAAGGGTTGTAGGTCTGATTCGATGAAAAAGTTTGTTTTTTAGAAGACTTTAATGATAAGTGCAAGTTGGTTGCAAAAAGAAGTAGAGTTGGCCGCATGTTCACTTTAGATGCTGGAGTTCCTACAATGGATGCTGCTATGTATGCTAAAGGAAAATGAGTAGTCGCAGACATTGAAATATTGCATAAACGTAGTAGACATGCAAATGTGCAAAGGCTAAAATTAATGCAGTCTAGAGGATTGGTTACAGGGTTACCTTTTTTTAGAGTTGTAGAATTTCATAAAGTCTGTGAAGCATGCTAGTTTGGTAAGCAGGCAAGACAACCCTTCTCGCATGATAGAGAAGTGAGCAGAATTATACTTGATGTAGGACATATAGATGTTTGGGGGCCTACACACAGAATGTATCTCTTTGTGGTAGTAAATACTTTGTCACATTTATTGATGACCGTTCAAGGAAGCTATGGGTATATTTCATGAAGGAGAAGAGTGATATATTTTAGCACTTCAAATCTTTCAAGAAGGCAACTGTTGAAATAGAAACAGGCTTGAAAGTAAAGTGCTTGAGATCAGATGGAGGGGGAGAGTACCTCTCTAATAAGTTTAGTGGCTTCTTGAGGACTCATGGGATAAAGAGGCAATTTACTTGCAGGTATACCCCATAGAAAAATGGGGTTGCAGAAAGAAAAAATAGGCACATTGCAGAAGTTGCACGGGCATTAATGGATGAAAAGAATACGCCAAAACATTTTTGGTATGAAGCTATCCACACTGCTGTCTATATTATGAGCAAAACTCCCACAGCTGCAGTTCATGAGATGACTCTCGAAGAATGCTTTATTGGCAAGAAGCCCAATGTATCACACTTGAAGGCATTTGGCTGTGTTGCATATGTTCATGTGCCAGTTGAGTTATAGAAGAAGCTTGATCCAAAGGCTGAAAAATGTATTTTTATTGGATACTCTTTAGAGCAGAAAGGGTATTGTTGTTATAACCTTGTCACAAGTGAGTTCAGAGTGAGCAAAGATGCTATTTTTGATGAGATGAGCCATTGGTATGCACCTGCTAGTGATGTATTAGATGATGATAATGATCATGATAGCTATGTGTAGAAAGAAAAGCAAGAATCACGGAGTCTTAATGGACCAAAAACATCGTCTGATACTACATCTATAGTGAGCCCTTGGTCAGGGAGAATAAGGAGTAGCCCCACATCTTCAGGTGGATCTATAAGTGCTGCAGGCAAAGACAAAGAAAAAAAAAAAGTGATGGGTGGTAATGATGCATCCACTAGTCATTTGGGATTTTATGGAGATTCTAGTGGTTCAGAGAGTTTGGATGATGAGCTTGGTATTCCTTCATTTAGGACACCAGGTGTATAGAGATCATAGTAGTGTAAAGGCTCCATTGAGTGATCCAATGGTACGCAGGTCTAGGATGGTTAGATACCTTGTTAAAAGATTTGGTTTTGAAGGTTATGCAACTCACCATTATGCTTATATGGTGAAACTAGTTGAGGATGTTGAGTCCACTCGTTTTGAGGATGCTATTGGTTATGCTCATTGGGATGCAATAATGGATGAGGAGATGGGTGCATTAGAAGGCAATAAGACTTGGGATTTAGTAACCTTGCCTAAGGGTAAGGAAGCTATTGACTGTAAGTGGATTTACAAAATCAAGCATAATGCAGATGCTTCTGTTAGCAAGTATAAGGCTAGGCTGGTTGCAAAAGGCTATGCTCAAACATATGGCATAGATTATGAAGAGACATTCAGTCCAATTGCTAAGATGGCAACTGTTAGATACGTGATTGCCTTGGCAGCAGCCAAAGGTTGGAGTTCGCATCAAATGGATGTTAAGAATGCCTTCTTGCATGATGAATTGCAAGAAGAAGTGTATATGGAGCAGCTAGCAGGTTACGAGGTTTTAGAGCATCCCACATATGTGTGCAAGTTAAAGAAGGCGCTCCATAGGCTGAAGAAAGCACCTAAAGCATGATCTGACAAGATTGGAGAGTATCTTTTCAATATCAAATTTTGTATTTTCAATGCTGATCACTCACTTTATGTGAGAAGGGGAGATGCAGGTTTGGTCATCATAGTCATTTATGTGGATGACTTGATTATTACAGGTGACAACGACAATGGGATTGCTGAAGTTAATGACTTCTTAAAGAAGAAATTTGAGATGAAAGATTTGGGTGAGCTGAGATACTTTCTTGGTATTGAGGTGATCATATGTGATGATGGTATATGGCTATCCCAAAGGCAATATGGCTTGGATATGTTATCCAAGTATGGTATGACAACATGTAAGCCTCTTTCAGTACCATTGGAGCAAAATGTGAAGTTGAGTGCCGACATTGGGGATAAGATAGAAGACTCTACTATGTTTAGGAGGATAGTAGGGAGTTTGATCTACATGACTATCACAAGGCCAAACTTGAGCTATGTTGTTGGCCTTGTCAGTCAATTTATGCAGATGTCTAGAAAGCCTCATTTGGATGCAGTTAGATGTATATTGAGATATGTGAAGTCCACTTTACATTATGTAAATTTTTATGAGGCAGATAAGGATGTACAAGTCTTTGAATACACAGATGCAAATTGGTGGGCTGGAAGACAAAAGTTCTACTAGTGGATTCATGTTTTCCCTTGGTAGTGCAGCAATTACATGGAGCAGCAAAAAACAACCTACAATTGCTTTATCGAGTACAGAGGCTGAGTATAGAGGTGCTGCTATGGAAGCATGTGAGGTGGTATGGTTGCAAAAGTTATTAGGTGATTTGGATGTGCAAGGGGATGGTCTGGTTGTTATTCATTGTGACAACATGAGCAGCATACAACTAGCTAGGAATCCAGTGTTCCATGCTAGGACAAAACACATTGAGGTGCACTACCACTTTGTGAGAGAGAAGGTACTTGCAAGAGAGATTGACTTGGTATATGTCAGTACAGAGGATCAGATAGCTGACATTTTCACAAAAGCATTGGGTGTGCAGAGAAGCTATCACATGGCCATTGACTTATCACTTATTATCTTTAGTTTGTTACACCTACCTACAACTGGGAAATATATAGCGCTAACCGATTAGTGTAGTCTGTTATGCACTGTTTGAATTAGCAGGCCACTTTCCTTTATGTTGTATCTTATCTATACTTTGTGTACATTGTATAATGTGTAGAAGAAAAGGAAGAAATCAGCACAAAAACGTTTTGGCCTCCATCTCTCTTCTTGTGTTCTTGAGTGAGCTTCCTCTTGTGTATACAGTGTGTGTTTGGCGTAGTAGCTCAAGCAAGTCGCCCCACCATGTGATTCTTGACACTTCACCCATGTCAATTTACATTTACAAATTGCAAGGGAGAAATCTTGGCACTCTCTTAAAAATTTTTAGCATGCACCTTTGCATTTAAAATGCATCTTTTCTATTTTGCATGTGCCGTGAACTTTTAAGGTTGTCCTTGTGCTTTTGGCCTTTTTTCCTCATATTTCTTCAATCAGGTCATTTTTTCCACTTTGCCCTGTGTCTTTTTAGTTTTCTTTTTGCTTTCTTTGCACTAGGGTTAATACCATACCTCTTTTGCAACTCTACCACTAAGAGCAGTGCATGGGGATGTTTTAATCAAACGCAATGCAATAGTAACTACCTCACCTAAAAAATGCTGTGGTAAGCCTACCTACCTAAGCATACTATAGACTCTTTCTTGAATACTCCTATTCATGTACTTTGCAATACCATTCTAGGGTGGGTTATAGGGAGTGGTCAACTGATGCTTAATACCCCTCTTATCAGAAAACTACTCAAATGCCTTAAAGACATATTCATCCCCGTTACCAGATCATAGATATTTCAACCGATGCCTAGATTGATTTTGAGCTACCATAGCAAGGAAATGTTGAAATGTAAGCAAAACTTTTGACTTTTACTTTATGGGACATGCTCTATACCTTATGCAAATAATCATCAATGAATGTAATTAAATACTTTGCACCACTTAACTAAAATAGGGTATGGAACCACATATATAAGAATGCACAAGAGTGAATGGCTCACCCATGTGTGTAGAAACGAACTTTTTATGTGAGCTATGAGTTTGCATGCTATATAAATGATGATCACATGAATCAAAACATAAGTAGTCAAGAGGAAATAAATATGATAAATGAGTCAAGACTTTCATTATTGTAAGGGATATATGCCCAATATGGCAATGCCAAAGAGATATATGTGGTGTAATAGTATGGTAGATATGAAATCAATGATGATGCAGGGTCACATGAATGGAAGCCCCCAAATCAAGAAGCCAATACTGAGAGTAAGAAAATTGAACTTTAATTAATTGAATTGCATCAAGTGAAGAAGTAGCAAGTATGTGATCATCTAAAATGTACTCCAATGCATTTATCTCCTCAATCTTAACAATGGACTTAGGAACAATGCAATCATTAGAAGACTTGGCATTATCATGCACTTTCCCTTTGCCTTTTTCATGCATATCATTGCACATTTTATGGCATTGTGGACTTATGTGACCTTGCTGCTTCCAATAATGATAAGTAAGAGAGGACTTATGACCATAGGATTTATTGGTGATTACCCATGAGAGACTTAGACTTGCTTCTATTGGGCCATGGTGATCATTATTTCCTTTACCATCACGTCTACCTCTAATTGTAAGCTTATGAGAAGTACAGGTTATATCCATACTCTTCTTGTTCACTTCTTCTATAAGAAAGGCGCTCTCTACATCAAAGCATTTCAAGCCATAGATATTAGTACTAATAGTAGTACTGAATGTATCTCAAGACTTAGCTTGTGTTATAAGAAAGAATAAAGACTTAGAAGCCTTATCGGACCCTATCATAGAGGTCAATCATATTGGAGAAAGAATTATCAGTGAAGAGGAATCTTTAGCTAAGTTATCCTCAAACTGAATAGCCTACAACAAAACCTACTTGAAAATGGAGTGAAACTCATTCAAATGAGTGGACATAGAAGTGTCCTCCTTCATATGAAAGTCCACAAGCTTTTTCAGTCAATACAAATGTGAATCAAGACCTTTCTTATAATAAAGATCATATATATTTTTCCATAAATTATAAGTACTACCTTCATTCACAATAACATGGAAGTAAACCTGCTTAGACAAAGACAAGATAAAGGTGGAATTGCATAGCTCATCAAGTTCTTTCCAATATCCTCTATTCCAATCTTCAGGCTTGGCTTTCTTCCCTTGGTTTTCAATGCCCTAATTTGTTTCTTTTGCACAATACCTACCAAATCTAGGTCTTCCAATGATAGAAGTTATTGCCATCCAACTTCTCTATGTTAAAGATAGCACATTAGAAGAATTTGAAGCATCTGCCATTATGTTTTCCAATAAAGAAAGGACAAGATACTATAATAATTATACACAGCTCTGAAACTAAGCTAAAAAGCATACAACAAGAGCCAATACATTGCTATCCATAAGGAGGAAGTGGCACAAGCAAGAAGCACTAGAATGTACAGTACAAGTGTTTGCTCTTAAAGAAGTTGCTCAAAATTGAATTTTTGCATGGCTGTCCATAAAATTGTAGTAAATGAGTATATAACTATGGAAAAAAGATTAAATGCAAAGCTTTCACTATCAAGGATATTCGGTTAGCAACTGAGATATATAATGCAACTAGCAGTGGAAGATAGGGCATAAACCATGAAGGTACCAAATGTTGTTAGAGACCCAAAGATTCCACATACATAGAAGCAATCCCAAGAAAAAGAGTAGCGTATACATAAGCCAACTATGCATACAAGATCTCAAAAGCAACCAAGATTCATCAATTTGCAACTAACCCACTACATATAAACAATGAAGCTCAAGTACATAACCAAGTATGCATCCAAAGTTGAGAAATATGTTTGAAAATAGGAAGTATTGGGTCTACAAATCAAAGCTAAACTATCCCACAATCATCAACATCTACAAGGATAGTATAAATCAAAACCAATGAAGCATATATACATAGGTTAGAGACTCCCACTATCTCAAATAAACAAAGCTTTACAATGAAAAATATAAATCCCAAGGAAGCAAACACAGAATATCCAAGAGTAAAGAAAAGCTCAATACATGTGTCACATAACATTCGGGTGCCCAAATATATGAAACAATACATCTGAGAGCATTTACCCACAATAAGCCTTTAAGCCCATAAATGGGAAACCATTGAAACAAATAACCACTATCAGTATGTATTTGATGGAGCTAAAATCCAAGACTTGAAGCTCAACATAAGCATATGTAGGCATAATAATCAATGCCAATCATTAATACATCCATGTATCATCCCCAAAGCATTTATAGGTATTCAATACATAAGCCTTCAACATGTAAGCTTATTGTTGTCAAAACTGTATCACAACAAATCTTTAAGTGGCTGAGAAAAATGCACTCAAATCAATCCAAATAGCATTCTAAATGATCCATACATTATCATGGCATTAATATATGAGTGTATAAGCATCATTGGACTACAAACAATGAAATCAATGGACTACAAACAATGAAAAGTATTTTTTCCCAAAGTGTATGATAATAGGTCCCTCCATTGTGTGGTACCAAAGAACTAACCTTGAAAAATCAAGAAAGAGCTCAAATGGAAGCCTTCAATGCCAGGGAGGATATCCAATAGGTAGCCAATGCTAGGAGATAAAGTGGGGTAGAAGATGACTAATAAGGAGTAGCCTAAACAGTAGCTGCAAATCATGCTAGCTATCATGGAGCCTACTACTACAATATGTGAATTTAAAGCTCACTTATCAAGGCTCAAATCAATCCCTAGAAGGTCCTTAGCAAGCTTGGAAGGTGTGAAAGTGATTGGAGAAGCAATGGGATTGATGCATACCTCAATGAGTGGCTACCATGGAAGTTGTGAATGAAGCTCTCTTCCCATGTTGAAGTGAATGTTGGTGAAACTCCTTGAATGCCTACAATTGAAAGGTGTAGGATGAGAGCACAAAAAAAGCAAGAGAAAACAAGAGCTATGTAGATTCAAGACAAAGAGAGCAAGATGATATGTGGGAATCCCAATAGTCACAATGTGTGACCTGCTTTTCCTTATTCTATTGTCATGGAAAGAACAAAAAAATAAAGTCACAATGTGTGACTTGTCTTCCCTTATTCTATTATCATATAAAGAATAAAGAATAAAGTGACAGTGATGGGCATCTATCACTTGTAATGTATAGGTGTGCAAGCATTGTGTGTATAAAGTAAATGTAGGTGGTTGGGTATGGGATACCTTTAACCCCCAAGAGAAGGGGCACAAGAGTTGGATGAGAGAAGTCCCATCATCAGTAGCCCAAAGCTTAGGTACCAGACAAAGAGAATAATTATGAATAATTTGGGTTTAAGCATAGGCCAATGTGATTGGTTTTCTAAATTTAAGATTAGAGAGGGGTTGCATTAGGAAAGATCACTCAATTAAGAGATATGTCCATCTTATAATTGAGGTTGATTAAGAATCTTGATGACGTTAACTTAGGATCCCATAGTATGAAATATTGGGTACTTTATTTTACCTATCAATGAATCCCATTTGATCCTAGCCTAGGAGGAGTCAACCAAGTGACTTTATTTAAAAACCCATAAAAAAGGGAGGAGTGGAAGTGATTGCTACTAAGACTAGAGCTTAGTCAATAGTTTTCCTTGATCACACCTTATGTTACTTACAACTTTTGAGACCATAAGGATGGGTCTCAAGCTGAGATTTAGGAGTCACAATGAGAAGGCTCTCGAGTTCATCTCTTAAGGGTCCCTTTTATTGAAACCCATACCTAAAGTAGAAAAGTTTTTTAAGTTTTTAAAAGTGTCCATGGTAAGCTAAATAAACTAATCTTGTACATTCTTATACATAAGATAATATTGTTGATGGTTGGGGATCAAATGAATTGTTAAACAACGATTCAGAATAATAAATGGACTGCTTGAAAAGAAATGATTTCAGAGATTGAAGATAGCTTGTCACCTGCTTTTGGTTGACACTTGAAAATTCCCCAAGGGAGAGAGCTATACTTGTTTTCCCAAGGACTCATTGGATGAGGCTTTGATACATAGGTGAATCACCTCCATGATCATATCATAGAAAGGATGTAGACAAAGGAAAGAGATTTGAAAGGGCAATTCTTGATACATTGGGTGAAGGTCAAGTGGTGAGAAGGTCACATAGAAAGTAGGGTTTAGTTTTATGATTGCTCGTTGATTAGAGAGACTCTAGACACCCCATGCTAGCTTGGAGATAGAAACCTCTCTAGCCTAATCATAGGAAGACCCTATTCCATGTATAGAGGGTGTCTTATATAGGTTGTATCCATGGGGGTTAATTGGGAATGGGTATCTAGGTGCAAGAAACTAAATGCTTGATTGATGTTGTAACATAGAAAAAGCAGATGAGTATAGTGTTGCTAATATTTTCTAAAAGATCAATTTATTTTCTTATTAAGCTAAATACATAACAATTGGGACATTAGAAAAATTTCAATGGTTTTAGAAGATATCACTCACTTAGGCGATAATCTCTCACCTTGTCTCTCAACACTTTGCTCTAACCAACCATGCATTCTTCTCTGTATCCCAAGAAAGCAAGAACACAAAACTTGCTTCAAAGTGTAGTAAACTCACATATCTTATCTTTCTAAGTTGTATTCCAAAAGCTTGAAGACTCAACGATGGTTCCATAACCCAAGCAACACATTTCGATACCATCACTCCTTTGCATCCACCACTAATTACATCAATGAGTCAAGAAGCTAATAGAGAAGAAGAAGAAAAAAGCAAGAAGAAGATGTAGAGCTTAGCTTTCCCTCGGTTCCTCACTAAATAAACCTCACTCTCTCTCACACTCACTCTCAACAATGGAGCAAGACAATGGAATAGAAGAAGAGAATAGAAAGCTTCAATAGTTACAATGATAGAGCTTTTGCAGCATGGTTGCACCAAAAAGATAAATAAATATAATTAAGAGTTCTTACCCTTATATAGATAAAACATAGGGTTAGGTTTAGGTCACTTCTCTAAGATGGTGCCCTCTTTTGTCATGAATTGCATGGTGGGGGGACTTGCTTGAGCTTCTGCACCAAACACACAAGAGGAAGCTCACTCAAGAACATAAGAAGAGAGATTGAGGCCAAAACATTTTCTTGGTCGTGCAACAAACCAAATATAATAAGTGATGAGTCAATGGATATGTGAAGATCATAATGACCACCAACATGCTAAGTGTAGATGTGCAAACCCATCTAACTAGGTGGTCCATCATCAATGTCCGCACGTATTGAGCTTACCATCTCAACATCCCCCCTCAAGTTTAACTATATCTCTACAACTCCAAGTAAGCTTAAAAAATTTCAAAGCTTCTCTATATCTGATGCCTTTGTGAAAATATTATGTATCTAATCTTATATGCGAACATATACAAAGTCAACCTTTTTTACATGTACCTTCTCTCTTACAAAGTGGTAATGCACCTCAATGTGTTTTGTCCTAGCAGGGAATACTAGGTTCTTAGCTAATTGTATGCTACTCATGTTATCACAATGAATGACAACTAGACCATCTCCTTGTATATCCAAATCACCCAATAACTTTTGCAGCCATACCATCTCACATGTTGCCATAGTAGCAACTCTGTACTTGATAAAAAAATTGTAGATTGCTTTTTGTTGCTCCACGCAAGGGTTGCACTACCAAAGAAAAACATGAATCTACTTTGGTCGATCTTCTATTAGACATGCTACCAGCCCAATTTGTATATGTGTATCCAAACACTTGTACATCCTTACCTCTCTCATAAAAAAGTCCATAATACAAAGTGGACTTTACGTACCTCAATATGCATTCAATTGCATCCAAATGAGGCTTTCTAGGCATGTGTATAAATTGATTGATAAGGCCAATATCATAGCTCAATTCTGGCCTTATTATAGTCATATAAATCAAACTTCCTCCTTTTCTCTTGAACATAGTAGGGTCTTCTATCTCATCCCCAACATTAGTACTCAACTTCACATTTTGATCCAATGGCATTGAAAGAGGCTTACATATTGACATACCATACTTGGATAACATATCCAAGCCATGTTGCCTTTAGGATAGCCATATAGCACCATCACATCTAATCATCTTAATACCAAGAAAGTACCTTAGCTCACCCAAATCCTTCATCTTAAACTTCTTCTTCAAAAGGTCATTGACTTCAACAATCCCACTATCACTATCATATATAATAATCAACCACATAGTTGACTATGATGACCGAGCTTGTATCTCCCTTTCTCACATAAAGTGAGTGATTAGCATAAAAAACATAAAAGAAAATGTTGACAATATACTCTCTGATCTTATTAGACTATGCTCTAGGTACTTACTTCGGTCCATAGAGCACCTTCTTTAACCTGCACACATATGTGGCATAATCTAAATCCTTATAACTTGGTGGATACTCTATATAGACATCTTCTTCTAATTCAACATGCAAAAAGACATTATTTATATCCATTTGCTGCAAACTCCAACCTTTGGCTGTGCTGCCAAAGCAATCATATATCTAACAACAATTGCCATCCTAGCAACTGGACTGAATGTCTCTTTGTAATCTATGTTATATATTTGAGCATAGCCTTTTGCCAACCACCCTAGCCTTATACTGCTAATATAACTATTTGCATTATGCTTGATTTTATAGACCCACTTATAGCCAATAGATTTCTTATTCTTAGGCAATGATGTTAGATCCCATGTCTTATTAGCCTCTAATGTAGCTATCTCTTCATCCATTATTGCATCCCAATGAGCATGACCCACAACATCCTCAAAACAAGCAGGCTAAATATCCTCAATCACCTTTACCATTCAAGAATAATGGTGAGTTGCATAATATTCAAAAATAAATATTTTAATAGGGTATTTAACCCTACTAGACCTACGTACCATTAGATCGCTAACTGGAGCCTTTACATTACCGTGTGCTCTCTGTACACATGGTGTCTTGATGGAAGGAATATCAAACTCATCATCCAAACTCTCTAAACCACTAGAATCTCCATCAAATCCCGAATGACTAGAAGATGCATCATTACCATTCGACACTTTCTTCTTCCCTTGTCTTTACCTACAACACTTGTAGATGCACCTGAAGATGTAGAGCTTCTCAACTAAGGTTTAACTATAGATGTAGGACCAGATGATGTTTTTGTTCCACTATAGCTTTGTGATTCTTGCTTTTCTATCTGCACATAACTATCATGATCATGATCATTATATAATGCATCACCACTACATGCATACAATAGCTCATCTCATCGAAAACAATATTCTTGCTCACTTTGAACTAATTTGTGACAAGGTTATAACGTTGATACCCTTTCTATTCTAAAGAATACCCAATGAAAATACATTTTTCAACCTTTGGATCAAGCTTCTTTTGCAGCTTATCTAGCACATGAACATACGCAATACAGCCAAACACTTTCAAGTGTGACACATCAAGCTTCTTGTCTGTAAAGTATTCTTCGGGGGTCATTCTATGAATTGTAATTTTGTGTGTTCTATTCATAACATAGATGGTAGTATGAACATCTTCAGACCAAAAATGCCTTGTCACACTCTTTTTGGTCATCAATGCCTATACAACTTCTATAATATGCCTATTTTTTCTTTTTGTAGCCCCATTTTGATGTGGGATATACTTGCAAGTAAATTGTCTCTTTATCCCATAAGGCCTCAAGAAGTCACTGAACTCATTAGATAGATACTCCCCCCCCCCATACATTTGACATCAAGCACTTAACTTTTAAGCTTGTTTTTGTTACAACAACAGCCTTAAAAGTTTTGAAGTGCTCAAACACATCACTCTTTTTCTTCATGAAATACACCCATAGCTTTCTTGAACAATCATCAATAAACATGATAAAATATTTGCTACCGCTAAGAGACATATTTTATGTAGGCCCCTTGTAGGCTCCCAAATATCTATATGTATAACATCAAGTATATTCTTGCTCACATCTCTATCATGTGAAAAAGATTGTGTTGCTTGCCTCTACCAGATTGACATGCTTCATACACTTTATAAAATTATGTAACTTTAAAAGCATGCAATCCTATAACCAACCCTTTGGACTACGTTAATTTCAACCTTTACACATTTGTATATTCAATATGTTTGTGACATATGTCAATATCTATAACCACTCCTTTGCCTTTAGCATACATAGAAACATTCATAGGAATAAGTTTAGTATCGAAAGTGAACATGCGGCCAACTCTACTTCTTTTAATGACCAACTTATACTTATCATTAAACTTTTTCACAAAACAACCTTTGCATTAAATCAAACATATAACCCTTGCTCTACCATTTTACCAATAGACGCTAAAATCTTTATGATGGATGACACATGTAATACATCTGATAGATTCTTTGTTTGACTATCTTGCAAGAACAATGAAACCTTTTCAATGTGTAAAATTGGGTGGCATGAATAATCACATGTCTGCACATAACCCGGATTTTGTAAATCTTGCATCTCTCTAAACCATTTAGTATAGCTACTTATATGATTAGATATACCTCAATTGACATACCATACATCATCATGTGTTCCCTTTTTTTACAATAGCATTCATTATATGCTACATAACAAATAGACACTTATTTTTGTCTTCATTCTATCATGAAGACGATGCATAGTTTGCAATTTACTACTCCAGATAGCATCCTTCTTAGCATAACACTGAGCTGTAATATGACATGTTTGGCTATCATAATGACAAATAATACTAGAATTGCTAGAATCTCTATTCTGCTATCCACTTCTTCCTCTAGAGATCCCCTTGCCTCTAAAGTTGCAACAATCTCTTGAAACCCACATTTTACCAAATTGCCAATTTAGCCTATTTTATTGGTTATCACTAGTACGTTCCATGCCACAGCCTCTTGAAGAGGATTTGGCAAGTTCTCTTCTTGAACTTGAGTAAAATTCTTGGACTTATTCACCACTTCTTTTAGATGATTCATCTTGCATATTAATCTCTTCAATGATCATGAGAGAGACCGACTTATCAAAAACTGGAAATGACTTTCGTATATACACAAAAGTGACAAACAATTTCTAGGCCTTCTCATTATTAAGGCCATCTAAAGTAGGTAAAACCAAATTATCATTATTAAGCATGGCATCAATAGCTATTAAAATATGTGCAATGCTTCTCACATTTAAAATATACTTATTCATAGACATCTTTCCTTTCTTCAAGGTATTCAACTCTTGCTTGAGTTGAATCTTTTGTGCCTTTGTGTTTACTGAAAATATATTCCCAAAGATTGTCTAATCTACATGTGAAGTTTTTGCATTTTAAATATGCCCCAATATAGTGTTATCAATGACTATAGATAGCCAATTTATTATCTTTTTGACTTTTGCATTCCATTCTTTCCACACCTTTAATTCTTCCATGGTCTATAGGAATACTTAGCCCTGACTCCTTTTCTTTACTAGAAATAAACTCATAGAGACATTTTCCAATAAGGAATTTTGTGATATGAAACTTTCATGATGGATAGTTATTCTTATCCATCTTCTCAATGATGGGGTTTCCACTATTCTTTGCCATTATCACAAAATTGATACAAAACAATAAGCAAGTCTTTTGCAACATTTCACAACAAGTGCATAGAAACACACAAAGCAACCTTTTTCACATATTGCTCAATAGTATATGTGATTTGCAATTTGTTTACAAATAAAAAGTGTGTTTGATTCCAGGAAAATACCTTAGAACTTATAGATTTGAAATTTGTAAAATGTGCATCCACGTTCGATCGACATAATCAAAATTGCAGTATACCTTGAAACTGTGCATGCCTAAAATGGGACCCAATCAGATGGAAAAAAAAGTAGCAATAATATCCTAAATTACTTATTTGTAAAATACATAGCGTTTTGCTTGCATACCAAATCTCATAGAAATATGAGATTTTTACTCTGTCATGCTTTCGGTGCCTCCATAGGCACTATCCAATAGAAAGAGTGAAAGAATGGGAGAGTTTCATACTTGTTACTTGCTTTCTTGAATCCTTGTTTCTTCTCCTTCACTTCAGTCTTCAAAATGAACCTCTCTCAGTGATGTCGCTATGATACTATGTTAGGAATCAGGTGGTGGGGGGGAGTTGCTTGAGTTGCTAGGTCAAACACACACTATACACACAAGATGAAGCTCACTCAAGAACACAATAAGAGAGATGGAGATGAAAACATTTTCTTGCTGGTTTCCTTTTTTTCTTTTATACACAATACAATGCATGCAAAATATAGATAAGATACAATATAAAGGAAAGTGGCCTACTAAGTCAAACAATGCATAATTGACTATACTAATTGATTGGCACTATAACTATGCCAACTGTACATAGGTGCAACAAACCAAAAATAATAAGTGATACATCAATGGCTATATGAGGATCATAATGACCACCAATGTGCTAAGTATAGATGTGCAGACCCATCTAATTAGGTGGTCCATAATCAATGTTTGCATGTGTTGAGCTTGCCATCTCAATTTTAGGATTTGCATCTCTTTTACATTTTAAGGTTTCCACAATTGTGAATTAGGGTTTGCACCCTCTTTTGCATATCCTACTAACTTTGTGGAATCTAGGCAGGTCAATCCTTACATCATGCTTATTCTTTAATCCAAATAGACCTACCTTATGCTATTCCGATAACAAATCCGTGTGTACAATCCACACAATACTTGTAGGTGCAACAAATATAAATGTGGGGAATAGTACAATGTGCATATGAATGGGCCCTGACTGGCCAAAGACTAAGCCACTTTTAGCTAGGTTTCCAAGCCAAATCCTAAGAGTTGGTGCACTAGATATGTGATATTTATCACTAATTTTGATAACTCTGTCTAGGCTTCCATGTATGTATGACACTCTTTTGCTATAGTAGTCCAACTAATAACATTAGATCTCTATAGCCCACTCAGTTCTTTTTGTTTCCCTTTTAGTTATGACTCACGGCTAGGTCTCTAGATTAGGCCCTACAATTCTAATCCTAGAATAACTATGGTTTTCCCCCCATCTTTCAGGGGGCACTTCTCATGATTTACCCTTGCTATACTTGTGGCGGTTTATCTAGGAGTTATAGCTTGTTGAACTTTGAAGAAGTTTGTTTTTGAATATAGATCTTTTTGATCTAAGTTTGTACTTCATTTAAATTCCTTATTATGTTTTTCTCCACATTTTTACAAATTATTTATTTTTATTTGTGGTTAAAATGAAAACATTCAATAGAAATTAGTTTAGTGTTCCTTAAAATCCACAAATCTTAATCCCATTTTCAATATGTAATCCCTCTCCGTCAAATCTTAATTTCATTTTCAATGTGTAACCCTTCTTCCGTTAAAATGAAAACATTCAAAAGAAATTAGTTTTGCATACCTTAAAATCCAAAAATCTTAATCCCATTTTCAATATGTAACCCCCCTTCGTCAATTGAAATTCATCATCACGCTTTAAAATGCTCAAATAATTTATTCATTTCAAAGCTGATAAACATATCCTTCTTTCCTTTCTTCTTAAACTTAGTAGCAAACATGATGAATACAATTTCCTTTTCCACTCTAGTGTATTCACACACAAAAATCATTTTCTTAAGAAACCTGGAATTTTTTCTAATGAGTAAATTTATTATTGGCCCTCCTCTCTTGATTAAGCTCAAGCATCCAAATGATGTTTATGAAGTAGAATATAGAATTTCAACTTGATGCCAAGGCTTACCCTCATACCATCACGTTAACTAACTGTGAATTTTTATATTTAATTTTTGATTGCAAGCTGTGCCATGTTATTTATTTTTGATAGATCACAATCAATTTGCCAATATTAATATTAATAAGAGAATTCTCATACATTTTTCTTATCCCTATTAGACACCAATTGAGTGTAGCGTATATGTTATTATTTTGTATAAAATCATAAATACAATGTTCTCATGTGAATATTTTTAAAAAATATATTTAATTTATTTTTTATTTTTAAAAATATTTAAAAATAGACTAAAAATAAAAAATGATATTCTTAACTCCTCCATGAAATATCATAATTTTTTGATATGGACACATAATTTTCCATAAGTAAAGACTCTTATTTTTACTTAAAATAATCACTTTTTAAATTTTAAAATAATAAAAACTCTCTAAAAATTCTTAGAAGAATTCAGTAGACTTTTCATGATAAAACATTTATAAAAAAAGTATCAAACTTGATAAATATTCACTCACAAGTTTTATAATAATTTTCAGATAAGCTGTTTTATAATAGGTTTTAATCAATTTTAGTAATTTTCTATTTTAAAAAATAAAACCAGAGATCAATAAGTATTACTAACCATTCAATTAAGAAATTAAGCTTTGAAGCATAGTGTAAAAATTTTAAACTGAGAAAATTTTGACGTTACAGTGTTTATTTATGTTTATTTACTTAGAGATGCGTAGATCGCAATCGTGTCTTTGGAAGTGCGTTTTTGCAATTGAGTAGTCTAGCAAGGGAACTCGGTCTACAATGTCACCTTTGCTTAGAAATTCTTTTCACTCCTACTTGCATCTAAAGTTCTATACTTTGTGAAAGTGAATTCCCTCTTTTGTGTGTATAAACTTGGCTAAAAAATAGTTCCTTAAATTCAACCTTTTAAGAAAGGTTTAAAAGAAAACAAAATATCATTCTTGTTTCTCTATCGTATCATCTTCAATGGTTGCCATGAATGCATGATCTCAGATTGTGCCTGGATGATAGATTGAAAAAGAAATGATGGCGATTTGAGATGAGGGTAAAATAAATAATTGAGGGAGTGATCGAGAGATGATGGACGAGAAGACGATAATGATCTTGATGGCGAGAGATGATCAGAATGATGGCAAGATGACGATGGTGGTTGAGAAGATGATATGAATCCTCAAAAGAACATCATAGTTGTTTCCTCTCTCCTCCCCTTTCTGGCATGGTGCCCCCAAGAGTCTAATGATGTCTCTTTCTCAACGGCTTTCCATGAAGCCACATTTTTTTTCTTTTCATTTTCCTTTCTAAAAAATGCTTAACCTTCACACATTACCTTACAATACAATTTTTCCTTTGATAACATCAGGGGCCATCTTAAAAATGGACACCCGAATTGATCTGCAGGTATCAGTTATTACTGTTGTCTCATGAAATGCTTTATATGCTACAAAATCAGCTAACTTAACAATACCATCAATATCCACTCGCACATTTCCACCTTTAATATCCCTATGAGCAATCCAGTTTTTTGTGCAAGCATTCTCAATGTAAGAGTAGTTGTTTGGTACAAACTCAAACCAATGGCTCAGTGAATCTTCCAAATCTTTCCAAGAGGCTCAGGATAGATCCCCAGAGGCATATTCTAAGAATATATAAAGGTATTGTGATATTTCATCTTTGTTCATGTCAATATATCCTATAATATGCTTATGCCTCACGTATTTGTACAAGGAGATCTCCCTCTCTAAAGTAGCCAAGTACAAAGAATTGTCTTTAAAGGAAAGGCACTTCCCTCAATCTCAATATTCCAAGGATTACATCACTAAATTTACCAATAGTAATATTCTTAATCCCCTTCATCTTCCTTCCTTGGCAGACTGCAAAGACGCAGCGTACCGTTGTCAGCACGGTGCCACCTTTGTGCCGTAGGGGGATTATGAAGGCGGTGTGCATGGCTCCGTGCACTTGGGGGGAGTGACCCACGTCGCATGAAGAGGGGAGATTCGCTGAGTGTTGGGTAGAGTCGCCGCTTGCCACCGTTTAATTTGACACTTGGGCATGCCGGGAGAGCATCATCACTCTGACCCCTAATCACCTCAGCCAACGACCAGAAGGTGATCTCTGTACAATGATTAACAAGGTTACCCATAATCACCATTTCACACACCATTGTGCACTTCACTTTGTACACTGACATTGGTAATTTGGTACATGTGTGCACTAGTGCTAATATTATGGGCACTGTGTGCACTAGTGCTAATATTATGGGCACTGTCATTCTCACTATCACACATTCTGACACTCGCACTAACACATGCAATGACACCCGTACTATGTCGTACACTTGCATTGCAATATGATCTCTTGAGGTTTACATATACAACACCATACATCGCTCTGTACATGCACAACCTTAGATAGTCATTATGGATAGGGCTTGCATGATCGATCCCTCTTTCCTTTCCTCTCTTTTGGTCAAGCGCCCACCTTGTTTGCAAGGGAGGGCCAATGGAGTGAAGGAGCATGGACTTCTAGAACATTGTGCTATCCTAGTAATCATCATAAATCAATGAAAAGACCCCATACCCTAGTGCACTTGTGGGCACCTATGTACATACTTGTATGCACTCTTTGCACCCATGTGTACTAGTGCACACTTGTGTGTGCTTTTGTACACTTTGGCACACTAGCACTTGCACTAACATACCTACATTAGGACCAAAAACGCTTCAGAAAAAACACTTGTAAGAAAATGATTAAGTTGCCAATTAGTTGAGATTTTGGAAGAATGAAATTGCCAAATTTGGTTGCTCAAATGTGATTAATGAGAGAATATATAGGCTAGAATATCTTGGGCTTAGCTTCTTGAACCCAAGGATAAATAACTATTTTTAGGATGGACAAGAACGTGGTTCACTGGTCTTGATGCTATTAAGAAGGCTTCCTTCGTACTACTCAAGGACTTGTTTATTAAATGCTTTGCACAAGCTAGCTATAGGGATAACTTCATTGTTTGGCTCATGAACATTGAGGTTGGAGGAGGAGAGCACAAGAGATTATGTCTCTAAGGTTCGGAGTTTGTATAAAAGGATCCCAACCATAGAGGAACCCACCACCAAGGCAATCACGAAAGCCTTCATCAAGGGCATTGAGAATGAGAGGATCTATGAGACCTTGGCTAAAAACTCCAAACTTGACCGATCCAACATTAACCATATCCTGAATGAGGCTATTTGTGTGGATGACCTCCACTGTAAATGTAGTAGAGATAAAAGGTTGCAAGAATCTACCAAGATGCACATACAAGACAAAATTGCACACAGAGACCAAGGAAAACAAAGACTTAATCTCATATGTTAAGAAGCCACAACAAGAACTACTTAGGATGGTTGAGAATTGCAATTCGTTTAGTACAACGCAGACCACCTACCTTCGGAATGTCCCAACCACCTCGGTCATGCATGAATTATGGATGATTTGACTATGAGGCAGCATATTGCAGAGCCCAACGTAGGCTACTTGCCCCTAATTTTTCCTACCAATAGTTTAATTCTGGCCCAAACTATGCTAGAGGTCTCCACTTGCTCCAAAATTGGCACTACTAGACTCTTGAGTAGTTGTGCAACATATAAGATTAATGCCTTAGGAATCCCTTGTCCTCTAGTGCCAATTTTATGCACATGTCCAAAAAAGCTCCTATCCATTTCATTGAAGAACCAATGAAAGAAGAAGAACATACAAATTCTTTTGTTTGTTACAATGACGAGGGGCATCCAATCCTTATGGACTATCATCCTATACACATTATGATGCTAGAATGAGGCCGTGAGCAAGGCATACTTGCAAATTGGGACTCCATTGCTTATTGAAACAGTAGATAACTAGGTCAATTTTTTTTTAGATGTCCACAAAAACAAGAGTAGTCTAAGATTGATGATATTGACCAATGTTGCCCTAATGAAAACTCACCCATGTGTATTCAGATTGCCCATAGCGTATGACAAGTAGTTGTAAGACAATAGTGCCATTTGTTTCTCTAAGCCTATTCGCAGTGGAAATGATCAACGATGGTGATATTATTTCCATTCCTATGCATACCATCACCCACACGCAAAGTAAAGTTAGGGAAGCATTGTAAGCCATGACTATGAATGGATGAGTCATTGGAAAAATGAGTGCCAAGAAAAGAAGAAAGAGATTGTACTCAAGATTAAGAGTAAAGGGCTCACATCACCACCTAAAATAGTTACCATATTTAGTGTAGATAATGCTATAAAAGCAGCACAAACTACTAAAGAAGCTATCACCAAAGACGATGAATATCCTGTTGGGGGTAAAGGCACATATGCCTAATCACCCACATTTACTCATTGCCCATCATTATCACTTTATTCTTTATTATTTTAGTGACTATTGAATTTCTAGATTGCTTAGTTGAGTGTTGTTGAGTGCTTATTAACATGGGAAGCATCCATTCTATCCATCACGATTGGATACATACCATGCTATGTAGAAGTCACGAACAACTATAGCAACTTAACAACACATTTGTATTTTGGCCATAACTTTTGCATACAATATTAGATTCAAGTGTTTTATAACTAGAAACAAAGAGTGTGATGAGAGGAGAGGAAGACGATATAAAAAGTTATT
Source organism: Lygodium microphyllum (assembly GCF_053477565.2). Taxonomy (NCBI): domain Eukaryota; kingdom Viridiplantae; phylum Streptophyta; class Polypodiopsida; order Schizaeales; family Lygodiaceae; genus Lygodium; species Lygodium microphyllum. Next base: position 82,067,816 of record NC_141147.1, read on the forward strand.
GTGCTAGATTATTGTATATTCGAATGAGATAGGCTATAGATCTAAGCACTCATAGAGTTGACTCTTATAGTTTTTAGTTTTTAGTTTTGTATAGAACAGAACAGTTCTAGTTTTGATAGCAAGGATTTGATTGGTTTATGCTCTACTAATACTTATACAAATTTTTTGCAATGCTCCCATGATGCATTGATGCTTCAAAAAGATTGTTGGGAGATTAGATATTGATAAGCTCAAACATAGTATTTATTGCTATAATAATAGTTTGGCACCAAGCATACAATAGTGAGCTTTATGCATTGAATGTCTATTATACCTATATCATATTTTGGGTATGCTACATGTACGATGATGTCTAGTATTTATGTATGAGCTTGGATATGGTTATGACATGATTTGGCACTTAGATTTGAGCTACGTTTGATATACTTGTTCTTTGATTAGTTACTTTGAGCTTCCATGATTATTCACTTATGGGTATTGAAGCTTCATTGGACATTTATGCTCTCAGATATATATTTGTGATGTGCTTGGGCTTCCTAAATGCTTTGATGTATATATCTTGATATTTTCTTGCTCATTGTGTATTCCAGATTAGTTTCTTAATGCCAGGAGGCATATTCCACGGTGGATTCCGTGAGGTTTTACGATGGATTCTGTAAACTTAGATGACCGGGGCTCATACGCAAAGAGGATTCTTTGTGCGAGAAGTTGATGGGGACGCCTGTCCTTTTCGGGCGTTTCATTAATTTAGTGTGTACATGGGTGATTCCATAGCGGGTGATTCCGCAAAATGCATATTAAATTAATAAACGTTTATGAGTTTAGAGTGCGCACTCGTAATAAATTAAGGTTAGGATTTATTTCTAACCAGTTGATTTATTTATGTAGCTGAAGACTGCTAGGTATTCACTTTTGTCGGTTTAATTGTGTTATTTTACTAACGATTGTGAATGCTTCAGTTGATGTGTAGAGATAGCAGCAGTGGCGGAGGAAAGCATTGGAGTCTAGCGGGTTTTCGACCTTTGGACTATATTTTGATAGGCACCACGCCTATATTTTGTTATGTCTATAGAGACATCGATTATTTATTATTATTTTGTATGCGCTTATGCGCCTGGATATGTTATTTCTATTTGGACATTGAGATTGGGCGTGCCAGACACTATGGGCACCGTCCATTAGCTTTATTTTCCTATTTTTGGTAGAAAGCAAACTCAAAAGCTAAAAGCTTGTCATATTTTTGTATTTGGGCTATTTTTGAGCATAAAGATTGGAAATATACATTAAATACATGCTTTGTGAAGCGCTCACACAAGGCATGGGGGAGATTCAACCCAATTTGTCTCTTGTCTCATGTCGTGCTTGTTTTTACATTGGTTTTTGTGCTAAAAAGTAGAGTGCTTTGTTCTTGGGGACCTTTGGGAATTCACTACGTGAGCTACCTGCGTCCGATCTGTGCACCAGTGGTATCAGAGCGGAGCAGAGATCAAGGGCTTCCAATCGCTACCAATCTCGGGCGAAGGCGGAGCTCCAGGAACAAACGGCCTCTACAGTCAATCTCGTCGCGAACCGTCGATACAGGCAGACTTCTGGCGATCAAGAACCCCTATTTCCACTGTCAGATCGCGAAGGACCACTCTATGTCGGCGGAGGACCACTCCCTCATCTTCATGAACAAGTCGTGATAAACCAGTAAGAGCCATATCTATTTCTTCAAAAAACTTAGTGTAAAAGCTTAAGACAAAGCTTAAGAAGCTTTAGAAGCTTCTAATCAATAAATCGATGCATCCTGGGAGGTCCGAAAATTCCGCGCTGTCAAAAAACGCCCCCCCCCCCCCCCCCCTTACGATAAAAAACGGCGCCTTCTTCTTAAGCCTATTAAGCTTAAGCTTAATTTATTAAGCTTAAGTCCTTCTATACTCTGCAAGTTCTACTGGGCAGACAAGTCTGCAAACTCTCGGTCACGCACTCCAGAAGACAAGTTCCGCAAGTCACTTGGAATCAAGTTCCGCAAGTTCTGCAAGACGGCTAAGTCCAGCAAGTCTACAACCCTGCAAGTCTGCTAAGTCTGCAACTCTGCAAGTCAGACTAAATCAGAACTGACTAACGCTTGAAACTCATAGAAGACTTGTTCGTTTGCAAAAACTCAGAACTGGAAAGTTGTTCGCAGCAAGCTGTTCTACCTATCTACAAGTTCGTTGAAGTACTTTCAGCAAACGGAGACAGAAATATTTCAGAATTTCTGAAAATTGAAGAAGAAAATACCCAAAAATACATAGCCTTGTAACCCCAAATTTGAGCTACGCTCATCCCGCTAACTGATTTTGAGTGAGAAAGGTTTGTTGAGTTTTACAGGATGACTACCCCACATATGGATGATCCTATGGCTGAAGACGACCTACCCGAGCCTACCATGGAGCAAAAGTTGAATCTTATCATGTTACAATTGGACGAAGAGCGAAGAGCTAGGCAAGCCTTGCAAGTGCAATTGACAAAGCTACAAGGAGCGTCCACTGATAAAGAAGAACCTCAAGCTGAAGATCTGATTCGCCGTACCATCGACGCCACTCTTGAAGCACAAACCATTCGCAAGGAATCCAAGATAAGTAAACGAAGTTTCAAGTTTCGCACTTTCAATGGCATAAGAGAAGGAAAGACTGTTTTATCATTTATTAGCCAGTTTGATGACTATTTCCATGAGGAAACTTATCCTGAGAAAGATAAAATCAAGTGTGTTACTAATCATCTGATAGATAGAGCATCACTTTGGTGGACTGTCATCCGCAAGAGCATAGAATGTCCTGCTACATGGGAAGATTTCAAGAAGAAGTTCATGCAAAATTTCCTTCCACCGCAATTTCATGAGAAGGCTATCAAGCAATGGGATTTACTTCAACAACGCGACCGTGAGCCTATTCCACAGTATACAGAGCGTTTTTGGAATGCACTCTTACAGCTACGCATGCTTGAAGACGTACCAGAGACGACCCATAAGCGGAAGTACATGTCTGGACTTCTTGGACATTACTACGCTGAGGTGAATATGTTCAAGCCTGCTACCCTTGAAGATGCCATCTCCTTAGCTCACGACACTGAAGATAAGTTACGTGGAAGAGATCGACGACCACAACCATTCCAAGCAAACGGTAATTATGGATCTAAACAATTCAATTCAAATTTCAGAAGGTTTAATCCAGGTTGTTTTTCATCACCATCTTTCCGCAAGAATTGGCCTAAACCACCCGCATTACCATCCACTGTCAATCCAAATCCTAAGCCTATCCAACAAGCAAATCCAAATATACCCAGACTCCCAGCCATTGCAAATAATGTGACCAAAGCCAAGCCCATCGTATGTTACAAGTGTCACCAGCCAGGCCATCTCGCAGCAAATTGTCATTCAAAGAAGCCATCAGCACATATCAACTACCTTGGAGCTATGGACGAAGACGAGCATGAGGATATGCCGGATTTCACTGAAGAAGAAGATGATCCTACTACTACTTCCGACACTTTACCAGGTATGCCTACTTTACATTCATTGTTGACTATGAAATGTATGGTGCATGGAAAAGAAAGAACTATATTGCATGATGACGGTAGTACCCATGATTTTATTTCAGCAAAATTGGTAAAGGAATTGAAATTGCATACAATACCTACGCACTATCGCATAAAAGCTGCATTTTTAGGCACTAGGTACAATGGCACACAAGAAGTTCAAAATTTAGAAATTCAAATTGGTCCATATATTGAAAGAAGAAATTTCTTAGTTGTCCCATTACAGTCTAGCGACATTATTCTGGGAATGCCATGGAGACACCAACATAATCCCAATATAGATTATTCCACACACACAATGAATATAAATTTTCAAGGAAAATCTATTACATTATTTGGTATGCATGCATCTCATATGTTTCCACTGCTTTCGCATACTCAAGCAAAACGTGCACTACGCAAGAATACTAAATCATATCTCATTTGGGTGAATGAATTGCACGCAAAAGAAACTCATATGCACCCTAGACATAAGGAATTTCTTGCATATTTTAAAGACTGTTTTGCAGAAGACCTACCACCAGGTTTACCTCCATCACGTCCAGAAGACCATAAGATTGACCTAATACCTGGCACACAACCACCTTGCAAAGCTCCATATAGGCACAATCAAATAGAGCAAAAAGAAATCCAGACTCAAGTAGAAGAATTACTAAATAGAGGTTTAATTCGACCTAGCAGTTCTCCATTCGGTGCACCTGTGCTCCTAGTCAAGAAAAAGAATAATACTTATCGGATGTGTATTGACTACCGAGCATTAAACAAGATCACTGTAAAGAATAGGTATCCTATACCTAGAGTTGATGACCTTATGGACAAACTGCAAGGATCTTCTATATTTAGTAAAATTGATCTTAAATCTGGATATCATCAGGTGAGGTTAGATAGATCCGACATATTTAAGACTGCATTCAGGACACAGTTTGGCCATTACGAATTCTTAGTTATGCCATTCGGATTAACTAATGCACCTGCTACTTTCAGTAGAATGATGAATCGTATTTTTCTAAAATATCAGTATTGTGTGATTGTTTTCTTTGATGATATTTTAGTATTCAGTCAAAGTGAAAAAGAGCATTATGAGCATTTATCATTATTTTTTCAATTACTGAAAGAAAATCAATTGTTTGCAAATCCTGACAAGAGTGAATTCTTTAAGACAGAAATAGAATATCTAGGTCATATTGTATCAAAAGAAGGAATAAAAGTTGATCCTAAGAAAATTGACGCAATATTGCATTGGCCTATTCCTAAAAATGTACATGAACTACGCTCATTCCTTGGTCTTGCTAGTTTCTATAGGAAGTTTGTACGTAATTTCTCATTACTTGCTTTACCACTGACCAAACTTCTTAAGAAAGGCATTGTTTATCAATGGACTGAAAACCAACAGAAATCCTTTGATTTACTTAAACGTGCATTGACCAATGCCCCTGTCCTACAATTGCCTGACTTTAACAGACCATTCTTTTTAGTTGTGACTGATGCTAGCGGATCAGGAATAGGAGCCGTGCTAATGCAAGATAACCATCCAATAGCATATTCTAGTTCTAAGCTGAAACCCTCTGAGCTCAAATATTCCACTTATGACAAGGAACTCTTAGCGGTTGTACAAGCATTAAAACAATGGAAGCATTATTTAATGGGTTCAGAATTCATGATAAAGACCGACCAGCAAAGCATTAGACATCTACTTAGCCAACCCCAAATTTCTGACCGCCATATCAAATGGGCTTCATTCATTCAAAGTTTCCATCCTATCATTCAATACCAACCTGGAAAAGAAAATGTAGTTGCCGATGCATTGAGTAGAAGACCTGCAATTCATAACATTTCTATCATATCTTTTGATTCTTTGATTGCTATGAAAGACACATATCACTAGGATATTACTTTTCATTCTGATTGGCAAAAATTAGTTCAAAATAATTTCATTCCTGTTGATTCATTGTCATATAATGATGGATTTATGTTCTTTGAAAAGAGACTGTGTGTTACTATTCCATTCCGATCTTTTGTTTTGAATGAAATTCATTGTCCTCCATATCAAGGTCATAGAGGTATCATTTCTACATTACGCATGTTAACTGAAGATTTTTATTGGCCGCATATGGATGCAGATGTGTCTAATTTTGTTTCTGAATGTCTGATTTGTCAAAGAATAAAAAGACATCATGGTAAACAGTATGGATTATTAATGCCTTTATCTATTCCATCTAAACCTTGGGAACATATATCTATGGATTTCATTACTGGATTACCAAATACTAAATCTAACCATGACATGATTTGGACAATTGTAGATAGATTTAGTAAGCAAGCATATTTCATTGCATGTAAGAAAACTTTAACAGCATCACAAGCAGCACAGTTATTTTTGAAAACTGTTTTTACTAACCATGGATTGCCGAAAGTGATTATTTCAGATAGAGATTCTAGATTTTGTAATAATTTCTGGATTACACTGTTTGCAAATCTAGGCACAAAGATTGATTTTTCATCTGCATTTCATCCAGAAACAAATGGACAAACAGAAGCCACAAATAGCACTATTTTAGATCTTTTACGTGCATACACTATCTCTAAACCTCAAACATGGGATACTCATTTACATTTATTACAGTTTGCTTACAATAATACACCGCACACATCTACAAAGAAAGCACCTTTTGAAGTTATTTATGGACATAGATTATCTACACCTGTTGCATCTTTGTCTAATAGAATACAAAGTGCCGATGATATTGCTGTTATGCATAACACTATTTTTGATGAGGTAAAGGATATGATTGCTAAAGCCCAACAATCATATACTAAACAAGCCAACAAGAAAAGACAAGCTATGAATTTCAAAGTTGATGATTATGTTTGGCTTAGAATAGAAAAGCGTAGACTGCAAAGTGTAGATAGACATCCAGTTGTCAAATTAGCCCCTAGATTCTACGGACCATTTAGAATCATTCATAAGATTAATGACAATGCATTCAAGTTAGAACTGCCATCACATTGGAAAATTCATAATACCTTTCATATTAGTTTATTGAGACCATTTAGAGGACAATTACCTATCCACCCTGTCTATGAAAACCCACCTTTACTAGAAGAAGAGACTGAAATACTTGAACCAGAAGCCATTATAGACACTGACTACATGACCACTAGAACTGGCCGAAGGTACTCTAGATATCTCGTGAAATTTAAGAACCATCCTGTAGAAGAAGCACAATGGATGCACGCTAGAGACCTAAATGCTTTCCCCACTCTGTTAGCTCCACATTGAGCTAATAGCAATTGAGGTCAATTGCTATCCCACCCCGGGGGTATGATGCCAGGAGGCATATTCCACGGTGGATTCCGTGAGGTTTTACGGTGGATTCCGTAAACTTAGATGACCGGGGCTCGTACGCAAAGAGGATTCTTTGTGCGAGAAGTTGATGGGGACGCCTGTCCTTTTTGGGCGTTTCATTAATTTAGTGTGTACATGGGTGATTCCATAGCGGGTGATTCCGCAAAATGCATATTAAATTAATATGAGTTTAGAGTGCGCACTCGTAATAAATTAAGGTTAGGATTTATTTCTAACCAGTTGATTTATTTATGTAGCTGAAGACTGCTAGGTATTCACTTTTGTCGGTTTAATTGTGTTATTTTACTAACGATTGTGAATGCTTCAGTTGATGTGTAGAGATAGCAGCAGTGGCGGAGGAAAGCATTGGAGTCTAGCGGGTTTTCGACCTTTGGACTATATTTTGATAGGCGCCACGCCTATATTTTGTTATGTCTATAGAGACATCGATTATTTATTATTATTTTGTATGCGCTTATGCGCCTGGATATGTTATTTCTATTTGGACATTGAGATTGGGCGTGCCAGACACTATGGGCACCGTCCATTAGCTTTATTTTCCTATTTTTGGTAGAAAGCAAACTCAAAAGCTAAAAGCTTGTCATATTTTTGTATTTGGGCTATTTTTGAGCATAAAGATTGGAAATATACATTAAATACATGCTTTGTGAAGCGCTCACACAAGGCATGGGGGAGATTCAACCCAATTTGTCTCTTGTCTCATGTCGTGCTTGTTTTTACATTGGTTTTTGTGCTAAAAAGTAGAGTGCTTTGTTCTTGGGGACCTTTGGGAATTCACTACGTGAGCTACCTGCGTCCGATCTGCGCACCATTTCTAGTAGGAGACACATGTACTTACTTGGTAGAGTTTGGTTCTTTGAGATAGTGGGACTCTTGGTTCATGTATATGCTCTCTTGTATGCTATTGGATGTAGTTGTATTTGCTTGTGGGTTGATTTGATTTTGTATGCTTTAGACACTGGTACTTATCTCTATTAGCACTTTGTGTATTTAACCAATCTTTGCAATTACTCTTAAGATCTTCTATATGCGTGGGATGTATGGTTTATTAACACTTTGATTTTGTGATAGTCTTTGGTATGAGTGGTCTATGCTCAGTTACTAACTAGTTGCATTCTTTGTATCTCAGTTGCTATCAGAATATCCGTGGTAGTGAGAGCTTCCTTTCTTTGCTATTTTCCCATAATTGGATTGATATATACTACTGCCTTTATTTCAATATTCTTGTAATTATAATATTTAGTATTCTTTTGGAGAGTAGATAGTTTGTTTTGGCACTCTATTGGTTGTACTTTGTGGACAACTATATCCTCATTTGTTCCCACCCTTTTCTCTGCCCTTTTGCATAAGCTTTGGCGTTATTTTGCTGAATTTATAGTAGCCCATCCTCTTGTCATTTGTAGTCATTTTGACAAGTTTATCAGCTGATAGTACTATTTTCAACATTGAAAAGATTGATGGCAATAACTTTCATTATTGGACGACACAGATATAGCAAGTCTTGGTGTAAAAGAAGAGGTAGGTTAAACCATTGAAGTTAGAGAGAATAAAGCTTGATTCACTTCATAATGTAGAGGATTAGGTAGTTTTTTCATGAGCTATGCAAGTCCATTATCATTATATCATTATCAAAGGAGGTGTATTTTAATGTCATTAACATTGAGGGTGGTTCTTATGGCAAGAATCGCGTGGTGGGGGGACTTGCTCAAGATGCTGCGCCAAACACACACAGAATGCACAAGGAGAAGCTCACTCAAGAGACAAGAAGAGAGATGGATGCCAAAACGTTTTCTTGCCGGTTTCTTCTTCTTCTTCCACACACTTTACAATGTATACAAAGTATAGATAAGATACAACATAAAGGAAAATGGCCTACTAAGTCAAATAATGCATAACCGACTACACTAGTCGACTGGCACTATAACTATGCCAGCTGTAAATAGGTGTAACAACCTGAATATAAAAAGTAATGAGTCAGTGGCCATGTGAGAGTCATAATGACCACCGACGTGCTAAGTGTAGACGTGTGGACCCATCTAACCAAGCGGTCCATCATCAATGTCCGCATGTGTTGAGCTTGTCGTCTCAACACTCCCCCTCAAACTCAACTGCATCTCTGCAACTCCAAGTAAGCTTCGAAACTTTTGAAGCTTCTCTGTACCCAATGCCTTCGTGAAAATGTCAGCTATCTGATCCTGTGTGCTGACATACACCAAGTCAATCTCACCTGCTAGTACCTTCTCTCTCACAAAGTGGTAGTGTACCTCAATATGTTTTGTCCTAGCATGGAACACAGGGTTTCTAGCCAATTGTATACTGCTCATGTTGTCACAATAAATGACAACTGGACCTTCCACCTGCACATCCAAATCAGCCATTAACTTTTGTAGCCATATTACCTCACATGTTGCAATAATAGCACCTCTATACTCAGCCTCTGTACTTGACAAAGCAACTGTAGATTGCTTTTTGCTGCTCCAAGCAACTGCTGCACTACCAAGAGAGAACATGTATCCACTGGTAGATCTTTTATCAGACATACTACCAGCCCAATCTGCATCTGTGTATCCAAACACCTGTACATCTGTACCTGCCTCATAGAAAAGTCCATAATGTAATGTGGACTTTACATATCTCAATATGCGTCTGACTGCATCCAAATGTGGCTTTCTAGGTACTTGCATAAACTGACTCACAAGACCAACAACGTAGCTCAAGTCTGGCCTTGTAATGGTCATGTAGATCAAACTCCCCACTATTCTCCTGAACATAGTAGGGTCTTCTATCTCATCCCCAACATCAACACTCAACTTCAGATTCTGCTCCAATGGGACTGAAAGTGGTTTGCATGCTGTCATACCATACTTGGACAACATATCCAAGCCATATTGTCTTTGGGATAGCCATATACCATCATCATATCTGATCACCTCAATGCCAAGGAAGTACCTTAGCTCACCTAAATCCTTCATCTTAAACTTCTTCTTCAAAAAGTCCTTGACTTTAGCAATCCCACTAGCACTATCACCTATAATAATCAAGTCCTCCACATAGAATGAAGGGTAGTTGTTCTTGTCGAGCTTCTCAATGATGGGGCTTCCACTGCTCTCTTCCATTATCACCAAATTAATACCAATAGCAAGCAAATCTTCTGCAACCCTCGACCTATAGTGCACAATAATACACCAGACAGTCTTTTTCACTGTCTGCTCAATAATACATGCAATCTGCAAAACTAGTTTGTAGATAAACCTTGTGTTTACTTGCTGGTAAACACCTTTGGACTTACAGATCTAAAATCTGTAACCTGTGCACCCACTTTCGGTCAATACAGTTGAAGTCACAGTGTACCCTGAAACTGTTGTCCGCAATCTTGCGGCTCTAAAACGGGGCCTGAAACGGCCTTAGATGCCCAAAATAACTGCGGGCAAGCCCTAAAGGGCTTATCTGCAGAATATACAGCACTCTTTGCGCACACCAAATCTCACTGCAATCTGAGATTTTCGCTCGACCCTGCTTCCAGTGCCTCCACAGGCACTATCCAAGAGAGAGTGGAAGAATGGGAGAGCTTCTTACCCGTGGCTTGCTTGCTCGAACCTTGCTTCTTCTCCTTCACTTCAGCCTTTGAAATCAGCCTCTCTCAGTGGCGCGGCTCTGATACCATGTCAAGAATCGCGTGGTGGGGGGACTTGCTCAAGATGCTGCGCCAAACACACAGAATGCACAAGGAGAAGCTCACTCAAGAGACAAGAAGAGAGATGGATGCCAAAACGTTTTCTTGCTGGTTTCTTCTTCTTCTTCCACACACTTTACAATATACACAAAGTATAGATAAGATACAACATAAAGGAAAATGGCCTACTAAGTCAAACAATGCATAACTGACTACACTAGTCAACTGGCGCTATAACTATGCCAGCTGTAAATAGGTGTAACAATCTGAATATAATAAGTAATGAGTTAGTGGCCATGTGAGAGTCATAATGACCACCGACGTGCTAAGTGTAGACGTGTGGACCCATCTAACCAGGCGGTCTATCATCAATGTCCGCATGTGTTGAGCTTGTCATCTCAACATCTTATGCATTATAGAAAAAGATTTGTGATCTTTATGATAAGAAAAGTCCAGTATACTGGCTGAAAAAGCTTGTGGATCTTCTCATGGAGGATACAACTATGTCTACTCATTTAAATATGTTTCATTCCATTTTTATCCAACTTTTATTGTAGGACATTTAGTTTGAAAATAATATTAAGTCTTTATTCTTGCTTGTTACACTACATGACACCTTTTGTACTACAATGACTGCTCATCGCCATGAGGGTGGTTTTAAATGTGGTGATATAGGGAGTGCTCTATTGAAAAAAGAAGTAGATAGAAAGAACATTGATGTAGCCCCCACTTCTTATGCATTGACTATTAGAGGTACAAATGGTAGTAATGACAATAATAACCATGGTAGAGACTCGTAGTCCAATAGGAATAAGTCTCACTCTCGTGGACAATTTGATGGTAAGTCTTGTGCACATAAGTCCTCTTTGACATGTCATTATTCTAGGCATCATGGTCATATTAGGCTACAATGTCATAAAATGTGCAATGAGAAAGGCAAGGAGAAAGCACATGATAATACAAAGTTTGATGATCGAGTGTGAAGTTTGAAGACATAAATGTAGGGCAACTAAGTCTGATGATGACTATATCTTAGCTACTTTGTATCTTAATGCTACTTAGTTGATTGATGCTTCATCTACTTACTCTTAGTGTTAATTAATTAATTTGGGGGACTTATTTCCATGCCCTACATTAGGATTAGTTGCATACCTATAGCAACATTATAGGTTTTGTGAGACTAGTAAATGATATTGCATCGGATATAATTGACATAAGGGATGTTAGACTGCAATTTTCTTCACACAAATCTTTTGACTAAGAGCCTACTCTTTGCTAGATAGTTAGATGATGCAAGTTATCATGTCTCTTTTGGTGATTCTTCATGGAAGATTATTTGTGGTTGCCTTGTATTTGCTCGATGTGCCAAGGCTAGTAGCCTCTATTTTGTTTGTATCTAGGTCTATTGACCATGTATTGGCTATGGCCAATTTATCACATGTATCTTTATGGCATCCTCGCCTTTGGCACATGACTTTGAAAGAAATTAAAGTCTTGACTTGTTTGCAGTATCTTCCTCCTCTTGATTACTTATATTTTGATTCATTGATGATTATCTTTATGGTATGTAGACTTGTAAATTGCATGTGCATTTCGATGTACATGGTTCCATGCATTGTCAGTCATTGAGTGGTGTGAAGTACTTTGTGAAATTTATTGATGATTGTTTGTGTAAGGTCTAGGCTTACCCTATTAAGAAAAAAATAAGATATTTCGGGTGCTATTTCAATGCTTTGTTGCTCTTATTGAGAACTAATTTGGGTATAGGAGGTTAAAAGGCCTAAAGGCTAACAATGGGGGTGAATATGTATGTTGAGTGTTGAAATGACTTGTTTTTTGGCTGATTTTTGTTGTTTTTGAGAGCTGAATGGTTGATTTTATGAGACGATTGATTGGTTTAGAAGTGTTTTGAGAGTGTTTTGGATGATATTGATTGTGTTTTGGAAGTTCATGATGTTTATCAGTGGAGATATGTGGTTCTGTGATGTTCTGATAGGTTCTGATTGGTTCTGTATACCTTCTGTTTTGTTCTGTTTTGTTTTGATTGTCTTCTATAAGGAGGGATGGAGTATTGATTGATGAAGATTGAGATCTTGTGAAAGCTTATTGAATGGTTTGTGAGAGTATGGAATGGTTTGAGTATGAGTTATGTGGTTTTGATGACCTTCTGTAACCTTCTGTAGGTCTTCTGTAGAGCCTCTGTCTCTGTTCTGTTCTGTTCTGTACTGAAGCTATTCTGGTACTGTATTGTAACTGTTCTGTATGCTTCTGTATGTGTTCTGATGGATGAGAGTGTAGCTTGGGAAAGTTTTCTAGCCTTGGAAAGAGGTGAATACAAGTGCAAAAGAGCTGAAAGAAGTAGCTGCTGAAGACTCAAGTGAAGACTAGAGTGAAGTGACAGTAGTGAGCTATGAAAGGACATTGTAGTGGCTCTGGTGACTCTTCATATCAGACATACCTCTTGGGAGGGGTATCCACGACCTAAGAAGGATTATTGAGAGTAATTTTGAGAGATTGTAGTGAGGATATGATGTATTATTGATATATATAGAGAGAGAGAGTCAGAGATAGCCAATTCTACTAAAACAGAGTGATTGTATATGAGAGATTGACAAGAAGACGTGGATTAAGGATTGCTCCCTCAACAGCAACAAAGTCCAACAAAGCTCCAGAGCCTATTAAAGAAGTGGACGTAGCTAACGCCTTCCTAGATCCGGGTACTCCAGAGACTGGCGTGTGGATAGAAGGCTGCTTTATTGCAAATGCACTGATTGATGGAGGTTCATCAGTGAACATTATGATGGATGTGACAATGAAGGATCTAGGCCTACAAGGTGTGCAACCAACCCAATGGCTCATCAGATTGGCGGATCAGAGCAGAATCAAGCCTTTGGGTATTCTCCCATATGTGAAGACTACAGTGATGGACGCAACCCTCTCTCCCGTCAACTCCACCTTCCAGCCTTGATCTCTTATCCTCTATTTTCCACCGGCGACAGTGGCGAGGTTGGTTCTGATACATGGTCTTTCTACCATTCCCTTGTTTAATGCGAAGAAAAAAACAAAGAAAAAATATACATATCAGTCATGGGAGAAAAGGACTTAGGTCCCTGTCATGCCGACCTATTCTTTGAGAAAAGGTGGAAACACCCTCGGGAATAGGGAAAAAAAAAAGAGAAAAAAAGAAAGAAAAACAAAACTATTATGAGAGAAAAGGAAGAACTTCCCTGTCATAGCAGGCCTCGTTCCAAGAAAAGGTGGCACCCACCCTTGGGCGAGAAGCTGGCTGTGGTAAAGGTGGTAACACCCAGCAGTCCAGAAAGTGGATTCATTAATTGATATCCCTAGGATCCAGTTCCGAAGCTACCTCCCTTGGTACGCTGTGTCGTGGGTCTCTCTGCAGAGTGTCTAACTGTCCTCTAGCAGACGACATGTCCTATCCAACACAACATTCGATTTGATGGCTACCTCCTTGGGTACGCCTCTTCCACAACTGACGACGCGATCTTCATCGACAAATAATCAAGTGACGTGAGCTTTCATCCTAACCGGATGGGGACGTGAGTATGGGTTGCCCTCTGTATCGATCAACAGAGAGTGAGACAGAGGGTGGGGCGAGAGACCAGTCTTTTCCCTTCAAATCAAATGAGAGGTGAGAAGTGTGAATGAAGTGTTGCACGCACGGGATGGGCCTCTCAATGCACAAAGCATAATTTGTTCTGTGCACTGCACCATAAGGCTCCCTGGCCTTCCTTCTCGCACCATATGCCGGCACAGGACGGGATGCACAGTTGCACCATCAAATGCGTACAAGGCATACAATCTTTGCACAAGTGACTGTGAGGATTACATCAATGGGTTTCAGGATATGGTTGCCCTCCTGTATCTATCAACAAAGTGTGAGACAGAGGGTGGGCTGAGTGTGACTGGAGTTTCTTCAATCAATTACCGAGAGGTGAGATTGAGGGACGTTACGACACTTGGAGTCAGGTATGTTCCCATTTCCCTATGCACCCATGGGATGGGTCTCTATTGTCATCACAGGACACATCACCCTGTTCTGTACACTGCATTGTAAGGCTCCCTTGCCTTCCTCCTTGCACCTATGCCAGACGGGTTCGACGCACTAATGCACCATCAACTGTGTACCCTGGCATACTCCTTCTGTACCATTCCCCTTGTTGATTTCTAAATCGGGTATGAGATATGGGTTTCAATCATTCTTCCTCGAGTGGTATTGGTCATGGGGCGAGTGACTGTTCTTTCATTCCATTTGAGTGATTGTGAGTTGAGTGTAGTATCCCTCATCATCGACGAATTTTCTGCGATTCCTTCTATCAGCTACCTCCCTGGGTGCTGCCGCATGGTCCCTTCCATGACAGACGTGTGCCGAGAAGATGCCTTGGTACCTCCAGCAGCCGACAACAATACAGGACGTGCCATTGACAATCAACCTTGATCCTCAACAACATGGGCCAAGTTTTTCTAACCCTATACCTTCTGTTTCTTCATGACGTTCCTGTTTTAAGTGTGGGGACGTTAGTGGATGGTCTATGGCGTGGTCCTAGGTCCCTGTTGCTCGGTTAACCCTATCTGTTAAGGTCTTAAGTGTGGGGACGCGTCCCTGCGCGTCTACATTGCATATCCTTCTGCATATGCCTCAACCTGCTCATGCATGTATGCCATGACTTGCTGTTACCCTAGTGGGGTCCCTTCCCACCCAACATTTCATTTTTCACCCACCCTTGGGGCTGTTCCCTTGCAGTTTTCCTTTATTCCCTGGTTTTGAGGTCATGCCATGTGAATGCACCCTACGTTCACCGAAGTCCAAATCCAACCTTATAACCCTGTTCCTCCCTTTGAACTGACCATTTTTCCTTTTTACCTACCCCTGTTTCGGTGCACGGTTTTTGAGTTATTAAATTTTGAAGCATTTTGTGCAAATTAATCGGTTTTCCATATGAATGCACTTTACTTGCTTCGGAACCGTGATTTGACATCATAGCCCTGACGACCACTTTTCCTCTGACATTTTCCCTTTTTACTCCAAGTCATTCCGCTGCACGGTTTGTCCATTATTAATTTTCCGGTTTTCTAAGACTTTTTCGTGCGTCTTTTTGACATTTTTCCATGTGAACCTGCCCTGTTTGCATCGGAATTCCAATTTGATTAGACAGCCGTGTCCCCTGTGTCTTCCCCTACCTTTTTCCTCTTTCCTCCCCCCTCTTTCGACTTCTGGATTTTTAATTATTAATTTTTCAATGAGTTTTTGGGCATATTTTTGGAGTTTTTTGCATGTGAACCCCTCCTACTTCCACCAGAACTGCAATTTAACGTGACAATCCTATGCCACCCCTTCCTGCGGACATTTTTCCTTCTTACTGCATGTCATTCCGACGAACGGTTCGGCCAATATTAATTTCCGATTCCATTTTCGGGTTTGTTTTTTGGGTTTTTCCCACGTGAACGTGTCTTATCTCAGTCAGAACTATGTTTTGATGTGATAGGATTATCGGGCACGTCTTTTTGCACAGTTTTTCTTTTTCCTCCACCTCATTTCGATGCACGGATCTTCCGATATTAAATTTTAATTGCATTTTTTGATCATTTTTTTGTGTTTTTTGCACGTGACCGCCCTTTACCCCTCCCGGAACCTCCGTCGCATATTTTCCCTGTCTTTCTCCTGCCGTCCTTCCCACTTTTTGTTTTTGCAACATTTTTTTTTGACGTGTGGATTGGGAGTTATTAATTTTTCTTTATTTTTATGAGTTTTTACGCGCTCCATCACGTGCGTGAACACACCCCTTTTTCAATTTTCCGCATCTTAACGCGCCCCGGTCGCGTCCGCGTGCCCCGTACCGGCATCCAGGCGGTATTTCGATCCCGTCACTGCAAATTTTTTTACCCCGCCCCGCGCACGCGCGCGGGACGGGGGCATGCCTTTTTTTTCTTTCCCCATGGGCACCCTATCCCTCCCCACCCCTCCCCTGGGCACCCTTCCCATGGGCACCCCCCACCCCCCGGGCACCCTTCCCTATCCCCCCCACCCCCACCTTTCTCTCTCCTCGACCCCTTCCCCCCCAACCACCTCTCTCCATCTCCCTCTCCTCCTTGCATTCCCTCCCTCTCCCTCCTCCTCCTCTTCTCCTCCCTCCTCTCCTGACGCTCCTGAGGACAGCGCCCCCGCCCCTGGTTGAAGACGCCCTCCTGCCGCCCCTGTTGCCCACCTGGCGCCCCTCGTGCCCTCCGCCCTGTTGTCCGCCTTCGCCCGCCCTGTCGAAGCCGTCGCTGCCACGTCGCAGACGCCGCCGCCGCCAGACGTTCTCCTCAGCCGGCCGCGCCACCACCCCCCTCTCCCTCCTCCTCCTAACTAACCCTTAGGTTAGTTATCCTAACTTGCATTCAGTTAATTAACTTACTTAGGTCAACTAACCTTAATTCCATTACCCTAACCGTAAACCTAACCCTAACCCTAACCCTAACCCTAACTAGACTTGGGTCTCCTAACCTAACTCTAGTTAGTTCACTAACCTATCTTAGGTTAGTCTCCACCCTCCTAACTAACCCTAGGTTAGTTAGCCTAACCTAGGTTAGTTAGATTTGCCTTAGCCTAACCTAACTAACCTAGACTAACCCAGCCTAACCTAACTTGCACTTACTTAGCCTAACTTGACTAACTCAGACTACCCTAATCAACCCTGACTAACCTGACTAGACCAGACTTGACTTACCCTGACTTACCTGACTTATCTAGACTAACTTGACTTAGTTAATTTTTTAAAAAAATCATTTAAATTCCACAAAAAATTACAAAAAAAAATTTCTAAAAATTTCCCCATATTTCTGCCATATTTTGGAATATTTGTCAGGTGAAAATTTGCCAAAAAAAAAACTACAAAAAAAAGAGAAAATTCACAAGTCATTCACAATGACCTACAAAATGCATAAAATTCATTTAAAATTAATAAAAATACAGAAAAAATTCCAAAAAATTCTACAAAATTCCACCCACCCCTGAACTTTTTCCATTAATTTCTCACTTTAAAATATTGTCATACACGGGTCAAATATTCTTTTAAAAACAAAAAATAAAAAAAATAACACCCTAATTTTATTAACCTAAATTGTGGATATTTCCTCCATGGATGAATTTTCATTTTTTCCCTTCATCACATATTCATGTGCTATATATCTTGATTTCATTATTATTATTATTATTTAAAAAAAACACAAAACAACCACAAAAACAAAAACCAACCATAAATAATCACAAATTTAAAAAAAACAAAAAAAAACAATTAAACGAAACCACACTATAAAACCAAAACAACCACCCCTAAAATATAACCCCACTCCCATCCAAAATAACAAATTAAAAATACATTCAAAATCACCAAACCCACTAAGGTGTTGTCTTTGTTGTTTCGTCAGTGGTCTTTACTTTTCTTTTACTGGATTCACTCCTTTCGGGGGACTCTTCCGTGCGCATTTAGGCATTACATACACACCCCTTCCAGGTATTTATTTTATGTGCTTTATTTATTTTTATTTCTCCCTTAATCACAAATTAATTGTTAAAATGCCCTATTTATTCGCCCACAGTTTCCACGCGCGTTCGCGCTAAACACACAATTTTTTTAAATTAAAATGAACTCGCCGTTCACTTAGCACGCGCTACGTGCGCTAAAGAGGCACTTTAATTTTTAATTAAAATGAACTAGCCGTCACCAGAGCACGCGCTGGCAAAAAAGCGCTCCACATCACCTTAATTTGTAATCAGTGAACTTGCATTTAGAGACCCAGTCTGGGTATCGACGTCCGGGATTCGACTTAAAGCACCGTTTTTACCTAATAATTGGTAATTTAATTTATGAGAAAGAATCACCGTTTTCTTGCTAAGGTTTATCACTTAATTAAAATTCACCCATTCTTAATAATTTCTTAAAATAAACCCTTCATTAATTTCCCTCTCACTGCACTTAATTCCCTTTTTTAACGAACCCGTTTCGTGGGATGGGTATGCGCAGTCATTAGCGTTATTTCCATGGTCAAACACTGGTTTATCAATGATGTAGTCTTGATATGTGTCGGATGTGGTGATGTTTTGGTTTCCTGTCTTTGTTACGGTTAAGGGTACGGTGTGTAGTTTTTTCTTTTCTTGCCTGATACGGGGTTCTGGGTGTTTGTCTGATGCATAGCATGAAGCTTTCGGTCGCATATGTCTCGAGGTCATGTCGATTTTTTTCTAGGTTGTGGATTGCTTGGGGTTAGTTGGTCGAGTCACATTTTATTGTTTTGGTTGTTCTCTTATCCTTGGATTTTTGTCTGTTGCTTTGCAGGCATTCTCCTTGATTGTCTGTGTTTGTGGTGTGTGTGTAACCATCTGAATGGCGCCTTCTCACGCTCCTCTCCCCCTATCCAGTACGTCCCATTAGTTAGTAGGGATTACTCTTCCCTACTCACTTTTGAGCCTCTCACGAAGGCGGGACTCGCTGCTTTTGTGGCTACTTCTTTTCCATTGCTTCCAGAGGATCTGTCGTTATGTGATGAGTTTCTGGCCTCCTACAGCAAGAAGACAGGACTAGTCCAGGGAATTTCTATGACTTTGACCCCTCAAGGCCTAGGGAAGGCTCTGTCTCTTCCCTTCAAAGGTGAACCTTTTGTTACCACTCGTCAGCTTTTCTCTAATGAAGAGATTCTGAAGCTGTTGCAAAAGCAGACAAGGGAAATGCTGGATGTTAAGAAGGTGATCAACTCTTCCGGAGTTTCCTTTTCCATGATCACTGATCCCGTATGGAAGATGGTCTGTCAGTTTCTCCAGGACAAGTTTATGTCTGCCAAAACACCATCCCAGTATTTGTCCAAAGAGCTTTTCACAGCTTCCAGGATGGTGTTGAAAGGAGTTGCTATTGATTGGAGCACTTACCTTCTCACTAAAATGGATCAACATTTCGTCAAAGTCACTAGGGGTAATGTTCCCAATGTCACATATGGATCATATTTGTCTGCCTTCTTGACCTATTCAGGTTTACAGAAGACTGTGCCTCCACCTCCTCCATCAGATCCAGTACCTCCTCCTCCACCTTCAGATGAGTCAGAACCTATTGACATAGAGGATGATGATTCTCCGCCTCCCCTGGTCATACAGCGCAAACGCTTGAAGCAGGTAGCAGATAAAGCTCCTTCAGTACTTCCTTCAGTGCCCATTCCTGCTACCTCTGGCAGTGAACTCCCTGGGTATCTCACTTGTAATAACCTGTTCAGAGCACATCGCGAAGGATCATTGGACATATCAGTTCCCTCCCTGAACAGCCTAGTCTCAGGAGATGCAATTCCTTTCCTCTGTAAAGATATTCAAAGTTCCATTGAATTGTCAGTGACAGCTTGTGTTCAACAGCTGTACGCGTCTTTTTATGAAGAACTCATGCAGTCTAAGGACCAGTTGCATAAGGCAACATCCGAGTTAGATTCTGCTAAGGATACCCTAGCAGATTTGTTTAAGCAAATGGAACAACAAACCCAACTGGTTGCCACCCACAGCGATGAGATCTCTTCTTTGAAGCTCCAGTTACTAGAGGCTTAATCTCAGGTTACTAGCCTTTCAGAGGAGAAGGAAAGGATGTCCAGAGAAGCGCAGGAGTTCCAAACTCTCTTAGATGACAAAATTTCAGCTTTATAGACCGCTAATGACACAGTGGCATCCCAAGCCTCCCAAATCCAGCAGTTGCAAGATCAACTGGCAAAGTCACGCTCTGTTCCTCCAAGCCCTAATGTTCCCGTGCTCCCTTCTCTTTCACAGCAGGACTTGGCTGCTCTTCAGAGACAGGCTACCTTATGTCCTCTCTTCCAAGATAAAGTGGAAAGATTGCAATCCAGAATGGACTTGTTATGGTCTACCTTTGAGCAGTTTCAGGAATATGTTCCACCAGACCATTCTTTCTTTGTCCACTACCACTTACAGAAGTTGGTCTTCTACATGAAGCTTTCCACGATGGATTTACCTCTTCCAGAGGATGGATGGAGTGGGGTTTGGTCTGCTGAGTTGTTGACAGAGGTAGTAAGGATGGTGTTTGAAGATTCTGTCACGCCAGATGCTATGTTGATGTCATACATGTATTTACGAGGAGACTTGTTAATTCCAGATGAGGTGGATATGGCATGGTATGTGGGGGATGTGGTTCTACAAGCTATTTTGTATGTCAACCATTTGGAGTTGCGCATAGCTGACATGTTCCAAGGTTACTCCTCCAAAGTGGCTGATTGTCATGATAATTCCTGGCATCATATGATTGATTCTGTAGCCCTGAATCAAAGACAAAACACAGTTCCTACTTATTCCCAGAGTACTAATCAACTGAAGATGGATCTCTTAGCCTATCTTTCAAAACATAATCCGTTTGATTCTACCTTCTTTGATGCCTATCATAGACGATCTCTCTTAGGACCTTCTGTTCCTACCCTCCTATATTACCAACAAATGGCTCACCGATATGCTCTATATCTTTCCCTTTGTCAATCTAATTCCACAACTATTTTACCCCTTCTTTTCCAACCTTCATCTTTCCCTCAAATTCCCATTTTTACATACTGTTCCTTCATTGAGGATAGGGTATTTTCCCCTTCTCCACCATGTCCTTCTCCATCCATTCACGTACCCTCTACATTTCCTATTTATCAGTTAGCACCCTTCCTTAGTGATTCCCTCCAAATTTCTGCCACTCCTTCTTTAAATCATTCTTCCTTTTATGATTTTGCCTATCCCTCACTTCATCCACTTTTCCTTATTCCACTACCCTCACCTAACACTTCTATATCTCAACCACCTCAGTTGGTTAGTGACTATGACGGGTTTGATAATCAGATTTCCAGAAGAAGGGGATAGAGTTCGAATGATTCCCTTACAGGACCTTAGATCAATTGGCCAGTAATTCCAGGAGAATGGACAGCTGCCAGTCAAGCTTATCAGAACTATGTTCATTTTGCTCAGCAGTATTCACAGTCTGCAGATCCTTCAGTGTGATTAACTGCTCACTTTGCTTGGTACCTGGCGTATATGCATAGGCACTCTCATAATGATTCCAAGCCTATTCCAAAGTTGTGCATGAATGTCAATGTGAGCATTGATTCCCAGCAACTGGATATATTGTATTTTCATGCCCTTTGTTTGCCTAGCAGATACCTGGTCTTGTTGGAAAGGATGTGATGTCTTCAGTTTTTTCAAAATCCTCCCAAAACCTTTGTAGATGAATCCTTGTCTATGGATCGTTTGCGACAACATCAATCTTTCAAGAGGGATTATCTTCATTGATACCTTTCCAATGTATGGTGGATGCTTTTTAATGAAAATCTCTCTTTTGGAGGAGTCATTCAGATGGTTGTGTTGTGTGTAGTGTTTGTATTGTGAGTTCATTTATGTAAAATGAACGTGGTGGTTTCCTATTGGATTGGATTTCGTGTGCGAGCTACATTTTGGAGAATTGTGGTGATGGGGTCGTGGTTGGAGAGTTGAAGCTGATGCTGATGAAGAAGAAGAAAACTCTTATATCCTTTACAAATTTGTTGTGATTTTCTAGTTTGATAAGAAGTGTTCCTGTAAAACGGGTTTTCTTTTCTTTGAATTTTTATATCAGATACAGGTTATAAGTTGGGGTCGTGTTGGATGGATTGTTTTTGAAGAGATATTGACGATCAAAGTTGAGCTTTTCCCTGAACTTGTATTCCCTTTTTCCTGGGTCACGAGGATGCTTCCTTATTAAGTGTGGGGATATGTTGAGTGTTGAAATGACTTGTTTTTTGGCTGACTTTTGTTGTTTTTGAGAGCTGAATGGTTGATTTTATGAGATGATTGATTGGTTTAGAAGTGGTTTGAGAGTTTTTTGGATGATATTGATTGTGTTTTGGAAGTTCATGATGTTTATCAGTGGAGATATGTGGTTTTGTGATGTTCTGATAGGTTCTGATTGGTTCTGTATACCTTCTGTTTTGTTCTGTTTTGGTCTGTTTTGTTCTGATTGTCTTCTGTAAGGAGGGATGGAGTATTGATTGATGAAGATTGAGATCTTGTGAAAGCTTATTGAATGGTTTGTGAGAGTATGGAATGGTTTGAGTATGAGTTATGTGGTTTTGATGACCTTCTGTAACCTTCTGGAGGTCTTTTGTAGAGCCTCTGTCTCTGTTCTGTTCTATTCTGTACTGTAGCTGTTCTGGTACTGTACTGTGACTGTTCTGTATGCTTCTGTATGTGTTCTGATGGATGAGAGTGTAGCTTGGGAAAGTTTTCTAGCCTTGGAAAGAGGTGAATACAAGTGCAAAAGAGCTGAAAGAAGTGAAAGAAGTAGCTGCTGAAGACTCAAGTGAAGACTAGAGTGAAGTGACAGTAGTGAGCTATGAAAGGACACTATAGTGGCTCTGGTGACTCTTCATGTCAGACATACCTCTTGGGAGGGGTATCCACGACCTAAGAAGGATTATTGAGAGTGATTTTGAGAGATTGTAGTGAGGATATGATGTATTATTGATATATAGAGAGAGAGAGAGAGTCAGAGATAGCCAATTCTACTAAAACAGAGTGATTGTATATGAGAGATTGAGAGAGAAGACTATGAAGATATTGAAGATGAATACTATGTGATGTATTTCCATTCAAAGATGATGTATTCCTTTTCTTTCTTTGTTCTATTGATGGATTTTGTGAAGATATTGAAGAATATGGTTGATTCTATCAAATCCTTGGGAGATCTACATGATGCTGTATGAAGATTTGTTGTGCTTGGTGTTCTTTTCTTCATTGTGATCATATGAAACATGATAAACAAGCTTGTTGATGTTACAAATTAGATTTTCTTGCAAGAGAATTCCCTTTTCCTTAGTGCTCCTCTTGGAGATCCAATGTATCTAAAGCCTTGGAGCAGTCTTGCGATGAATGGAATATAAGTGTCAGTTGATTGTCCCATACACCTCGCCCCAGAATGGTATTGTAGAGTATATGAACATGACTATTCAAGAAAGAGTTTGTAGAGTATGCTTATTCAAACAAGCTTACCATAGTACTTTTGGGTTGACACAACTATTATTGTCATACATCTCATTAATAGATCTCCATGCACTACTTTTGGTTATCACGTGTTACAAAGGAGGTATGGTTTAGAAAGTCTCTATCATATACTCATTTGAGGGTCTTTGGATGTGAGGGTTTCTACCATGTTCTTGAGGACAAGTGCAACAAGTTGGATCCAAAGTCTATCAAATATATCTTTCATATAGATGTCGTGATGTTGGGATCCACATGCTCTAAAGGTTATCTGCAACCATGACATTGTGTTTCATGAAGAGAGAATGCATAAGCAGCATGAGCAAGTAGTTGAGGTCTACAAGGTGGTCTTTCAAGAGGAGCCTCCTGTTGCCGTATAGCCAGTCCTAGTGAGACAATCTACTGCAGTTGTTGATGATGTAGTAGCCCACAATATGCTTTGTTCTGCTCTCTTAGAATATCATAACAATTCAGACACAATGTTCTACCTAAGAGAACATCACAATACAATAGAGAGCTTCCTGAATGGATTTACAGCCATTTAGCACTTCATAACGTTCAAGAAATACATTCAAACAAAAAGCACACATCGTACTCAGCAACATAGAGTTGCTGAGCATCAAATACTATGCTATTTCCTATCTCCATAGCCATCATTGATTGAACAACTTGAAAGAGAATAACATTAAAACTCAAGAGACAATCAAAATATAATGGGATCAAATATCAGTTGCTAGTTCTGGGTGCTAGATTCAGCCATATTCCATTTCTAATAAAAAAGCAACTGCTTGAATACAACTACATGACGTTTTTTACATGCACCCTGACTTTCAGGAAAAACATCATATGAAGTATAAGGATTTCTTTACATATGTTGATCCAAAAGACTACATGTAACTTTGATATAATCCACCAGTGCATTTATAATATCCTCAAAGTCAGACTTCAATATCACTGAAGCACCCACTTCAACTTCAACATTGCTCAAAATTTTCTTTTTCACTCCCTGCAGTGGCTGAAAACTCTCCAATAGCATTTGATAATCAACCTAAAGTTGAA
Organism: Lygodium microphyllum; assembly: GCF_053477565.2. Taxonomy (NCBI): domain Eukaryota; kingdom Viridiplantae; phylum Streptophyta; class Polypodiopsida; order Schizaeales; family Lygodiaceae; genus Lygodium; species Lygodium microphyllum. The sequence goes on from NC_141147.1 coordinate 82,092,506, forward strand.
CATGTTTCCCCATAACAGACTGCATCTCCTCCAAACATTGAGTCCAAGTTCACTAGTCCATTTTTCAAAAAGTGCAGTAGACATTTTGTTTCTATCCAACATTTGCTACATATATGCAATTTTAACCCCAAGATCCAATTCTAATGCATCATACTTTGACTACTTTTGCTATAGCTTCTGATATTCAACTCCTCAATTGCCTTCTACCTCTGGCAGCCAACTGATCCTGCAATTCAGTAACCTGAACAACAGTCTAAGAATTCCGCTTATCATAATCTTGGAAGTAAGCCATGAGTTTTCGCATAACTCCAACATCATTAGAAAGACTATCAAACTGACCATCATACATCTGAAAACCGGTTGAACCCGAAGTTATTTTTGCTGGACCTTCAGCCACATGTTGATCACCAAAGTCATTGCCAAGATGATTCCGAGCATCAAGATTAGTATCTTGCTTTTTCTCCTCTGATGCCGACCTACTTCTCAACCATATCTTCCCAATTTTTTGCTTCTTCTTTGTATAAAAATTACCATCCATTTTAGAAGCATCCCCATCATATTGCTTACCAACATGGAGTACATCTTTAATATCTGCATCTCTATTGTCTCCCTTAACAAATGAGGAAGCGACACTTGCTTGGCATATGCCTCATCATATCCAACCTATTTCAAGTCACAATAAATAGCATGTTTTCCAACATCACCATCAAACATATTATGAGCATCATTAACATTCTTAAGCTAATGAGAAACATCAACTTTATGATTGGCTTCAACTGCATCTTTGGCCAAAGAAGTAACATCAATTTTCAACAAACACTCAGTTGTAAGCTCTGGATACAAACCCGTGCATGCTCATAGAACCCTGCTAGAAAACAACCCATCCGAGATTTTTGAAAAACCTTCTTGGTTTTTGAAAGTTTAATGTCAGTCATAAGCCTCTCAAACATAAGGCCTGCCCAATTTGGCATCTCTAAATTATATGCATAATAAACAATCCCATAAGTATCTCTAGCAATGCTATTTGTCTTGGTGAACATCATAAAGCGTTCCATAAACCAATGCAACTGCAATTTATTAACACCATCAATGCGCTTTAACACAAAGATTCGTGGGCCCTGTTGCTGGGTCACCGAAACCATAATGCATCATGTCTTCCGTGCACCGATATGCAATCGGATTATCATTCAACATAGGAACTGCAAACACTTGACTGACAATTGCAGGTTGCAATTTTGAAATTTGAGTGCCTCAAAATATCCATCTGTATGAAGGCATGCACATTCGATGCCCATCGATCCCATGGCAAACAAGCATAATCATACAATCCAATCTTTTGCAACCATGATTGATGAACCTCTGCCTCAACATTCAAATACAAGGTGGAGTCCACGAAGGGAGTTCCAACATCACTAGGACTAGAAAATGGAGCCTTCGGTGGTGTTACCTCTTCATCTCCATGCTGCATCAACTTGTCATCATCACTGGCCACATAGAGCTCATCATTTTCATCCTCCTGGTGGCCACGCTTGGTCATGGACAACTTCCAAGTTGAAGATCAGCAAGTATACGTCATGGTAGTGAGAGTTGCAAATCGAGAATGAGTCAAGAGTGGAGAAGGAGAGAAACTCCCAAATGAACACATGCCCTTTTCCATTTGCATGCCAAAGTCCAAGTCTTCTTTCAGTGTACCCTATTTTGTGCTAAGTGTCACCTCAACATCATAAGATTTAGACCATTCACACATGTAACTACCAATGACTGATTCCTTTGTCCCATTTTAAATGATAACATGCACATTTGAATAATAGGGTTGTACTAACCTCTTAATCCTAAACCCATTCACTGCAGGGTATAAAACCTTTCCTTGCAAGTCCTGCAGCAAAAAAGTACCTTGACCCATATCCTTGAAAATAAGAAAGGGACATGCATACTTGAGTTTTAGCTTATCGGGAAACTTGCCAAGGTGAGAGTTATAAACCGAGTCTCCCTCCTGAAAAATTTTCTTCTTGACATGCCTATTAACCCATGCTTGTCTCCTCTGTTGTGTGACACCCATAATATAAGCTGCTAATATTTGGTCCTCTTCCAATTTCAAAAGTTGTTCTAGTCTATGCTGCATTGATTCTTCAGGATCCATCTTGTGCATAACAGCAACTCTCAGACTTGGAACTACAAATTCCATAGGAACTACTGCTTCCAAATCGAACTACAAATTCCATAGGAACTACTGCTTCCAAATCATAAACCAACCTAAAAGGTGTAAGCCTTGTGGCAACTTTATATGATATTAAACCTTCTTCTCTAATATCTGCTGAAAGGTGTGCATGCATAATTCCTGACTTTAGGAAATGCAGCATATGGTCATAGTATGAATCAGGGTCAAGCACCTGAACCTCAAAAAGTTCAGCATCAGGTAACTGATCATGAATTCCTGCTTCAGGCTTATCAATTTGCAATCTACTTAGATGATCAGTAATGGCATGCTATTTTCCAAGGGTATACATAACCTTAGAATCAAACTCTTGCAGCAGCAGCATCCATCTAGCCAATCTACCTGTCAAATGGGGCTTATTAATAAAAAGCAAAAATGCTTGATGATCCACATGGAAAACAACCTGATTTCCCAATAAATAATGTTTAAATTTTTGCACCGAGAAGACCATTCCAAGTGCTTCCCTTTCTGTAATTGAATAGTTCTTCTCTGCAGCACTCAATCTCTTGCTTGCATAATAAATTGGTTTGTACCAACCAGACACTTTATCCTGCATAAGAATAGTTCCCACAACCAAATCAGATGCATCAACAAAAATATGGAAAGGTAAGCCCCATATTGGAGGTTGTAAAATTGGAGCCACCACCAACATCTTTTTCAAAACACTAAAAGCTCTCTCCTGATCTTCCCTCCAAACAAACTGCACTCCTTTCTTTGTGAGAGTTGTAAGAGGAGAACATATATGTGACATGTACCTTAAGTATCTGCTATGCCACTTAACCTGCCCCACAAACCTCATGATTTCTTGCACATTATTGGGAGCCTTAGCCTTCTACACAACTGCAATCTTCCTCATATCCTCTTCAGACAAGATATGCCCATCAAGAAGAGCTTGGAGATGAAGGACATAAAACATGTCTTCCACATATTTGGTATTACGCATAATGCAAAATTGCTCTAAGGGACTTCTCTACTTTTCCTAAAATGAGTACATTAAGAGTACTTGGACAATTGAATATGTAGGATGGTAAGTCTATTAGCTATCCTTTACCTTCTCATATGAGAGTTTATTAGTTGACTGTCTATGGTCAGATGATGAGAGGGCCCATATGGCCAAGGTTCCATATGCATCCCTAGTAGATAGTTTGATGTATGCCATGATAGCCACTCATCCTAACATAGCATTTGTTATAGGAGTTGTGGCATGCTATATGGATACACTTGGAAGATGACATTGGGATGTTGTGAAGGATATTATGAGGTACTTGAAAGGCACAACATATATGCGTATTTTCTATGGTGGCTAGGATACTACAATCGTGTATTATATCAACTCAGACTATGTAGAACATACAAATAGTAGGAAGTCCACCTTTGGGTACGTGTTTACTTTTGTTAGAGATGCTATTTATTGGATGTCCAAGGTGCAGAAATTCATGGCCTTATCTACTACTAAGGATGAGTATATTGTAGCTACTAAGCTTGCAAGGAGGCCATGTGGAGGTTGTCTAGTTTTAGATAATCTTGGTATGCCTATGACTCCTACATTGCATTTGGATTGTATGAGTGGTATCCAATCGGCCAAGAATCCAGTCTTCCATGCAAAGATAAAGCTCATTGAGGTGTGCTATCACTTCATCAAGGTAGTAGTAGCTCGGGGGGTCCTCTTAATAGAACATGTAAGATACCAGGTGAGTTCAAAAGAAAGGGTATTGTATTTACTAAAATTTATAGGATTATATTTACAAACGATTTGAAAAAAATATGCAAGTTTAGTAAAGTAAAAGGGATCATTTTAAGGCCTTATAACATGTAAATAAAGGGTATTTCTTAATATCCTTTGAATGCATGTTATATAGATGATTTTCTATAGGTGGACTCCTTGCGGTAGTAGAGGACAAGTCTATTGAGCTTGTCAAGATCTTAACTAACAAGAATCCTATAGACTTGCTCACTAAAAGTCTCTTAGAGGAACATTTTTCCTTGGAAGTTGATAGACATAGGATGAGATGATGTCTTTCCTCATCTTGTTGTACTCTAAAAGCATAAAATGGAACTCACACCAGTAATTTCTTGCCAACCTTTTGAAAAGTGGAGTATAGACTTCATCGGACCCATAAGCCTAGCTATACAGTACTCATAGGCTCGATATATCATCGAGCATACTCACCATAGATTACATGACTAAATGGGTTGACTAAAAGAATGATGCAAGAACCATTGTGTAGTTTCTTTGGGAGCAAGTCATCTTATGCTTTTATTGCTCCATTGAAATCTTAAGTGATCAAGGGATACACTTCCTCAGTGAAGTAATTGAGCACCTACTAATCCATATTCTTGGTCATCCATGGTAATTCTAGTCCTCATTATCCCTCTATAAATGGCTAGGAAGAAGCTACGAACAAAGTTCTCATTAGTATATTGACCAAAAGTATTTAAGCATCACATTTAGATTCAGATCATAAGGTCATGGTAGCATAGTGGGCATATTAGATAGCTTACAAGATTTGCATAGAACAAACCCCATTCCGACTTACATATGATACACACCATCATGCTTGTAGAGTTCTTAGTCCTTAACTTGTGCATTGCTAACCAAGAATGTTGGGATGGTACTAGAGCTTGGCAATATCACCTCGAAGAGCTCAAACACTTGATTGAAACATGTCTACTAGCCACTTGTTCCCTCATTTGTTAAGAAAGCTTGATGAAAGGCTTGCTGGCTTGACAAGTATATCAAGCAAAAACCTTTTGATAGGGGAATCTTGCATTGCTTTATTCAATTAAAGGGCATAAGAAAAACCTAAAACTCTAAGGTCTTGGACCCTTTTGCATCTTTGTAATTAGGAATATAGGGAATGTTGAGCTAGAAATGCTAGATGGCTAGTCCATTGGCCATTTTAATGGCAACAAAATAAAGAAGTATTATCCATCTAGATATCCTTCCCATGAACCACCCATGGAAAATAATGAAAATCCCCTTCTACAAATAGAACAAAACTTCTAATATTTTGAGCAACAACAACAACACATTCTTGCACCAAACTTTTGATCGAATTCAATTGGCCCTGTCCATAAACATTTGAGCTATTCTATGAGTAGTTTAGAGATGGAAGATGAGCCCCTGATTCTGACCACTTACTTTCATATCTACCTTATAGAAGCTAGTTAATCTTGGCTAATGCATTTATTGATGAAGTATCAGATTATAACACACTTCCTTATTGCTATTGAAAAGCCTTAGGCTAGTTGCAACTATAGCTTTTAGTGATGAAAAGTTGAACCCCTATAGAGAAAGACCTTACTTCTTGCCAACCAAATGTAAATTGATAGTCATCATTGAGATGAGAGCATCCCACTCCTCTTCTATGTTCTCTTGAAATCTAAAGAAAGTAGCATTGAGATTCATTTGGAACAAACATTCAAGTTCTTAACCAACTAGAATGCTAACTACATTGAGAAGTGCATCCAACTATAGTTGGCAAATGCACATGTAATCATGACCTTCAATTCTAGAGAGGTGTGATTTGAGCCTACTTAGATCACCCTTACATCTGAGTCTGACTCAGTACCTAAGATCAAAATGCTCTTGACCCAAGTATTAAATGATCAAGCCCACAAAAAGTCACATGTAAGCTCCGCCACTAAGTGGAAGTGGCACCCAAAAAACTCCTATCATTCTTTGTAGTGCAAGCTAGGAAAACAAGTGAAGATATGCTCATCAACATCATTAGCACCATCCTAACCCATGCATAATAGATTGATGTGTTCCAACGGTCCTTCTCGATATGCAAGGATAACATAATGGCTATCACATACTCTAGATTTTGAAATTATCCATGGCCACACATATGACTACTCGTTGTATATAGATCATTGCAATCACTCCAATAATGTCCCAAAAATCCAATAAACCAACCACTAAGCCTTTTGTTAACCGCATCACAAGAAAAAGTGAAAAAAGTAAAAGAGCGCAAGTTGGGACCTAAAAAAGGTGGCCCAGAAGGAAATCAGACACAACGGAAGAAGCAGGAGGAAGGGAAATGGCCAAAAGCGCAAGGATAGTCTCAAAAGCTAAGGCAAAGGCAAAAGCACACTTTTAAATGCAAGGTGTTGAGAGTGGAAAAAGACTGAATTTTTGACTGATTTTTGTTGTTTTTGAGGAGTGAATGATTGATTTTTGATGGATTTAGAGCGATGTATGGTTGTTAATGGAAGTATTTGAGAGTGTTTTGGATGATATTGATTATGTTTTGGAAGTTCATGATGATTTTTAGTGGAGATATGAAGCTCTATGATGTTCTGATTGGTTCTGTATACCTTCTGTATAGCTTCTATTTTGTTTTGATTTTCTTATGTATGAAGCATGGATTGATGATTGATGAAGATTGAGATCTTTTGGAAGCCTATTGAATAGTTTTTGATAGTACAGAATGGTTTGAGTATGAGTTATGGGGTTCTGATGACCTTCTGTAACCCTCTGTAGACCTTCTGTAGAGCCTATGTCTCTACTCTGTCTCTGTACTGTAACTGTACTGTAGCTGCTCTGGTGCTGTATTGTAACTGTTCTGTAGACCTTCTGTAAGTGTTCTGTAGAATGTATGTGTGACTTTGGAAAAGTTTTCTAATCTTTGGAAAGGATGAATCTAAGTTCAAAGGAGCGTAGTGGCTCTGGTGACTCTTCATATCAGACATACTTCTTGGGAGGTGCGTCCACGATCTAAGAAGTATTATTGAGAGTTATTATGAGAGTATTGTAGTGAGGAGATGATGTACTATTGATAGAGAGAGAGAGAGAGAGCCAGTGATAGTCAATTCTATCAAAACAATGTAACTGTATATGAGAGATTGAGAGAGAGAACTATGAAGACATTGAAGATGAATACTATGTGATTGATTTCTATTCAAAAGATGGTGTATTCTTTTGTGTTCTTTGCTCTATTGATGGATTCTATGAAGATGTTGAAGATTATGGTTGATTCTATCGAATCCGTGGGAGATATCTACTATGATGTTGCGTGAAGATTTACTGTTTTCTTTGTTTTGATGATCAAAAGAATGAAATAAAAGCTTGTTGATGTTACAAGATAGATTTTCTTGCAAGAGAATTCCCTTTTCCTTGGTCTTCCTCTTGGGGCTCCATGTTTTTGGTGCGCAGCCGGGGAAACTTGCCATCAACAAGCATCAAAAGAGGCTGAAAATGAAGGAAATGGCATTGCCAAGAAGAGGAGAATTCAATGGACCCTTGCAAAGTTCCTTCTTCCACTAAAGAGTTGGAAATTCTCATTATCAAAGCCACTTTCCACAAGAATTTCATCCCACAATGACAGAAACATATCACCATCATGATGCATGCTCTATGTGGTGGACTGTTTCCTCTTCCTGTTGAAGCAGTAGAAACGTGTATCTTGGTGGCAAACTATTTGGGAACAAACTGAAGAGCAGAAACAGAGAGAATCACCATCCATGGAAGATTTGGCATTCATTGAGAAGTGTCCAGACATCATCAAGTGGGAGATCGTGAAGAAGCTTCAGGAGTCGTGGTCTGTGGAGGTTCACGAAGACAAGAAGGAAAAGAGTTGGAATTTGTTCGTGGATGCTCAATAGCAAGATATGTGGGATGCTTGGTGCATTGATAATTTTCTTTTTTTCCAATTAGCAACCCACTGGAAGTTGGTAGATAGAGTGTTTTTCACAACATACACTGTTGAAACCCTCAAAAGCTGGCATTATTATAATGAGACAACAACGATCCTAAGAAGAATGAGTTTTGATACTTTTAGAATGGAATATCTTCCCCTCTGCAGTGGTTTGAAAGCCGAATTCAGAGATGTTGAAAAGAAGGAAGTAGAAGAGATGTTGGCTAGAGAATCCCTCAGAGACTGAAGCCCTCTCTGATACTATCTTGTTGAGTCCAGACCAAATGGTTGGAGCCAACCCCCTGATGAATGATGCAATAAAGAGGCAAGCGTTAGAACAAGTCCAGAGGTACGTGAGAAGAGAGAAGGCAAAAATCAAAGCTGAGAACAAGCTTGCAGTAGAAGCCTCCTTTGACGCATTGAAAGCACTCTTTACAAAAGTCCCTATGGCGACTCAAGGTCCCCTTCCTAGTCAGATTCATCTTGGAAATATTGATGTGACATGCCAGCAAATGTAGTCCCATTGCCAGTTTTTAAGGGAGAGTACAATGAAGACCCGGATCTTCATTGTGGCAGAATTTATGGTAGCATGTGTGGCTAACAATGCCAAAACCCCTGAGCATTGGTTAGCAATATTCCCCGCCACTTTCAATGGCGTGGCATTTCAGTGGTATGAGAGACAAGCAGTAGGAAATTTTGGCACATGGGACTTGAAGTTGGCCTTCCTCATTAAATTCAGGCGTGAAGGTTTTGAAGAGCAGATGCGAGAGAAGTTCATGAACCTAAGTTAGTCCTCTGGAGAAAGAGTAGAAGCTTATGCCTCGCGAATGGAATCCATCATGAAGAGATGGACTAACCGTCATTTGGACGAAGGAATCCAAAAAGGAGTTTTTCTCAGAGGCCTACAACCAGAAGTTCGCAAGTTCGTGGAATTGAGAAGACCAGTTAATCTGCAAGCTGCAGTGAAAGGTGCAAGATTGTATGACGAAGTTGAAGCAAGGCTGTCAATGACTCCAGGAAGAGGAGTTTTACCTCCTCCCATGCCAAGAATGGTATACCCACCAAATACAGTCCCAGGGATAGTTCCCTACCCCTATCCCTAGATGCAAACAATGCAGCAATATAATGCACCTAACCCACTGTGGTCACTGCAGATGACAGTGCCTCAAATGATGGTTCAACCACAACAACAGTGGCGTCAAACAGTTCCTCCAATGGCGACTCAACAACAATGGAACCCTACCAACTGGAATCAACAATCCCAAGTCTCAACAAGAGCTCTGAATCAGAGCCAGAATAGAGGACCTTCTGGATCGACCCAATCAGTGTATGCAGTAATTACAAAAGCTTCCCAAAACCCTACTACAAGCACTTCAGGAGGTGAAAATTTGAAGGACTACTTATCCAATTCAGTTGCAAGTATCAAGAAAGAGTTTCTGGATGTGATTACAGAGTAGCTACAGACGTTGAAGGTGAATACCACCAATATATCCACTCCTGCGAGAGCTGGAAGAGATGTGATGTGCTCTAATAAATGATGTGGAAAGTGTCATCAAGCGGGACATTTAGTCACTGAATGTACTCGAAAACCAACCATTCTTGGAGCCTTCTATTCCTACTGTTTGCAGAAGAACCATACAGAGGATATTTGCTCTCTGAAAGAGATACATGAACGAAGACAGAAGGATGAAAATGCAAGATTTAACTTGTTGGAATCCAAAATGACAACACAGGATATTGGACCAAAGCCTAGTGAGTTTGGTCCTAATTTTGGTCCAAGGAGGTTTCCCTCTCAAAGTTACAGAGGACGACAGTTTGGCAGTGGTCAAAGATCAGAGGTGGAATGCTACAGATGTGGAGAGAAGGGTCATATCTCCCCAAATTGTCCAAATCCTCCTAAACGATCTGTGGATTACAAGATCTTATGCAGCCGATGCGAAGGAGAAGGCCACACTGCAAAGGAGTGCCCAAGTCCAGCCCCTGTAAAGGCCAATGCCACTGATAGCCAACAGAAGGTACAAGAGCCTGCCTCCAATTTGGTAGAGTTGGAAGTTGCCGCTGTTACGCGCACCAAGAAGAAGGAACCAGTTGTTCAGAACAAAAATAACTCTCTTGCCAAGACTGTGAAGTTCAACCTGCCAAATAGAGGGATAGAGTAGTACATAACAGAACAATACAGAGCACTGTAGCGCCACAGAGAGTTACAGAGACAGTCCCAGAGACATGACCAGAGGCCTAGGAGATAGATGATATAGAAGCACCTCTAGAAATAGAAGAAGCGCCGATCCTGTAATTATTAGAAGAAAAATAAAAGATGAAAATGGGTGTAGCCCCCTTCCCCAGCAGGCTGGAGAAGCCTGTGGATCCTATCAAAGATTATGACTTGGTCAAAGACCTACTTTTAAGCCAAACTTAACATTCCAGCAGTTGCTACTGCTGTCTCCTAGCTGTCGAAAGAAATTAAAAAGTAACTTGACAAGAAGACGTGGATTAAGGATCGCTCCTTCAACAACGACCAAGACCAATAAGGCCCTGGAGCCTGTAAAGGAAGTAGATGTGGCTAATGCCTTCCTAGATCCTAGAACCCCAGAGATTAGTGTATGGATAGAAGGATGATTTATTTCAGATGCATTGATTGATGGAGCCTCATCAGTAAACATAATGACAGATGTGACAATGAAGGACTTAGGGTTGCAAGGAATTCAACCTACACAGTGGATTATCAGATTGGTAGACCAAAGCAAAGTCAAATCATTGGGCATCCTCCCATACGTAAAAACAACCCTTGTAGGAAGAGACTATTGGGTGACATATTTAGTGATCAAACCAAATTATTATGGGACCTCATACCCTCTGCTATTGGGAAGATCTTGACTTTTTGAAGCGAGAGCCAAGACGGACTGGTTCAAACAAACCCTAATCCTAGGCAGGGGACCCAACAAAGTGGTGTTAAAGTTGTATAAAAAGGCAATGGATCCACATCCATCGAAGTCATAATTGACTCCTCCAACAAGGTAACAGATGGTACATCAGGAGATGAAGAGGCTGTTAAGCAAATATTTCCTAAGAAAACAGAGGCACAGTCCCTAACAGTGGGCACTGTAAGCCAACTGCCAAGGGAAGTAAAATCCTTGTCCATGGATGAATACCTCATGCCTCAACTAGAATTAACTTCTGAAATCACCTCTGACAGTGAAATAGAAGCATGGATGTACTGTTCTCCCTGTTACATGATAGTCACAGAGACAGAGCAGAGATAATACAGAGACAGTATAGTTACAGAGCAGAGACAATACAGAGATAATATAGTTACAGAGCAGAGATAGTACAAAGGCAGAGCAGATACAAAGACAGTCACAGAGACAGAGCCAAAGCCAGAGCCAGAGGCAGAAGCAGAGTCAGAAGTGGTGACAGAAGCAGAAGCAGAAGCAGATGCAGAGGCAGAAGATCTATTCTTCTCATACAGAGCCTCTACAGAAGCAGAGACAGAGCCTCCAGAGGAAGAGAATGAAAACGATGAGGAAGAAAATGAAGCAGGATATGAAAGTGTAGATGAAGAATTTCCTCTGATAAAGGATGATCTTGTTGATGTCCCTACAGAGACCTTAGAGGTCGAAGATCTCCTGGTGCTAGATGGAATAATTATGGTTCCATTTGGGTTGATCAATGGACCACAAAGTATGCAGAATCTGTATAACCAATGGATTAAAATGATAAAAATTAAGTTCACTAGTGGCTCCTGTCGCCCTAACTATTCAGTCCAAAGAAAAGATGACGATGATGCCCCTTGCCAACAGAAGCCAAAGCCCTCAGAGCCTCGACCTCTAGCAGGTCTGTGCTATGTGACATTTCTAGACGCATCCTCTGAAGATGAATCCATGAGTCATGAAGAAATCACCACTCACATAGAAGCAAACAAAGCTCTGATATCCTTCCAGCAACCTAAACAGACGAATGAGTCATCTGTTCAGAAGGAGGACACTGGCTCTAGTGGAACATCAGATGAGGATACTACTCTCTTGAAAGAGTCAGACCTCTATCCAAAAGCAATCTGTGGGACATTTATCCGCGAAGTGGAAGGTGAAAGACAAGTAATGTTCTTGGATACTGACGGTACCGAACGTCACCTGAAAGTGGGCCTCAATCTTTCAGAAGAAGAACTAGTGGTCTTGCGAGACCTACTCAAAGAGAACTTAGATGTGTTTGCTTGGTCATATAAAGACCTAAAGGGGATTGATCCCACAGTATGTCAACATCACATTGACTTAGAGCCGGATGCCAAATCTGTAAGGCAAAGAACAAGGCAAATGAATCCTAATTACTCTACTCTGGTGAAAGTCGAATTATTGAAACTTCTTAAAGTAGAGTCCATTTATCCCGTGGCTAACAGTGAATGGGTTTCGCCCATTGTGGTAGTACCCAAGAAGAACGGGAAACTTCGAATATGTGTTGATTTTCGAAAGTTGAATTCAAAGATAAAGAAGGATCATTTCCCTATCCCTTTTACAGACCAACTGTTGGACACAGTGGTGGCAGGCCATGAGTTGTATTCCCTCTTGGATGGATTTAACGGATATAACCAAGTCCAAATTGCAGAAGAGGACCAATCCAAAACAACCTTCACCACAGAATGGGGGGCCTATGCCTATAGAGTGATGCCATTTGGACTCTATAATGCTCCCTTCACCTTCCAAGGAGTAATGATGGCTGCCTTCCAGAATCATCTGCATGATTTCATCGAGGTGTATCTTGATGACTTCTGTGTCTATAGCTTGATCCGTGAGCATTGGGGACACCTAGAGCAATGTTTTGATAGATGCCGAGAGTATGGGATTTCTCTCAACCCTGACAAATGTGTCTTTGGCATCTCCTCAGGAGTTCTTCTGGACCATATTATCTCGGCACAAAGGATTGCAACAGACCCGGCAAAGATTGAAAAGATTGCCGCCTTAACAGCAACAACAAACCTCAAGCAATTAAGAGGATTTGTTGGACATGTGGGCTACTACAAAAGATCTATTGCACATTTTGCAACCAAGGCAACCCCTCTGCACAAGCTTCTAAGAAAAGAGGTGGATTTCCTTTGGACTGATGACTGTGAAGAGGCCTTTAATACCCTAAAATAGTGCCTTATCCAAGCACCTATCTTACAACCTCCTGATTGGATGAAGCAATTCCATGTGCACACAGATGCGTCAGTTGAAGGGCTAGGTGTTGTCCTATGTCAAAAGGGTCCCTCTAAATTAGATCAACTGATATATTATGCAAGCTGAAAGGTCACTGATAGGGAACGGAACTACACAGTGACAGAGCTTGAGTGCTTGGCAATGGTGTTTGCATTGAAGAAGTTTCGGCACTACCTTTACTGTCAACGCATTTCAAGTTCTATGTGGATCATGAAGCCCTATCCTTCCTAATGAACAAAGCCGATGTTAAAGGATGACTGATGAGATGGTTGCTCCTCTTCCAGGAGTTCGATTTTGAAGTGGTCACTAAGCCTGGCCGTTCCCATATCCTAGCCGATCATCTATCACGGATCCCTCAAACAGAAGAAGAGGGACAGGATGACCTAGATCTTCTTGATGCTTCCTTGTTTCTAGTTGAAACAGTTACTCCCTAGTATACAGACATAGCCAACCTCTTGGCAACTCAACAATATTATCTTGGCATCTCAAGCCGTGAGAAGAAGAAGCTTCTATTAGAATCAGCCCCTTACACTTTGCTAGGTGGTGCAATGTACAAGAGAGGCAAAGATGAAGTGCTGCGAAGATGTGTTGCAGAGGATGAAATTTGCATAATATTGAAAGCATGCCATGACGAACCATGTGGTGGACACTTCGCAGGAGAAGTGACAGCCAGGAAGGCTCTGCTAGCAGGATACTGGTGGCTGACCCTCCACAAGGATGCATATGATTATTGCAAGAGATGTGATGCTTGTCAACGAATGGGAAAGCCCACCAAAACAAGTGCCATGCCACTGCAACCCATTCTTCATCTAAAGCTGTTTGAGAAGTGTGGGATTGATTTTGTGGGTCCCATTGATCCACCTACCAGAAGCCCTGAAGCGGGACGATGGTAACAATGTAGCCCTATTCATGTACGAGAATATCATTGCCCGTTTTGGCAGTCCCCTTGAGCTGGTAATGACAGAGGTACTCATTTCCTTAACAAAATTATGGAGGAGCTGACGGAATTATATAAGATCCGCCATCGCAAGTCCACTCCTTATTACCCCAGAGCCAATGGCCAAGTTGAAGTCACCAATCGCATCCTCTGCTCAATCCTGACAAGAACAATTGCCGCACATCGTCGCGACTGGGATGATCGACTTATAGAGGCCCTCTGGGCATATAGAACCTCCCATAATCCAGCTACAAGACAGACCCCTTTCCAACTAGTGTATGGGACAGAAGCCGTCTTCCCTGTCGAACTAGAATTACCCTCTTTGCGAGTGGCAGTTAAAGAATACTTGGGAGATAATGAGTCACTGCAACGCCATCTCCTGCACTTGGAATGCTTGGATGAGATACGATGGATGGCCCTATAGTGCATGGAAACCACTCAAGCGCGACGCAAGGCCTATCATGATAGTTTCATCAAGCACAAGGAGTTCAAAGAAGGTGATCTTGTTCTAGCCTACGATTCGAGATTTGGCAAGTTTCCTGGCAAGCTTCAACAATGATGGATGGGTCCATATAAGGTACTTGCTGTCAATCCTAACGGCTCTGTTCAAGTGCAGACCGTTGATGCCTCTAATGATCCTTTCCTCATCAATGGCTATCGCCTGAAGATGTACTTTCCTCCCTGGGGATCTTGACAATCACAGTCGATCTACCCTTTTCCTTTTGGGCATCACACTGTCCTTCTTGTCATGCTTTTGATAGCCCTTATGATTCTCCTCATGAGGCGGTCTCGTTCTGCTAGCCCCTCACAGATACCTTTCAACCCGACCTTGTTCTCTTCTCGTCTGATCCAACAACGGTGGAGAGGTTGGTCCTGACACATGGTATTTCTACCATTCTCTTTCTTCACGGAAAAAAAAGGAGAGAGAAAAAAAGAACAAGAAAAAGAAAAAGAAAAAGAAAAAACAAAAACAAAAACAAAAACAAACAAAATTGTTATGGGAGAAAAGGAAGAAATTCCATGTTATAACAGGCCTCGTTCCAAGAAAAGGTGGAAACACCCTTGGGCGGGAAGTTGACTGTGGAAAAGGTGGTAACATCCCGCAGTTCAGGATAGCCAACTCATCACCAGCAAAACCTCTTTAGAAAGTAATTTGAAGCCACCTCCCTTGGTGGGTTATCTCTGCAATATTAGTCCGTCTGCCCTTCTTAACAGGCGACTCTTCTTACAAGTCATTGAAGTATGAGATTTGTAGGCTATCTCCCTGGGTACGCATCGTCTTCAAGATCCTGATGACAACAATAGTCGACATGATCTTCATCATCAACCCCATGATCTTGCACTGTATGCCGACACAGGGTGGGATGCACAATTGCACCATCAAAGCGCACAAGGCATACAACCTCTACACAAGTGACATCAATGGGTTTCAGGAATGGGCTGCCCTCTGTATCTATCAATCGAGCGTGAGACAGAGGGTGGGCTGAGTGTGATTGGAGTTTCTTCAATCAATTATCGAGAGGTGAGGATTGAGGGACGTTACTACACAATTGGATTCAGGTACATTCCCGTTTTCCTATGCACCCACGAGATGGGTTTCTGCCATCAGCACAGGACACGTCACTCTGTTCTGTACACTGCACTGCAAGGCTCCCTTGCCTTTCTCCTTGCACCTATGCCAGACAGGGTTGGATGCACTGATGCACCATCAATTGTGCACCCTGGCATACTCTCTTTGCAGCATTCCTTTGTCGATTTCTAAACCGGGTGTGAGCTCTGGGTTTTCATCATTATTTCCTCGAGTGATATTAGTAATGGGACGAGTGACTGCTCTTTCAATCCATTTGAGTGATTGTGAGTTGAGTGTAATATCCCTTGCCATCGCCGAATTTCCTATGATTCCTTCAACCAACTACCTCCTTGGGCGTTGTCGCGTGGTCCCTACCACAAAGTACGAAGGACATGTGATGTGAAGACACCTTGTTACCTCCTGCAGCCAACAACGGTACAAAACGCAACCTCGATAGTCGACATTCCTCCTCGGCAATATGGGCCAAGTTTTTCTAACCCTACACCTTCTGCTTCTCAGTGACGGTTATGTCTTAAGTGTGGGGACGTCGTGGTTGGTCTGATGTGAGGTACCAGGTCCTTGATGTTTGGTTTACCCTTCCTGCTAAGGTTCTAAGTGTGGGGACGCTTCCTTGTGCGTCCATGTTGTATACCCCCAGGCATATACCCTGTTCTGATTATGCATCTATATTATGACTTCATTTTACCATGATGGGGTCCCTTCCCCACTCCTCCGTTTTATTTCACCCTGTCCCCAGAGCTGTTTCTTGACCGTTTGTCTTTATCCTTTGTTTTGTGATTTTTCCATGTGAATGCATCCTATGTTCACCGGAATCCCAATCCAACCTTACAGTCCTGTTTGTCCCTTTGAAATGCCTATTTTTCCTTTTTACCAACCCCTGTTCCGATAGACGGTTCTCAAGTTATTAATTTTTGAAGCAATTCCCGTAACTTGGACGGTTTCCCATGTGAACGCGTCTTCATTGCTTTGGAACCCTGATCTGATGTGTCAGACCTATCCTACCCATTCCCTCTGATACTTATCCTTTTTACTCTGTGTCCTTTTGATGCACAGTTGATCCGTTATTAATTTTTGCGAGTTTTCGGGCCTTTTTCGTACCTATTTTTCACATTTTTCCATGTGAACCTGCCCTATTTTCACCAGAATTCTATTTTAATTTAAGAGTCGTGTCATGTAGCCTTTCCCCCACTTTTTCCTATTTCCTTCCCCCTCTTTCGACTGTCAAATTTTTAGTAATTAATTTTTTCGAGTGTTTTCAGATATATTTTTTGTGTTTTTTCCACGTGAACCCCTCCTAATTTCCCCCAAACTGAGTTTTGATGCACCAACCCTGTGAATCCCTTTATTTTGGATATTTTCTCTTTTTCTTTCCCTTTATTCCGGTGCACAATTCTTCCCGTATTAATTTTTGAGTCCATTTTCGGGTCTATTTTTGGGGTTTTTCCCATGTGAATGTATCTTACCTCAATCGAAACTATGTTTTGCCATGATAGGGTTGTTGGAAACTGTTTTGCACAATTTTCTTTCTTCCCACACTTCGTTCCGATGCGCGGATTTTCCGATATTAATACCCGTATGTGTTTTCGGGCTTGCTTTTTGCGTTTTTTCCATGTGAACACCTTGATTTTGCCCCGGACCCGATGTTGCATGTTTCCATCATTTTTCTCTCGTCTCCCAGTACATTTTTTCTTTTTACGAATTTTTGATCCGACGAGTAGTTTGGAATTTATTAATTTTTCTTCCTTTTTCTCGTGTGACCGCGTTTCTCATGTCGCGCGTGAACGCACTTGTTTTTGGTTTTATGTGCCTCAGGATGCCCCGTGGCGTCCATGGCTTGCGCTCACCATCCCTGTCCATTTTACCCTGTCACTGCAAATTTTTTGATCCCTGCCCGCGCATGAGCACGAGCCGGGGGTGTGTTTCTTGCCCCTCCATTTTCTATTTTTTCTTTTGTTTTCCTATTTTCCCTTAAAAACGCAGAAAAAAAAAACAACACAACCTAATCCATCATTTTAATAATACTTAAATCCACACAAATATATATATATATATATACACACACACATATAAATTTTAAAAAGCAACAAGAAAGAAAAAAAAAAAAAGAAGAAAACAGAAAAAGAAAAAGAAAAAAAACCATAAGAAGAAACAAAGAAAAAGAAAGAAAAAAAAGAAAGAGAAGAAAAAAAAAAGAGAAAGAAAAAATGAAAAAGAAAGAAAGAAAAAACAAAAAGAAATTTAAAAAAAGGAAAAAAAACCCTTACGTGTTGACCGTTGCGATCGCGCGTCCATCCCCTTTCTCCCTCCTTCTCCCTTCCCTTCCTCTCCTACTACTTCTTCTTCTCCTCCTTCTCTTCTCCCTCCAGGCTGCCGATCGCCCGTCCTCCGTCGCCCTTCCGCCCGCGGCCTGTCGTCAACCGCCACACCGTTGTCCGCCACTCGAGTCCTCCCCCTGCAGCCGCCACGTCGTCCACTCCCGCCTCGATGCTGCCTCCGCCTCCGTAGTAGCCACCTCCTCCCCCTTCCTCTTCTTCCTCTTCTTCTTCTTCTTCTTCCTCCTCCTCCTCCTCCTCCTCCCCCTCCACCACCTTTCTGGTTAGTTATTAATCTAACCTTAATTCTTAATTAATCTAACCTTAGTTCTTAATTAATCTAACCTTAGTTACTAATTAACCTCATCTTAGTTAATACTTACACTAACCTTGGTTAGTTAACCCCCCAACTAACCCTAGTTAGTTAACCCCCCCTCCCAACTGACCCTAGTTAGTTTAAACCCCTAACCTAGTTAACCTAGTTAGACTGACCTAATTAGACTAGACTAACCAAACCTGCCTAACCAGACCTGACTAAACTAACCAAACCAGACTTACCTGACTTACCCAGACCTACCTAACCAGACTTGACTAAACTAACCAGACCAGACTTACCTGACTTACATAGACTTAACTGACCTACCTCAACTAACCAGACCTAATTGACCTGACTTGACCTAACTTACCGAACTAGCCTAATCTCACTAGCTTAATTGATTTATTCAACTAAATTCACTTAATCAACTTTATCAAACTAAGCTAACCTAATTCACCTCATCTACTCAGTTAGCCCCCGTTCTTGCCTTTTCTTCTCCGTTGTTTTCCTGCTGACTACGGGTGTGCTAGTAGGCGTTTACGCGCGAGGACGCGCTTCCGACTTGTCCGTGCGGTGGAGTATTACAGACTCGCCATTCACACACAGTTACCCTTCGCTGTTCACACGCAGCCCGCGTACTGCCTTATATTTTCCAACCGCAAATATATAAAAATACATAAAAATAAAAGAAAACACATAAAAATTCTGAAAATTTATTTAAAAATCACAAAAAATTATAGAAAAATTTCTAAAAATTTACAAATATTGGTGAAATTATTTGGAATATTTTTAAGGTAGAAATTCAAAAAAATAAATTGCAAAAAATTTACAATCTCAAAATTACTTCAAAATTATATTAAAAATGAGTAAAATTCATTAAAAATTAGTAAAAATACAGAAATAAATTCAAAAAATTTCCAAAAAATTCCACAAACCCCCTTGCCTCTTTTGCCACCAAATTCTCAAGTAAAAATGCTTCCATAAAAGGAAAAAATATTATTTGAAGCCAAAAAATCCTAACAAATTAACCAAACCAAACAATATACACAATACAAACACACCTAAAATATAAAACAAAAAAATACAAAATAAAAATAAAAATAAAAATGAGATAAAAATGAAACAAAAACACTAAGGTGCTTTTTTTTTTCAGTTAGTGGTCTTTGTTTTTGTTTAACTGGATTCATTGCTTTTGGGAGACTACTCCGTGCGCCTTCAGTCCATTGCATACATACCCCTACCAGGTATTTATTTTGTGAGATTTATTCATTTTCATTACCCCCTTAACCACAATTAATTGCTAAAATGAACTATATTCACCCACCTTTTTCACGCGCATTCGTGCTAAACACACGGTTCCTAATAACTTAAAAATCAACCAGCCGTTCACTTTGCACATGCTACGTGCGCTTAAGAAGTACCTTAATTTTTAATAAAAATGAACCAGTTGTCATAAAAGAACATGCGCTGGCAAAAAAGCGCTCCAAATCACCATTAGTTTCTAATTAATAAATTTGCATTTAGAGACCCCAGTCTAGGAATCGCAGTCCGGGTTTCGTTTAAGCATCGTTTCACCTAATAATTTGTAATTAAAATTTTAAGAAGGAATCGTAGTTTTCTTATTAAGGTTTATAACCTAATAAAATGTCACCCATTGTTAATAATTTCTTAAAATGAACCCTTCATTAAAATAATTTTCCCCTCACTGCACTTTTTTTTCCTTTTTAATAAACCCGCTTCGTGGGATAGGCGCATAAAGTCCTCTTAGCTGAAACTATTGGTCAAAGTTATAGTCAGGTCTTGATTAGATTTTTATGGTATTATGGTTTGCTTATGTTCTACGACTACGGGTGCGGTTTGTAGTTTTTTAATTTTGTGTCTGATACGGGGTCTTGGGTGCTTGTTTGTTGCATCGCATGAAGTTTTTGGTCGCATATGTATAGAGGTTATGCCAAATTTTTTCTAGGATGTGTATTGTTTGGGGTGGTAAATGGGTTAGTTACGTTTATGTATGTGTGTCCTTATTTTGATTGATTTCTTTTTCATAGCCCTTTGGTTGTTTTGCAGGCATTCTTTGTGATTATGTGTGTTGTGGTGTGTGTGTTTTCCATTTGAATGGTGCCTCACGCTCCTCCTCCTATCCAGTATGTCCCGCAGATCAGTAGGGATTATTCTTCCCTACTGGCTTTTGAGCCTATAGCGAAAGCAAGACTTGCGATTTTCGTAGCTGCTTCATTCCCACTGATTCCAGATGATCCATCCTTGTGTGATGAGTTCCTTGCCTCATACAGCAAGAAGTCGGGACTGGTTCATGGTGCTTCCATGTTATTGACACCCCGAGGGTTAGGGAAGCCTTTGTCTCTTCCCTACAAAGGAGAGCCCTTTGTTACATCTAGACAATTATTCTCCAATGATGAGATTTTCAAGCTGTTACAGAAGCAGACCAAGGAAATTTTGGATGTCAAGAAAGTGATCAACACTTCAGGAGTCTCTTTTTCCATGATCACTGATCCTCTATGGAAGTTGGTCTGCCAGTTTCTCCAAGACAGGTTCATGCCTGCCAAAACACCATCCCATTACTTGTCCAAAGAGCTCTTCACAGCTTCCAGGATGGTGTTAAAAGGAGTGGCTATTGATTGGAGCACTTACATGCTTACAAAGATGGATCAACATTTCGTCAAAGTAACCAGGGGAAATGTCACAAATGTCACATATGGTTCCTACCTGTATGCTTTCTTGACGTACTCAAGCCTAAAGAAGGGTGTGCTCCCACCTCCTCCATCTGATCCAGTACCTCCTCCACCACCTTTAGAAGAGTCAGAACCTATTGATATAGAGGTTCTTGATTCTCCTCCTCCACTGGTCATTCAGTGAAAACATTTGAAGCGTATGGTAGATAAAACTCCTTCAGTTCTTCCTTCAGTCACAATTCCTGCTACATCTGGCAGTGACCTCCTTGCTTACCTCACATGTAACAATTTGTTCAGAGCACATAGAGAGGGTTTCTTGGACATATCAGTCCCTTCACTGAACAGTCTAGTATCGGGAGATGGCATTCCATTCCTCTGTAAAGACATCCAGAGTTCAATTGAACTTTCAGTGTGACAGCTTGTGCTCAACAGCTGTATGCTTCTTTCTATGAAGAACTGATGTAGGCCAAAGACTAGTTGCATAAGACAACCTCAGAGTTAGCCTCTGCTAAAGACACTTGCAGATCTGTTTAAGCATATGGAGCAACAAACCCAAATGATTGAGACTCAGAGAGAAGAGATATCTTCTTTGAAAATTCAGTTAACAGAAGCTCAGTCAGAGGTCACTAAAGTTTCAGAGGAGAAGGAGAGGATATCCAAAGAAGCTCAAGAGTTTCAGACTCTTTTGGATGCAAAACTCTTAGCCTTACAGACTGCTCATGACACAGTGGAATCACAAGCTTCCCAAATCAAGCAGTTGCAAGATCAACTGGCATAGTCACTATCTATTTCTCCAAGCCCTAATGTTCCTCTGATTCCTTTTATCTCCAAGCAGGACTTGGCAGTTCTCCAGAGACAGGCCACCTTGTGTCCATTATTCCAAGATAAAGTGGAAAGGTTGCAGTCCAGGATGGATTTTTTATGATTGATATTTGAACATTTCCAAGAACATGTTCCTCCGGACCATTCTTTCTTTGTCCACTATCAATTGCAGAAGTTGGCCTTTTACATGAAGCTTTCAACGATGGATCTTCCTTTTCTATAGGATGGTTGGAGTGGGGCTTGGTCTCCTGAGTTACTGTAGTCCGTATGGTATTTGAAGATTCTGTGACGACGGATACCATGTTGCTGTCATATATGTATCTACGAGGTGATCTGTTGATTCCAGATGAAGTAGATATGGCCTGGTATGTGGGGGACGCGGTTTTGCAAGCTATCTTGTATGTCAACTATTTGGAGTTGCAAATAGATGACATGTTCCAGTGTTACTCTTTAAAAGTGGCTACTTTCCCTGACAATTCCTGACACTCAATGGTTGATTCTGTGGTCTTGAATCAATGTTAGAACACAACTTCTACCTATGTACAGAGCACTAACCAAGTGAGGGTGGATCTTTTGGCTTACCTTTTCAAAAACCATCCATTTGATTCAACCTTTTTGATGCCTATGAGAGAAGATCTGTCTTAGGTCCCTCTGTTCCTAGCCTACTGTACTACCAAGAAATGGCTCATCGCTATGATACCTATCTTTTTCTTTATCAAATCAATTCAACAGCAATCTTACCCCTTCTTTTCCAACCTCAATCTTTTTCTCAAATTCCCATATTTACATATTGTTCTTTTATCGAAGATAGAGTATTTTCCCCTTCTCCACCATGCCCTTCTCCATCTATCCATATACCTTCTACTTTTCTTGTTTATCAATTAACACCTTTCCTAATTGATTCCCTTAAATTTTTAGCCACTCCTTCTTTAACTTATTCCTCCTTTTATGATTTTTCTCTCTTCATCCACTTTTACTTATTCCACTTCCATCTCCTCCCACTTCTATTTCTCAACCCCCTCAGTTGGTTAGTGAATACGAAGGGTTTGATCAGCAGTTTCCCAGAAGAAGAGGATGGAGCTCGACTGATTCTCTTACAAGACCTCAGATAAACTGGCCAATAATTCCAGGAGATTGGACAACTGCCAATCAAGCATACTAGAACTACCTTCATTTTGCTTACCAATATTCACAATCTCTAGATCCTTCAGTGAGATTGATAGCTCATTTTGCTTGGTATCTAGCATACATGCATAGGCATTCCCATAATGATCAAAAGGCCATTCCAAAACTTTGTATGAATGTCAATGTGAACATTGACTCCTACCAGTTGGGCGTCCTATATTTTCATGCCCTATGTCTACCTAGCAGATACCTTGTTTTTCTAGAAAGGATGTGTTGCCTGCAGTTCTTTCAAAATCCTCCAAAGACATTTGCAGATGAATCCTTCTCCATGGATCGTTTTCGAAACCACCAAGCCTTTAAAAGGGATCATCTTCATTGATGCCTTTGCAATGTATTTTGGATGATTCTCAATGATATATATCTCTTTTTGGAGGTGTCATTTAGATGGTTGTGTTAGTATTTGTGTATGCGTTGTAATAATTGTATGTGATGAGTTCGTGCTGATTGAGAATAATTTGTTTGAGAGCTCTTTTAAAACTATTGATGGTGATGGTGGATGGATGCCTATGGTGGAAAGCTAAAGAAAAGTCTCTCATATCCTTTACAAATTTGTTATGATTTTTAAATGATTATCAGATGAGTTAATGAATAACGAAGTTTTTCTTTAGTAGTATTTTCTATCAGATACAAGTGATAAGTTGGGGTCGTGGTTTGGAGAGATTATTGAAGATCCTACGGAAGATAAAATTGATCTCTTTAATGAACTTATATTCTTCTTTTCCTTAGATCGTGAGGACGCTTCCTTTCTAAGTGTGGGGATATGTTGAGAGAGGAAAAAGACTGAATTTTTGACTGATTTTTGTTGTTTTTGAGGACTGATTGATTGATTTTTGATGGATTTAGAGTGATGTATGGTTGCTAATGGAAGTATTTGAGAGTGTTTTGGATGATATTGATTATGTTTTGGAAGTTCATGATGATTTTTAGTGGAGATATGAAGCTCTATGATGTTCTGTTGAGGTTTTGATTGGTTTTGTATACCTTCTATATAGCTTCTGTTTTGTTCTGATTTTCTTCTGTATGAAGCATGGATTGATGATTGATGAAGATTGAGATCTTTTGGAAACCTATTGATCTTTTGGAAGCCTATTGAATAGTTTTTGATAGTATGGAATGGTTTGAGTATGAGTTATGAGGTTCTGATGACCTTCTGTAACCCTCTGTAGACCTTCTGTAGAGCCTCTGTCTCTGCTCTGTCTCTGTACTGTAATTGTACTGTAGTTGCTTTGGTGTTGTACTGTAACTGTTCTGTAGACCTTCTGTAAGTGTTCTGTATAATGTATGTGTAACTTTGGGAAAGTTTTCTAACCTTTGGAAAGGATGAATCTAAGTTCAAAGGAGCTAAAACAAGTGAAAGAAGCATTTGCTGAAGACTAAAGAGAAGACTAAGTGACAGTGACAGTAGTGAGTTGTGAAAAGACACTGTAGTGGCTTTGGTGACTCTTCATATCAGAGATACCTCTTGGGAGGTGCATCCACGACCTAATAAGGATTATTGAGAGTTATTATGAGAGTATTGTAGTGAGGAGATGATGTACTATTGATAGAGAGAGAGAGAGAGAGAGAGAGAGAGAGAGAGAGAGAGAGAGAGAGAGAGAGAGAGAGAGAGAGAGAGAGAGAGAGAGCCAGAGATAGTCAATTCTATCAAAACAATGTAACTATATATGAGAGATTGAGAGAGAGAGAACTATGAAGACATTGAAGATGAATACTATGTGATTGATTTCTATTCAAAAGATGGTATATTTTTTTGTATTCTTTGCTCTATTGATGGATTTTATGAAGATGTTGAAGATTATGGTTGATTCTATCAAATCTGTGGGAGATATCTACTATGATGCTGCATGAAGATTTGCTATTTTCTTTGTTTTGATGATCAAAAGAATGAAATAAAATCTTGTTGATGTTACAAGATAGATTTTCTTGCAAGAGAATTCCCTTTTCCTTGGTGTTCCTCTTGGGGATCCATAAGGCGCCCCTAAAAAGTTTTGTGAAAGAGCGCCAGACTCCCTCCCGTGCAAATTGTAAAGGTAGATGGGCAGTAGGAAGGAAGCTAGGAAGATAAGAGGACAATGGGAAAAAGGGCCGGCCATGTAAAAAAGGGGATAAGGGGATGACCGACCAAAAGGGATTTAGGGTTTTGTATATAAAGTTGAAAAGTGAATGAGGATCTCATTCTTTGGTGTGTGGCAAAGTGGATTCATCTTCTTCTCTTCTTCTCTTCTTCTCTCCTTCTCTCCTTCTCGCTTGCTTTTGTGTGCTTGAGAGAGGGAGTGTGAAAGTGTGAGGGAGTGAGTGTGTAAGGGTGAGGGATCAAGGAGAAGAAGCTCTCCATCATCTCCTCTCTTCTTCTCTACTCTTCTCTTCTCTTGTCTCATGCACAGCTATGGAGGATGGAGCTTGAAGGTAGAGGCTTGAGGTTGCTTGAGCTAGCATTATGAATTGTGGAGCTCCCGGTGTGCTTGAGGGAGGAGGTATCTCATTTGGGCATCAAGGTAAGCTCACTACACCCTGGTAGGATTGAACGTGCATCTGAAATGCTTGAACAATAAGCGGTCCATGGGTCTTGGCGGTTGAGTGTGAGCTCGCTTGTCTCTACATTTTGGTTCCGTAGCGGGACCAATGGATTGAAGCTTGAGTACTTGCACGCCTCAAATTGAGCGACGAAGTAAGGGTTTCATCCTCGAATTGAAGCTTGAGATAGGTAGGAGGTTTTGGGTTTTAATCTCTATAACAAGTGTTTTGGTTTTTCGATGATTAGGCAAGTAAGAGGAATCATTGCAATGTTTTGCTTTTGATTTTTGTTGCATTTAGAGTAGGTTAGGACCAAGAAATTGAAGGAAAAAGATTTAGAATTTTTGATGTTAAATAGGTCCAAACAGGGCAAAAATAGGGAGAAAAATGGGAAAAAAGGATGCTTGAAGGTGTTAGAATCGCACATGGATGATAAGGTAAATTAAGGCTAATCTCAACAAGGGTTTAAGACCCTGGGAGGCAAAGGGAGATCTCATTTTGACATTCTGCAGTAGCGAGAGAGAGAGAGAGAGAGAGAGAGAGAGAGAGAGAGAGAGAGAGAGAGAGAGAGAGAGAGAGAGAGAGAGAGAGAGAGAGAGAGCTAGCTTGAGAGCTTGTGCAGGACTTGGTGCTTCCAGTGAATCGATCAAAGGCCACATGAGTTTATTTCTTGGATCAGGTATATAGAAACCTTTCTTGTATCTAACCTTTCATTTTTCACTTAGACATCCCAATAATCAAACCACTACCACTTGTCCGATCCTGAGGATCAGACACTCGAACCTGACCTTGTTCGGTTTTGAAAATAAAACTCTCGGACCACCCTGTCCAATTTTTTAGACACACTCAAATCGGACATACTCAAATTAGATCAACCTGACCTGTCCAATCGAACACACCTTGTCCAATTCCTGGAATTGGACATCCCATAATCAGAAAATCCCATGATCGGACAAAGCAAATCACACAGCTAAAATCAGAAACTTGTCAAATCGAACATCCCATTCCTGAAATTGGACACTGCAAAATCGAACTCTAGAGAATTGAACCAGATCTTGACACATCAAAACTGACAAATTTAGCACATCTGGGGTGACAGAGAGTACCACCCACAATAGGAGAATTCACCAAAAGCCTTACAGGAAAATTTGACCCTAGAAATCATATCCGAATGGCCAGGCATAGTGCTGACACTCATATCAGCATATTCGACACACTTGGAGCCATAGGCTAACCAGCAGACCCCATTTGACCTTGAGCAAGCTGAACGATGTGGCACAAACCCTAGAGACTAGAGAAAGCGGCTAGTTATTGAGCATAAAGTCCTATTCAACCGAGTACATAGACAAGAGTGTGAAAGCTGCAAGTATCACTTCATATTTGCACTCACATTGTTTTTCAACACTTGAAGTGTAATTGAGAAAAGCTGAAAGGATGATTTCGCATGGTGCATAGAAGAGAGCACGTGCACACACACACAGACCAAGTGAGTGTAAGTTGAGGAATGTTTGTAAATAATAAGGAATTCACTCAGACCTAACAATATAAATGAATCCATTAGTAGGAGAAGACCCTGAAACATAGTCAGGTGATCGAGAATCCCAAGCGTAGGACCAAGCAAGGACCAACACCATTGGAGGAGTGGATCTGCCAGACTTGATCAATCTCATCGATAGCCAGGTAAAGCACGAGACCACAAACATGGCAGAGTCAGGTACTAATCACATACATGAGAAAGAGCTTGACCTAGGTGGTTTCCCAACAGAAATCCAAGAGCTAGTCATCAATCACAATCTACAGACCTGGACAGTAGACCACCATAGTAGGATGTTCGAGGATATCATAGCGGACCTCGAGGAGGAGAGGAGACTAGTACGAGAAGCTTTGTAGGGCATAGCAGTCTATAGTCATCAGGAACAACAAGCCAGAAGCTTGTGATAGAACATAGAAATGTACGATATTCAGTGAGTGTTAGCCCTAGCAAGTAGAAATAGGATAGGACATGACGTAGAGAGGGAAAGAGCGCTAGAAGGTGACCTCACATTGAGTGAGCTTCTTAGGAAGTGGCTACTAGATAACTTGTCAGCAGAGTAGAGTGTTGTTGCAATAGCAACCTCATTGGTTATAGGGCTAGGAGTTAACTAGGGATCTACCAGCCAATCAAGAATCCATGTCATGGCTAAACAACTAGACATACCATCCAAATGATGACCCATATAGCTTTGTAGAGCAGTTTGAGCAAGTCTGCAAGGCCAACGGCCTTACTAATCTTACGCAGTGCTCGCAAGCTTTTGGTCTATGCTTAAGAGATAAGGGTAGGACTTGGTACATGAGTCTGGACGCTACTTGAGTGGATTCACTTCAACAACCTCAAGAGTCTCTTCATTAAGAGATTCTCTGAGTCTGGGTACTCCAATAACCTTTTGGTGTGGTTGATGAATATCAAGTAGAAAGACAAGGAGGACATAAGAGATTAGATCACCCACGTGCAGAGTCTCTTCAAGAGGATCCCAACTAGTGAGCAGCTACCAAAAGAGTTGTCTCCACAATCTTCATCAATGGGATACGAAGTAAGGAACTCTATAAGGCCTTAGTAGGCAATTCAAGCTTGTAGTGAGACGTGCTACCTATGTTCTATGATGAGACAAGCAGAGTGAATGACTAGCTCAAAGAGAGAATCTCCAAGAGCACGGCCTGAGAGGAGACTAACACTAGAAACTCTAAGAGAGTTTCAATGTCAAGTGAAAGATGAGGCCCAAGTGTTTAGGATAAAAGAAAAGACACGAATGCAAGTCAGGAGCTAGTGGGGATGAAGACAAAGCTAGCCAAATTACAAGAAATGATGAGATGATCAACACGCCCTCACATCCAATGCATGTATTGTGGTAGAAACCACATGCCATCTGAGTGTCAGGACCCAAGGTCCTGACCTTGCGCCAACTGCAGTAGGCTCAATCACGATGTCATGCATTGTAGACTACCGATGAGACTCTCGTACTTGCATCCATACGGACAGCCTTACCTAGCAAATAGGCTAGAAAACTTTTGTGGAAGGGGAGCCCCATTGGCCCACCTAATGACACCAAATTGGCCATTCCTAGGATGGAGATAAACCCCAAAGGCATACCTCAACCACTTGGACACTATGCAACCCATCCATCAAGTGACGCTCCAATCCACTATGTGGAGGAGCTGAATGACGAAGAGTCTTAGGTTGGTGAGTGAAAATGAGCAACTGAGGACATGATGCTATGTGAAGTCAAGTGCGGTACCACATGCAAATATCATTTTTTTATCTTTCTAACACTTACCCATAGTGGGAATTGGGTTTATAGATGGAAATCCCAAGTGCTACCATGCATATTCGACACGTGGTTGTGATATTTTAGTTTTGAGACACGTGCCTCATGCAGGAAGAGAAGAAAATGTATTCTTGCTTCCGATTTTGAGTTCCCGAGAGTGGAATTTTATGTGGAAAGGGGCATGTTTGCCATCTAACAACTAAGGGGAAGCAAGGGGCAACTTGGAAAAATAAGAAAAAAAGCAAAAACGTGAGGAGTTTTTTAAAAAAAAGGAAAAAAGAAGAGAAGAGAAGTGTTCGACACAAGACAATGAGAGAGAGAGAGAGAGAGAGAGAGAGAGAGAGAGAGAGAGAGAGAGAGAGAGAGAGAGAGAGAGAGAGAGAGAGAGAGAGAGAGAGAGAGAGAGAGAGAGAGAGAGAGAGAGAGAGAGAGAGAGAGAGAGAGAGAGAGAAGAAGAAGAAGAAGAAGAAGAAGAATCTTGCAGGCTGCTGAAGAAGGGAGAAATCTGAAGCTCAGAAGAAGAACAAATTGTCAGAAGAAAGAGACAGTAAAGTTGAAGTTATTGAAGCTGTGGAGCAAGATGGCAGGGTTGCTGAAGTCAATGGGCTGATGCGAGTTCTCAGTTTTTAGATGATGGTAATAAGAGTCTTCTTTTTGTCTTGTTTTCTTCTACTGTTGCATGGGGCAGAGAGTTTGTAGATCAATTTTGGTGTATGGATATGAGTGAAAGACATCACAGGGCTATTCTTCATCTTGTTGAGAGTGATGCATGTTAGTTGTTGAGTGAGGCTTCCCGTCAGCAGAGAAGAACGGAAGTGAAGGGTCTCTACATCTCAAACTGGGTATGTAGCAGGGAATATGTATTATGGTCAGTTGTTGAATGCACGGACTCAAGTTATTGGAAATCTGAAAGGATTCGCAACCAAGAAAATAATGGATCAGAGTTTGTAAAGTTCAAAGCTCCCGTGACTCTTCATCAAGATTGTGCTTTTGGAACAGAGAAGTTGTGTTTCTGACTCTTCATCAATGTGTTGAGTGTTGAAATGACCTATTTTTTGGTTGATTTTTGTTGTTTTTGAGAGCTGAATGGTTGATTTTATGAGATGATTGATTGGTTTGGAAGTGGTTTGAGAGTGTTTTGGATGATATTGATTGTGTTTTGGAAGTTCATGATGTTTATCAGTGGAGATATGAGGTTTTTGATGTTTTGATTGGTTCTGATTGGTTCTGTATAGCTTCTGTTTTGTTATGTTTTGTTCTGAATGTTTTCTGTAAGGAGGGATGGATTGATGATTGATGAAGATTGAGATATTGTGAAAGCTTATTGAATGGTTTTTGAGAGTTTGAAATGGTTTGAGTATGAGTTATGTGGTTTGGATGACCTTCTGTAACCTTCTGTAGGTCTTCTGTAGAGCTTATGTTTCTGTTCTGTTCTGTACTGTAGGTGTTCTGGTACTGTACTGTGACTGTTCTGTATGCTTCTGTATGTGTTCTGATGGATGAGAGTGTAGCTTGGGAAAGTTTTCTAGCTTTGGAAAGAGGTGAATACAAGTGCAAAAGAGCTGAAAGAAGTGAAAGAAATAGCTGCTGAAGACTCAAGTGAAGACTGAAGTGAAGTGACAGTAGTGAGCTATGAAAGGACACTGTAGTGGCTCTGGTAACTCTTCATATCAGACATACCTCTTGGGAGGGGTATCCACGACCTAAGAAGGATTATTAAGAGTGATTATGAGAGATTGTAGTGAGGATATGATGTATTATTGATGGAGAGAGAGAGAGAGAGCCAGAGATAGCCAATTCTACAGAGTGATTGTCTATGAGAGATTGAGAGAGAAGACTATTAAGGTATTGAAGATGAATACTATGTGATGTATTTCCATTCAAAGATGGTGTATTCCTTTTCTTTCTTTGTTATATTGATGGATTTTGTGAAGATATTGAAGAATATGGTTGATTCTATCAAATCCGTGGGAGGTCTACATGATGCTGCATGAAGATTTGTTGTGCCTGGTGTTCTTTTCTTCATTGTGATCATATAAAACCTAATAAAAAAGCTTTTTGATGTTACAAGATAGATTTTCTTGCAAGAGAATTCCCTTTTCCTTGGTGTTCCTCTTGGGGTTCCATGTTTTTGGTGCGCAGCCGGGGAACCTTGCCATCAACAAGCACCAGAAGAGGCTGAAAATGAAGGAAATGGCATTGCCAAGAAGAGAAGAATTCAATGGATGTTTGTAAAGTTACTTCTTCCACTGAAGAGTTGGAATTTCTCATAATCAAAGCCACTTTCCACAAGAAGTTCATCCCACAATGGCGGAAACACATCACCATCATGATGCATGCTCTATGTGGTGGACAGTTTCCTCTTCCTGATGAAGCAGCAGAAACTTGCATCTTGGTGGCAAACTGTTTGGGAACAAACTGAAGAGCAAAAACAGAGAGAATGACTATCCATGGAATATTTGGCATTCATTGAGAAGTTTCTAGACATCATCAAGTGGGAGATTGTGAAGAAGCTTCAGGAGTCTTGGTCTGTAGAGGTTCACAAAGACAAGAAGGAAAAGAGTTGGAATTTGTTCGTGGATGCTTGGTGCACTGATAATCTTATGTTTGTTCAATTAGCAACCCACTGGAAGTTGGTAGACAGAGTGTTTTTCACAATATACACTGTTGAAACCATCAGAAGCTGGCATTACTATGATGATGGCATCACAACAATGCTCAGACGTATGCATTTTGACACCTTCAGGACCGAATACCTTCCTCTGTGCAGTGGCATGAAAGCAGAATTTAGAGACGTTGAAAAGGAAGAAGTACAAGAAATGTTGGCAAGACAATCCTCCAGAGACTGAAGCCTTCTGTTAACCCTCTGTGGAGCACTAACAACATAGTGGAACCAACCACCTGATGAATGACGCAATAAAGAGGCAAGCGTTAGAACGAGTCCATAGGTACGTGAGAAGAGAGAAAGCAAAAATCAAAGCTGAGAACGAGCTCGCAGCAGAAGCCGCCTTTGACGCCCTTGCGGAACTCTTTACAGAAGTCCCAATGGCACATCAAGCCCTTCCTCCTCTTGCTAGGGGTCCACTTCCAAGCCAGATCCGTCCTGGAAATATTGATGATAGGCCAGCGAATGTAGTTCCATTGCCAGTTTTTAAGGGAGAGTACAATGAAGACCCCGATCTTCATGTAGCAGAGTTTATGGTAGCATGTGTGGCTAATGCCAGAACCCCTAAGCATTGGCTAGCAATATTCCCCGCCACTTTCAAGGGCGCGACATTTCAATGGTATGAGAGACAAGCAGCAGGAACTTTTGGCACATGGGACGACCTGAAGTTGGCCTTCCTCACTAAATTCAGGCGTGAAGGTTTTAAAGAGCGGATACGAGAGGAATTTATGAACCTAAGTCAGTCTTCTAGAGAAAGAGTAGAAGCTTATGTCTCACGAATGGAATCCATCCTGAAGAGATGGACTAACCATAATCTAGATTATGGCATTCAGAAGGGGGTGTTTCTCAGAGGATTACAGCCAGAATTCCGTAAGTTTGTGGAGCTGCAAAGACCAGCCACATTGCAAGCTGCAACAAAAGGTGCAAGACTGTACGATGAAGTGGAAGCTAGATTGGCGATGAATCCAGGAAGAGGAGTCCTACCTCCTCTGATGCCAGGAATGATGTACCCACCAAATGCAGTTCCAGGGACAGTCCCCTACCCTTACCCACACATGCCCTCAGTATCACAGTACAGTGCACCAAATCCACAGTGGCCACAATCAATGCCTCAAATGATGGTTCAACCACAACAACAATGGTCCCAACCAATTTTCTCAATGCCAAATTAGCAACAACAGTGGAACCCTACCAACTGGAGCCAATAGCCAACAGTTCAAACAGGAGCTCTGAATCAGAATCAGAACAGAGACCCCTCTGCACCAGCTTAATCTGTTTATGCAGTGATTACAGAGACTTCTCAAAACCCTACTCCCAGTACCTCAGGAGGAGAAAGCTTCAAAGGATTATTTATCCAACTCAGTTGCAAATATAAAAAAGGAGTTGATGGATGTGATTACAGAGCAGCTACAGATGCTGAAAGTGAATACCACCAGCATATCCAACGTTGCAGGAGCAGGAAGAGATGTGATGCGGTCAAATACTTGGTGTGGTAAGTGTCATCAAGCAGGCCATTTACCCACTAAATGCACACGAAAACCAACCATTCCTGGAGCTTTCTGTTCCTACTGTTTGTGGAAGAACCATACAGAGGATATTTGCTCTCTGAAGGAGATGCATGATAGGAGAAGGAAGGAAGAGGACGCAAGATTTAACTTGCTGGAATCCAAAATGACAATACAGGATATTGGACCCAAGCCTAGAGAGTTTGGTCCTAATTTCGGACCCAGAAGATTTCCATCCCAAAGTTACACAGGAAGACAGTCTGGCGGTGGTCAGAGATCAGAAGTGGAGTGTTACAGATGTGGAGAAAAGGGACACATCTCACCAGATTGTCCAAATCCTAGAAGGTCAATGGATTATAAGCCCTTATGTAGTCGATGCAAAGGAGAAGGCCACACTGCAAAAGACTAGCCCCAGTGAAAAACAGTGCTACTGATAGTCTAGCCAAGGCCCAAGAGCCTACCTCCAATTTAGTGGAATTGGAAGTTGCTGCCATCACGCGCGCAAAGAAGAAGGAACCACCTATCCAGAAAGAAAATAATCCTCCTGCCAGAACAGTGAAGTTCAATCTTCCACCAGAAGAATAGAACAGAACAGAGCCTGTCAGTGCCGTACAGAGCACTACAGTGCCACAGAGAGTTACAGAGACAGTTCCAGAGACATGACCAGAGGTCCAGGAGATAGAAGAGGAGGAAGTGCCACAAGTGGAAGAAGAAGTTCCCATGATGCCTCTATTGGAAGAAACAAGGAAAATGAAAATGGGTGTTGCCCCATTCCCTAACCGGTTAGAGAAGCCAGTGGATCCTATTAAGGAATACGATCTGGTCAGAGATCTAGATACCTTTAAACCAAACCTCACATTCCGACAATTATTGATGTTGTCTCCCAGTTGCCGAAAAAGGTTCAAAAGTATACTGACAAGAAGACGTGGCTTAAGGATTGCTCCCTCAACAGCAACAAAGTCCAACAAAGCTCCAGAGCCTGTCAAAGAAGTGGACGTGGCCAACGCCTTTCTAGATCCGGGTACCCCAGAGACTGGTGTGTGGATAGAAGGCTGCTTCATTGCAAATGCACTGATTGATGGTGGCTCATCAGTGAACATTATGACGGATGTAACAATGAAGGATCTAGGCCTACAAGGTGTGCAACCCACCCAATGGCTCATCAGACTGGCGGATCAGAGCAGAATCAAGCCTTTGGGCATTCTCCCATATGTGAAGACTACAGTGGCTGGAAAAGATTATTGGCTAACCTATCTAGTGGTGAAGCCAAACTCTTATGGTACATCCTACCCTCTGTTACTAGGCAGACCATGGCTTTTTGAAGCCAGAGCAAGGACGGATTGGTTCAAAGGAACCTTGACCTTGGGTAGAGGACCCAATAAAGTGGTGTTGAAGCTATATGGTGCTCAAAAAGGACATGGATCCACCTCCTTGGAATTATCTTCTGAATCTCCTAATGAGGCTACAGATGGAACATCAGTAGACGAAGATGCTGTCAAACAGATCCTTTCCAAGAAAACAGTGGCACCTTCCTTAGCAGTGGATACTGTAAGCCATCTTCCTAAAGATGGAAAGTCCCTGTCAATGGGAGAATATTTCCTACCTGAACCAAGAACGATTTCCGAAATCAATTCTGACAGTGAAATAGAAGCATGGATGTACTGCTCTCCCTGTTACATGGCCATAGCAGAGCCAGAGACGGAGACAGAAGCAGAGACAGAAGCAGAGACAGAGACAGAAGCGGATGGATATGATATGGACGAAGAAGGTTATGAAAGTGAGCCAGAAGAATCTATCCCACCTACAGAGGATACATTTGAAGAAGAAGTTCCAGAAGCCTCAGAAGTAAACGAGCTCATGCTGTGGGACAGAATAGAGATGGTACCATTTGGTCTGGTAAATGGATCTTCTCATATGCAAAATCTTTATAAGAAATGGATTAAGAAGAATAAGCCGTCTTTCAGCAGTGGCTCATGCTGTCCTAACCCATCCTTGCCAAAGAAAGATGATGATGATGCACCGTGCCAACAAGCACCAGTCTCACAAACCCAACAGAAATCAGAGGGTCCCTGTTATGTGACATTCCTAGATGTGTCATCAGAAGATGAGTCTTCGATCCAAGAGGTAATTAATCTTGAAACCAAGCCCAAAACAGCCCTAATCCCATTTCAACATCTCCAGGAGCAACCTAAGTCTCCACCAAAAGAAGAAGTTGGTTCTAGTGGGACATTAGAAGAGGACATCACTCCCTTGAAGGAGTCGGATCTGTATCCAGAAGCAGTCCGTGGGACCTTCATCCGTGAAGTAGAAGGTGAAAGGCAGTTAACTTTTGTGGATGCAGATGGCACTGAACGCCACTTGAAGGTGGGTAGCAGTCTCCCAGAAGAGGAGTTGTCAACCTTGTACAACTTGTTGAAAGAAAATTTGGACGTGTTTGCGTGGTCCTACAAAGACCTAAAGGGGATTGATCCCACAATATGCCAGCATCATATTGACTTGGAGCCTGATGCCAAGCCAGTATGGCAACGACAGAGGCGAATGAACCCGAATTATTCCACATTGGTGAAAGCAGAGCAGTTGAAGCTTCTGGAAGCCGAGTTCATCTATCCAGTGGCAAATAGTGAATGGGTTTTACCCATCGTGGTGGTACCCAAGAAGAATGGCAAGCTTCGTATATGTGTGGATTTCCGAAAGCTCAATTCCAAGATGAAGAAGGATCACTTTCCGATTCCTTTCATAGACCAACTATTGGACACAGTGGCAGGACATGAGCTTTATTCCCTTCTGGATGGATTCAGCGGATACAACCAAGTGCAGATCGCAAAAGAATACCAGTCCAAAATAACCTTCACCACAGAATGGGGGACCTACGCTTACCGAGTGATGCCATTTGGACTCTGCAATGCCCCTGCTACTTTTCAACGAGTCATGATGGCCGCATTCCAAAATCATCTGCATGACTTTATTGAGGTATATTTGGATGACTTCTGTGTCTATAGTTTGATCCGGGAACACTGGGGACATTTGGAACAATGCTTTGACCGATGTCAGGAGTATGGGATTTCCCTTAACCCCGACAAATGCATCTTTGGGGTCTCTTTTGGAGTTCTGTTGGGCCACATTATCTTTGTACAAGGGATATCAACAGACCCTGCAAAGATCGAAAAGATCGCAGCTTTGACAGCACCCACCAACCTCAAACAGTTGAGGGGATTCCTAGGCCATGTGGGTTACTACAGAAGGTTCATAGCTCATTTTGCAACAAAGGCAGCCTCCTTGCACAAGCTTCTGAGAAAATATGCAAAGTTTACTTGGACGGAAGAATGTGACAAAGCCTTCACCACTCTGAAGCAGTGTCTGATTGAGGCACCCATTCTGCAACCTCCTGATTGGATGAAGGAGTTTCATGTACACACTGTTGCATCTATTGAGGGCTTAGGCGCAGTCCTATGCCAAAAGGGCTCCTCGAAACTGGATCAACCCATCTATTATGCAAGCCGAAAAGTCACTGATAGGGAATGGAACTACACAGTGAGACCGAGCTTGAGTGCTTGGCAATGGTGTTTGCCCTAGAGAAGTTCCGCCACTACCTCCTATCCACCCACTTTAAGTTTTATGTGGATCATGAGGCCCTGTCCTTCCTGATGAATAAAGCAGATGTGAAAGGATGAATGATGAGATAGCTCCTTCTATTCCAGGAGTTCGACTTTGAGGTAATTACCAAACCTGGTCGTTTCCATGTTCTGGCTGATCATCTGTAGCGTATCCCACAAACTGCAGACGAGAAGCAAGATGATCCAGACCTCCCTGATGCTTCCCTATTCTTGGTAGAAACTGTAACCCCCTGGTATGCAGACATTGCCAATCTGTTGGCAACCCAACAGTATCCTCCTGGCATTTCTAGTCGGGAAAGGAAGAAGCTTATGCTAGAATCAGCCCCCTACACCCTGCTAGGCGGTGCACTGTACAAGAAAGGCAAAGATGAAGTGCTCCGAAGATGTGTTGCAGGAGATGAGATTGGGACTGTTCTGAAGGCTTGCCATGACGAGCCATGTGGAGGCCACTTTGCAGGAGAAGCCACAGCCAGGAAGGCTCTGCTCTAGTAGGATACTGGTGGCCTACCCTTCATAAGGATGCCTATGATTACTGTAAAAGATGTGATGCTTGTCAGTGAATGGGGAAACCTACAAAGACAAGTGCCATGCCACTGCAACCTATCCTTCCCCTGAAGCCTTTTGAGAAGTGGGTCATCGACTTCGTAGGTCCGATCGATCCTCCTACCAGAAGGAAGCAGAACCGATACATCCTCCTATGTACGGATTATGTCACAAAGTGGTGTGAAGCTAAATCCCTAAAGCGGGACGATGGTAACAACGTGGCTCTGTTCATGTACGAGAATATCATCACCCGTTTTGACAGTCTCTTAGAGCTGGTAAGTGACAGAGGCACTCATTTTATTAACAAAGTCATGGAAGAATTGACAGAGTTATATAAGATCTGCCACCCATCGCAAGTCCACTCCTTATTACCCCAGAGCCAACGGCCAAGTCGAAGTCACGAATCGCATCCTCTGCTCGATTGTAATAAGAACGATTGCTGCACATCATCGTGATTGGGATGATCGACTTACAGAGGCCCTCTGGGCGTATAGAACCTCCCATAAAGCAGCAACAGGACAGATACCCTTCCAGCTGGTGTATGGTACAGAAGCTGTTTTCCCTGCTGAACTGGAATTACCCTCTTTGAGAGTGGCTATCAAAGAGCGTTTGGGGGACGATGATTCACTGCAACGCCGTCTCCTACACCTGGAATGTTTGGACGAAACTTGCAGGATGGCTCTACAGTGCATGGAAGCCACGCAAGCTCGACGTAAGGCTTACCATGATAGCTTCATCAAGCACAAGGAGTTTAAAGAAGGTAATTTGGTCCTAGCCTATGATTCACGATTTGGCAAGTTTCCTGGCAAGCTCCAACAACGGTGGATGGGCCCATATAAGGTACTTGCTGTCAACCCTAATGGCTCTTTCCAAGTGCAGACCATTGATGCCTCTGATGATCCCTTTCTGATCAATGGATATCGCCTGAAGAAGTACTTTCCTCCTTGGGGATCTTGACAATCATGGTCACCTGATCCTTTTCCTCGTTGGCATGGCACTGTACTTCTTATGATGCTAATTCTGATAGCCATTCTTCAGCCATTCTTGAAGAGGTGGACGCAACCCGCTGTCCCCTCAGCCTCATCTTCCAGCCTTGATCTCTTATCCTCTATTTTCCACCAGCGACAGTGGCGAGGTTGGTTTTGATATATGGTATTTCTACCATTCCCTTGCTTAAATCGAAAAACAAAAGAAGAAGAAAAAATATATACATATCGGTCATGGGAGAAAATGACTTAGGTCCCTGTCATGCCGACCTATTCTTCGAGAAAAGGTGGAAACACCCTTGGGAGTAGGAGAAAAAGAAAAAAAATAAGAAAAACAAAACTGTTATGGGAGAAAAGGAAAAAATTCCCTGTCATAGCAGGCCTCGTTCCAAGAAAAGGTGGCAAACACCCTTGGGCGAGAAGCTGGCTGTGGAAAAGGTGGCAACACCCAGCAGTCCAGAAAGTGGATTCATTTATGGATATCCCCAGGATCCAATTCTGAAGCTACCTCCCGTGGTATGCTATGTCCTGGGTCTCTCTGCAAAGCGTCTAACTGTCCTCTCCCAGACGACATGTTCCTATCCAACACAACGTTCGATTTGATGGCTACCTCCCTGGGTACGCCTCTTCAACAACTGATGACGCGATCTTCATCGACAAACAATCGAGTGATGTGAGCTTTCATCCTAACCGGATGGGGAAGTGAGTATGGTTGCCCTCTGTAACTATCAATAGAGAGTGAGATAGAGGGTGGGGTGAGTGACCAGTCTTTTCCCTTCAAATCAAATGAGAGGTGAGAAGTGTGAATGGAGTATTACACGCATGGGATGGGCCTCTCAATGCACAAAGCACATTTGTGCACTGCACCATAAGGCTCGCTGGCCTTCCTTCTCGCACCTTATGCCGGCACAGGGCGGGATGCACAATTGCACCATCAAATGCACACAAGGCATACAACCCTTGCACAAGTGACCGTGAGGAGTACATTAATGGGTTTCAGGACATGGTTGCCCTCCTGTATATATCAACAGAGCGTGAGACAGAGGGTGGGCTGAGTGTGACTGGAGTTTCTTCAATCAATTATCGAGAGGTGAGATTGAGGGACGTTATGACACTTGGAGTAAGGTATGTTTCCGTTTCCCTATGCACCCACGAGATGGGTCTCTACCGTCGTCACAAGACACATCACCCTGTTCTGTACATTGCACTGTAAGGCTCCCTTGCCTTCCTCCTTGCACTTATGCCAGACAGGTTCGACACACTCATGCACCATCAACTGTGCACCCTGGCATACTCCTTCTGCACCATTTTCCCTTGTCGATTCCTAAACCGGGTATGAGATATGGGTTTCAATCCTTATTCCTCGAGTGATATTAGTCCTGGGGCGAGTGACTGTTCTTTCATTCCATTTGAGTGATTGTAAGTTGAGCGCAATATTCCTTATCATCGACAAATTTTTTGCGATCCCTTCAATCAGCTACCTCCTTCGGTGCTGCCGCGTGGTCCCTGCCATGAAAGACGTGCACCAAGAAGATGCCTTGGTACCTCCAGCAGCCGACAACGACACAGGACGTGCCATTGACAATCAACCTTGATTCTTGACAACATGGGCCAAGTT
This sequence comes from Lygodium microphyllum, assembly GCF_053477565.2. Classification (NCBI taxonomy): domain Eukaryota; kingdom Viridiplantae; phylum Streptophyta; class Polypodiopsida; order Schizaeales; family Lygodiaceae; genus Lygodium; species Lygodium microphyllum. The sequence goes on from NC_141147.1 coordinate 82,132,146, forward strand.
TTTCTAACCCTACCACTTCTGTTTCTCAGTGACGATCATGTTTTAAGTGTGGGGACGTTAGTGGATGGTCTGCGGCGTGGTCCTAGGTCCCTGTTGCTCGGTTAACCCTATCCGTTAAGGTCTTAAGTGTGGGGACGCATCCCTGCGCGTCTACATTGCATACCCCTCTGGATATGCCTCAACTTGCTAATGCCTCTATGCCATGACTTGCTTTTACCTTGATGGGGTCCCTTCCCAACCACTCGTTCATTTTCCACCCACCCTTGGGGTTGTTCCCTTGCCGTTTTCCTTCATTCCCTGATTTTGTTGTCTTGTCAAGTGCACGTATCCTACGTTCACTCAAATCCACATCCAACCTTATAGCACTGTTCATCCCTTTTAACTGACCATTTTTCCTTTTTACCTACCCTTGTTCTGATGCACGGTTTTTGAGTTATTAATTTTTGAAGCATTTTGCACAAATTAGCCGGTTTTCCATATGAACGCGCTTTGCTTGCTTCGGAACCGTGATCTGACATCATAACCTTGACAACCACTTTTCCCCTGACATTTTTCCTTTTTACTCCGAGTCATTCCGATGCACGGTTTGTCCAATATTAATTTTGTGGTTTTTTAAAGACTTTTTTGTGCTTCTTTTTGACATTTTTCCATATGAACCTGCCCTGTTTGCATCGGAATTCCAATTTGATTTGACAGCCGTGTCCTTCGTGCCTTCCCCCACCTTTTTCCTTTTTCCTCCACCCTCTTTCGACTTCTGGATTTATTATTATTAATTTTTAAATTTTTTTCGGTCGTATTTTTGGTGTTTTTGCATGTGAACCCCTCCTACTTCCACCGGACCTGCGTTTTAATGTGACAACCCTGTGCCACCCCTTCCTGCGGATATTTTTCCTTCTTACTGCATGTCATTCCGGTGAACGGTTCGTTCAATATTAATTTTCGATCCCATTTTCGGGTTTTTTTTTGGATTTTTTCCATGTGAACGTGTCTTATCTTAGTTGGAACTATGTTTGGACGTGATAGGATTGTCGGGCACGTCTTTTTGCACATTTTTCCTTTTTCTTGCACCTCGTTCCGATGCACAGATCTTTTGATATTAATTTTTAATTGCATTTTTTGATTCGTTTTTTGTGTTTTTTGAACATGACGGTCCTTTACTCCCCCCGGAACCTCTGTTGCACATTTTTTCTGTCTTCCCCCTGTCGACCTACCCACTTTTTGTTTTTACGCCCTTTTGTTTTGACTATCGGATTGGGAGTTATTTATTTTTCTTTATTTTTATGTATTTTCGCGCGCATAGTCACGCGCGTGAACGCGTCGTTTTCGATTTTACGCGTCTTAACGCGCCTTGATCGCATCCGCGTGCCTCGTCCCAGCATCCGGGCGCCCTTTCACTCCCGTCACGGCAAATTTTTTTACCCCGCTCCGCGCATGCGCGCGGGACGGGGGTACGCCTCCTTTTTGGGTCCCTAATCCTTACCTCGCCTACTACCACTAACCCTAACCCTACCCCGCCCACTACCACTAACCCTAACCCCTACCCCGCCCACTAACACTAACCCTAACCCCTACCACTACCACTAACCCTACCCTACCCCTACCCTGCCCATTGCCCTTCCCACCCCTACCTTTCTCTATCCCCCCTCCCCTCTCACGACCCCTTCCCCTCCAACCGCCTTCCTCTCCCCCATCTTCTTCTCCCTCCCTGTCGTGCCCCTCCCTTCCCTCTCCTCCATCCTCTTGTGCCTCCTTCCTCTTCCACCAACCCTCCTCCTCTTTCTCCCCTCCTCCCCTGCCTCCCGCCAGGCTCTCCGCCACCTCACCGTGCAGGCCCGCCTGCAGCACCCCCGTTGGTCAACGCCAGCCTTCGCCCGCTCCTCGACGCCCGCCTGCAGCACCCCGCGCTGTCCTCCAGGCCCCACGTCGTCCTCCAGGCCGCCCCGCCCTCTGGACGCCCCCTGACGGACGCCGCCTTCGTGGGTCGGGCCTCTCGTTGGCCGTCTCCAGCTCCCTCCTGCCAGCGCCACCGCCGGTCGCCTGCATCGTCTGCCCATTGACCTCCCCCCGACTTCGTTCTCCTCCACGTGCCCCCCAACCAAGCCTCCCTTTCCCCCCAGTAAACCCACACACCCCCCACCCCCAACCAAGCCCCCCTTCCCCCCCAGTAAACCCACACACCCACAGCTACCCTATCTCCACCCCCATCCCCCCCCATCACCTACCTTCCCCTAAACCACCACCCACTTACCCCTTCTAAACCCCCATTCCCCCCCCATCACCTACCTTTCCCCCACTAACACACACTTACCCCCCCACTAACACACTCCCCTACACAAGCCCCCAGTCCCACCACTCAGACACACACAACCCTACCCTCCCCGAAGCACCCCCTTCACACTCAACCCTACCCCTACCCCGCTGTAAGCCCCTGTCCCCTGCAACAGCTTACTACTGCCCCTCCATAAAACCCCGTCCCACCAGTCGACACCCTCGTGGCCTCGACACACGTGTAGGTGTGTACGCGCGCGTGGGTGCTTGCGATCGATTGCTCGTGATCGTGCGCGGGTGCGGGAGTTTGTTCGTCCGTTGTTGCTGCTGCCACGCAGCTGCCACGCAGCCTATTTCTGGGTATTTTTCCGGATTTTTCATTCAACAACCCGCAAACCCTTTTAAAAACACAAAAACAAAATTTAAAAAAAAACTAAAAACAAAACAAAAAACATTGAAAATTTAAACAAAATCATTTAAAAATTCTGAAAAAAATACAAAAAAAATCTAGAAAAATTCATATTATTTCTGCAACCCATTGCCATATTTTTCTAAAACTGTAAATTTCAGAAAAAACATTTCCGACCATTTTAAAATTCCCCAATCTTTTAAAAATACCCAAAAATTTGAAAAAATTAAAGTCACGATCTATTCCTCCAAGCCCTAATGTTCCCTTGATCCCTTCTCTTTCACAGCAGGACTTGGCTGCTCTTCAGAGACAGGCTACCTTGTGTCCTCTCTTCCAAGATAAAGCGGAAAGATTGCAATCCAGAATGGATTTGTTATGGTCTACATTTGAGCAGTTTCAAGAATATGTTCCACCGGACCATTCTTTCTTTGTCCACTACCACTTACAGAAGTTGGCCTTCTACATGAAGCTTTCCATGGTGGATTTACCTCTTCCTGAGGATGGATGGACTGGGGCTTGGTCTGCTGAGTTGCTGACAGAGGTGGTAAGGATGATATTTGAAGATTCTGTCACGACAGATACCATGTTGATGTCCTACATGTATCTACGAGGAGACTTGTTAATTCCAGATGAGGTGGATATGGCTTGGTATGTGGGGGACGTGGTTCTACAAGCTGTTTTGTATTTTAACCATTTGGAGTTGCGCATAGATGACATGCTCCAGAGTTCCTCCTCCAAAGTGGCTAATTGTCCTGATAATTCCTGGCATACCATGATTGATTCTGTGGTCTTGAATCAAAGACAGAACACAGCCCCTACCTATGCCCAGAGTACTAATCAACTGAGGGTGGATCTCTTAGCTTATCTTTAAAAACATAATCCATTTGATTCTACCTTTTTTGATGCCTATCATAGAAGATCTCTCTTAGGACCTTCTGTTCCTACCCTTTTGTATTACCAACAAATGGCTCACCGATATGATATATATCTTTCTTTCCCTTTGTCAATCTAATTCCACAACTATTTTACCCCTTCTTTTCCAACCTTCATCTTTTCCTCAAATTCCCATCTTTACATACTGTTCTTTTATCGAGGATAGAGTATTTTCCCCTTCTCCACCATGTCCTTCTCCATCCATTCATGTACATTCCACCTTTCCTATTTATCAGTTAACACCCTTCTTAAGTGATTCCATACAAATTTCTGCCACTTCTTCTTTAAATCATTCTTCCTTTTATGATTTTTCCTACCCCTCCCTTCATCCACTTTTCCTTATTCCACTTCCCTCTTCTAACACTTCTATATCTCAACCACCTCAGTTGGTTAGTGACTATGACGGGTTTGATCATCAGATTTCAAGAAGAAGGGGATGGAGCTCGAATGATTCCCTTACAGGACCTCAGATCAATTGGCCAGTAATTCCAGGAGAATGGACAGCTGCCAATCAAGCTTATCAGAACTATATTCATTTTGCTCAGCAGTATTCTCACAGTCTGCAGATCCTTTAGTGAGATTAACTGCTCACTTTGCTTGGTATTTGGCGTATATGCATAGGCACTCTCATAATGATTCAAAGCCTATTCCAAAGTTGTGCATGAATGTCAATGTGAGCATTGATTCCCAGCAGCTGGATATATTGTATTTTCATGCCCTTTGTTTGCCTAGCAAGTACTTGGTCCTGTTGGAAAGGATGTGCTGTCTTCAAGTTTTTCAGAATCCTCCCAAAACATTTGTAGATGAATCCTTGTCTATGGATCGTTTTCGAATCATGAATCTTTCAAGAGGGATCATCTTCATTGATACCTTTTCCAATGTATGGTGGCTGATTTTTAATGAAAATCTCTCTTTTTGGAGGAGTCATTCAGATGGTTGTGTTGTGTGTAGTGTTTGTGTTGTGAGTTACTTTATGTAAAAAGAACGTGGTGGTTTCCTCTTGGATTGGATTTCGTGCGAGTTACATTTTGAAGAATTGTGGTGATGGGGTCGTGGTTGGAGAGTTGAAGATGCTGATGCAGAAGAAGAAGAAGACAACCTCTTATATCCTTTACAAGTTTGCTATGCTTTCCAGTTTGATAAGAAGTGTTAATGTATAAAGGGTTTTCCTTTCATTGTATTTTTATATTAGATTGTTTTTGAAGAGATATTGAAGATCAAAGTTGAGCTTTTAAATGAATTTGTATTCCCTTTTTCCTGGGTCGCGAGGACGCTTCCTTATTAAGTGTGGGGATATGTTGAGTGTTGAAATGACCTATTTTTTGGTTGATTTTTGTTGTTTTTGAGAGCTGAATGGTTGATTTTATGAGATGATCGATTGGTTTGGAAGTGGTTTGAGAGTGTTTTGGATGATATTGATTGTGTTTTGGAAGTTCATGATGTTTATCAGTGGAGATATGAGGTTTTGTGATGTTTTGATAGGTTCTGATTGGTTTTGTATACCTTCTGTATACCTTCTGTATAGCTTTTGTTTTGTTCTGTTTTGTTCTGATTGTTTTCTGTAAGGAGGGATGGATTGATGATTGATGAAGATTGAGATATTGTGAAAGCTTATTGAATGGTTTTTGAGAGTTTGGAATAGTTTGAGTATGAGTTATGTGGTTTGGATGACCTTCTGTAACCTTCTGTAGGTCTTCTGTAGAGCTTCTGTTTCTGTTCTGTTCTGTATTGTAGGTGTTCTGGTACTGTACTGTGACTGTTCTGTATGCTTTTGTATGTGTTCTGATGGATGAGAGTGTAGCTTGGGAAAGTTTTCTAGCTTTGGAAAGAGGTGAATACAAGTGCAAAAGAGCTAAAAGAAGTAGCTGTTGAAGACTCAAGTGAAGACTGAAGTGAAGTGACAGTAATGAGCTATGAAAGGACACTGTAGTGGCTCTGGTGACTCTTCATATCAGACATACCTCTTGGGAGGGGTATCCACGACCTAAGAAGGATTACTGAGAGTGATTATGAGAGATTTTAGTGAGGATATGATGTATTATTGATGGAGAGAGAGAGAGAGAGTTAGAGATAGCCAATTCTATTGAAACAGAGTGATTGTATATGAGAGATTGAGAGAGAAGACTATGAAGTTATTGAAGATGAATACTATGTGATGTATTTCCATTCAAAGATGGTGTATTCCTTTTCTTTCTTTGTTATATTGATGGATTTTGTGAAGATATTGAAGAATATGGTTGATTTTATCAAATCCGTGGGAGGTCTACATGATGCTGCATGAAGATTTGTTGTGCCTGGTGTTCTTTTCTTCATTGTGATCATATAAAACCTAATAAAAAAGCTTGTTGATGTTACAAGATAGATTTTCTTGCAAGAGAATTCCCTTTTCCTTGGTGTTCGTCTTGGGGCTCCACAATGTAAGATTGTGCTTTTGGAACAGAGAAGTTGTGTTTGGTATATAGAGCATGTAGGAATTTAGGACGACAGACTGTGTAGAGCTGTTTCAAGGCAGCAGATCAAGGAATTTGACTGTAACTTGTTCTAAAGAATTATAGATTGGAAAGAGAGCTACAGCTTTCCTTTTTGAAGCTTGGAGATTCGAGGTCTAGTTAGAAAGTTATGAATTGTTCTGTGTAATGCTCCATGAGGCAATTTCTGTGCTTTGAGGAAACAGGTGAATTCAGCAGCATCTATGTCACCAACTTGGTTTCTCATGAAAGGCATCATGATTATCCATTGCTATATCAATATAAACGCTATTTTGATGCAGTAATGGAATGTCCATAGCAGTGAAATGCTTATAGTAGTTGAGTTGGCCGTATAAAGCTGTGAGTACCTATGTATTTGGTTTGTATTTATGTGTGCTCTGAGGAAAGAAGAACAGAGAGGGTCTACAAACAGATTTTGTACTGCTTGAAGCAATCATGCTTTATGGGGAAATTTGCTGCGTGGGGTTGCCATCCCTAAAAATAGGAGTTGTGTGAATCAGAAAGCTCGTGTTGTCAGAGTCTCTACCATGGTTGTTTTAGCATCAGATTCTCTCTACCATGGTTGTTTAAGCATCAGATTCTCTATAAAAATGGTAATTCTGAGCTTAAAGGTTTAAACTAATCAAGCTGTTGAGTTGAAGTCTCAGTGAGGAGTAAGTGATCAAGATTTTTTGATCATGTGTTCAGTGGTGCCACCTTGTGGATTTTGTTGAGGTGAGATCCTTAGTCTTTATCCAGTGGCATTGTCTTGGGGGTTGTTAGAGGCCGACTACCCAATTCACCTATCAACGTGTATCCCTATGTACCGTATGAGGAAGAGAGCAATGAAATCCTTATGGATTATTGACCTATACTAGTTATGGCATTGGGTAGAGGTAGAGGAAGAGGCTTTGGAGGGCAGACCCAAGAACCAATCTTGTGTTGGACTTATGGACACCCGTGACATATCTCCTCATCCTGTCCTGAATGGGAGCAGACTAATCGAGAAAGACTGATCTTATGCCTAGAGTGTGGAATCACTCACGTGTTTGCCAAATGCCCTAGATAAAGACCACCCTCTAGTGTGGTAAACAAGCCATATGTACCATTGGGGCTATTTGGAGTTGAGACATTTAACGGAGAGGACACACCATCCCATTGCATGTCATGACCCGTGCACAGACAAAGCAGGCCATCATTGCCAGGGCCTAGCAACTTAGATGCAGTATCAATTGAAAAGAAAAGTCGTAGGTGAAGGAGAAATAAAGTTGATGCATAGTTCACGCTAAAAATCAAGAGTGCCATGATGCTGTTAACCCTCAGATGAACAAGGTGGAAAATCTGGAGAAGCTAAAGTAGAAGACAAAGGCCAAGGCAAAGTGAAATGGAAGACAAAGACGCACAAGGAGAAGAGTCCTAAATAAGGGAGAAAGGCGCACAAGGAAAAGCACAAGTCACTACTTTTGTAAAAGAGCGCAAGTGCATCATGATTTAATTTAAGGAGCGCTAGCAAGCTCTCACCTGCTCTCACCCGTGCAATTTATAAATGTAAATGGGCGGAGGAAAGGAAGCTAGAAAGATAAAAGGACAATGCGAAAAAGGGCCACGGTCGGCCATGTAAAACAGGGGATAAGGGGATGACCGCCCAAAAGGGATTTAAGGTTTTGTATATAAAGTTGAAAAGTGAATGAGAAGCTCATTCTTGTGTGTAGCCAAAAGTGGCTCTCCTCTTCTTCTTCTTCTTCTTCTTCTTTCTTGCTTGAGCTTGTGCTTGAGAGAGCGAGTGTGAGAGTGTGAGTGAGTGAGGGTGTGAGGGTGAGGGACCGGGGAGGAGAAGCTCTCCATCTTCTCCTCTCTTCTTCTCTTCTCTTCTCTTCTCTTGTCTTGCTCGCGGAAATGGAGCTTGGAGCTTGGAGCTTGAGGATGGAGCGTGCTTGAAGCTTGCACTTAGATCGTGGAGCTACCGGAGTGCGTGGGAGAGGAGATAACTCAATCGGCATGGAGGTAAGCTCACTACACCCATGGATATGGATGGCGTGTCGGCTATGTGAGAGGTAGCCATTAGTGCTCGGCTTGGAACGCTTGAAACAATAAGCGGTCTGAGGGTCTTGGCAGTTGAGCAAAAGCTCTCACATTTTGGTTCCGTTTTTGTTGGGACCAACGGATTCAAGCCTTGAGTGCTTGCACGCTTCGAATCGAGCATTGGAGTAGGGTTTTCCCCGAACCGGTGCTTGAGGTAGATAGGTAGGAAGCAAGGGAGTTTGAAGAGGTATTCGATCTCCTTAGCAAGTAGGTTTTTGTTTTGTTGTTGAATATTAGAGTAGGACCATTCATCTCCATCTCTGGTTTTGATTTTTGTTGATTAGGGTAAGGTTAGGATAGGAAAAAAGAAGGAAAGCAACAAGGTTTTCTATTGCTGTATAACAGACTGAAACAGGGAAATAGGGACACAGATCCAGATTTCTAGCTGGAAGAGTATGAGGGACTAACCTCTGAGGTCACAGTAGGCTGGAATGGGGCAATAAGAGGCCCAGGGAACCAGGACAGGCCACATTTGACATCGTGCCCTCTAAGAAGAGAGTGAGCTTGAGGGCCAGGGAGGGAGAGAGAGAGAGAGAGAGACATGCGGGGAGATCGTCAGCATGCTGATCGATTCGAGCGCCACACCATTTTCAGGTATGCCAAGCATTTCCCTTTGTGGCTTTGCATCTAATTAGGTGGCTCGGTGCGATTTGGTGAAGTAGACGTCAGTCTAAAGCGTCACGTGCAACTCGCGGGCCGTCGGCCGCACAGTCGGACCAGTTTGTCTGAGTCCCAGAATAGAATTGCCCTATCTCTGGAATCTGATTGTCCGACTCTGAAAATCAGGCCTCTCCAAAAACCGTCCGACTCCGAAAATCGGACCACCCCCGTCTGATCCGATTCCCAGAATCAGACCAGTCCCAGAATCGAACCGCCCAGAATCGGACCAGACCCAAAATCAGACCACCCCCGTCTGACTACTAGAATCGGACCACCCCCATCCGACTACTAGAATCAGACCACCCTGTCCGATCTGATTCCTAGAATCAGACCACTCAAAATCGGACACCTGTCAAAATCGGATGTGACCAAAACTGCACCACTGGGTCGATCGGACCAACTAAAATTGAATGTCCGACTCTGATAATCGGACTCCTGAAAATCAAATATTTGAAAATCTAATAGGTGTCTAGAACACAAATTTTGATGTATCTAAACCCCGAAATTGACCCCAAAGGCTACATAGAGCTAAATGCACATCACAGATCCATCATTGGGCTAAAACTTAGAGCAAGTAGTTCAAAATTTGGCTATAAAAGGTCTTCCAAATTGCGCATGGCATTTACCGTAACGGCCTTGCGGGCCAGAGGGACTGCCCCTCGGACCCCCACAGAGAGTGGTTTGCCTCCTCCGCACCTCTCCCAAGTCGGTTGGAGAGAAAACGCACGCCGTGACAGGCCCTCCAAATTAGGCCCTAGAGTAGTAATATCTCTACACAAGCATAGATCTTCACTTACAAAGCAACAAACAAAAGCCCACACCCAAACAAAGACAAAAAGAGAGCCTAGAACCTCAACAAGCCAATCTAGCCATCAAAGGCGAAAGGGCCACACCACGAGAACACAAAGACATTGTGTCCAGACCGTATCTAGTCAGAGCAAAATGCAACATCAAGCTACAACAACAAGAATGACTAGATATGACACTCTTGACGAGAGATATACCTTGACCCAAGACATCGGTGGAGAATCCACATCTGGTTGTGTAGTTGGGGACTCAAGGGCATTTGTTAGAAGGCTTAAATTTACAAGCTAAGACCCAGAAGACAAAGACATAGTACCACACCTGCTTATCCTAGGGTCAAACTCACTGCAAAAAGAGAGCATACTATCGATGATGAAGGAGCAGATTTTAATATCTTGACCTATGAATCATGGACCCTACTAGGACAACCAGAGCTCACACCGACTAATGCAACTCTTAGCCCTTACGGGGGACACCCACAAGCACTCATAGGGAAGTGCAAAATCCTTGCGACAATTGAAACTAAAAGCTTGCCTATCCTATTTTATGTTCCTCCAAATAGTGCTAATTACAGGAAAGAAACCCTCCTAGGAAGACCCTTCAAAAGGGCAACCAAGTGTGAGGCCGACTACATAGCACAGAAGATACACCTGACACTACCGGGTGTGAGGATTGTCACAACCTTTAGCAAGGGTGACCTCATCAAACCTCGAGGGAAAGGCAAGGAGGGTGCTGACATAACAGTCAAGCCTACTAACGAGAGCAAGGACTTGGTGGAAGAGTTGACACAAGCACAAGTCGAACAACGAGAACCAGTGAGTGACACCATGCCTGAAACAAGAAGGTCAAGAGATGATGCTAAGGATGGGCTTTGGACTTACAAATATCGTAGAAGACCCCAAAAGAAGCTCAAGCCTTATAGACAAAGGCACCGATGGAGGGTCAGCACAACGCCGCGATGGGTATCCAAAGCGTTGCTATGTGCTCAAGGGTATTACGTAGGTAACCGATGGATTTGGATACCAAACCCCCCTTCTAAACCACCTCTATTAGCTGAAGGCCAGATTGCACCAAAAGCAATGAGGCACAGGAGGAAACCTAAGAGAAACTTCAGGTCTCGAGGCAAGAAACCAAACATGAGTGTTCGAAAGAAAAAGCCTCAGCCTAGCATGCTTAATAAGCAGATGTCATATGTAACCATTGAGCGTGCACAAAAGCCATTAGTGCCCAAAGAGCCTTTGATTTTCCAAGAGGATAATAGGCATCATAGGCACAACATTTCTCATGGCAAGGTTGATCTCTCAACAAAGCAAATGGCGCAATCGTCTAATAGCCTCGAGCAAATCATTCAGCCAGTGCCAAGTCCACCTAAGAGTCCTAGATCTCCTACACCCTCTTTTTCCAAATGGACAATAGGAAGCACAACATCAGTCGTCAATGGTGGCTGCTCACTCCCAATCTCTATCTCCATCAAAGCTTTCAAATGTCCAAGAGGTGGGACATGACACTAGCCGTAGCTCTCAGCCCAAGGATATGCCTGTGCAACCTAATGCGACTAGATTAACTCATGCTCGATCTACACAGATGAATGCTCAAAGGGCAACAAAAGACACGACCACTTCTGATTGCCCTAGGGACCTAACACCGCAATTCACCAAGCGTAGCTAGCCCACTGGGCTAGCCGCTACTACTTCCAATCAGGGATCACAGCAGTCATAGCCTTTGGCCGTGACAATGCCCCTTGCGGAACGTGTCCTTAGTAGTTTACCTATGGAGGAGGTGTCGCGACCAATTTCCCTGACAACTCTGGCACTTCCAAAGTGCCTAAAGCCTAGGCTAGAGGAGTTAAAAATAAGGGAATTGGCTGAAGAGCTAGACTCTCCAAAGAGGGAGACAGTTGTACCCTCACAACCTAGCAAGGCTATTCAGCAGGCCATGGCTATGTCCCAAAAGGACACACTAGAGAAAGAGAATGCTAAGGCCCAACCAAGCACATCAACGGTTGACCTAGTCCAGGGTCTTGAGTCATTAAGAGATGCACCTTCACTGACCAAGAAAAAGAGAAGAAAACAACGAAAACAACAACAGTTGCAGGTGGTTGTGGACCACAAGAACATTGATACGAAGAGCGTTGGAGATATGAGGAATAAAGCATCGAGTCCATCCACCAATGACCCCATTGATGCCTCTCCTAATAATGATGAAACCTCAGACACATCCGTGTGCTCTGAGAAATCAAAGCAGTTGTTACCGTCAACGGCTGCTTTTAACACTCTATCCATCGACAATAGAACACACATCGACCAATCAAGAGTGGATATGACACTGTCACAATAGGGTGACAAATCTATACTAGTCACATCCAAGGAGAACCATGACCTCAAAGTGGAGGGCATGCAACCCTCGTTACCACCATAGGAGGCCCTGACCAACATCTCTGATGGCGTAGACAGGGTACCGTCCCTTTCTATACACCTTTACCCCTTTTCGGTCTATCCTTCCAAGGATGAGCCCTGTCCCACTTCATGACAACCAATCCACGTAACTTAGCATGAGCCAAGATCTGCTAATGGCTGGAGGCCAAATGAACATCATCATGGGGGCCATCCCTCTACATCGTTGAATTTAATTTCTTGACTCACGATCATTGGAATCAAATTGAAAAACCATAGTTGGCCCACTAATACCAAACTTAGCCCATATGGGGGACCGATCATATGCACTTCTAGGAAAGTGCAAAGTTGCAGTCTCTATCGAGTTTGAAAGCTTGCCCATAGTCTTGTATGTGTTGCCAAAAATTAAAGATGCAAGCACGGAATCACTGTTAGGAAAAACCTTTAAGAAGCAAGCTCAATGTAATGTCGACTCTATGAGTCACAACATATTCACTTGGCCATTGGCAATGCACAAATCATCACAGCCTTCAACAAGGGTTGCACGACTCCATCACAGTCTGTAGAGCCACCAGTAGAGAAAGCCACCATGAAGCCTAAGGAGGGGGACCATGATTTGTCACATCCCGCTAAACCTTAACACCACCAAAAAACTGACCACAAAGCTAAAACCCTTGAACATCATTTCAAATGGATACCGAAACATCCAAGACTGCAACCTAGGAGCACCCAACCACGAACTTGCAAGGCTGGGAACCTTCCTTCACACCTAGGAGGCCCAGAAGAAACTACAGACATCGACGAATGGTCAAGCCGTGATGGGTGCCTAAGACCTTGTTGCAAGCGTAAGGCTATTACGAGGGCGGTACCTGGATCTTGGTACCTAAAGCCAAGACGACCAATGACACTACTCAAACGCCACCCTCAAGCTTGACCACACAAAGCATCAAGATGAATCAAGCATTAGCATCACTAAAGCCTCTGGCTGCAGGGCCCATTACCCTTCCAAAACCTAAACCTATCGAGACTCAACAAGTCTATCAACCAAAATTGCAACTCGCTACTTCCAAACTATCTCAACCTTGCCCTACTAGTTCCCTAACCGCCGCCCAAGAATCTAGTAGTGCGCTACCCATTGCACTAGCCACACCTAATGCACCAAGACCACAACCCCAATGAGAACCACAACCAGAGCTGCATCCAACAGTTGTGGAATTAACAAGCTCAACCAAACCTAACCTACTTGTCAGCCTTAGACCCTCCTACCAGCGGAGATCCATTCTAACCTTGGCCATAGACTTAGCTGAGAATACAAGTGTGAGACTCGGTTTCTTGCCTTAGACACTTGGATGCCATGTTTACCATGCTTACTAAAAGTTACGATTAGAAGGACTTAGGTCTTTTGGACGAGCCTTTAGCAATGGAAGTGTGCATGCTACCTTGCTCACGGGAGAAATTTGAATTCGTATTTGTCAAAACTTCCCAGGCAACTGAGGAACTCATTACCAGCAAGCTTTCCATTGAACAAGCATGCAAACAATGCCTGATCACATCTTATGTCAAGAGCAAAGTCCTTGCCATGGACCATGAAATTGAAAAGTTGAAGCAGCTCATTGCCAAGGACTCCTCTTTTTTATGCAAATGGTATGCTCTTCGAATTCAATGGGAACTAGAAGGATGCCAAGTCATGACAAATGCTAAACAGAGATGCACGATCAAAACCAAAGAGTATGACCCGACATATGTAGCTCCAACTTCTTATAGGGTGTCGACCACTGTTTGTAATCAACCCCTTGAGGAACACATCCGAGGGCATCCCTATTTAGATTGAATTCTCATAGAAGAGGAGCTCTATATTGATAGCAGAGTTGACTCTAGGGATTTCCTTCTCGATATCCTCACTTACATCACACAAATAGGTGTCAGACCTTGTGACATGGACCACTATGCTCAAATGGAATATAGCCCCTTTTTTATCCTTGGCTCATGCAAAAGTAAACACAACAACCAGCGTAGAATGCCCTTAACCCCTTAACCATAGTCCGAGGAAGGATTATTCTTCTTTTCACAGGGGGAGGGGGTAAGGAGGAAATAATAATAAAACTCAAAAGTAAAGAAAAACGAATAAAAGCCAAATCATGGTTAAGAAAAAGGGTCATAAAATTGGGAATGTATGGATTACTTGAGGGAGAAGTTAATTCTATAATTAAGCATTTCAATTCCACAAGCATGTGATCTTTTCCCTTTGCAAATAATTGTTTTGAAAAGCACCAATGGTGAACATGGATCCATGATAGGTGACCAACATGGTAGGACAACAAAAAGCCGGCAAGTTGTCAATTTTTGAATAAGTGTAGGCAAAATATGGCCTCTCCGTGGAAACAAGGGTCTTTAACTTGTTCAAGTTGAACGTGGAGGATGTCACCATGGAGGAACAAGCAGTGAAGTAGATTGTCGAACAATGCCATATGCAAAAGTACATGGAGGCAGTTGGCCAAGCTATCAACTAAGAGAAGTGCGTAGAGTTCCTTGGGATCTTTGGTAGAAATCGGGGCACAATCATTGTGTGAGAAGAATATGAAACATGCCAAGTTCAGATTGAGTTGACTCCAGAGTTGGTGGAAAAAGCATTGGGCCTACCAAAAAAAAGTGGAGAGACGAATGAAGAGAGATGTGTATGCAATGTTAGGAATGGACAAGGTAATGGTTCACAAAAATGATGGCATCAGCTTGGTAGACATCCTTGATTCCAAAATCTAGCTCCAAGCCAAAATAATGCATGCATTGTTCTTCAGCCATAGGTACAACTCAATAATGAGCCAAATCAATGTGCCTATGTTGGAGAGCATTGCAGCAAGATCCTTTGATGAAGTGAACCTAAATGGCTTTGTGTGGAAGACCATTGAGTCTTCAACAAAAGCACTGGCAACAGGAGAAAGACCCACAAGAGGAGAGTCCTTGGCTACCAAGGCAAAAAGAAAAGTGTCATCCTCCAAGGCCTCAACCATTGGCTTTTGGGGGGGGGGGTTTACAACTATAATAAGGGAAGCATTGGGGGAAGGATAGGGTGAAGAAGGAGTCAAGCAAACGCTAGAGAGGTCACCTCCTCACCACAAACAACAGCCGCACTCTAGTGAAAGGATAGTGAGTGATGATGAGGAAGGAGAACAAGAAACACAAAGTAACTAAACGAAAACCCAAAAAACCAAAGAAGAAGGATTCGCAAGAGAAGGCCAAGGAGTAAAGCAAAAAAAAAAGTAAAAGCAAACTTACAAGAAGCCAAAAGAGAGTCTAAGAAGGAAGGGGAAGAGAGGAAGAAGAAAGAAAAGGAAGAGTCGGAGAAGTTGAAGGAAGAATCAAGAAAATTTTTAGGAGGAGAGAACAAGGAAGGTAGCAAAAGAAGAGGAGGAGTTGAAAAGGAGGGAAGACAAAGACATGGCTCTAGCAACACACTTATCTATAGAGCAACTAGGCAAGCAGGATGAGTTGGGCACTATGAGCCCATCTAGAGATGACGTTTAGAGATGAGGACCCTAGCTCAAGCACAAAATAACTAGAAATCATGCCAATGCAGTGAAGGAAGGCAAGGGCAAGGCCCCTATCGACGATTCCACCTCTACCCTCATAGTACCCGCCACTCCCACAATCCTATCTGCACCGATCTCCACGGCCAAAGTGGATGCTACTAACCTCATGGCTTGGGTACATTACTTTGTTAATAACGAAATGGACCAAGGAACAGGTAAGGGCACCCCCATAACAAGAACTAAAAGACTAACGACAGAGCAGACACCGAGTTTATGCAGGATCCCAAGAAGCAAAAGAAGGAAACCTCCACAACCTCCATGCCCATGACAGAGATGCCACTACAGATTATGGCGAATATGTCAAGGAGCTCTTCTTGCAACTAGAGAAGGCAAAGAGGATGGCAATGATTGAACTAGATGCCAAAAAAGAGGCTATGGTTTTGTCACAATTATAGAAAACTCGTCAAGTGGCCATGTGCCAAAAGGAGATAAGTGAGCTGAAGGAGCAGCTCTGCTAGCCAAAGACGAAGCAGAAACTGAGTGGCAGGCAAGGCTGATTGAAGCCCTAGTAAGCCTGCAATGCCATAATGACGAGCTCATAAGGGTCTATGAAGACCTGCAAGGGGACATGGAAAAGATCCATAAAGCCATAGAAGAGCTAAAGGTGGTGAGAGAAGAAAGGGCATATGGATACCAAGAGGAGATCAATAAATTGAAGCAAGAGGCATCCTTAGAGCAGGAGGGGCAACACAGGTTGAAAAGAGAAATCAAAGATCAAGAGTAGAGGTTGATATTGGCTCAAAGGCAAGGAGAAAATCTTGAGGAAATGGAGAAGAGAGTAGAGGATTGGGTGAACCATAATGAGAGAAAAGTCAAAGCTTTGGTGCATTGTCTAGCACAGGTGGAAAAGGACAAAGTGCTAGCTGAGAGTAGAGCAAAAGCCATCCAAGTGAGTTTTGAAGCCCAACAATGTGCCTTCCTGAGCATATTGCTAGATGTTACTCAAATGGAGGAAGGGGAGGCCCTTGAATCCATAAAGAAGAAGCTAGGAATTGCATGCAAGGCCTTGAGAGTAGGCCCACAGATGCCAATGCAACCCGTGGGTGTCAACCTTGGCCTTGAGGAGCAATGAAGCTATCTATTGCAAGCAGGATTGGTCCCAAAAGAAGCCAATGAACTAGGGTTTGCTAAGGGGACACAATAGGAAGACTAGCAAGGAGAAGGGGCTAGCACAAGCTTGGATGTGGGACCTCACAAAGAAGAACTTGTCCCCCACAGCCTCCTTTCCCACACCCAAACAAACAATAGTAGCAATAGGTAGACAACTTTGCTGAAAGAAAAGCAGAGCTTAAGAGGAAGAGAAAGCAAATGGTGGAGCAAACAAAGCAAAGATTGAAGGCCAAGTCAGCAGTGGTGCCAACCGCACCCATCCCATCAAGCAAGGACGATGTCCCAATGAGCTTTAATGCCAAACTTGTGATTTGGGAGCAATAGGAGACTGCTAGAAGGCCCTTCGACCTTAATTTTTGATTCCCCACCAACTTGTGCAAAGTGTTGCTAGTCAAGGTGGTGGAAGAGGTGATTAATGTGGGAAGCTAGATAGGAGACAAATGGACCTCGGAGAGAGAGAAGAATCCCACCCTATGGGGGACCGAGGATGCATATTTTTGGCAAGATAAATTTTTGAAGTGCCCAGGGCTGTGAAGGGCTATAAGTACCAGCCCACATGGAGGAGGCACATTTTTGATGTGAACATGGACACTTGGATGGCTTTTTGTAACAACCTACCCTTCGAGCAAAATAATTCAACCTTCATGCCGTATTCGAGAAGGGTAAGAGTGGATTTTAACCGAAGCATCCACAACTGGTACGAATTTCCATGGATCTAAAACACCAATGCTACTAAGCTTGAAGAGGCCCTCATTTTCATGTCAGAGGACCTATATGATTCCATAGTTGACTTCATCAACAAATTCTCCTCCTGTCCCAATCCCACTGCCTTCATCATGACATGTAATTATCTTAGACTACTTCGAATACTACTTAGACAGGATCCCACACTGCAAGTGTATCACCTTCCACCCCTCTTTTTTTATCCCAATGGAATAGAGAGCTGCGCCATGACCAGATTGATGATGCAAGTTGCTCTACTTCCCTCATTATTCTTAGCCCTTAGAAGATATGAGCGATAGCCGCTTCACCTGCACCCATTTATTTCCACCACCACTCTCCAAGTACACCTGAATCTAAGAGGGTACATGCAAAACCAACAATCCCTTAGCAAATCTCGTAAGGCCCCAACTCCACCCTCTCCACACGAATGATGAAGACTACATGACTATGTAATTCAAAAAAAGAAAGAAAGAAAGAAAGAAAGAGAATAAAACAAAAAAAAGAAAAGAAAAAGAAAAAAGAAAGAGAATTTAAAAAAAAACAAAAGAAAAGAGATGGAAATCATAAGCAAAAGCAGTTAGCTCCACATTGGCCACAATCACTACACCTAGGGGTCCTAAAGTTAGGCACATCTGGTGGCTTCAATTTGCCAACTCTCTAACCTCCTAGCCCATTTTGATGCCCCAATTCATGCTTAGGGCACCTCAAGGGTAGGACTTCTAGGCATGTCTCCCTAAGCCACGTAGCGCACCTCCTCCAACGATACATGAACTAGGTCCTCAAGTGTGGGACAACACCAAGGGTGACCCAACTCCCAGTTACACTCAAACGAGCACTATGCACTACACTGTAAGGTAGACACACCCCCAAGTAGTGCACCTTCTTTTCTTTTTAGGTAAAAACCAATGCTACAACCCACCAACTTTGGAGGCCGCATCATCCATGCAATACACTCTCGGCCCCCCACTTCAACTCGTTGATCAATTTTTTCCAAAGACCAATCCCCTTGCAATCACATCGTCATCAACTTACACTACCACTGTTGCACATGTCACCAAGCAACCAAAACAAAGCAGAAGAAGACTAAGGAAGCGTCAGTCAAAAAGTGAATGAAGAAGCTCATTAGGAACAATGCAAGAAACAAAAACCTCAGAAACAATGTGGGGGAGCTCCAACTACTTTGGTGAGGCTCCCTCAAGGATGAGGGAAGTCCCATCAAGGATTAAGGGTGGTCTCTCAATGACGGAAGAAAGCATCGAATATTCTAGCAATACTCGAGCTCTCAAGGATGAGAGAGAACCTCCAAAGGCTCTTGCAAGGAAAGTGTGAGGTGCAATGTAGTTCATTTTATGAGAAATGCTAGGTTTTCTCCTGTGCAAGTGGAAAATTCTGCACGGGCATAGGTGAAGGGGTAAGGTAACTTGAAGGGAATAGGGAGAAGCCATGTCATAGAACCCCAAAAAGGTGCGAGGAGGCATCTATCCAGCATCATTGTCAATTTAAAAAATAGAGCGGTCCATCTGCCATTCTCCACGAAGAATCTCGTCCAACATGATCTTCAATTTCAAGGGACAGATCCATTCAAGGTCAACGTCTCAACTTTATCTTCAATTTCAAAGGACATATCCCCCTACCATTAGTGTCAGTGGCCCAATACAATCTTCAATTTCAAGGGCCGATCCACCCGACACCATCCCCCTTCAAGGGATTGTATACAAACTCAAAAAAGCCATTTGGCTACACCCATCCTGCCTTCCAATTACTACCTATCAATGCCATGGGACTAGTACTGTGCTAAGAGGGGGATAACGTTAACCACATCACAAGAAAAAGTGGAAAAAGTGAAAAAGTGCAACTCGGACAAAAACTTTAGGTTGTGCAATCTAATTCTTCAATTTTAGTAATAAATATAAAGTTCAAAATGTAAAATTTGTATTAAAAATAGCTCACAATAAACTTCTTTTTACTTGTAGATGCATCCATAGAAGAAGTACCATTCCTTTTAGCCATACTTGTGCCAATTAGAGATCTATTAAACTAGTTTTCTTTGCTAGAAGAGATACGGGCTAAAGTTGGAGGCAAGCATGTGGGGAGTAGGCCACCTTAGGTTTCAAGTTCTCACCAACTTGGAGAGTTTGGTTGAAAAATACCAAATGGCTAGAAAACTCACAATAGCCAATAGTGGTCTCAAAGGCTATATTAGATCTACTTCCATTTACATTCATCTTTTAACTTGCTTTGGATTGATCGAGTATTATGATCCAACTACTAGATCTAACAGGTATAGATATAACATAGAAACTAATGAGAACTACAATGAGCAAGTGGCCAGCTTTGAGTTCACCTCGAAGCTAGTGTAAGAGAAATTGGGCATCAAAAGAGGATCAATGAAGTATGTCAAAAGATAGAAGACCTCCTTAGTTTCTCAAAGCTATTTTATCATTCATGCTACTAAAACGAGATCAAGAGAGGGAAGGAAAAAGCTCAAGGAAATCACAATAAGAATATAAAAGGGCTATCAAACTATTAGTAGAAGAGTCCATGCATAACAAGGGCTAATCTATTGCACAACAAGCGGAAAAACTTGTAGCCCAAAAAGAAGAAATAAGTTCTAGCATGGGAAAGAAGAAGGTGACAAAGGAGTTGAGACCATCGATTTTGTAGCTTTCCCTGAGCTAGTGGCTCAAATTGGTACCACCCCCCATGGATCTACCAGACTTATTAGATTTTGACACATGGAAATGAGAGGACCATCTAATAGTTGAAGAGGAGGACCCAAAGCAAAAGGAGGCTTACATGATCACCCATGATCTAGTCCCTACAAGTTTAGCCACAAAGAGTGGTAGAGTATCCCATCCCCCCTTGAGATCTTACCATAGGAAGAGAAAGAGAATCTCGAGAACACAATACAAAAATATCAGGAGAAGCATGAGGCTAACCCTACTATGAAGTTTTACTTCAAGGTGAATGAGGAGAGCAAAGTCAAGAAGTGGCTTTCCTTGCACATTACATGACGATTCATATAAACTAAAAACATTTTTGCAAAGTGGCTTGACCCCCTAGATATTAAAGCTTATCAAAAGTCTTGTATGATTTAGGGAAGTAGGGGGAGGTGCTTGAAATTGAAGCAAAAGGAAGTGTGGCCAAGACTATTGACATGGCCATACTCTCTTCTAGAATATGATAGGATGGCATGTGAAGCTTTCATCTATTTCAGAAAGGAGAAATAGGTAGATCCATTTTCTATGCCTATCCAAGAAGGCATGGCCAAAATTATTAGGAAAAGGAACATGGGAGGTACAATTTCCAAAGGCCCCAAATATTAGAGCAACCCATGTTGATAGAACTTGTTTTATCCTATGGGCCTAATATCATCCTTTGCACATTTCATGAGAGAGTTTGCTAATGGTCATAGGCCCCTCCATCACTAGTTGCAACTATTTCCTTCATCACCACTTGCAACTGCCTTTGCCTCCTCATCAAGCTCCTCTATCAACAAGTAACCCCTCATGAAGATGGGCTACCCCATCTTTTCTTCTACATCAATGCTTGAATTGATTGAGTAGAAATGGTTTGTCTTAACCTCCACATCCTATTATTTTCAACCTATTAAATTTAGTTTTATTGGAGGACATTGTGGAAAATAGATTCTCC
Organism: Lygodium microphyllum; assembly: GCF_053477565.2. NCBI lineage: Eukaryota > Viridiplantae > Streptophyta > Polypodiopsida > Schizaeales > Lygodiaceae > Lygodium > Lygodium microphyllum. The sequence goes on from NC_141147.1 coordinate 82,153,237, forward strand.
TATCTTTTCTAGAGACATCACTATAGCTATGTGAGCATGTTAAAGAGCATCTTCTTAGTAATGGTTGTCTAGAGCGTCAAACCCATATCTGAGTGATCTATTCCTATTTGATACATGATCAATTATTCTGTATTTACTTACTCAAGTGAAAAGAAAAGAAAAGTAAAGCACACACACATTCACTGCACCTTCTCTACATTATAACCTTGAGGTATATCAAGGGCAAAACATTCCAAGCTTTCTTGGATGACCTATCGCCCCAAGGAAAGCACACCATAATCTTTCACCAATTGCATCTTCAAGTGTTGGACAATATTCTAATTTACTTGGAATTCGACCCATCTCTTGTTAGAAATCAAGCTCCACCCACCATCAGTTTGTCTTGGTGTGTAACCAACATCTATGACAGCTACTATTGTGTACAACTGTCTCCATGTGACTACATTAAATAAGTCGGGTTAGTAGTTAGTTAGTGACTTGACTAGAGTTAGTTAGTCTCTAGTTTACTTTACATTGTATTGTGTGGTGGTGTGTCATTCTGAAGAAGGAAGAAAAGACTTTGAGAGCCTGAAGGCTCATGGATATGGTGTTTCCCTGTCTCTCTCTCTCTCTCATCTTTGAAAATGGTATCAGAGCATCCACAAGATTGGGCTTTATGGAGTAGAGCATTGCAGAAGAAGACTTCAAGACTGACCTGAAGGGCTAGAAAAAGAAGAGGACTGACTGTCATTTTCACTATTTTGGTCACACAGAAGTATGCATTGTTGAAGGAGAGTAGCCATTGTCAAGATTGTGGGAGAGAAGGAAGGAGTCTCACTTGTAGCTTTCTTGCTTGCACAATGGGGGAATACACACAAGGGTGGAGGCTGAAAACAGTTTTCCTCTTCTTCGTTGTGTAAGCCAAAAAGAACTCTCATACAAAGAAATAGAAGAATCCTATATATGGGTCTCAAACCAAACTCAACTAACTAAGGTGGCATACTAACTGAGCCACAAACTAGAGTAGATAAGGATAGCTATCATGTAGCTATTATTCATGGGCGGTGTACCAACCGCGTCTGCAACTGACAAGTCGATGACATAAATACACAACGGTCACCCTGGCGTATCATGAGTGGAGCTCGATATCTCAACACTCCCCCTCGAGCTCAATCCCAATTCCTGCACACCAAGCAGGTCTCTGAACTTGCGCAGCTTCTCTGCGCCCAATGCCTTCATGAATATGCCAGCTACCTGATCCTCTGTGCTGACATAAACTAGATCAATAAGACCTAGTAAAACCCTCTCTCGCACATAGTGATAATGCACCTCAATGTGCTTTGTTCTAGTATGATAGACTGGGTTATTTGCCAAGTGTATACTACTCATGTTGTCACAATAAATGACAACTGGCCCATCTGTAGACTGATGCATATCATAAAGTAGCTTATGCAACCAAGCTACCTCACATGCATCCATTGCTGCGCCCCTGTACTCGGCCTCTGTGCTCGACAAGGCAACTGTAGGCTGTTTCTTGCTGCTCCAAGTGACTGCAGCACTCCCAAAAGAGAACACATATCCACTGGTAGATCATCTATAAGAAATACTACCAGCCCAATCAGCATCAGTGTATCCATGCAGCTATATCTGAACCCCAGTCTCATAAAATAGTCCATACTGCAATGTGGACTTCACATACCTGAGTATGCGTCTAGCCGCATCCAAATGCGGTTTCCTTGGAGCCTGCATAAACTGACTTACCAATCCAACAGCATAGCTCAAATCTGGCCTGGTAATAGTCATGTAAATCAAGCTTCCTACTATGCGTCTGTACATAATAGGGTCTTCCAGAAGCTCACCTGCATCTGCGCTCAGCTTCACATTCTGCTCCAAAGGAACTGAAATAGGCTTACAGCCTGTCATCCCATATTTGGACAGCATGTCCAATCCATACTGCCTCTGCAAGAGTTGTATCCCACTTGGTGATCTAATCACCTCAATGCCCAAGAAATAGCGCAGCTCTCCCAAATCCTTCATCTCAAACTTCTGCTTCAATAGCATTTTCACATGAAGGATATCTTCATCACTGTCACCTGTCATAATCAAATCATCAACATAAATGACAAGTAGCATGATACCTTTCTCTATTTTTCTCACATAAAGTGAGAAATCTGCCTTGGAAATCTGAAAGCCAATAGTGACAAGATACTGTCCTATCTTGTCAGACCATGCTCTAGGTGCTTGCTTCAAGCCATACAATGCTTTCTTCAACCTGCAAACAAACTCAGGATGAACAGCATGCACATAACCTGGTGGCTGCTCCATATATACCTCTTCTTGCAAATCACCATGCAAGAAGGCATTCTTTACATCCATCTGATATAAAGACCATCCCTTTGATGCAGCCATAGCAATGACTGCTCTTACGGTTGCCATCCTTGCAACCGGACTGAATGTTTCTTCATAGTCAATGCCATATGTTTGTGCATACCCCTTGACTACTAATCTTGCCTTGTATCTGTTCACAGAACCATTTGCATTGTGCTTCACCTTATAAACCCACTTACAGCCAATTGCATTCTTACCTTTAGGCAAAGGTACCAATTCCCATGTAGCATTTGCTTCCAAGGCATCCATTTCTTCATCCATGGCTTTCTCCCATTTTTCTTTTCCTATGGCTTGCTCAAAAGAAGTGGGTTCTGGTTCCTGTATCACTTTGACCATATATGCATAGTGAATGGCTGTAAATCCATCATATTTCAGCCTATCCACAGGATACCTAGCTCTCGTAGACCTGCGCAAAGTAGGTTCACTCCCAGGTGCTCTCAAAACATCCCTGGTCTTCCTTACTCCAGGTGTAACAATAGAGGGGATACCCAACTCATCATCAATGCTCTGTTCTGAACCACTGGATTCACCATCCACATAAGAGTGACCTGCATTCACATCAAACATGGACTGATCAACCTTCTCTTTTCCTTTTCGTGATACCTGCATACCACTATCTGCATTGCTTTGAGAAGATTCTCCTGATCTCAATCTACCTGTCCATGGCGAAGAATGTGAACCACTGCTAGAGGACGCTCCAGGTCCACTAATATTTTGTGACTGCTGCTGTGAATTCTGTGCAGCATTACCATTTTGTGCATCTACATCATCAATCACATTTACTGGTTTATACTAGCTACTCATCTCATCAAAAACAACATCTCTGCTCACTGTAAACTTACGAGTAGAAGGGTTATAGCATCTATACCCTTTTTGCTGCAGAGAGTAACCAATAAAGATGCACTTCTTAGCTTTTGGATCCAACTTGGATCTCAACTCATCTGGCACATGTACATAGGCAATGCAACCAAAAATTTTCAAATGAGAAATATCTGGTTTCCTACCAATATACCTCTCCTCTAGAGTCATTCCATGTGTTGCTGCAGTGGGAGTCCTGTTCATTATGTAGACTGCTGTAGCAACTGCTTCAGCCCAATAAAAATCTGGCAAGTCTTTTTCATTGAGCATGGCACGAGATACCTCTCCAATATGCATGTTTTTCCTTTCTGCAATTCCATTTTGTTGTGGGGTATGACTGCATGAATATTGCTGCTTTATGCCATGCTCCTGCAGGAACCTTGCAAACTCATTTGAGAGGTACTCTCCCCCTGCATCTGACCTTAGGCATTTTATCTGCATGCCTGTTTCTTTTTCAACCATAGCTTTAAGAGTTTTGAAGTGCCCAAAAACTTCACTTTTCTTTTTCATAAAATACACCCAAACTTTTCTGCTATAGTCATCAATAAAAGTGACAAAATAATGATAGCCTCCAAAAGATGCAGCTTTAGTAGTCCACACATCAGAGTGGATTAATTCCAATGGCTTCTTACTTTCTTGAACATGTCTAGGAAATGTTTCCTTGCCTGTTTTCCAAACTGACAGGCTTCACATACCTTATGCATTTCTGCAACCTTGAATTTAGGCAATCCTGCAACAATATTTTGGGCCTGCATTGATTTAAGTCGCTGTACATTAACATGACCAATGCGTTTATGCCAGATATCAATATCTGCAACTACACCGGTCCCATGTGCAAACATTGCTGCACTCAATTCAGACATGTCTGCATCCAACGTAAGCATTCTGCCCTTTTTCTTTCCTTTTGCTATCAAGCGACCTTTATTTTTCATATCCTCAACAAAGCATCCATGAGGATCAAATCTGACCTGCAAGCCCTGCTCAACCATTTGACCAACAGAAACCAGATTCTTGGTGATATTCGGGACATGAAATACATCGGACAGGTGTTTCTTTTTCCCATCCTGCATAGACAAGGGAATTTTTCCAATCTGCACAATAGGATGTGCAGTATCATCATCAGTCTCCACAAATCCTGGTTTTTCCATTTTCCTTGCATCCTCCATCCATTCTGCATGACCTGTCATGTGGTTTGATGCACCTGAGTCAACATACCATACATCGTTGCTTTCTTCTGCACTTGTCACAGAATTGTTCATGTGCTGCACCATAAACAAATGCTCATTTCTGTCATCACCCTGTCTACTAGAAGATGCATAATTCCCTTGTTGCAGTTTTCCATTCATGATGTCATTCTGCTTTTTATAGCAGTCTTTAGCCATATGACCCATTTTACCACAGTAGTAGCATTTAACATTACTGTTTGCATTTTGGTCTCTTTGCCATCCACCACGACCTCTTTGGCTCCCCTTGCCTCTAGAGTTACCACGTCCTCCTCCATAGGACTGGTTTTCTTGAGTTTGCTGCATATTCTGATTTCTACCACGGCCTCCAAATCGGCCTCCTCTACCTCTGCCTCTACCTCTTCCAGCATTTGAGTAGAAGACAGCTTCTTTTGAAGTTCCTCCTGAAGAAGATGCACCACCATTTCTCTGCTTCTCAGAAATTAGAAGAGCAATCAACTCCTCAAAATCAGAAAATCTTTCACGAACTGAAATGGATGTCCGAAACTGTGCATAATCCTTTCCTAGACCATTCAAGGTCACGGAAACTAAACCATCATCTTCCACTGGCGACCCAATGGAAGCAAGTGCATATGCAATCTTCTTCACCTTCATGTGGTAGTCATTGATGCTCATATTTTCTCTTTGCACATTATGCAACTCTTGCTTGAGCTGCATTTTCTTGGCTTGCGTATTTGTGCTATACATTTTTGACAAAGTATCCCATGCCTCCTTTGGCGTACTTGCATCCTGAATATGCACAATCATAGAATCTGAAATGCTGATAGACAGCCAATACATAACTTTCCTGGCTCTCTCATGCCATGCTTTAAATGCCTGCATTTGCTGTTGATTGGGAACATCAGGAAGAACTGGTTCTTCTTCATTTCCTGCAACAAATTCCCAATATCCTTTTCCCATAAGGAAATTCGTCATTCTAAACTTCCATGCTTGGAAGTTGTTCTTGTCAAGCTTTTCAGTGACAATCTGTGAAAGAGAATCAGACGCCATTACAGAACACTGCAAAAAATTCTGTCACTGCAAAAAACACAGCTTCACCCTCACAAGGGCAAATCTGCAAAACTGGCGAAAGTGGTATTTGACCACACAGTCACTTCCTAGTGACGATTTTGCATAAACAGGAACCAAGGATGATTCTGTAACTCCCAATGTCTCTGCACATAAGCATACGATGCAATTTCTGTGGTAACTTTTCACCGACCTGTAGAATAGTGGTCGCACAGCATAAAACTGGGCCTTTTCCTGAGTGCGTACAGAAAACTTCCGCCTCCAAAACAGGCCCCGAAATGGCCTCAAATCAAAAAAACAAGGTCGCCAGGGGCTAAAGCCCTTTCCCGCAGCATATACTGCCCTCTTGCTTCACCGCGAAGGGCGTCTCAACCTGAGACAATGCACTCCTGTACTTTTCGGCTGTGCTACCTGCAGAGATCTGCTCCCAAAACAGAAAATGAAAGCAACACTGCTCCTCTTACCAGAACATCGCGAGCTTGGCTTGCTTTCTTGAGCTCCTTACCACGAACAAGGCTCTGATACCATGTCAAGATTGTGGGAGAGAAGGAAAGAGTCTCACTTGTAGCTTTCTTGCTTGCACAATGGGGGAATACACACAAGGGTGGAGGCTGAAAACAGTTTTCCTCTTCTTAGTTGTGTAAGCCAAAAAGAACTCTCATACAAAGAAATAGAAGAACCCTATATATGGGTCTCAAACCAAACTCAACTAACTAAGGTGGCATACTAACTGAGCCATAAACTAGAGTAGATAAGGATAGCTATCATGTAGCTATTATTCATGGGCGGTATATCAACCGCGTCTGCAACTGACAAGTCGGTGACATAAATACACAACGGTCACCTTGGCGTATCATGAGTGGAGCTCGATATCTCAACAGCCATTGGTCAAGAGGCTGTTGGAGACCCTGCTGGAGCATCTGAAAGGCTCTATTGAGCCTATGTAAGCCTTGTATAGGCTCAGATCAGCCATTCTATATAGTACCAACCCCTGCTGAATCAGCGTGAACTGTGCCTGTTGAGCTGGATGGACTGCAACCTGTCAAACATCAAACGGGGCACTTGGACAAGACTCATAAGGCATGTATGCTCACTCTTGAAGGTATCTGAAGAGTACAAGAGGTAAATGCTTGTGTGAGAGCTCTGTTATGAGCTGGAGTAACAGACACAGATCTTGGAGCCCCAAGAGGAACACCAAGGAAGAGGGAGTTCTCTTGCAAGAAAATCTATCTTGTAACATCAACAAGCTTGTTTATTATGTTTCATATAATCACAATGAAGAAAAGAACACCAGGCACAACAAATCTTCATACAACATCATGTAGATCTCCCACGGATTTGATAGAATCAACCATATTCTTCAACATCTTCATAAAATCCATCAATAGAACAAAGAAAGCAAAGAATACACCATCTTTGAATGGAAATACATCACATAGTATTCATCTTCAATATCTTCATAGTCTTCTCTCTCAATCTCTCATATACAACCACTCTGGTTGAGTAGAATTGGCTATCTGTGACTCTCTCTCTCTCTCTCTCTATCAATAATACATCATATCCTCACTACAATCTCTCAAAATCACTCTCAATAATCCTTCTTAGGTCGTGGATACCCCTCCCAAGAGGTATGTCTGATATGAAGAGTCACCAGAGCCACTACAGTGTCTTTTCATAGCTCACTACTGTCACTTCACTCTAGTCTTCACTTGAGTCTTCAGCAGCTACTTCTTTCACTTCTTTCAGCTCTTTTGCACTTGTATTTACCTCTTTCCAAGGCTAGAAAACTTTCCCAAGCTACACTCTCATCCATCACAACACATACAGAAACATACAGAATAGTCACAGTACAGAACAGAACAGAACAGAAACAGAGGCTCTACAGAAGACCTACAGAAGGTTACAAAAGGTCATCAAAACCACATAACTCATCCTCAAACCATTCCAAACTCTCACAAACCATTCAATAAGCTTTCACAAGATCTCAATCTTCATCAATCAATACTCCATCCCTCCTTACAGAAGACAATCAGAACAAAACAGAACAAAACAGAAGGTATACAGAACCAATCAGAATCTATCAGAACATCACAGAACCATTAATAAACATCATGAACTTCCAAAACACAATCAATATCATCCAAAACACTCTCAAACCACTTCTAAACCAATCAATCATCTCATAAAATCAACCATTCAACTTGCAAAAACAACAAAAAACAGCCAAAAAACAAGTCATTTCAACACTCAACATATCCCCACACTTAATAAGAAAGCGTCCTCGCGACCCAGGAAAAAGGGAATACAAGTGCATTTAAAATCGCAACTTTGATGTTCAATATCTTGTCAAAAAGAATCCATCCACCACGACCCCAACTTATAACCTGTTTCTGATATAAAAATACAAAGAAAGGAAAACCCTTTATACAGGAACACTTCTTATCAAACTAAAAATCACAACAAATTTGTAAAGGATATAAGAGTTTTCTTCTTCTTCATCAGCATCAGCTTCAACTCTGCAACCACGACCTCAACACCACAATTCTCCAAAATGTAGCTCACACGAAATCCAATCCAATAGGAAACCACCACGTTCGTTTTACATAAATGAACTCACAACACAAACACTACACACAACACAACCATCTGAATGACTCCTCCAAAAAGAGAGATTTTCATTAAAAAGCATCCACCATACATTGGAAAGGTATCAATGAAGATGATCCCTCTTAAAAGATTGATGTTGTCGGAAACGATCCATAGACAAGGATTCATCTACAAAGATTTTGGGAGGATTTTGAAAAAACTGAAGACAGCACATCCTTTCCAACAGGACCAGGTATCTGCTAGGCAAACAAAGGGCATGAAAATACAATATATCCAGCTGCTGGGAATCAATGCTCACATTGACATTCATGCACAACTTTGGAATAGGCTTGGAATCATTATGAGAGTGCCTATGCATATACGCCAGGTACCAAGCAAAGTGAGCAGTTAATCTCACTGAAGGATCTGCAGATTGTGAATACTGTTGAGCAAAATGAACATAGTTCTGATAAGCTTGACTGGCAGCTGTCCATTCTCCTGGAATTACTGGCCAATTGATCTGAGGTCCTGTAAGGGAATCATTCAAACTCCATCCCCTTCTTCTGGAAATCTGATTATCAAACCCGTCATAGTCACTAACCAACTGAGGTGGTTGAGATATAGAAGTGTTAGGAGAGGGAAGTGGAATAAGGAAAAGTGGATGAAGTAAGGGATAGGCAAAATCATAGAAGGAAGAAAAGTTTAAAGAAGGAGTGGCAGAAATTTGTAGGGAATCACTAAGGAAGGGTGTTAACTAATAAATAGGAAATATGGAAGGTACATGAATAGATGGAGAAGGACAGGGTGGAGAAGGGGAAAATACCCTATCCTCAATAAAGGAACAGTATGTAAAAATGGGAATTTGAGGGAAAGATGAAGGTTGGAAAAGAAGGGGTAAAATAGTGGTGAAATTAGATTGACAAAGGGAAAGATATATATCATATCGGTGAGCCATTTGTTGGTAATAGAGGAGGGTAGGAACAGAAGGTCCTAAGAGAGATCGTCTATGATAGGCATCAAAGAAGGTAGAATCAAACGGATTATGTTTTGAAAGATAGGCTAAGAGATCCATCCTCAGTTGATTAGTACTCTGGGCAGAGGTAGGAGCTGTGTTTTGTCTTTGATTCAGGACCATAGAATCAATCATGGGATACCACGAATTATCATGACAACCAGCCACTTTGGAGGAGTAACTCTGGAACATGTCAGCTATGCGCAACTCCAAATGGTTGACATACAAAACAGCTTGTAGAACCACATCCCCCACATACCATGCCATATCCACCTCATCTGGAATTAACAAGTCTCCTCGTAAATACATGTAGGACATCAACATAGTATCTGGCATGACAGAATCTTCAAACACCATTCTGACTACCTCTGTCAGCAACTCAGCAGACCAAGCCCCACTCCATCCATCCTCTGGAAGAGGTAAATCCATCGTGGAAAGCTTCATGTAGAAGACCGACTTCTGTAAGTGGTAGTGGACAAAGAAAGAATGGTCTGGTGGAACATATTCCTGAAACTGCTAAAATGTAGACCATAACAAGTCCATTCTGGATTGCAATCTTTCCACTTTATCTTGGAATAGAGGACACAAGGTAGCCTGTCTTTGAAGAGCAGCCAAGTCTTGTTGTGAAAGAGAAGGGATCAAGGGAACATTAGCGCTTGGAGGAACAGACCGTGACTTTGCCAGTTGATCTTGCAACTGCTTGATTTGGGAGGTTTGGGATGCCACTGTGTCATTAGCAGTCTGTAAAGCTAAAATTTTGCCATCTAAGAGAGCTTGGAACTCCCGCGCTTCTCTAGACATCCTCTCCTTCTCCTCTGAAAGGCTAGTAACATGTGATTGAGCCTCTAGTAACTGGATCTTTAAAGAAGAGATCTCATCGCTTTGAGTGGCAACCAGTTGGGTTTGTTGTTCCATTTGCTTAAACAAATCTACTAGGGTATCCTTAGCAGAAGCTAACTCGGATGTTGCCTTATGCAACTGGTTTTTAGACTGCATGAGCTCTTCATAAAAGGACGCGTACAACTGTTGAACATAGGCTGTCATTGACAATTCAATGGAACTCTGAATGTCTTTACAGAGGAAAGGAATTGCATCTTCTGAGACTAGACTATGCAGTGAGGGAACTGATATGTCCAATGATCCTTCTCGATGTGCTCTAAACAGGTTATTACAAGTAAGATACCCAGGGAGTTCACTACCAGAGGTAGCAGGGATGGGCACTGAAGGAAGTACGGAAGGAGCTTTATCCACTACCCGCTTCAAGCGTTTGCGCTGTATGACCAGGGGAGGCGGAGAATCATCATCCTCTATGTCAATGGGTTCTGACTCATCGGAAGGTGGAGGAGGAGGTACTGGATCTGATGGAGGAGGTGGAGGCACACTCTTTTGTAAACCTGAATAGGTTAAGAAAGCAGACAAATATGATCCATATGTGACATTGGTAACATTACCCCTAGTGACTTTGACGAAATGTTGATCCATTTTAGTGAGGAGGTAAGTGCTCCAATCAATAGCAACTCCTTTCAACACCATCCTAGAAGCTGTGAAAAGCTCTTTGGACAAGTACTGGGATGGCGTTTTGGCAGGCATAAACCTGTCCTGGAGAAACTGACAGACCATCTTCCATACGGGATCAGTGATCATGGAAAAGGAAACTCCTGAAGAGTTGATCACCTTCTTAACATCCAGCATTTCCCTTGTCTGCTTTTGCAACAGCTTCAGAATCTCTTCATTAGAGAAAAGCTGACGAGTGATAACAAAAGGTTCACCTTTGGAGGGAAGAGACAGACTTCCCTAGGCCTCGAGGTGTCAAAGTCATAGAAATTCCCTGGACTAGTCTTGTCTTCTTGCTGTAGGAGGCCAAAAACTCATCACATAACGACAGATCCTCTGGAAGCAATGGAAAGGAAGTAGCCACAAAAGCAGCGAGTCCTACCTTCGTGAGAGGCTCAAAAGTGAGTAGGGAAGAGTAATCCCTACTAACTAATGGGACGTACTGGATAGGGGGAGGAGCGTGAGAAGGCGCCATTCAGATGGTTACACACATACCACAAACACAGACAATCAAGGAGAATGCCTGCAAAGCAACAGACAAAAATCCAAGGATAAGAGAACAACCAAGATAATAAAACGTGACTCGACCAACTAACCCCAAGCAAACCATAGCCTAGAAAAAAAATTCGACATGACCTCTAGACATATGCGACCGAAAGCTTCATGCTATGCATCAAACAAACACCCAGAACCCCGTATCAGGCAATAAAAGAAAAAAACTACACACCGTACCCTTAACCATATCAAAGACAGGAAACCAAAACATCACCACATCCGACACCTATCAAGACTACATCGTTAATAAACCAGTGTTGGACCATGGAAAGAACTCTAATGACTGCGCAAACCCATCCCACGAAATCGGTTCGTTAAAAAGGGGAATTAAGTGCAGTGAGGGGGGATTAATTTAATGAAGGGTTTATTTTAAGAAATTATTAAGAATGGGTGAAGTGTTATTAAGTGATAAACCTTAGCAAGAAAATGGCGGCTCGTTCTTAGAAATTGAATTACCAATTATTAGGTGAAAACGGTGCTTTAATTCGAATCCCTGGTGCGCAGATCGGCGGTCGCAGTATGCTCACGTAGTGAATCCCGGAAGGTCCCCAAGAACAATGAACTCTATCTTTTTGCACAAATTACAATGTAAAAAGCATGAACGACAAGAGCAAGAGACCAATTGGGTTCAATCTCCCCCCATGCCTTATGTGAGCGCTCCATAAAGCATATATTTTATGTATATTTCCGTCTTCATGCTCAATAATAGCCCAATTTACAAAAATATGACAAGCTTTTAGCTTTTGAGTTTGCTTTTACAAAAATAGGAGATAAAGCTAACGGACGGTGCCCAAAGAGTCTGGCACACCCAACACAATGTCCAAATAGAAATAACAAATCCGTGCGCATAGGCGCATACAAAATAATAATAAATAATCGATGCCTCAATAGACATGACAAAATATAGGCGTGGCGCCTATCAAAATATAATCCATAGGTCGAATACTCGCTAGACTCCAATGCTTTCCTCCGCCACTGCTGCTATCTCTACACATCAACTGAAGCATTCACAATCGTTAGTAAAATAATACAATTAAACCGACAAAAGTGAATACCTAGCAGTCTTCAGCTACATAAATAAATCAACTGGTTAGAAATAAATCCTATCCTTAATTTATTACGAGTGTGCACTCTAAACTCATAAACGTTTATTAATTTAATATGTATTTTGCGGAATCACCCGCTATGGAATCACCCATGTACACACTAAATTAATGAAATGCCCGAAAAGGACAGGCGTCCCCATCAACTTCTCGCACAAAGAATCCACTTTGTATATAAGCCCCGGTCATCAAAGTTTACGGAATCCACCGTAAAACCTCACGGAATCCACCATGGAATATGTCTCCTGGCATCATACCCCCGGGGTGGGATAGCAATTGACCTCAATTGCTATTAGCTCAATGTGGAGCTAACAGAGTGGGGAAAGCATTTAAGTCTCTAGCGTGCATCCATTGTGCTTCTTCTACAGGATGGTTCTTAAATTTAACTAGATATCTAGAATACCTTCGGCCAGTTCTAGTGGTCATAAAGTCAGTGTCTAAGATAGCTTCTGGTTCAAGTATTTCAGTCTCTTCCTCTAATAAAGGTGGGTTTTCATAAACAGGATGGACAGGTAATTGGCCTCTAAATGGTCTCAATAAACTAATGTGAAATGTATTGTGAATTCCAATGAGATGGTAATTCTAACTTGAATGCATTATCATTAATTTTATGAATGATTCTAAATGGTCCATAGAATCTAGGAGCTAGTTTGACAACTGGATGTCTATCTACACTTTGCAGTCTACGTTTTTCTATTCTCAGCCAAACATAATCATCAACTTTGAAATTCATAGCTTGTCTTTTCTTATTGGCTTGTTTGGTATATGATTGCTGGGCTTTAGCAATCATATCTTTAACCTCATCAAAAATATTGTTATGCATACTAGCAATATCATCAGCACTCTGAATTCTATTAGACAAAGATGCAACAGGTGTAGATAATCTATATCCATAAATGATTTCAAACGGTGCTTTCTTTGTAGATATGTGCGGTGTATTGTTATATGCAAACTGTAATAAATGCAAATAAGTGTCCCATGTCTAAGGTTTAGAAATAGTATATGCACGTAAAAGATCTAGAATAGTGTTGTTTGTGGCTTCTGTTTGTCCATTAGTTTCTGGATGAAATGCAGATGAGAAATCAATCTTTGTGCCTAGATTAGCAAACAGGGTAATCCAAAAATTGTTACAAAATCTAGAATCACGATATGAAATGATAACTTTTGGCAATCCATGGTTAGTAAAAACAGTTTTCAAAAATAATTGTGCTGCTTGTGATGCTGTTAAAGTTTTCTTACATGGAATGAAATATGCTTGTTTACTAAATCTATCTACAACTGTCCAAATCATATCATGGTTAGATTTAGTATTTGGTAAACCAGTAATGAAATCCATAGAGATTTGTTCCCAAGGTTTAGATGGAATAGACAAAGGCATAAGTAATCCATACTGTTTACCATGATGTCTCTTAACTCTTTGACAAATCAAACATTCAGAAACGAAGTTAGATACATCTGCATCCATATGCGGCCAATAAAAATCTTCAGTTAACATACGTAATGTAGATATGATACCTCTATGACCTTGATATGGGGGACAATGAATTTCATTCAAAACAAAAGATCGGAATGGAATAGTAACACACAGTCTCCTTTCATAAAACATAAATCCATCATTATATGACAATGAATCAACAGGAATGAAATTATTTTGAACTAATTTATTCCAATCAGAATGAAAAGTAATATCCTAGTGATATGTATCTTTCATAGCAATCAAAGAATCAAAAGATATGACAGAAATACTATGAATTGCAGGTCTTCTACTCAATGCATCAGCCACTACGTTTTCTTTTCCAGGTTGGTATTGAATGATAGGATGAAAACTTTGAATGAAGGAAGCCCATTTGATATGACGGTCAGAGATTTGGGGTTGGCTAAGTAAATGTCTAATACTTTGCTGATCGGTCTTTATCATAAATTCTGAACCCATTAAGTAGTGTTTCCACTGTCTTAATGCTTGTACAACTGCTAATAGTTCTTTGTCATATGTGGAATATTTCAGCTCAGAGGGTTTCAGCTTACAACTAGAATATGCTATAGGATGATTGTCTTGCATAAGTACGGCTCCTATTCCTGATTCACTAGCATCGGTCACTACTAGAAAGAATGGTCTATTAAAGTCAAGCAACTATAGAACAGGGGCATTGGTTAATGCATGTTTTAGTAAGTCAAAGGATTTCTGTTGATTTTCGGTCCATTGATAAACTATTCCTTTCTTGAGAAGTTTGGTTAATGGTAAAGCAAGTAATGAAAAATTACGTACAAACTTCCTATAGAAACTAGCAAGACCAAGGAATGAGCGTAACTCAGGCACGTTTTTAGGAACATGCCAATTCAATATTGCATCAATTTTCTTAGGATCAACTTTAATTCCATCAGATGATACAATATGACCTAAATACTCAATTTCTGTCTTAAAGAATTCACTCTTTTCAGGATTTGCATACAGTTGATTTTCTTTCAATAACTGAAAAACTAATGACAAATGCTCATAATGTTCTTTCTCATTTTGACTAAACACCAAAATATCATCAAAGAAAACAATTACACAATATTGATATTTCAAAAAGATACGGTTCATCATTCTACTAAAGGTAGCAGGTGCATTAGTCAATCCGAATGGCATGACTAAGAATTCGTAATGACCAAACTGTGTTCTGAATGCAGTCTTAAATATGTCAGATTTATCTAGCCTCACCTGATGATAACCAGACTTAAGGTCAATTTTACTAAATATAGAAGATCCTTGCAGTTTGTCCATAAGGTCATCAACTCTAGGAATAGGATACCTATTCTTTACAGTGATCTTATTTAAAGCTCGGTAGTCAATACACATACGATAGGTATTATTCTTTTTCTTGACTAACAATACAGGTGCACCAAATGGAAAACTGCTAGGTCGAATTAAACCTCTATTTAGTAATTCCTCAACTTGACTCTGGATTTCTTTTTGCTCTATCTGGTTGTGCCTATATGGTGCTTTGCACGGTGGTTGTGTGCCAGGGATCAAATCTATCTTATGGTCTTCTGGACGTGAAGGAGGTAAACCTGGTGGTAGGTCTTCTGCAAAACAATCCTTAAAATATGCAAGAAATTCTTTATGCCTAGGATGCATATGATTTTCCTTTACTTGCAATTCATTCACCCAAATGAGATATGATTTACTACTCTTGCGTAATGCACGTTTAGCTTGAGTATGCGAAAGCAGTGGAAAAACATTAGATGCATGCATACCATATAATGTAATAGATTTTCCTTGAAAATTAATATTCATTGTGTGTGTGGAATAATCTATATCTGGGTTATGCTGGTGTCGCCAAGGCATACCTAAAATAATGTCACTCGACTGTAATGGAACAACTAAGAAATTTCTTCTTTCAATGTATGAACCAATTTGAATCTCTAAGTCTTGCACTTCTTGTGTACCATTATACCTAGTGCCTAAAAATGTAGCTTTTATGCGATAATGCGTAGGTACAGTCTGTAATTTCAATTCCTTTACCAATTTTGCTGAAATAAAATCATGAGTACTACCGTCATCATGCAAAATAGTCTTTTCCTTTCCATGCACCAAACATTTCATAGTCAATAATGAATGTGGAGTAGGCATACTTGGTAAAGTATCGGAAATAGTAGTGGTGTCGTCCTCATCTTCAGTGAAATCAGGCATATCTTCATGTTCGTCTTCGTCCATGGCTCCAAGATAGTTGATATGAGCTGGTGGCTTCTTTGAATGACAATTTGCTGCTAGATGTCCAGGCTGGTGGCATTTATAGCATACTATTGGCTTGGCTTTGGTTACATTATTTGCAATGGCGGGAAGTCTAGGTACATTTGGATTTGCTTGTGGAATAGGCTTAGGATTTGGATTGACATTGGATGGTAATGCAGGTGGTTTAGCCCAATTCTTGCAGAAAGATGATGAAGAGAAACATCCTGGATTAAATCTTCTAAAATTGGAATTGAATTGTTTAGATCCATAATTACCATTGGCTTGGAATTGCTGTGGTCGTCTGTCTCTACCTCGTAGCTTATCTTCAGTGTCGTGAGCTAGTGAAATGGCGTCTTCAAGAGTAGCAGGCTTGAACATGTTCACTTCAGCGTAGTAATGTCCAAGAAGTCCAGATATATACTTCCGCTTATGTGTCATCTCTGGTACGTCTTCAAGCATGCGTAGCTGGAGGAGTGCATTCCAAAAATGCTCTGTATACTGAGGTATAGGCTCACGATCCCGTTGTTGAAGTAGATCCCATTGCTTGATAGCCTTCTCATGAAATTGCGGTGGAAGGAAATTCTGCATGAACTTCTTCTTTAAATCTTCCCAAGTAGCAGGACATTCTATGCTCTTGCGTACTACAGTCCACCAAAGTGATGCTCTGTCTACCAAATGATTAGTAACACACTTGATTTTATCTTTTTCTGGATAAGTTTCCTCATGGAAATAGTCATCAAACTGACTAATGAATGCTAGAACAGTCTTTCCTTCTCGTATGCCATTGAAAGTGCGAAATTTGAAACTTCGTTTACTTATCTTTGATTCCTTGCGAATGGTTTGAGCTTCAAGGGTGGCGTCGATGGTACTCGAATCAAATCTTCAGCTTGAGGTTCTTCTTTGTCGGTAGACGCGCTTTGTAATTTTGCCAATTGTGCTTGCAATGCTTGCCTAGCCCTTCGTTCTTCTTTCAATTGCATCATGATTAAGTCCAGCTTTTGCTCCATCGTAGGCTCAGGTAGGTCGTCTTCAGCCATAGAATCATCCATAT
The DNA here is from genome assembly GCF_053477565.2 of Lygodium microphyllum. NCBI lineage: Eukaryota > Viridiplantae > Streptophyta > Polypodiopsida > Schizaeales > Lygodiaceae > Lygodium > Lygodium microphyllum. The sequence goes on from NC_141147.1 coordinate 82,170,290, forward strand.
GTGGTTCCGTCATCCTGTAAAACTCAAAAGACCTTTCTCACTCAAAATCAGGTTAGCGAGATGAGCGTAGCTCAAATTCGGGGTTACAAGGCTATGTGTTTTTGGGTATTTCTTTCTCAATCTTCAGAAAATCTGCGATTTTTCCTTCTTCGTATGCTGAAAATACTTCAGCAAACCTGCGTATGGGTAGAATACCTTCCAACGAACAACTTTGCAGTTCGGAGTTTCTGCGCAGGAACAACCCTTCTAAGAGTTTTGAGCACAAGTCAGTTCTGACTCCAGTTGACTAGTCTGACTTGCAGAGTTGCAGACTTAGGTGACTTGCAGAGTTGTAGACTTACAGAACTTAGCCGACTTAGTGAACTTGCAGAACTTGATCACAGTTGACTTGCAGAATTTGATCTCTGAGGCATGGGACCTGGAGTTTGATGACTTGCAGGAGATGACTTGTCTTGTCTGACTTGAGTAGTTTAGCTTAGTGGATTAAGCTTTAAAAAGCTTAATCGTCTGATTTCGTGGGGGAGGGGGGCCGTTTTTTCTCAGGTGGCAAAAAACGCGTGCAGATCCTGATATATCACGATGATAAATTGAAGCTTTGAAGCTTCTTTAAAGCTTAAACTAAGCTTGTGAAGCTTTAATGGTTGAAGATTTGTAATATTTGAATTTTGGAATTTGTAACTTATCTCTCTGTTTGACGACTTGATGATGGAGATGAGGGAGTGGTCCTCCGCCTGTATTACCTGGTCCTTCGCGATCTAATAACAGAAACAGGGGTTCTTAATCGCCAGAAGTCTGCCTGTATCGACGGTTCGCGACGAGATTGACCGTAGAGCCCGATCGTTCCAGGAGCTCTGCCTTCGCACAAGATGGATAGCGATTGGAAGCTCTTGATCTCAGCTCCGCTCTGATACCACTGGTGCGTAGATCGGTCGCAGTATGCTCACGTAGTGAATCCCGGAAGGTCCCCAAGAACAATGAACTCTACCTTTTTGCACAAATTACAATGTAAAAAGCATGAACAACAAGAGCAAGAGACCAATTGGGTTCAATCTCCCCCCATGCCTTGTGTGAGCGCTCCACAAAGCATGTATTTTATGTATATTTCCATCTTCATGCTCAATAATAGCCCAATTTACAAAAATATGACAAGCTTTAGCTTTTGAGTTTGCTTTTACAAAAATAGGAGATAAAGCTAATGGACGGTGCCCAAAGAGTCTGGCACGCCCAGCACAATGTCCAAATAGAAATAACATATCCGTGCGCATAGGCGCATACAAAATAATAATAAATAATCGATGCCTCAATAGACATGACAAAATATAGGCATGGCGCCTATCAAAATATAATCCATAGGTCGAATACTCGCTAGACTCCAATGCTTTCCTCCGCCACTGCTGCTATCTCTACACATCAACTGAAGCATTCACAATCGTTAGTAAAATAATACAATTAAACCGACAAAAGTGAATACCTAGCAGTCTTCAGCTACATAAATAAATCAACTGGTTAGAAATAAATCCTAACCTTAATTTATTACGAGTGCGCACTCTAAACTCATAAGCGTTTATTAATTTAATATGTATTTTGTGGAATCACCCGCTATGGAATCATCCATGTACACACTAAATTAATGAAACGCCCGAAAAGGACAGGCGTCCCCATCAACTTCTCGCACAAAGAATCCACTTTTTGTATGAGCCCCGGTCATCAAAGTTTACGGAATCCACCGTAAAACCTCACGGAATCCACCGTGGCACGGAATCCACCGTGGAATATGCCTCCTGGCATTAATCTCGAACTGTGATACCCAGACTGGGTCTCTAAATGCAAGTTCATTGATTACAAATTAAGGTGATGTGGAGCGCTTTTTTGCCAGCGCGTGCTCTTGTGACGGCTGGTTCATTTTAATTAAAAATTAAAGTGCCTCTGTAGCGCACGTAGCGCATGCTAAGTGAACGGCGGGTTTATTTTAATTAAAAAGAATGGTGTGTTTAGCGCGAATGCGTGTGAAAACTGTGGGTGAATAAATAGGTAATTTTAACAATTAATTTGTGATTAAGGGGGGAATGAAAATAAATAAAGCACATAAAATAAAAACCTGGAAGGGGTGTGTATGTAATGGCCTAAATGCGCACGGAAGAGTCCCCCAAAAGGAGTGAATCCAGTAAAAGAAAAGTAAAGACCACTGACGAAACAACAAAGACAACACCTTAGTGGGTTTGTTGATTGTTATTATTTTTTAGTATTGTATGACGAGTTATTAGTATGCTTTGTGTTTGTGTTGTTGTGTTTTTTATTATTTTTATTTTGTTTTGTTGTGTTTTATTTTTTATTTTTATTTTTTTTAGTTGTAGTTTTTTTTTCAAGTGGTAAGTGTGATATTTGAGGGGTAATATGTGTGGTGGTTGGAGTTATGTGTGGTTGTCTAGATGTGTGTTTTTTAATAAATTGTATGTGGTTGTGTACTTATGTTATTGTTTATTTTCAAAAGGAAGAAGAATTAAAAATGGATATGGGATGAAGGAAAAAGAAAATTTCAGCCACTTAGGAAATATCCACAATTTAGGGTATGAAAATAAGATGGAGATTTTTAGGGTGAAGTGTTGTGTGTTGGTCTTTTTTTTTTCATGGTGTTGAGTTTTTCTTTGGTTTTTTTTTTAAAATATGGGTTCCATGTATGAAAATATTTTAAAGTGAAAAATAAATGGAAAAAGGTCAAGGCGGGTGAGTGGAATTTTTAAGAATTTTTTAGAATTTTTTTGGTATTTTGTACTAATTTTAAATGAATTTTTTACATGTGTTGGTAATTTTGGGATAAATCAGGAAATATTGAATTTTCAGAAATTTTGGGGGTGGAGATTTCCAGCTGACAAATTTCCAAAAATTTGCAAAAAAGCAAAGGGAATTTTTAGAAATTTTCTGAAATTTTATGGAGTGGAAATTAATTTATAAATTAATTAAATCAGGTAAATCAGGAAAATCAGCTTAGTTTGGTAAGTGAGGTCAAAGTAAGTCAGCCAAGTCTTGGTAGTCTTTGTAAATCATGTAAGTCAGATTAAGTCAAGTCAAGTTAATCAAATGGAACTAGGGCAGGTTAGGTTATGCAAAGTCAGGTAAGTCAACTAAGTCAGATTCTAACTAACTGAGGATGGACTAACTAACCTAGGGTTAGTTAGGTTAAGGTAGGTTAGTGGAACTAGGCTAAAGTTAGTTTGACTAAGGTAGGGTTAGTTAGGGGTAACTAACTAGGGGGTGGGGTTAGGTAACTTCAGTTAGGTTAATTAACTAGGGGGTGGGGTTAGTTAACTTAAGTTAGGTTAATTAACTAGGGGGTGGGGTTAGCTAACTTAAGTTAGGTTAATTAACTAGGGGGTGGGGTTAGCTAACTTAAGTTAGGTTAATTAACTAGGGGGTAGGGTTAGCTAACTTAAGTTAGGTTAATTAACTAGGGGGTGGGGTTAGTTAACTTAAGTTAGGTTAATTAACTAGGGGTGGGGTTAGCTAACTTAAGTTAGGTTAATTAACTAGGGGGTGGGGTTAGTTAACTTAAGTTAGGTTAATTAACTAGGGGGTGGGGTTAGTTAACTTAAGTTAGGTTAATTAACTAGGGGGTGGGGTTAGCTAACTTAAGTTAGGTTAATTAACTAGGATTAATTAAAGGAAAAAAAAACTAACTGACCTGCAGTGAAAGGGAAGGAGGAGGAGGAGGAGGAGGAGAGGGGCGGCGACGGCGGCGGATCAGGGACGGAGTCGGCGGCGCTGCGGCGGCCGCGACGGCTGCGGCGAGGACGACTGGCGGCGGCGCTGCGGCGTCGAGGACGACTGGTGCTGGAGCGCACTGCAGGGGCGCAGGCTGGAGCAGGAGGCGCCGACGTGGAGCAGGACGGACATGCAGGCGGAAAAGGGCGAAATGGAGGAGGCAGTGGAGGGAGGGCAGAGGAGGGAAGGAAGGAGGAGGGGTGCCGAGCGGGGAGGGAGGAGGCGCTAGAGGGTGGAGGGAGAAGAAGGGGAGAGGGCGATGGAGGCAGGAGAGGGCGGAGAAGCAGAAGAGGGCGAAGGGGCTGCATGAGGCGGAGGGAGGAAGAGAGGGAGGAAGCAATGGAGGAAGAAGGGACAGCAGGTGGGGGAGATGGGGGGTAGGATCGGGGAGAGAGAAAGAGGGGTAGGAGAGAGAAAGAAGAAGAAGAAGAAGAAGAAGAAGAAGAGAGAGGAAAGAGAGAGAGAGGGATGGTGGTTGGGATTCGGTGGGGGGAGAGGGTGTCCGTTGGGGGGAGGGGTGTGTTAAAATAAAATTTTTAAAAAATAAATAATTAATTAATTAAAAGAAAAAAAAGAGGGAAAGGTGAGACGCCCATGTCCCGCGCGCATGCGCGGGGCGGGGGTAAAAAAATTTGCGGTAACGGGAGGGAAAGGGCGCCTGGATGTGGGGACGGAGCACGCGGACACGACCGGGGCGCGTTAAAATGCGTAAAATTGAAAAAGGGTGCGTTCACGCGCGTGACGGAGCGCGTAAAAACTCATAAAAATAAAGAAAATTTAATAACTCCCAATCCGGATGTCAAAACGAAATGACGTAAAAACAGAAAGTGGGCAAGACGGCAAGGGGAAGACAGGAAAAATATGCAACGGAGGTTCCGGGAGGGGTAAAGGGCGGTCACGTGCAAAAACACAAAAAACGGATCAAAAAACCGCAATTAAAAATTAATATCGGAAGATCCGTGCATCGGAATGAGGTGTACAAAAAAGGAAAACTGTGCAGAAAGACGTGCCCGACAATCCTATCACATCAAAACATAGTTCCGACTGAGATAAGACATGTTCATGTGGGAAAAACCCAAAAAACAAACCTAGAAATGGGATCGAAAATTAATATTGGATGAATCGTTCGCCGGAATGACATGCAGTAAGAAGGAAAAATCTCTTAGGAAGGATTGGCACAGGGATGTCATGTTAAACCGCAGTTCCGGTGGAAGTAGAAGGGGTTCATATGCTAAAAACACCAAAAATACACCCGAAAACTCATTGAAAAATCAATAATAAAAAATCCAGAAGGCAAAAGAGGGTGGAGGGAAGAGGAAAAAGGTAGGGGAAGACACAAGGGACACGGCTATCAAATCAAATTGGAATTTCGATGCAAAGAGGGCAGGTTCACCTGGAAAAATGTCAAAAAGACGCACGAAAAAGTCTTAAAAAACCGGAAAATTAATATTGGACAAACCGTGTATCGGAATGACTCGGAGTAAGAAGGAAAAATGTCAGGGGGAAAGTGGTTGTCAAGGCTATGATGTCAGATCACAGTTCTGAAGCAAGAAAAGTGCATTCATATGGAAAACCGGCTAATTTGTAAAAAATGCTTCAAAAATTAATAACTCAAAAACCGTGTACCGGAACAGGGGTAGGTAAAAATAAAAAAAGGTCAATTCAAAGGGAGGAATAGGGCTATAAGGTTGGATTTGGACTTCGGTGAATGTAGGATATATTCACATGGCAGGATCTCAAAATCAAGGAATGAAGAAAAACTGCAAGGGAACAGCCCCAAGGGCGGGTGGAAAATGAACTGTTGGGTGGGAAGGGACCCCATCAGGGTAACAGCAAGTCATGGCATACATGCATAAGCAGGTTGAGGCATATGCAGAAGGGTATGCAATGTAGACGCGCAGGGACGCGTCCCCACGCTTATGACCTTAACGGATAGGGTCAACCGAGCAACAGGGACCTAGGACCACGCCACAGACCATCCACTAACGTCCCCACACTTAAAACATGAATGTCACTAAGAAACAAAAGTTGTAGGGTTAGAAAAACTTGGCCCATTTTGTGAAGGATCAAGGTTGATTGTCAATAACACGTCCTGTATTGTTGTCGGCTGCTGCTGGAGGTACCAAGGCATCTACTCGGCACATGTCCATCATGGCAGGGACCACGCGGCAGCACCTAGGGAGGTAGCTGATAGAAGGAATCGCAGGAAATTTGTCGATGATAAGGGATATTGCACTCAACTCACAATCACTCATAGGGAATGAAAGAACAGTCACTCGCCCCATGACTAATAGCACTCGAGGAAGAATGATTGAAACCCATATCTCATACCCGGTTTAGAAATCAACAAGGGAGAATGGTGTAGAAGGAGTATGCCAGGGTGCACAGTTGATGGTGCATTAGTGCGTCCAACCTATCTGGTAGAAGTGCAAAGAGGAAGGCAAGGGAGCCTTACAGTGCAGTGTACAGAACAGGGTGATGTGTCTTGTGATGACAGTAGAGACCCGTCCCATGGGTGCATAAGGAAACGGGAACATACTTGACTCCAAGTATCGTAACGTCCCTCAATCTCACCTCTCAGTAATTGATTGAAGAAACTCCAGTCACACTCAGCCCACCCTCTGTCTCACTCTCTGTTGATAGTTACAGGAGGGCAGCCATGTCCTGAAACCCATTGATGAAATCCTCACGGTCACTTGTGCAAAGGTTGTATGCCTTGTGCACATTTGATGGTGCAACTGTGCATCCCGCCCTGTGCCGGCATACAGTGCGAGAAGGAAGGCCAGGGAGCCTTATAGTGCAGTGCACAAAAACAAATTGTGCTTTGTGCATTGAGAGGCCCGTCCCGTGCGTGCAACACTTCATTCACACTACTCACCTCTCATTTGATTTGAAGGGAAAAGACTGGTCTCTCGGCCCACCCTCTATCTCACTCTCTGTGGATAGTTACAGAGGGCAACCCATACTCACGTTCCCATCCGGTTAGGATGAAAGCTCACATCACTCGATTATTGTCGATGAAGATCGCGTCATCAGTTGTTGAAGAGGCGTACCCAGGGAGGTAGCCATCAAATCAAACATTGTGTTGGATAGGACATGTCGTCTGCTAAAGGACAGTTAGACACTTTGCAGAGAGACCCAGGACACAGCGTACCAAGGGAGGTAGCTTCGGAATTGGATCTTGGGGATATCAATTAATGAATCCACTTTCTGGACTGCTGGGTGTTGCCACCTTTTCCATAGCCAGCTTCTCGCCCGAGGGCCACCTTTTCTTGGAACGAGGCCTGCTATGACAAGGAATTGCTTCCTTTTCTCTCATAACAGATTTGTTTTTCTTATCTTGTTTTTTTTTCTTCTTTTTTTTAATTTGTTGTTTATTTTCCCCTATTCCCGAGGGTGTTTCCACCTTTTCTCGAAGAATAGGTCAGCATGACAGGGACCTAAGTCCTTTTCTCCCATGACCGATATGTATATTTTTTTTCTTTTTTTTTCTCTCTTTTGTTTTTTTTTTTCTCTTCGAATTAAACAAGGGAATGGTAGAAAGACCATTTGTCAGAACCCACCTCGCCACTGTCGCTGGTGGAAAATAGAGGATAAGAGATCAAGGCTGGAAGGGGGGTTTGAGGGGACAGAGGGTTGTGTCCACTTCATCAGGAGTGGCTGAAGAACGGCTATCAGAAGTAGCATCATAAGAAGTACAGTGCCACGCCAACGGGGGAAATGATCAAGTGACCATGATTGTCAGGATCCCCAAGGACGGAAGTACTTCTTCAGGCGATATCCATTGATCAGAAAGGGATCATCAGAGGCATCAACGGTCTGCACTTGGACAGAGCCATTAGGGTTGACGGCAAGTACCTTATATGGGCCTATCCACCATTGTTGGAGCTTGCCAGGAAACTTGCCAAATCGTGAATCATAGGCTAGGACCAAATCACCTTCTTTGAACTCCTTGTGCTTGATGAAGTTGTCATGGTAAGCCTTGCGTCGAGCTTGCGTGGTTTCCATGCACTGTAGAGCCATCCTATGAATTTCGTCCAAACATTCCAGGTGCAGGAGACGGCATTGCAGTGAATCATCGTCCCCGAAACGCTCTTTGATAGCCACTCTCAAAGAGGGTAGTTCTAGTTCAACAGAGAAAACAGCTTCTGTACCATACACCAACTGGAAGGGTGTCTATCCTATTGCGGCTTTATGGGAGGTTCTGTACGCCCAGAGGGCCTCTGTAAGTCAATCGTCCCAATCATGACGATGTGCGGCAATTGTTCTTGTCAGAATCGAGCAGAGGATGCAATTCGTGACTTCGACTTGGCCGTTGGCTTTGGGGTAATAAGGAGTGGACTTGCGATGGCGGATCTTATACAACTCTGTCAACTCTTCCATGACTTTATTAAGGAAATGAGTACCTCTGTCACTTACCAGCTCTAAGGGACTGCCAAAACAGGTAATGATATTCTCGTAGATGAACAGGGCCATGCTATTACCATCGTCCCGCTTTAGGGCTTTAGCTTCACACCACTTTGTGACATAATCCATTCATACGAGGATGTATCGGTTCTGTTTCCTTCTGGTGGGAGGGTCGATTGGGCCTATGAAGTCAATGCCCCACTTCTCAAACGGCTTTAAGGGAAGGATAGGTTGCAGTGGCATGGCACTTGTCTTGGTAGGTTTCCCCATTCTCTGACAAGCATCACATCTTTTACAGTAATCATAGGCATCCTTATGAATGGTAGGCCATCGGTAACCTACTAGCAGAGCCTTCCTGGCTGTAGCTTCTCCTGCAAAGTGACCTCCACATGGCTCGTCATGGCAAGCCTTCAAAACAATCCCAATCTCATCTCCTGCAATACATCTTCTAAGCACTTCATCTTTGCCTTTCTTATACAGTGCACCACCTAGCAGGGTGTAGGGGGTTGATTCTAACATAAGCTTCTTCCTTTCCCGACTAGAGATACCATGAGGGTACTGTTGGGTTGCCAGCAGATTGGCAATGTCTGCATACTAGGGAGTTACAGTTTCTACCAAGAATAGGGAAGCATCAGGGAGGTCTGGGTCATCCTGCTCCTCGTCTGCAGTTTGTGGGATACGCGACAGATGATCAGCCAGAACATGGGAACGACCAGGCTTGGTAATCACCTCAAAGTCGAACTCCTGAAATAGAAGGAGCCGTCTCATCATTCGTCCTTTCACATCTGCTTGGTTCATCAGGAAGGACAGGGCCTCATGATCCACATAAAATTTAAAGTGGGTGGACAGGAGGTAATGGCGAAACTTCTCTAGGGCAAACACCATTGCCAAGCACTCTAGCTCTGTCATTGTATAGTTCCGTTCCCTATCAGTGACTTTTTGGCTTGCATAATAGATCGGTTGATCAGCTTCGAGGAACCCTTTTGGCAGAGGACAGCACCTAAGCCTTCAATAGATGCATCAGTGTGTACATGGAACTCCTTCGTCCAATCAGGAGGTTGCAGAATGGGTGCCTCAATCAGACACTGCTTCAGAGTGTGGAAGGCTTTGTCACATTCTTCTGTCCAAGTAAACTCTGCATCTTTCCTCAGAAGCTTGTGCAAGGAGGTTGCCTTTGTTGCAAAATGGGCTATGAATCTTATGTAGTAACCCACATGGCCTAGGAATCCCCTCAACTGTTTGAGGTTGGTGGGTGCTGTCAGAGCTGCAATCTTTTCGATCTTTGCAGGGTCTGTTGATATCCCTTGTGCAGAGACAATGTGGCCCAACAGAACTCCAGAAGAGACCCCAAAAATGCATTTGTCGGGGTTGAGGGAAATCCCATACCCCCGGGATCGGTCAAAGCATTGTTCCAGGTGTCCCCAGTGTTCATGGATCAAACTATAGACACAGAAATCATCCAAATATACCTCAATAAAGTCGTGCAAATGATTCTGAAATGCGGTCATCATGACTCGCTAGAAAGTAGCAGGGGCATTGCAGAGCCCAAACGGCATCACTCGGTAAGCGTAGGTCCCCCATTCTATGGTGAAGGTTGTTTTGGACTGGTCTTCTTCTGCTATTTGCACTTGGTTGTATCCGCTGAATCCATCCAGAAGGGAATAAAGCTCATGTCATGCCACTGTGTCCAATAGTTGGTCTGTGAAAGGGATAGGAAAGTGATCCTTCTTGGTCTTGGAATTGAGCTTGCGGAAGTCCACACAAATTCGCAATTTGCCATTCTTCTTGGGTACAACCACGATGGGTGAAACCCATTCACTATTTGCCACTCGATAGATAAACTCGACTTCCAGAAGCTTCAGCAGCTCCACTTTCACCAATGTAGAATAATTCGGGTTCATTCGCCTCTGTCGTTGCCGTACTGGCTTGGCATCAGGCTCCAAGTCAATATGATGTTGACATATTGTGGGATCAATCCCCTTTAGGTCTTTGTAGGACCACGCAAACACGTCCAAATTCTCTTTCAACAAGTTGTACAAGGTTGACAACTCCTCTTCTGGGAGGCTGCTACCCACCTTCAAGTGGCGTTCAGTGCCTTCTACATCCACAAAGGTTAACTGCCTTTCACCTTCTACTTCACGGATGAAGGTCCCACGGACTGCTTCTGGATACAGATCCGACTCCTTCAAGGGAGTGATGTCCTCTTCTGACATCCCACTAGAACCAACTTCTTCTTTTGGTGGAGACTTAGGTTGCTCCTTAAGATGTTGAAATGGGATTAGAGCCGTTTTGGGTTTGGTTTCAAAATTAATTACCTCTTGGCTTGAAGACTCCTCTTCTGAAGATGACACATCCAGGAACGTCACATAATAGGGACCCTCTGATTTCTGTTGGATTTGTGGGACTGGTGCTTGTTGGCATGGTGCATCATCATCATCTTTTCTTGGCAAAGATGGGTTAGGACGGCATGAGCCACTGCTGAAAGACGGCTTGTTCTTCTTAATCCATTTCTTATAAAGATTTTGCATATGAGAAGATCCATTTACCAGACCAAATGGTACCATTGCCATTCTGTCCCATAGCATGATCTCGTCTGCTTCTTCTGCTTCTGAAACTTCTTCCCCAAATGCATCCTCTTCGAATGGGATAGATTCTTCTAGCTCACTTTCATAACCGTCTTCGTCCATATCATATCCATCCTCTTCTGTCTCTGCTTCTGCTTCTGCTTCTGCTTTTGCTTCTGCTTCTGCTTCTGCTTCTGTCTCTGTCTCTGTCTCTGTCTCTGTTTCTGTAGGAGCTCTGTAAGAGAAGAACAGGTTCTCTATTTCATCTTCTGCCTATGTCTCTGCTTCTGCTATGGCCATGTAACAGGGAGAGCAGTACATCCATGCTTCTATCTCACTGCCAGAAGTGATTTCAGAAGTCATTCCTGGTTCAGGCAGGAAGTATTCTCCCATTGACAATGGCTTTGCATCTTTTGGGAGTTGGCTTATAGTATCCACTCTTAAGGAACGTGCCACTGTTTTCTTGGGAAGGATCTGTTTGACAGCATCTTCGTCTGCTGATGTTCCATCTGTAGCCTCATTAGGGGAGTCAGAAGATAATTCCAAGGAGGTGGATCCATGTCCTTTTTGAGAACCATATAGCTTCAGCACCACTTTATTGGGTCCTCTACCCAAGGTCAAGGTTCCTTTGAACCAATCCGTCCTTGCTCGGGCTTCAAAAAGCCATGGTCTACCCAGTAACAGAGGGTAGGATGTACCATAAGAGTTTGGCTTCACCACCAGATAGGTTAGCCAATAATCTTTTCCAGCCACTGTAGTCTTCACATATGGGAGGATGCCCAAAGGCTTGATTCTGCTCTGATCCGCAAGTTTGATAAGCCATTGGGTTGGTTGCACACCTTGTAAGCCTAGATCCTTCATTGTCACATCCATCATAATGTTCACTGATGAACCACCATCAATCAGTGCATTTGCAATAAAGCAACCTTCTATCCGCACGCCAGTCTCTGGAGTACCCGGATCTAGGAAGGCGTTAGCCACATCCACTTCTTTGACAGGCTCTGGAGCTTTATTGGATTTTATTGCTGTTGAGGGAGCAATCCTTAATCCACGTCTTCTTGTCAGTATACTTTTGAATCTTTTTCGGCAACTGGGAGACAACATCAATAATTGTCGGAATGTAAGGTTTGGTTTAAAGGTATCTAGATCTCTGACCAGATCGTATTCCTTAATAGGATCCACTGGCTTTTCTAACCGGTTAGGGAATGGGGCAACACCCATTTTCATTTTCCCTCTTTCTTCCAACAGAGGTATCATGGGAACTTCTTCTGTCACTTGTGGCACTTCCTCCTCTTCTACCTCCTGGACCTCTGGTCCCGTCTCTGTAACTCTCTGTGGCGCTGTAGGGCTCTGTACGGCACTGTCAGGCTCTGTTCTGTTCTATTCTTCTAGTGGAAGATTGAACTTCACTGTTCTGGCAGAAGGATTATTTTCTTTCTGGATAGGTGGTTCCTTCTTCTTTGCACGTGTGATGGCAGCAACTTCCAATTCCACTAAATTGGAGGTAGGCTCTTGGGCCTTGGCCGAACTATTAGTAGCACTATTTTTCATTGGGGCTGGGCTTGGACAGTCTTTTGCAGTGTGGCCTTCTCCTTTGCATCGACTGCATAAGGGCTTGTAATCCACTAACCTTCTGGGATTTGGATAATTTGGTGAGATGTGTCCCTTTTCTCCACATCTATAACACTCCACTTCTGATCTCTGACCACCACCAGATTGTCTTCCTCTGTAACTTTGAGAGGGAAACCTTCTTGGACCGAAATTAGGACCAAACTCTCTAGGCTTGGGTCCAATATCCTGTGTTGTCATTTTGGATTCCAGCACGTTAAATCTTGCGTCTTCTTCCTTCCTTCTCCTATCATGCATCTCCTTCAGAGAGCAAATATCCTCTGTATGGTTCTTCCGCAAACAGTAGGAATAGAAGGATCGAGGAATGGTTGGTTTTCGTGTACATTCAGTGGCTAAATGGCCTGCTTGATGACACTTACCACACCAAGTATTTGACCGCATTACATCTCTTCCTGCTCTTGCAACGTTGGATATGCTAGCGGTATTCACTTTCAGCGTCTATAGCTGCTCTGTAATCACATCCATCAGCTCCTTTTTTATATTTGCAACTGAGTTAGATAAGTAATCCTTCAAGATTTCTCCTCCTGAGGTATTGGCAGTAGGGTTTTGAGGAGTCTCTGTAATCACTGCATAAACAGGTTGGGCTGGTGCAGAGGAATCTCTGTTCTGGTTCTGATTCAGAGCTCCTGTTTGAACTGTTGGCTGTTGACTCCAGTTGGTAGGATTCCACTGTTGTTGCTGATTTGGCATTGAGGAAATTGGTTGGGACCATTGTTGTTGTGGTTGAACCATCATTTGAGGCATGGATTGTGGCCACTGTGGATTTGGTGCACTGTACTGTGATACTGGGGGCATTTGTTGGTAGGGGTAGGGAACAGTCCCTAGGACTGCATTTGGTGGATACATCATTCCTGGCATCAGAGGAGGTAGGACTCCTCTTCCTGGATTCATCACTAATCTAGCTTCCACTTCATCGTACAGCCTTGCACCTTCTGTTGCAGCTTGCAGTGTGGCTGGTCTTTGCAGTTTCACAAACTTACGGACTTCTGGTTGTAATCCTCTGAGAAACACCCCCTTCTGAACGCCATCATCTAAATTATGGTTAGTCCATCTCTTTAGGATGGATTCCATTTGTGAGACATAAGCTTCCACTCTTTCTCCAGAGGACTGACTTAGGTTCATAAATTCCTCTCGCATCCGCTCTTCAAAACCTTCACGCCTGAATTTAGTGAGGAAGGCCAACTTCAGGTCGTCCCATGTGCCAAAAGTTCCTGCTGCTTGTCTCTCATACCACTGAAACGCCGCGGCCTTGAAAGTGGCGGGGAATATTGCTAGCCAATGCTCAGGGGTTCTGGCATTGTTAGCCACACATGCTACCATAAACTCTGCTACATGAAGATCGGGGTCTTCATTGTACTCTCCCTTAAAAACTGGCAATGGAACTACATTCACTGGCCTGTCATCAATATTTCCAGGACGGATCTGGCTTGGAAGTGGACCTCCGGCAGGAGGAGGAAGGGCTTGATGTGCCATTGGGACTTCTGTAAAGAGTTCCGCAAGGGCGTCAAAGGCGGCTTCCACTGCAAGCTCGTTCTCAACCTTGATTTTTACTTTCTCTCTTCTCGCGTACCTCTGGACTCGTTCTAACGCTTGTCTCTTTATTGCGTCATTCATCAGGGGGTTGGCTCCACTATGTTGTTAGTGCTCCACAAAGGGTTAACAGAAGGCTTCAGTCTCTGGAGGACTGTATTGCCAACATTTCTTCTACTTCTTCCTTTTCAATGTCTCTGAATTCTGCTTTCATGCCACTGCACAGAGGAAGGTATTCGGTTCTGAAGGTGTCAAAATGCATATGTCTAAGCATTGTGATGGTACCATCATCATAGTAATGCCAGCTTCTGATGGTTTCAACAGTGTAGGTTGTAAAGAACACTCTGTCTACCAACTTCCAGTGGGTTGCTAATTGAACAAACAGAAGATTATCAGTACACCAAGCATCCCATGTATCTTGCTGTTGAGCATCCACGAACAAATTCCAACTCTTTTCCTTCTTGTCTTTGCGAACCTCTACAGACCAAGACTCCTGAAGCTTCTTCACAATCTCCCACTTGATGTTGTCTGGAAGCTTCTCAATGAATGCCAAATCTTCCATGGATGGTCATTCTCTCTGTTTCTGCTCTTCAGTTTATTCCCAAACAATTTGCCACCAAGATGCAAGTTTCTGCTGCTTCAACAGGAAGAGGAAACTGTCCACCACATAGAGCATGCATCATGATGGTGATGTGTTTTCGCCATTGTGGGATGAACTTCTTGTGGAAAGTGGCTTTGATTATGAGGAATTCCAACTCTTCAGTGGAAGAAGGAACTTTACAAACATCCATTGAATTTTTCTCTTCTTGGCAATGCCATTTCCTTCATTTTCAGCCTCTTCTGGTGCTTGTTGATGGCAAGTTTCCCCGGCTGCGCACCAAAAACATGGGGCCCCAAGAGGAACACCAAGGAAGAGGAAATTCTATTGCAAGAAAATCTATCTTGTAACATCAACAAGCTTGTTTATTATGTTTCATATAATCACAATGAAGAAAAGAACACCAGGCACAACAAATCTTCATGCAGCATCATGTAGATCTTCCACGGATTTGATAGAATCAACCATATTCTTCAACATCTTCATAAAATCCATCAATAGAACAAAGAAAGCAAAGAATACACATTTGAATGGAAATACATCACATAGTATTCATCTTCAATATCTTCATAGTCTTCTCTCTCAATCTCTCATATACAATCACTCTGGTTGAGGAGAATTGGCTATCTCTGACTCTCTCTCTCTCTCTCTCTCTCTCTCTATCAATAATACATCATATCCTCACTACAATCTCTCAAAATCACTCTCAATAATCCTTCTTAGGTCGTGGATACCCCTCCCAAGAGGTATGTCTGATATGAAGAGCCACCAGAGCCACTACAGTGTCTTTTCATAGCTCACTACTGTCACTTCACTCTAGTCTTCACTTGAGTCTTCAACAGCTACTTCTTTCACTTCTTTCAGCTCTTTTGCACTTGTATTCACCTCTTTCCAAGGCTAGAAAACTTTCCCAAGCAACACTCTCATCCATCAGAACACATATAGAAGCATACAGAACAGTCACAGTACAGAACAGAACAGAACAGAAACAGAGGCTCTACAGAAGACCTACAGAAGGTTACAGAAGGTCATCAAAACCACATAACTCATCCTCAAACCATTCCAAACTCTCACAAACCATTCAATAAGCTTTCACAAGATCTCAATCTTCATCAATCAATACTCCATCCCTCCTTACAGAAGACAATCAGAACAAAACAGAACAAAACAGAAGGTATACAGAACCAATCAGAATCTATCAAAACATCACAGAACCACTAATAAACATCATGAACTTCCAAAACACAATCAATATCATCCAAAACACTCTCAAACCACTTCTAAACCAATCAATCATCTCATAAAATCAACCATTCAACTCGCAAAAACAACAAAAATCAGCCAAAAAACAAGTCATTTCAACACTCAACAGATCTGTAATCAGTTCTGAACTGCTGTGAAAATGAATGGATAGCATGCATTCAGTCATTATTGACATACAAAAGCCTTGTACTCTACTCAGAAGGCATCTTTGAAGCACAAGAATGTGCCAAAGCATGTATACATTGGATCAAATGTCTTGGAGCTGAGATTTCTTGCTCAAAACACTCAGATTTGAAAATCATTGACAGGCTGAAAATTGTCATACATAGTGAATAGCAAGCATTGTATCTTGCTGAAGCAATACATGTCACCTTGGAGCTTTTATCACCTATATGAACTGACATATGCATGCTGAATGTATGGAGAATTGTGGAAAGCATTGGATGTTGCTAAATACTCAGATCTGGACCTAAAATAATTGCTTTGATAGTGCTTGGGCTGGTTATGAACAGTCATGTATTCCTTGACAGTGATTAATGAAGACAGGTTGTCTATGCCTACCCAAATGCTCATGTATTAAACCCCTCACTTCAAAGTGAATGTATGACATGATTTGAAGAATTTTTGGAGCTGCTTAAAGCTTGTTATATTGATTTTTGGTTGACTGCAACCTGCAACCAAACTAGTTGACATTTGTACTTGCTGGTTATGCACTGCTTTGTGCTTCTATGCCTATGTATGGCTTGACACATGTACTAGCAGCCATCTGGGAAGTTTTGGGACATGTATGACATGTATGCATGTTGTTTTTAGACTTGAATTTGTTGTTGGTTATACACAGTCTACAGTTTTCAGATTGCATCTTTGGTCCCTGGCAGTGAGGTTGCAGGAGTTTAAATTGAAGCAAATACATAGCATATGTATTGACCGTTCTACCTACGGGTTAGACCATTTGTTTTGGGACCTTTTTGGGTTATCAGTGGGCTGAAATACCCTGGTTTTTTACTGCAATTAGTTGCAGAAAACTGTCATAAACAGTTGTGGACTGAACTTTGTCAGTCATACTTATTGGTTTGCAGGTAGTTAAACATCTGACAGAGAGTCTATTGCATCATGGCTAATGCACATGGGACTGATAATATCACTCAGATAGTTGGAGATAAGTTAGACAACAAGAACTTGGCATTATGGAAATTCAGAATGAAGAACTTTTTAGTTGGCAAGGGTTATTGGGATCTATATACAGGAGATGAGGCTGCTCCTGAATTGCCTGCAATGAATCCAACTAATGAACAGAAAAGAGCTCATAGGCTATGGAATGAGAGAGCATGCAAGGTGATGCATTGGTTTTCTCTATGTATATCTGATGCTATGGTAATTCAAATCACTGGATGTGAGACTCCGAAGGATGCTTGGGACATACTGATGAAAAATTATGGAACCATGACACATGCACAAAAGATCCAGTTGAAACAGCAGTTCAACAACATGTCTAGGAATGGCAGGAGCATCCAGGTGTATACCACAGAGATTAAGACCATAGCTGATCAACTTGCTACCATTGGCTCAAGTGTATCAGAAGATGATATGATTGATGTTGCCTTGAATGGATTAGGGAAAGAGTACAAAGCTTTTGACACATCCATTTCTGTTAGAGAAGAGCCCCCTACCTGGGAAGAGCTAGTTGCTTTGTTGGTGCATGAGGAGGTCAAGCTTGGTTTGAATACAGGTTCTAGTGTATCTCAGAGTAGAGACACTATGTTATACTCTAGCCAGCGTGGCAGAGGATTTAGAGGTTGTGGTTCATTTCGAGGTCGTGGTGACACTCGTAATGCTTATGGACAGCAGCAGCAACAGCAGGGTAATTGGCATGGTGCAAATACACAAGGCCAGCTAGCGGGTTTAGAGACAGGGGGAGATCACCCCAAGGTAGAGGTGGTGGATCTGGTTCATGGAAGTCATCTGATCAGTCCAACAGGGACAAGGATTGCCATTATTGTGGCAAGTATGGGCACATTGCAAAGGATTGCTACAAGAAGCAGGGAGATAAGAAAGCAAAGGGCAGACAGCATGGGCACTATGCATCTTCCAGTGTGCTCATGATGAGCAAGTTGATAGACTATTTGCCATGTAGCATGTATCCAAAAATGCATCGAGACATAATAGAGATGATAGATGGTACATTGACTCTGGAGCATCGAACCACATGACACCGCATGGAGAGTGGTTTGATGAGATGCATGCAGGTACACATGGACATGTATGTACTAGGGATGACACCCAACATGACATAAAGCATAAAGGGATTGTTCCTCTCATGATGCCTGATGGCAAGAAGAAAGGCCTGCATGATGTATTACATGTACGGACCATAACAAAGAATCTTTTGTCTGTGGGTCAAATGGCAGAACAGAATCTGCAAGTAAGATTTAACAAAGATGGATGTTTCATTGAGGAGTATGGAAATGGCTGCAAGCTAATTGCCAAGGGCAAAAGAGATGGTAGGATGTTTACTTTGGATGCGACCATTCCGGGACTTAAGGCAGCCATGTTTGCTCATGATGAGAGTGCCATTCGGGATGTAGAGATTTGGCACAAGCGGATTGGACATGTCAATGTACAAAAGCTGAAATCTATGTAGCAGAAGGATGTAGTACTTGGATTACCTAAATTCAAGTATAATGACTTTGGTCATGTATACCTTGCATGTCAATTTGGGAAGCAGGCACGGTTTCTGTTCATGAGACATGTAAAAAATAGCATTAGGCCTTTACAGTTGGTGCACTCTGATGTCTGGGGTCCTTCACATAATGCTTCATTTGGAGGTGCACGGTATTATGTCTCATTTATCGATGATTTCAGCAGTACTTGGCTTTATATTTTGAAGCATAAAGATGATGTGTTTGATGCATTCAAAGATTTCAAGAATCATGCAGAGAATGAGTTGGGTTGCTACATATCATGTTTGAGATCAAATGGAGGAGGTGAATATGTCTCTAATTACTTTGACAGGTATCTTGCTAAATATGGGATTAGAAGGCAGCTTACTTGCAGCTATAC
This sequence comes from Lygodium microphyllum, assembly GCF_053477565.2. Taxonomy (NCBI): domain Eukaryota; kingdom Viridiplantae; phylum Streptophyta; class Polypodiopsida; order Schizaeales; family Lygodiaceae; genus Lygodium; species Lygodium microphyllum. The sequence goes on from NC_141147.1 coordinate 82,189,100, forward strand.
ACTGCACCAAAATGGTGTTGCAGAGAGAAAAAATAGGGTCCTGATGGAATCAGCTAGAGCTATGGTGAATGAGAAATGCTTGCCAAATGGTTATTGGGCTGAAGCAGTGATGACTGTTGTCTATGTGCTGAATCGAACCCCTACAGTAGGGATTCATGATGTCACTCCATATGAGAGGCTATATGGTCATAAACCTGATATTTTGCACTTGAAGGTATTTGGTAAAATTGCATATGTGCATATACCAGATGAAAAGAGGAAGAAATTGGATCCTAAGGTAGTGAAGAGTGTGTTTCTGGGATATGCACAGGAACGAAAAGCTTATAAGTGTTATGTACCTTCTACGCATGAGACACTCATAAGCAGAGATGTGGTATTTGATGAGTTAGCATCCTGGTATGGGAATCCTGTTGCAGTGCGTACTGATGGCTCACCCAGTATGAGTCATGCTGAAAATACTCCTGTAGAGAGTACTTCCATAAGTGGTCAAATAGGTGATGTATCATCTACAGTGAGTCCTTGGACAGGACGATTGCGTAGTCACACTACTACATCCACTGACACGAATATGTCAATGAGGGGGAGAGCAGATAAGGGAAAAGAAAAGGTTTTTGAAGATGTAACAGGTCCGCTCGCTGTAGGTTATGAGTCATCTAGAAGTGACAGCTTAGACAGTGAATTCGGGATTCCATCTGTTATGACGCCACGTGCTAGGCAGAGTCGTTATGTGCCGCCTCATGAGAGGCAAGCTCATAGTGAGCCACAGCTCAAGAGATCAGAGAGGGTCAGAGGACCTGTTGATAGATACACTTACACTGAATATTCAAACCCGTCATTATGCTTATATGACGAAAGTAACAGGTTTTAGAGAACCAAGTAAGTTTGATGAGGCAGTTGCAAATGAGGATTGGCGTGCTGCTATGGATGAGGAATATTCAGCTTTGGCTGAAAATGGCACATGGGATTTAGTACAGTTGCCTAAGGGCAAAACACCTATTGGCTGCAAGTGGGTATATAAGGTAAAATGTAAATCAGATGGATCATTGGAAAGATACAAGGCCAGGCTGGTTGCAAAAGGGTATGCGCAACAGTATGGTCTTGACTATGAGGAGACTTTCAGTCCTGTAGCAAACATGGCTACAGTTAGAACTGTGATTGCTTTGGAAGAAGCTAGAGGCTGGAAACTATGGCAGATGGACGTAAATAATGCTTTTTTGAATGGAGAGCTACAAGAAGAAGTTTACATGAAACATCCTGAAGGCTATGTGCATCCAAAATTTCTAGCACATGTATGCCGGTTGAAAAAGGCATTATATGGGCTGAAATAGGCACCCAGAGCATGGAATGCTCACATCATCAATTATTTGCAGCAACATGGTTTCCAATTGGGTGATGTTGATCATAGTTCGTTTGTGAAGAAGACAGATCGTGGCTGTGTATTCTTAGTTGTCTATGTTGATGACTTGATCATTACAGGAGATGATGAAAGCGGGATTGCTGAGGTAAAGACATGTTTATAGGCTGAGTTTAAGGTCAAGGACCTAGGAGAGTTGAAATATTTTTTGGGGATTGAGGTTGTCTCTACACCTCAAGGCATATGGCTGCTACAGAAGCAGTATGCTCAGGACATGTTACAGAAATATGGTATGGCTGATTGCAAGCCTATGGATATGCCTTTAGAGCAGAATGTCAAGCTGCAGATTGATGTTGGGATAGAGATTGAGAATGTTACCATGTACAGACAGATGGTAGGCAGCTTGATCTATCTCACGATCACTAGACCTGACTTGAGTTATGCTGTGGGGCTGATCAGTCAGTTCATGTAGAAGCCTCGCAAACCACACTTGGATGTAGTCAGGAGAATTCTGAGATATGTAAAGAGTACCACAGATCATGGGCTGTTTTATGCATATGGAAAACCGCTTGACTTGATGGGGTATACTGATGCTAATTGGGCAGGTTGCACTTATGACAGGAGGTCAACCAACGGCTATGCTTTTGGATTGGGTAGTAGCATGATCAGTTGGCAGAGTAAGAAACAACCTATAGTTGCACTGTCCAGTACAGAAGCAGAGTATTGTGGTGTGGCCTTAGCGGCCTGTGAAGCTAAGTGGTTACAGAAGTTGCTGAATAACTTGGGAATACACTTGGATAGCAAAGTAAGGCTGTACTGTGACAATTTAAGCAGCGTCATGTTAGCAAGCAATCCTGTTTATCATCCAAGATCGAAACACATTGAGGTCCACTACCATTTCATTAGGAAAATGGTTTTAGCAGATCGGATTGACTTGGAGCATGTGAAGACTGAAGATCAGGTAGCATACATCTTTACCAAATCACTTGGTAAAGATAAGTTCATTCACTTTAGACAGCTACTTGGAGTGATGCAGATGGTTTGAGTTTTTGGTTTGAGCTTGAGGGGGAGTGTTAGAAATCAAGCTCCACCCGTCAGTTTGTCTTGGTGTGTAACCGACATCTGTGACAGCTACTGTGCAGAGCTGTCTCCATGTGACTACATTAAATAAGTCGGGTTAGTAGTTAGTTAGTGACTTGACTAGAGTTAGTTAGTCTCTAGTTTACTTTACATTGTATTGTGTGGTGGTGTGCCATTCTGAAGAAGGAAGAAAAGACTTTGAGAGCCTGAAGGCTCATGGATATGGTGTTTCCCTGTCTCTCTCTCTCTCATCTTTGAACATCTCCTAGTTGCAAATGTACAAGCACTCACCCAAGGTAGTATGTATAGTGTGGGAGTAGTATGTAAGATTTGTGTGAGTGGGGGTGGTTGTGTTAGGGAGTAGTGTAAATGAAGTGGGTAAGTGTGTATAATATGTAAGTGGATACATGTGTTTGATGTTTGTGTGTGTGTTTAAATGTGGTGTGTGGGTGAGGTAGTGAGCACTGTGTGAGGGGAGAGTATGCTAGAGTCTGTATGGGGTGTGTGCAAATGGATGAACTTGTGGTGGAAGTGATCCTAAGGTGGAAGCGAATTAATTTTTGGTAGAAGTGAGATTGGTGGAGATGAAGTGTGTGTATCAATCAGTTTTATGTGTGTGTGTATGTGGGGGGGGGGGGGGGGGTTTTTGGATAAGTTTTGTGTGTGTTTTTGTGTGGGTGGTTAGAGAGAGAATGTGTGTGTGTGTGTTGAAATATCAAAGTGGCAACATGAAAATGTGTGCACAAGAAGAGGGAGAAGATAGATCAAGTACACGAAAAAGATATTTCTTAGTAAGTTTCTCAAAGTACAACTAGAGTACACTCTCTTATCTACTTTGAGAGTGACCTTTGGACTCTTTATATAGCCAGCGGAGGCTAGGGTTAGGGTTTTCCCTTTCCTTTAGTCCATTCACACCTCATCTTCTCTCATGCAACCTTGTTTACATAGGGTTCTATACTTCTAACACCCCCCCTCAATGCTAAGGTGGTATTGGATTACATATCATTAAATGGTTTTCCCTCCTTAATAAATCAGTGGGATGCCTTTACAAACTAGGCTACAAGGATGTTTATGGAAAGATGATACAATAAACACTAAAAAAGGCAGTCATTAGGTGCTTTGGAGACATATTTAGCCTCCAATTCTTTTGGTGCTTTAGGGGAGTTAGGACATTTACTGGTGATATGTCCTGTTTGCTTACATTTTCTGCACTTCATCTTGTTGGGAATTTTTTTCTAGTAGTTGATTACAATATATCCCTTTTTATTACAAAAGGAACATTTAGTAGGAATAGTATATGGACTAAGAGTTGATCATGTCTTGTTGAGGTAGATGCTAAGCTAGTGCTGCCTTCCTTTTTATTTCTTTTCTCCTCATCCAGATAAGACTGAATGACACCTTCAAGTGTAGGATTTGGTACATTTGTTAGGGTAGTTAGAAGAGTTGAAAAAAATTTCCTTATAACTTTTAGAAGTATTGCAATGTCATCTTCTTCAGCAACTAGATCTTGGACTGAAGCTAATTGGGCCATCCGTCCCTTCATGTGGGAAATGAATTTTCCAAAGTCTTAAGGATTCATCTAGGTATAACATTATTATGGCTTAGGCTCTTTCATCATCTTATACATCTATAGGATTGGATGGATCAATGGCCTTAGCCCCTTTGATGAAGGGTCAATAACCCCTCTCCATCATTTTATATTTCACTAATACCTACCATGGGTGAAAGTTTCTCCCATGAAACTTGTAGATTTGAGTTTTTACATATACATGGGCCATGATAGGAAGGCCTTACCAATTGCACATGGGAAAATGGCAGTGTCTAATCCTTTATAAGGTGGGAAATAAAAGTGAAAGAAGATTGATGTTTAAACCAATAGATATCAAGCTGAAAGTGATTTAAGAGATGAAGTGGTCTATGTATTTAGAGTTTACATATAGCCTTACAAATGGAAGATAATGCTATAGTATTGGAGAAGATACTATATGTATATCCTCTACATCACGTGCGTTCAAGGCCTATTTATAAATATCCTTACTTGTGATTTTTTTTGAATAAAACATAACCCTTTTCTATTCAATTTGTAAATAACCCTCACCAAGTCCTCCATTGACTACTACTAGTCTAGTTTTGTCTATGGAGGTTGAGAGGTTAAGATGAAGAGTAAAGGTTACTTGTGCACTTACATGAAGATGTGATTGTGGGAAGCTCAATGGATTAGAGGTGGCTTTGATACCATATTGAAATATTAGATTGGCGACATGGAATGTGTGCATAAGAGGGAGAAGATAGCTCAAGTATAAGAAGAAGATATTGCTTAGTAAGTTGTTCAAAGTATAACTAGAGTACACTCTCTCATCTACCTTGAGAGTGGCCTTTGGGATGTTTGTATAGCCACTGGAAGCTAGTGTTAGGCTTCCCCTATCCTCTAGTCCATTCACACCTCACCTTCCCTCATGCACCCTTGCTTATACACGGTTTCTATGCTATACTTCTAACAATGTGAACATGGGTGTTTGTGTGATTGTGAAAGAATGTGGTGTATGTGTGTGTAAATTGGTGCCGTGTTAGGATGCATGAATGGGGTAAGTTGTTTATGTGTGCGTAAACATGTTTATTTATGTGAATAGTTTTTTTTAGGTGAGTGTGTGAATGTGTGTGCGTGTGTGTGTGTATTTGGTAGCTTTAGTGTGTAGTACGAATATATGTGTGTGAGTGTATGCAAACCTAAGTGTGTTAATGTGTGAAGTGATTTTAATATGTATGTGAATAAGTATTGTGTGTGTTAACATGTGTGTCTGTATATGTGAATAGGTCATAATGATAACAATTACAAGCTAAATAAATTTAAAAAGATCTTGGGCTTACCTTGTTACCTATATTTTCCTGATAGCTCATGTCAATCATTGCACACTAGAGTGCAAGGACAACACCATTAGTGCCAGACCACCCTATAGAAATCCCACTTGCAAAGCACCTTTGATGTAGAGTAGAGCTATAGCTTTGTAAAACCACCACACTAGGAGCTAATGAACCACCACTTACAGCCAAATGCCACAGTTGCTAGATACCACATAAGCCAGACATAATGCTGCCAACTCTTAGAGCAGAGTTGATACCATGAGGAGCCACACTAAGAGAGCTATGAAGCCACATGGGTTGGAAGATGCTACCATCCATATGCTCTAGTAAAGTCATCATGCCCAATATAGCATCCTCTTTCTTCTTCTATTTCCTTTTCTTTTTTCTTAACCTTGTTCACCTCTACTTCCTCTTCTACTTCTCTTCTTCTACCTCCTCCTTTTCTTCTCCTCTTACTAACCTCTTCTTCCTCTAATCTCTTCTTCTCTTCTTCTTTCTCTTGCCTCTTATCTTCTCCTTCTTAATCTTCTTCTCTTTCTCTCTTCTTCCTTCTTACAATAGAACAAGATGATGGTACAAGAATAAGAAATATCAAGAACATGAAGTACACTACCATAAAAATTAAACACAAGAAGACCATACAAGGATTATGATATGCTTCCCCCCTACAAGTTGTGTTTTGCATTTTGCATCTTGTGTTTTTGACTTTTTGGTTGAGTTTTATGCTTTTGTATCTTTGTTTGATTTCTTTTTGTATTTTTCTTCTATGTTTTCTTCCCTAACAATAGTGGTCTCTTCTTCACTTGTTCTTCTCCTTTTCCTAACCTAACTACCTGCATTTCATGGCATGTGAAATGTGAACATGATCGATCAATCCCCTCAATAGATCCAACTATGTGACACCAAGCCTTGTCATCTAGCACATGGTAAGAGTGTGAGAATCCTAATAATTGCACCTTCCGTGGTCCTAGGAACAAAACCAAATATTAGGGTAAGCGCACAATAAATAGGGCATTGGATGGACTTCTATCGTTTTAGAAGCTGTGAGTCACTTTAATAACAACCTCTTATCTTGTCTTTCAAAACTTTGCTCTATGAACCATACATACTTCTCTCTTTTTCAAGAAAGCAAGAACACAAGACTAGCTTTAAGATGTAGTAAATTCATCTATCTTACCTTCTTGTGGTGTAGTCCAAAAGATTGAAGGCTTGAAGATGGTTCCACAACCCCAAACAACATATATGATGCTATCACTCCTTTGCATCCACCACCAATTACACCAATGAGTTAAAAAGATAATAGAGAAGAAAAAAAGCAAGAAGAAGATGTAGTCCTTCACTTCCCCTTGGTCCCTTGGTTAACACACCTCTCACTCACTCACTCTCAACAATAGAGGCAAGATGATAGAATAAAAGAAGATAATAGAAAGCTTCAATAGTTAGAGAATTCCCATTCCATGAGCAACACGGAGCAAGCACAACCAAAGAACAAGTAATTGTATGGAAAAATAGATCAATAAAATAACCTAGAAATTGCTTTTGAGTACACAATCTAGTCTTTGATCAAATTACAAATGAGCACTAATTAACACAATTGCTCCCAATGGAAGGAGCAAGATTTCTTAAAGTTTTCCATGAGACATTCCAATTTGCACTAGTGTCATTTGCTATGAAACCCTTAAACTCTAGCTTCTTGTGTCCTACTTCTCATATATTTGTTTTTTAAAACCACTAAACTCGAGCTTCTCATATCCATTATCTTAGAGCACAACATTCAAAATATTTTGAAATTCCTTTTGAGTAGTCTTATTTTCAACCTTCAGCTCACAAGAGGTGATGGTTGGTAGCTCTTCAAGAAATGGATCATAAACACAAGCTTTCATTGTAGACCAACATGGCATATGATGTACATGATTAAATTGTACAAACATATCTTACAAGTTACAACCTTGTCAAATCCAATTAATGGTATCTACCATAGCATTGCCTACATGAATATTTACCTCGGGGGGGGGGGGGGGGGGGGGGGTCAATATGTATAAAAATGTGTGTAATGTGAGTTTAAAAAAAGTGAATATAAAAATACATAGGCTTAGATATGTACATTTATAGAAGGCAATATTGTAAAAGCAATAAATCTATTCACAAAAGGGGTCTTTATATTGAACATGTAAAGTTTTTACAAAATGGTATTATTAAATCATAAAATTTGCTTGGATCTTTAACAAAAGGGTATGATGAACCTCAATAAGTAAACATAGTACCCCTAATCTTTAGGATATTATGCCCCCCCCACACACACTCACTCACTCACTCACACACACACACACACACAATCTCTCTCTCTTCTCATAAGAGGTGGAGAATGAGTGAAAAGACCTAACATTGAAGAGACATTCTCTAAAGTGGTCAAGCACTTGCACTTAGATTTTGTAAAGGCAACCTAAAAGAAGAGAAAGAGTGATTGTTACATTATTTTGTGGAGCTGCATGAGAGATGCATGCTTTCTCTCTCTCCTCACACACACACAAAAAGATGTGAAAAAGATGGAATGAAACTTCCTTCTTCTATTAGAAGTTAATCAAAAGAAATAGAGACATTCGAGACTAAAGTATTCTCTGAAGGAAACTATCAAGATTGTTTATACTTCTTTGATTATGAGTTTTATTATTAATAGATATATTATACATGTAGCATGACGGTTTGATTTGTCTTCTTTTTCTTATTCCTTTATATCTCCTCTCTCTCTCTCTCTCCCTATATATATATATATATATACATACATATGTATGTAAGTAAGTAAGTAAGTAAGTAAGTATGTATGTATATGAAACTAGGCTCAAAGGAGTCTGACCATGAACAAGTGATGTCATTCTTTTCTCTTCTTAGGAGGTATAAAAGAGTAATTTTGAGAACACTCTAATTTAAGATTCAAGGGACACATAATTAGCAAATAGCTATGTAAGTCAGTAAACGACAGGATTTTGTAACACATGCCTTCAAAAGTGATATTACCCTACTATCATAAGGCACATGTTAAGCTTCCTAATAATAGCTATTGTAAAAACCTTATGTTTTGTCCTTATCTTTAACATAACATGCACATTCTTCATGCATGTACATACATATACATATATATGTACATATACATAAATGCACTTTCTTTATATATGTACATATATATACATCTACACACATATGTACATCCATACATACATGCATGCCTGTGCACACACACACATACACGCACACACATATACACACACACAAAGAGAAGTTAATTCACATAATGTAAAAAAAAGATTTTGAAAATAGCTCTTGGATGAGAGTGAGGTGAGATGGTAGGTAACCTGTTGGATGAGAGTGAGGTGAGATGGTAGCAAACTTGACTTGAGGGAGCGCATGATTGATATGCATCATTCCGTCTAGACTCCACACGTAGGTGAAGTGGTCCTACAAAGATTAAGGAATTGAACTTCTTTTGTAATTTGTCATGCTTATTGTCCCCATCTTGAAAGAGATAGTATTCTCATTACCCAACTCTATATCTAAGTCAAATAAGTGTTTTAGCTTGAGGAGCCATTGAGGCTCAATATGAGGGATTTTGTAGCTCGATTTGGTTACATTTGGGTAGTCATTAATATCTAAAATCAAGTCAAGACTACTTGATTTTAGAATGCTTAGGAGGAGGTTTTGCTCAATGTATTTGATGTATGCAAGCATAGGCATTGCTCAAGCTTAGGGGTAGCTTGTTCTTCTTAAATGGAGGGTTAAATCCTACTCATAAACTAGGGGGCACACTTGCTATCTTGAAGCAAGGGGTCTGCTTGTGTGTGTTAATAGAGAAGAAGAAAGAGATACAAAGTTGATGTTTTGGTGACATCATGATATCAATGGGTTGTATTTGTAGTATGTAAGACCAATTGTAACTATTATGCCTTCTTCATCCACTTCCAAAAATGCATTATTTGAGATTTAAAAAATAGATGTCTTACTGGAAAGAGTAAATTCATAATGTATTAGTTTAGAAGAAGTAAGTAAAATTAATCAAATGCAATGGTGTCAAGCTTGAGGGCTTGGATGGTGATGTATGGAAAGAAATCATGGATGACTTGGCATGTTTCACTATGATGTTGAAACTCTCAAAGTTCATGTATTTTAATGTAAAAGACATGCATTGCCAAGACTTTGAACTTAGTCCATTGCTACATGCACTCACTAGACATTTGCTAGTTACCTCACTCTTCACGTGGCGATTCACGATCAAGAAGATCAAATTGGACTATATTACCACTGACAGTTTAGGTTTTCTTGTGGAGTGACTAGTTGTCCAAGTGAAGTCCAGTATGCATAATGGTGTGTGAGATTTGTTGGTCAAAGTCAGATTGTGTGGCACAACTCTATGTGCAAGGTTTGTAACTTCAAGTTGAAAGTTCAAGTGTCTTACAAGATTAGGCATTCAAGAGCACCATTAATTATGTTATGCTAAACATGACCATAATCATCCCATGGTGAAGATTGTCGATTCAAGAGGACCATATGCCATATGGCATATTTATAATCATGTTACATTAAATAGGACCACGATCATCTCATCATCCATGAAGGTTATGATCACGAGGGAGCGAGACTAGTGCGCACACTATTTGCATGCTTTGAGCAGGCAAGACTGACATGTGCTGTGTGTATGTGTGTGTGTGTGCATGTGTGCGTGCGTGCGTGTGTGTGTGTGTGTGTGTGTTTGCGTGTGTGCATGCGTGCGTGCGTGTGTGTGTGTGTGTAGACTCGATGACTCGATGAATAGCCTTATAGATGTAGCAATAATGGCTACTTACGTGTCCCCCATGTTTGACATTTTGAAGACTTGCAGCAGCATATGTGTTGCAATTGCAACATTGGATCGTGGGTCACTTTTATTGATCACATAAAGCGTACATTGAATAACTTGAATTCCTTCTTTCCTTGTTTATTCTATATACTCCCATTCATCATAATAGGTTTTTGGAGTTTTGAGTACATGCATGAGTAGGGAAGGAGGTTCCACTTGGCTTGTGTTTCCAACATCAAAAAAGCTAATCAGTTAAACATTCATGGAGCCATAGCTTCAGCTTGACCATCCAAGAAGCCCTAGCCCCTGGCCTCCTTGTTCTAGCATCAACAAACCTATCAGCGTGAACATTCATGGAGCCACATCCATCCACAGAGCATAGCTTCAGCTTTATCATCCATGGAGCCATAGATACTTGAACCTCGACTACACATGCCCCTTGCGTGATCGTACCTCCCCAACACCAGGATTCAGTCACACATGAGCCCAAGTTTGTCATGAAGTGCTGCTACCTTGTGAACGACTCGAGGCCCTTTGTCTTTTGCCATGGCTTATTCTCCTTTTGCCATTTGTGTGGCTATTGTGGTGGTAGACTTCATATTGACCATCGGGGTTGTGAGTGCTTATGAGAGGGAAAGCTACAAAATCTTATATAAACAGCATATTTGGAAGACATGCCATTAAAAAATTCACTATGGTTGACTTCTCAGGCTCAGAGTTGTGGCATTTCTTTATTGTTTGTCCATCCTGATATATGTGGTTGTTCTTTGGGGACCCTTTATTTTTGAGTACTACACACAGTACGTTGCAATTCTATAAAGGCCTTTGATGACATAATCCTCTTCATTCTCAAATTCACAGAATCTATGTCATGATTTGACTTCTAATAAGCTTATTGTTTTTGAAATGGTTTCTACAGATGGAGTTTCACTTTTCTTATTGTCTATTTTGGGGTATTTCTCTCCATCACCCTTTAGGCAATATCTGTTAACATTATCTCTCAGTAAGGTGCACTTAGTTTTCTAGTTGATGGAATTAGTCCATGCCTGATAGGACACTAAACATGGACAATAGGGTTGTGGCCTTTGCATTGCTAAACTCTTTCCCTCCACCTGTACCGGGTTTTCCATAAAAGAAATCCTAAAGGGAAGAAATCAGGACTCTTCACCTAGTAAAGTGCTCACAACTAACAAGAGACTATTGAGTGGATACCCACAAGTTGACGAGGAAGTGGGTGTTGTCGATTCCCCTTCTTTGAGGTCTTACTACACATCAAAAGAAGCTAGAGCATATGGTTACATGATGCAAATTATTTACCAAGTAAGAAGCTTTGGATGTGTCTCAAAGGTGCGCATAATCATTTTTATGCCTTTCCTAATTACATTTTCCACATGCAGGTGGTTCTGGGAGTAGCTTTTGTAACAGATGTAGTTTACTGGACTTGTATATTTCCAAGCTATAATTTTTTTGATGTGGTAAGTTGTTTCAGGTTTGCTTGATGTGCTGTTCTTATGAAAAACAATTGGTTCACTCTGCTTAGAATGATTGAAATAAAAATGATAGTGTATGTTAGGATCTTCTAAGTTCTAACTAGCAAAGCTCATGGATTAAAGGGCTATGCTCTGCTAGTGTTTGGATTGAGGTGCCAACAACCATTCAGTTGCTCATTATTAACCAGTCATCATCTTAGACATTTTCCCAAAGGTGATGTCTAGTATTAAAACCTACATGATAGTGCGAGATTGTGGTTTCAATTGAGTCTTCTTTGAATTGTCACTTGGTTGCATACCTTTTTCTGTATGGTGTGGGGGGGTAAGCCTAGGCTCTTGCCCACTTAGACACTTGAACTTCTTAGTAGGGGTATTGAGGGGAAGGATACCAATTTGATTAAGCTCTACATGTTCATTTGGTTTGTGGTTATCATATCTACATATATAAATAATGCTAGCTTGGCACTTTCCTTGCCCCTTCGCCCTACCAATATGGGGATGTGTATCTTATTTCAAAAAAAAGTACCACATTGTCTAATTTCTTTGAAAAATTGGGTAGATAGTTTGGGGAATTTAACAATCTCAATCACTGGGTTCTTGGTTCAGGCTACCCCGGTCTGTTTAAAGGCATTCTTTCTTGAATCATACAGCATGCATCTTTGCTATTATTTGTATACTTTTTCTTTCTAGTTTAGGTTATGAAGTGGCAAAATAGTTTATTATAATGTTGAGTGAATGTTTTGTATGTGAGCTTGTATTTTATCTTTAGACAGTTGATTCGAGTGGTAAAATGTCATAAATATTGGACATTGTAAAGCCATGATTTGCATAGTGGGCATGTTTATGAAGTTTGTGAGAGTATTAAGAACTTTCTTGGGGATTTTTTCAGATAGAGATTAGTATGCATGCGGTAAATCTAGTTTTCCTACTTGGGGAGCTTGCTTTGAATAATATGACGAACATTTGGTAGCTTATTAGTTAAGTGAGATAAGTGAAGTCGTTCTAATAGTGATGGCATGAGTGTAGATATTTTATTGGTACCAAGGTGCATATTTCTTCATGTGGACAACAGTTTTCATATTCTTTTCTTGGATTATCCATGTGCTAGGGGAGAATCAATAAAATTTTTTCTCATATGTGTTACCAATATAAGTACCCATGTTCATGGAAGTGTATTTGGTTTGTTACCTTCTAGATCTTAAAACCTATGTTTCGTAAGTGTCCATTTGCATCTACTGTAAAATTAATGCAAAGTTGCAGCTTGCTAATTTGTAATAAAAACAGTCATGGCCACTCGACTTATCTTGATGCCCAATCAAGTACCCTCCTCTCTCATGAACACTGGTAGCTCCACGATCCTCGATGCAAGCTCGAGCAACCTCAATCCCTCTTTGTCAAGCTCCATCCTCCATAGCCACGCGAGACAAGAGAAGAGAAAAAGATGAAGAGAGGAGATGGGGAGCTTACCTTGATGCCCAATCAAGTACCCTCCTCTCACGTAGTAGATATTTTATTGGTACCAAGGTGCATATTTCTTCATGTGGACAACAATTTTCATATTCTTTTCTTGGATTATCCATGTGCTAGGGGAGAATCAGTAAACTTTTTTCTCATATGTGTTACCAATATAAGTACCAAAACCGTGTTCATGGAAGTGTATTTGGTCTGTTACCTTCTAGATCCTAAAACCTATGTTTTGTAAGTGTCCATTTGCATCTACTATAAAATTAATGCAAAGTTGCAGCTTGCTAATTTGTAATAAAAACAGCTTGGTGTTTCTATGTAGCAAATTGAAGAGTTTCTACATTTAAAGTTTAATAATAGGACTATTGGACATTTAATACAAAGCTGCAGCATTGACCATGCAGTGAATGAAGAGTTTTTGCAGTTAATATTAAGTAGGAGTATTGGACATTTTGTGATCTCACATGTAGTTTGAGAGTCCCCATTTTCTGTAGTAAGTCTAAACTGTACCATATGTTTCTTCAATGTTTTTTGTTGCCATATCCTTTCCTTGATGTGTCGGTGGATCTTGCACCACTTTGGTAAGTCTAGTATCAGATCATTATAAATCAAGCAGGTACCATTGAATCTTATTTAACTTATGTAGGATGTTGGTCTCATGCAGGTATTTCCTATTATGTATAATACACTTTTTTGCATGTCATATATCATGAAGATATTTTGCAAAGCTTTATCATCACTAAAAAGCTAAACTGTTTTATGAACCCTTAAGAGTTAGTTGTGATCAATTCTATGACAAAAATAGTCATAAAAAAATAAAAATATAGCAAGGGATTTATAAATTATGGCAAGAAATTACAGAAGGGTAAAAAAAAGCACATAAAAGGTTACATAGGGATATATAAAACATGCCATGAACACACGTCATATATAGGATTTATACATAGTGACCCCCCCCCAAGATATTTACATCTTAAGCACATGTGGCTCATATTTGAGCTAAGATGACCAAGAAAAAGAATACTATATATGAAAGGATAATCGATTTTATTATTTGAATCCAAGTTTGCCTCAACTCCTTTCAAACTATCCCACCACTTTGGCCTCCTAAATATGAGTAAAATACATCACTTGATTCTATTTCTATTGTTTATGGTGTGACATATTTAGGAAAATCATTTAATTTTTACTCACCAAATTCCACATCCTTTGAGTGATGTTCTCTCCTTAGTAGATCAAGGATGATCTCTTGGGAAATTCTACTTTGACCTATTTAGGAATTGAATATGGGTAGGCCATAGCTTTAGAGTGCAAGACCTCAACAATTTTGTTCCTTCCATGACTAAAGGGAGCTCTCTCACTCAACCCTGAGACCTGCGGACCGCTTATTGGTCAAGCATTTCAAGCCGAGTGGCCATGGCTACGTGGCCATGACTACTTCTCACATAGGTGTAGTGAGCTTACCTTGATGCCCAATCAAGTACCCTCCTCTCTCGTGAAGACTGGTAGCTCCATGATCCTCAATGCAAGCTCGAGCAACCTCAATCCCTCTTTGTCAAGCTCCATCCTCCATAGTCGTGTGAGACAAGAGAAGAGAAGAGAAGAGAAAAAGATGAAGAGAGGAGATGGGGAGCTTCTCCTCCTCAATCCCTCACTCTCACACACTCACTCCCTCACTCAAGCACACACAAGAAGGAAAGAAGAAGAGAAGAAGAAGAAGAAGAAGCTTTTTTCCACACACCAAGAATGAGAGTTTCCATTAACTTTTTGGCTTATATACATGCTCTCTTTCCCTTGGGCGGTCATCCCCTTTTTACATGGTTGGTCGTGGCCTAGGCCCTTTTTTCCTTTGCCCTAGCTTCCTAGCTTAGTCCTATCACCCGTTCATGGTTATAAATTGCGTAGGAGAGAGGTTGGTGCTCTTTTACAAATATTTTGGTTACACCTTTATATTTAAAGGTGTGCCTTCTTACTTTTGGCTTTTTTGCAGCTTCCATGGTTGCGTATTGGACTCTTGGTGGTTGTTCCCATGCTTTTAAATTTTTTTTGAGCCTGCTCTCTTGTGAGACACCTTTTCCTTTTTTCTGCCTTGCGCTTTTCCTCTTGATGCCTCTTTTTCTACTTTCTCTACGCTATAGTAAACATTATCCCCTCCTAGTCGAGTGCTAGTCCCATGGAACTACTAGGTGGTGAGTTGGATAGTGGTGATGGGGTAGCCGGGTGGCTTTTTGAGTTTGTATACAAGCCCTGGTTGAGGTTGTGTTGAAGGGATTTATGATTGGAATTAAAGATGGTGTTGGAGTGAGTCCCTCTGGAAAGTTGGTTGTGGGGGATATATGCCTTTAAAATTGAAAATGATGTTAGACGGATGCTCCTTGGAGAAGCAGAAGATGGTGGACCTATCCTTGAGGTTGAGGACGCCATTGGACAGGTTTCCTTCGTTGTGACCTCTCCTTGATGCGACATGATCTTAACCTGCAGGAAAAATTTGTGCACTTCTTAAGGGGTGTGTCTGCCTTATCGTAGCAGTGTTTGGTGCACGTGCTTGTGGAACTAGGAGATGGGTCGAGCCCTTGGTGTGGTGTCCCACACTTGAGGACCCAGTTCGTGCATTGTTGTATGTGCGGTGCGTCACTTAGGGAGATAGGTCTAAGAGAATGTCCTACCCTTGATGTGCCCTAAGCATGTGCAGTGGAGGATGGGGCTAACGAAGGAGAATGTCCTACCCTTGATGCCATTAGACAGGTTTTCTTCATTGTGCCCTCTCCTTGATGTGCAGTGGAGGATGCCATTGGACAGGTTTCCTTCGTTGTGCCCTCTCCTTCATTAATGCCAAAAAAGAGTGGGGGAAGGTGGGCTTCCTCAACTGCTAGCTTTTGCTTAAGTAAAAACCTAATGGTCCTAAGGTAATTGCAAGTAGTTATGAAGGTTGGGTCCGGGCAGGAAGAGAAATCCTCAAGGAAATGGTTGATGGATGGGCGAAAGTCCCCTGATTTGAAGGTCATGCATTCCTCAGGAATCTCTGCGTTGACATTGTAGATCTTCAGGAAGTCGTATCTTCCATGCACCTCCCTGACATAATCAACTCTGTGTCTGTGGGGGTAGGGCATGTAGATAGGATCATTCCATTCCTCAGTGTGTTGTGGAAGGTCATGCATGCATCAAAATTGGTATCCCAAATCCTCCTCTACCACTTTGGCTATTCCTCGTAGCCTTAGATGATTTTGGGAACCTGATAGACCTTATCCTGCTAGTAGTCCACGGGTTCCTGCCTCCATTGTGTGATTATGATGCTCCGCTCCTCGACCCATCGGTTCACTAAAGTATTGCCCAAATGAATGATTATTTTCACTACCTCCAAGGGTAAGACTTGGTCCAAGGCTCATTGGGTAGAGGAAGGAGAACTCAAAGGGTTGGGATTGAAGCTCCTGGTATTGCCAGACTTCCCTAAGAGTGCATATGACTTGCCCCCGAATGGGCTGAGTTTAGCATTAGTGGATTGCAACTGTGGTTGACCAATGAGGGTCCAATGAGTGTGAGTCAAGACATTGAAGTCAGCTCCCTCATCAATCAAGGCATCAAATGTGTGTGTGCATCGGGCGGTGGCCATGATGTGCAGGTATGCTGGTGCTACTACCTCCTCATCCTCATCTTCTAATGCGGTGATGGTAGCTACACAGAAATTGACAGTGGATTCTAACGTAGGGGGATCATGCAGTGGATGTGTGGGAGGGTAGTACTTCTTCATGCAACTGCCATTGAAGAAGCCTATGCCCTCACCTTCAAGGGTTTCAAGTTCTACATTGCCTGTCCTACTAATCGTGCGCACGCAGAAAGGTCCTAATCCTCAAGACTTCATTTTTTGCTTGTGGCCCTTTATGGAGTAGAGAAAAACAAGGTCTTTCTACTCAAAGTTGTGTTGTTTGACATGCTTGTCGAACCACATCTTCCATCATGCTTTCTCACAAATTAGGGCATGGGTGGCTAGGATCCGGGTCTCAGTGAGCCGTTCCAATTCCATGAGACGGTCGGTCCATGCTTCCTTCCCTTCCCATCTCTCCTGTACTTCTATTTGCAAGCTAGGGACAAAGAATTCTAATGGCAAGATGGCCTTAGTTGCAGCCTCAGTCCCATAGGTCAACCAAAAGGGCAGCCTAAAGGGCGTTTGTCCCACAGCCATTTTATAGGTTTTCTGATAGGCCCATAATGCTACCATAATTTTGTTTTCCTAGTCACTTTGCAAGGTAGAAACTACCTTCATAAGAACATTGAATAAGATCTTGTTTGTGGATTTTTCTTGGCCATTAGCTTAAGGGTAGTAGGGTGATGATTTCCTATGGATGATTAAGAAGGTTGAGAGTAGATGGGCAATCACCTCATTGATGAAGTGAGTGCCTTGGTTGCTTACTAACTCGATAGGGAAACCAAATGGTGAGATGACCTGGTCATCCCATAAGAAATTTGATGTGGTCCTAGCATTGTTCTTCCTAGTGGCTGTGCCTTGGCCCATTTTGTAAGGTAGTCAGTTACTACGATGATGTATCTAGCCTGTGAGTATTGTGATGCGGGACTAATGGGTCTAATGAAGTCTATTCCCCATTTATCAAAGGGTTGTCATGCAATGACATGGTTCAACTCCATTTTATCCTTTCGTGCAGGAACTTTAGTCCTTCATCGCTCATTGCAATGCTTGATGAACTTAGCAACATCACGGAATAGAGTGGGCCACCACAGCTGAGATTGCAACACCTTATGGCCCATTGCCACTGGGGCCCTCCAGCAACCCCACCATGTGCTTTGCTCAACATGTTGTGCATCTCATGCTTACACACGCATCATCATAGCAAGCCATCTTTCCCTAACCTATAAATTTTACTGGTTATCAATTGGTAAGGTTGGATTTTTAGAATAAGTCTCCTAAGCTTGGCCTTCTCGATAGGTCTCTCGGGCAGACCGTGCTCTAGCACTTGGACTATATCATCCATCCTAGTACGGCATTTGATTGGCTTTAAATAAACCTTTGTCACTAGACAGGCCAAAAAGGTGAGCATCTGGCAAATCGTCAGTGATGCCTTGTCCAGCGGCTTCTCCTTTGGGTATTTGAGACATGTGATCAGCCATGTATGCTGCTTGCCCTTGCGTACCACCAGGGAGAAGTTAAATTCTAGAAGAAGAAGCAACCATCTAGCAATGTGTCCAGTGGCACAAGGTTTATTTACAAGATATAGCAAGGCTTGATGGTCTACAAAAAAGGTGAAAGGAATAGCCATGAGGTAGTGTTGAAACTTCTTTACACAGCAAATACCATAGCCAATCCCTCCCTTTCTGTGGTGGTGGAGTAATTCATCTCCCTGTCAATGAGCTGCCTACTAGCAAAACTCACGGGGTAATCCAAGTTATGTTCATCACCAAGTTGGCACAAGACAGCTCCGATAGCAAATTTAGACACATCTATATGCACATGGAAGGTGATGTTCCAATTTGGGGCTTGAAATATTGGTGCAGTTGTAAGAGCCTTCTTCAACTTCTCATATGCTCGTTGGCACTCACAATCAACAACTTATACAATGGTCTTGCAATCAATGTGTAATTCAACATGAAGTGCCAATAGTATCCTGTGTGACCTAAGAAACACTAAACTCCCTTATAATCCTTGGGTGGTGGCAAGTTGACAATGACCTTGACTTTCGAAAAGTCAGTGGCTATGCCATTCTTGGATACCACGTGCCCTAGGATGCATCCATGCTTGACCCAGAGCTAGCACTTCAAGGGGTTCAATGATAGGTTGTAAAGATTGCATCGTTCAAAGACTGCTCGCAGCTTCTCCAAGTGTTTTACCCAACTAGAATGCACACATAGGTTGTCTACAAACACCTCTAGCTCTCGTCCAGGCATATATTTGAAGATGGTGCACATTAGACATTGAAAGGATGCAGGTACATTCATTAACCCAAAGGGCATTATGATATAAGAGAAGACACCCTACTCAATGGCAAACACGGTCTTGTGCCTATCATCGAGATGTACTTTCACCTGGTTGTATCCTAAGAAGCCGTCCAGAAAGATGTAGGCCTCTTTACTTGCTACCCTTTCAAGCATCGTGTATGGTAATGGGTAATTATCCCTTTTTATCGTAGCGTTAACCTTCTTATAGTTCACACACACTTGGATCTTCCCATTCTTCTTCATGACTATCACGATCGGTGATACCCAGTCTGTGTGCTCTATTTCATAGATGAATCCTACCCTCATTAGCTTATCGATTTCCTCCTTCATGGATTGGGCATGTTTCAGATTCATAGGGTATGGTCACTGTTTTACAAGCATTGCATCAGGAGCCATTGGTATGTGATGTGTCACTACTCTAGGATCCACTCCTTTGAGATCATCTAAGGACCAGGTGAACACATCCACGTACTCTTGCAAGAGTGTAATGAGAGAAGCCTCTTCCCCCTCGGTCAGGTTGTTAGCTACAAACATAGGTCGAGGCTTCTCGCCTTCCCCTGCCAAGTGGACTTCCTTGACCTTGGCGGGTCCCTCAGTCAGCTCACTTGTCTATCCTTGTCTTTTTTTCCCCCCAGCAAGATCACTACCCTATCACCTTTCTTGAACTTTGTAAAGCATTTTGGTAGGTCATGTGGTTTCTTTTGCTATTTTGCCTTCGACTTCTTCGTTTGTCCTATCCTTTCTTCCTTCAATCTTTTGTGTTGCCTCAGGTGGAATAGCATGTCTCCCTTGGTGCATTCGTTCCTAGGAGGTCGGGATATCTCTAGGTCACTCTCTATACTAACCTTCGATTCAAAATTAAAGCTAAAGTCCTCCTCATTGGCAGTCCTCGTACTCATTGTCAGAACCGTCACCTTTTGACTGCTCATCATCTCCTAGACTCTCATCTCGGTTACTAAGGCCTAATTGTACAGTAAGTTCAGATCACGCACCTTAGTCCATTTCTACTTAGGTTCGTCTAGGAGGTTTTATGGTAAATGCATGGCAAGGGTCTGTGATGACAAGTCGCCATGGGAATAAATGAATGTTTTCTTGGAAAATGATATTAGGGCTGAATGCCTTGTTTGTGCTTGATTCTTAAAGGATTTAATTAAGGAAGGATATTTTGCACGGGTGGATCACCTCCATGATCGTACCGCAGATTAACCCAAAGAGGGCACTGCTCAATTCATGGGCGGAAGGTCGAGTGGTGAAAAGGCCAACCACGGGAATGATGTTTCGCTCCTAGACAGCTTGCGAGTCAGTTGGAGCTCTGGACACCCCTTGCTAGGTCTAGAATGGAGTTGAAGACCTCCGTGGCCCCCAACGTCTGGAGATTGAGATTAGCGGCGGGGTTGCTGGCCAATCTTTGTGTTAGGTATTCTAGGATCTTGTGAAGTTTCTAGCCTATTGCAGGGATATAGGAAGAGATAGGCCTTGGTTGGTTGCTTGAGCTCTTGGCAATCATGTAGAGAGGCATTGTGGGTTCCTCTTTGACACGCTCATAGTTTTTGCAGCTTGTTTGTATGTCTCTTCTTTGTCTAAAAATGGGAGATCGATGGTCGCTAAGACATGAATCCAATCTCACTCATCCTTTAGGAAAAGGGATGTATTTGGTCAAAGGTCCGTAAGACTTCCTTATTGGTGCATCACCCCTGAGCATGCCAGAGATGGCATCTAGGTCAATGGGGGTCGTGTTCCAGGTGTCC
Source organism: Lygodium microphyllum (assembly GCF_053477565.2). Lineage (NCBI taxonomy): Eukaryota > Viridiplantae > Streptophyta > Polypodiopsida > Schizaeales > Lygodiaceae > Lygodium > Lygodium microphyllum. Next base: position 82,209,872 of record NC_141147.1, read on the forward strand.
ATCTCAACCGTGACTGCTTCTATTCGATTTCCTAAGAAGATTAGACTGTTGCCCCAGTCTTCAATGACTCAAGTGTTCCTCATCCAGAGTTGGCCTGGCAAAATGTCATAATCCACTCCCTTCATGATAATGAAGTTCACAGAGAACTAGATGCTCGTGATCTTCACTGGCCAATTCTTCAAGACTCCAAATGGCCTCACTTTCATTCCATTAGCTAGAGTGACATTGAACCTAGTGGTTTCAATCGATGGGTTTCCCTAAGCTTGGAGAACAACATGGCTCAACACACTCACTTCCAATTCTCTTCCGTGTTACGTCTCCTAGGGCTAGGATAGGCAAGACTGTGTGCATCTTAGTGCCTTCCAAGAAGGCATTGACATATAGTGACTTTGGCACTCAGTGCAACGTCAAGCTAGGTATTTGTATGACTACATCATGACCCTGCCAATCAGTGCGACAGCATGCTCCATCGGTTCTTCCACCCAATGTTTCAACTCCTACCATAGCATGGGGTGTTGCTTGAGCAGGTCTCCTAAACTCAAAGTCATTGGGGTGGTCACTAGTGTCACGAGGAGGTTGTTGGTTGCTTGCCTCTCTCCTAGGCTTGTGCTTCTTGGCCATTGGTCTTGATTGACTCACTGTCTTGCAGCATCTAAACTTGGCTAGGTGGCACTGCCTGTGGCATGGGTGCCTCTCTCAACCTTGGTTGTGCAGGTGAGACTGGCGTGCTCACGCTAGAGAGATCCTCAATCTCATCCTCTAAGATAGGCTCAACGTCCTTGAGGTGCTCTTGGGCTTCCTTTACCCACTCCTTGACTTTGGCTATTGCCTCGAGTTGGCGCCTAGGTTGAGGATACTCCCCTACCTTGACACTCCCTTTCTCTGCCGTCTTTGGAGCGGTGGTCTTTGCCTCTACATCCGTGACCTTCTTGCTAGTCACTAGCATTGTCGCACCTTCAGTCTTAAGTGTGACGTTTGCCTCAGTATTTTTCTTCCTTCTCCTTTGGCTCTTCTTTCCTATTGAGGTTGTGTCTAAGTTGCTAGGCCCAGGAAATGATATGCCTACCTGCTTTGTATGTGCTCTGGTCATGACATGCAGTAGGATGGGTGTGTCCTCATTGTCAAATGTCTAGACTCTAAACAGCCCCAAAGGCACTGATGGCATGATTGCCAAGCTAGAGGATGGCTTCCATCTAGGGCAATCGGCGAAGAGATGAGTGATGTGGCACTTGACACATCTAAGGTCGACTTTCTCCCTATTTTCTTGTTCTCTCTCCGAACATCGTGATGAGATATGGCCCAGGTGACTACAAGTCCAACTCGAGATTGGATCGTGGGGGGTTGGTCCTGTGAATCCTTTGCCCCTACCTCTACCTAACACCATCATCGGTACTGGTTGATAGTCCATCAAGTTTGGATTTCCCTCATCATCATACAAGACATAAGGGTTCACATAGGCTTTGTCTTCGTTAGGCTCCTGCACCTAATGGACTCAAGCATTGCTTGGTGGATGGGCTACGTAGGGTCCTGGTGGCTTGGGCATGCCTGTTGGGTTGATCTCCATCCTAGGGATGGCTAATTTTGTGTTGTTTGGTGTTGGGAGTGCCGGTTGGGATCCTCTTCCAAAGAAATTTGGCAGCTTGTTCCCTAGATACGATAGATTGTACTGTTGGGACATAAGGGAATCTCCTAAGCAACCTATAGTGCATGGCATCATGGCCGAACCTACCACAATTTATGCAAGGTCTAGATCAAGGATCTTGGCACTCGGTTGGGAGGTGGTTAGTATCACAATGCACACATTGGACATGCGATCACACTTGTTTCCTCACCAATTCCTACAGTCGTGCTAGCTCCATTCTCACCTTGGTTAGCTCCTAGCCTTACTCTACACTCTTCCCCTTGTCTTGTGCGCTAGGGATTGATCTCTTGCTAGAGGTTGTGGTCCTCTCTAGGGTCCTCTGATTGGAGTTGTTGCGGTTTGAACTTCGAGAGCTTCTCTCTCTCATCTGGTCATCCACCCTAATTGCTTCGTCAAAGACCCTAGCTAACACATCTCGTTGCAAGCTAGAGTTACTTGCTAAAGCCTTATACAAATCCTCGCTGTGGATTCCATTTATGAATTTAGTGGAGACATTGCTTTCATTGGGTTTCTCGTTCGCAGAGATTCTCTTGAAGAACATGCGCACATGAGTGGCATAGTCTCTTATGTCCTCCTTGTCCCTTTGACTATGTTCATTTAAAGTCAAACTATGAGGTTGTTGGAGTATCCTACTTCCAAGAATCTCTTAATGAAGAGATCTTTTAGTTGGGCAAAGTTTGCTCGCTCTGTCTCATCTAAGTTGGTGTACCACATCCTACCTTTATCATGGCCTAAGGAGAGCCCAAAATCTTGGGAGCATTGTCCAAGGTCCATGAGCCCGTTGGCCTCGCAAACTTGCTCAAACTACTCTAGAAGCTATGCAGACACTACTAGTCTAGTTATTTATCCATTTTCCTAGCTAATATAGGGATTTTTGATTGGCTCTTTGCCCCCTGAGTAATTTCTAGATATGAGAGAAGCGAGGTCGCTAGCGCTGCTGCACCTTGTTTGGCAGTTGTGTTGTCCATGAGCCACTTGGTTACAAGCTTGCTTAGCGTAAGGTCTACCTCTAGCTCTCTCTCTCTCTCTCTCTCTCTCTCTCTCTCTCTCTCTCTCTCTCTCCTCTCTCTCTCTCTCTCTCTCCACGTTCTTGCTTTGCTCCTATTGGCTAAGGCTAGCACGTGTTGAGCTTCGTGCACATATATATCTTGTTGTAGCTTCCTAGCTCTCTGGTCGTGGTTGTAGGCAGCTATGCCTTTACAACGCTTTCCTAATTGCTTTCCTCTCTTCCTCTAGGCTTGCCACTGCCTCCTCTACTAGCCTACCATGGATTACCATCCTGGTTAACAGGTCATACTCTTGGACCATGTCCTGAACCATGATTGAGAATTCACCCAAGTCCAGCTGATTGTTTCCTTGGTCTGTGTTTGCTCTTTACATTGTTCCTGCATCTCACTCCACGAGGTTGTTGATCAATCTGAACAGCTCTGGTAGCGCTTTTCCCTCAATCTTGCTGTCCTTTCAGTCTTGCCGCCATGTCCGAAGGTCCTATCAATGGGGCTTCAGGGCACCCGACTATGTTTTGGGGTCTCCTACTATTGGTGGGTTCCTTAGAGTTATTAAATCTAATTGTATTCCTTGTTATTGAAAACAATCCTCAACTTATGTACACTTAGTGCTGGGTGTTTTGTTGTGCACGGTGCAAAATCAAGCTTTCTGTCCTTTTCCAGTGCACTTATGTGGAAGAAATCATTGTGGGGTGCATATGCAAAATGATTATGCAATTCTAGCTATCCCCCTTTCTTGTCTATGACCTAATATGGCTCTAAGCACGGTCTCTGGTTGCTCCTAAGGATTGTCCAGGGTCTATGCTGCTCCCTCTACGCTCTATCAAGACTGGGTTACCATATAAAGGTCAGTTTTGGGCTCTAAGTCAAGATGATCTCTTGGCCATGCTATTAGAGGTCACTTCTAGACTGTATAATTGCATTTTTCTCTGGCTTTTGGATTCGGCAAGCCAGATTGGGCATCTAAAGATGTTCAAGAATGTGTCCCAATTGGTCCTAACTTGGGGAGGTGATCCTATTTCTAGTTTTTTTTCCTCTGCCCAACTAGTCCAATTCCCAGAATTAGATGATCCTGGGTGGTCTCGACTGGAGCATCCGATCGGACCGAATTGGTCCGACTAGAGTTTTTTGAATCCGATTCAACTATTGCGTGGTCGACTACGGTTTTGGTATGATTGGACTAGGCTAGTTTGACTTGAGTTTTTTGGGTTTGATTGAGGTGGGTGTTCAATTGGATGCAGGGTCTAGGTCCAATCGGACCATGTGGTCCAATTGGTCTGACTGATGGTGGTTCGACTGGACCAGTCGAATGGTCCGACTCTAATAGTCAGACCATCTAACTGTCTGCCGCCTCTGAGAGTCAGACCCCTGTGGGTTGGTCCGATTGCATTGGCGGAAAAATAGTTCATAGTGCCTAGCTCCTATAGCTCATGGCACAGCTTGAGAATTTCCAAATCAAGCAAATACACATTAAGAAAGTCTTGTATCTACCTAGTGTGACCGAAAAAATCTGAATCAATGGGTGTGATCTCTTCTTTGACATGCAACTCTCTCTCTCTCTCTCCCTCCCTCCCTCCCTCCCTCCCTCCCTCCCTCCCTCCCTCCCTCCCTCCCTCTCTCTCTCTCTCTCTCTCTCTCTCTCTCTCTCTCTCTCTCTCTCTCTCTCTCTCTCTCTCTCTCTCTCAAGCTCTCAGTGTGTAAAAATGAGCTCTTTCCCCCTATCCTTGGGGTTTTAGGATCTTGCCTTACTTAGTCCTTACCTCTCAATTCACCCTCCTTAGTCATTAGGCCTGAAAGCCTATATTTTTCTAGTTCTTTACGTGGTTGTGCCCTGTTTACAGTAGTAAAACCCTACTGTTTCCTCACAATCTTTTGGTCCTATCCTACCTTAATGTAAACAAAAATTACAAGACAATACTTGAGCTGAATCAACCTACTCATCTACACATCAAAAACCCAAAATACTTATTTATTTCGATGATTAAAATCCATAAATCTCCTATCTACCTCAAGCACCGGTTTGAGGATGATGAAACCCTACTTCTATGCTTGATTTGAAGCGCATGATGCTCAAGGCTTGAATCCGTTTGTCCCGGCAACAATGGAACCAAAATGAAGGGAGCTCTCTCACTCAACCCCCGAGACCTATGGACCGCTTATTGGTCAAGCGTTTCAAGCAGAGTGGCCATGGCTACCTCTCACATAGCCGATGCGCTCTCCCTACCTATGGGGTGTAGTGAGCTTACCTTGATACCTGATCGAGTACCCTCCTCTCCCGTGCACATTGGTAGCTCCACAATCCTCGATGCAAGCTTGAGCAACCTCAATCCCTCTTCCTTCAAGCTCCATCCTCCATAGCCACGCGAGACAAGAGAAGAGAAGAGAAGAGAAAAAGATGAAGAGAGGAGATGGGGAGCTTCTTCTCCTCGATCCCTCACTCTCACACACTCACTCCCTCACTCTCTCACACTCTCTCACTCCCTCACTCAAGTACACACAAGAAGGCAAGAAGAAGAGAAGAAGAAGAAGAAGAAGCTTTTAGCCACACACCAAAAATGAGAGTTTCCATTAAATATTTGGCTTATATACATGCCCTCTTTCCCTTGAGTGGTCATCCCCTTTTTACATGGCTGGTCATGGCCTAGGCCTTTTTTCCTTTGCCCTAACTTCCTAGCTTAGTCCTACTACCTGTTCATGGTTACAAATTGCGTAGGAGGGAGCCTGACACTCTTTTACAAAGATTTTGGTTGTGTCTTTATATTTAAAGGTGTGCCTTCTTGCTTTTGGATTTTTTGTAGCTTCTATGGTTGCGCCTTGGACTCCTGGTGGTTGTTCCCATGCTTTAAGTTATTTTTTAGACCCGCTCTCTTGTGAGGCACCTTTTCCTTTTTTCCGCCTTGCACTTTTCCTCTTGATGCCTCTTTTTCCACTTTCTCTGCTCTACAGTAAACAATGACACCCTCCCTCTACATAAAGATGATTGTGAAATCCATGTATATTGCATTTCACTTATACAATACTTGATCCTTGAGAATATAGTAATACACCAGTAGAGGACATTGTTTTGCATAAGTTTGAAGAATCTTGCATTGTCTATAGGCCAAAGATCAGGTGTTTGCCCCTCACATCTCCAACTAATAGACGCTTTCTCAAATTTCCAAGCCAATGAGTTTCATCAACAACTATTCCAGACAATGTGTGTGGGCACTCCATGTTCATAAATGTACTTTTTAGACTTTGAAATGTAATATGAAGGCTATCACCTTTTGATTGAAGTTGAATGAGATCAAAGACACTTAAGGAAACTACTCAAGAGTCCCCTCTATCCCCATTGCTCCTTTTTTCTCTCTCTCCCTCTCATTCTTCCCTCCCCTTTGGCCAATCGTATACTTGTAGCAACCGATGTTGATGCAAGATACTTCAAAGAGGGCAAACCAAGGGAAGAACACACACACACACACACACACACACACACACACACACACACACACACACACACACACACACACACACACACACACACACACACACACACACACACACACACACACACACACACACACACACACACACACACACACACACACACACACACACACACACACACACACACACACACACACACACACACACACACACACACACACACACACACACACACACACACACACACACACACACACACACACACACACACACACACCACAGAGAGAGAGAGAGAGAGAGAGAGAGAGAGAGGAAGGTGAAGGATACATTTAAAATTGGCTGACAAATCCCTACAATGTAATCCAAACATCATGCAATATGAAAGCATGAGCTGGAATACATGGAAACACATTTTAACAAATCAGATTTCAAGTTCAACATGCATATTCTTTGATATTTTTATCCTCCTTCTTTGGGTGTTCAATACCTCTTGAATGCAAAACAAAGCACTATAACAAGTTTTTTGAGATATCAGACTTTCTAGTAGATACTAACCCACAATTAGCATGCTTGATTATAATCAAGTCACATTACTAGGGGTGCAAATATAATGTCAACCATCATGATGCAAATTAACGAAAAGAGTGAAAATTTCAATGACCTGTTTACCCATTACATGTGTTATGAGAGCATGCTCCAAGCTCCAACATTTGTTTGTCCATGGTTTCTAATGAGAAGGCAATGACACACTAGTTCCTAGATGAGGAGTGCTTCCTTGTATTAAAGACTTTTCTCATGCCACAAGAAAGCTCCACGTATATGTGACTTACAAGTCTTCTCATGAGTTAAAGCCTATGTTTGATGCATATTTTGAGCTTCTTCTCAGTAAGCTATCTGAGAACATTTTTCCAAATTTTGAATCATCATTAATTGCACAAAGCACTTGTAAGTAGGAATGTTGACTAGATTGGGAGTATAAACTAAGAAAAACATTGCATAACTCATCAATATTTGGGAAACAAAGTCAATAAGCCAAGTTTATCAGTATTAACACAGACTTCATAATGGCAATAAGGCAATCCATGGGAACATAATCATAGAAAATGAATCAAAAAACAAACTAATACCATCAAAGTTTTAGTCTAAAGGGAAAATAAGATTGCAAAGAAACCATTGCATACCTGATTGGTTGGTGCAGCACAAAAGCCACAAATTGCTAGAAAACTTGATGCAAAATTCATAAAGTTTATCAAAACCTGATATGTACAGGAGAGAGCATGACATTTTTTGGAAGCCAGATTCACAAGAAGACCTATAAGCCAACTCCTGCAATAAGAGCTAGCCTAATTTCTTTGGTTTTCTAGAGATTTGAGCATGTTGTCTTAATTGCACCCTTCTCCTTGATTTCTTGCTCATCAACATAACTCCTAAGCTCATCAATGTCATTATGCAATTGATCTGAGGGGTAGATTTTTTTATCAACTAGATGTTCATGCAACATTACTTCACGGTGATTTTCCTGAGGAGATTTATATGGAGCAACCTTCACACTTCATTGATTCAGATGCTCCGCAACATGTTTGCCATCTACATCACTCATTGTTTGGACTAAAGTGATCTTTGTACTTATGATTTCAATGCTTCAACAATTTTATGCTACAAAATGGGTATTCTCAACTCCTATCAGAACCATATATTTATATTTTTCATCGTCCTCCTACAATTCTTATTGTTTCCCTCTATGTTGATGATATTTAGCTTCTTGGTTCTAATTTTGACCTAATCCACAATGTTAAAACTAAACTTAATCAAGCCTTTGTGCTATAATTGACTTACATCCTCTCTCATATTTTCTTAGCTTACAAGTATATGGTGATAGGTCAAAGTTCTACTCTACCTTCACCAATCCAAATTCATTGATGAAATCTTACATCAGTTTTGTATGACACTATTAATCCTATTGTCACACCTCTTCCTATGCCCTGAAAGTTTACACTCTTTGACTATCCCTCTTCTCAACTCGATAAGGACTATATGCTTCAATTTCTATAGAGGCGACTTCTTGGCAAAGTTCATTATCTTGTCATTGGGTCTCGCCTTGATTTGTTCTTCAGTATTAATTTTCTTTCTCAATTTATGCACAATCCAGGTTTTAAACATTGGAAATCTCTTGAGCACATGATTTGCTACTTATCACACACCTGTACGCTCAGCTTGGTGTACTCTTGCACTTTCAACACGAGTCCATTGATTGCCATCATGAACAAACACTCACCAATTGATTGCGGGTTTTACTTTTGTGCTTACATGAGCAATACTAACCTAGCAATCAAAGAAACAAGTTGCAGTAACATTATCGTCTACTGAAGCTGAATTTCTCACAATCGCACTCGCAACAAAAGAGGGTCTGTGGCTACATATGCTAATAGAAGAACTCAAGATGGTACCTCACCCATTGTTGAAGCTATTTTATGACAATACCTCATGCATCTACCTTGCCAATAATCCGAAGCATTTGGAGAAAACCAAGCATGTGGACCTCAAATATCATTTTATTCGTAAGCTAGTGGAAGACAATAAATTGGAGCTTCAACATGCACAGTCAAATACAATGTGGGCTAACTTCTTAATGAAGTTATTACTTGCATTGAAGCTCAATCTCTACTGCAAGAATGTAGGCCTTCAAAAATTAGAGTTCAAGCATTAAGGGGGTGTAATGAAATGTTAAAGTATGAATTCAAAATTAACAAATATATTTATTTAATTTATTTATTATAAAAAACAACACATTTGTGATGAAGAGTGTTCATCAAATATGTATTTATTAACATATCAATACCCATTCATTCATTGATTCTTGATCCTCTGGACACACTGAATAACAATGATGTAATCAGTAAGCTTTTCTCTTCCTGTTACGATTTCCTATAGGCTTGAGATATTCTCATTGTGAGGGGGCCTCCTTCAAGTTAACAAACTCCTATTTGATCTCCGTAGGCAAGAAAAGGCAAAGGCCTAGTCAACCATCATAGTGTTAGGCCTTGCTGAGAGGGATGCAACCAACATCCCCTATACATTTACCTACCTATCCAAGAAGTGTACTCTCTATTGATGCCACCATCCTATTGGCAATTGTTTGAAAGGCAGGGATGCAAGGTGGGGGTCCTTGGATACACTCTATTGATGCGACCATTCGGGCAACTATTTGGAAGGTAGGAATGCAAGGTGGGTCTGACACCAACGTGATGTATGTATTATAACACCCCACAAAACAACCCGCACTGGCATAGTCTATTTCAGGGCATGGCACCCATGACCCACCCCACTGTCACAAAGATGTGACTTGGCCATGAGTACCCAAGCAATGATGGCTTCAACTCAATGGATATCTTTATGGCGATGCAAAAGTAGGCACCTCTTGTAATCAACATTTTAGCTTTTAGTCTACTTTGTGTCCTTCTCTATCATCATACCAATCTAAGAGTTTGACATTCCAAGGGAAAGAGCATGCCCCAACAATGGCTATTTTTGGGGTCTTGATCTTATTATTCATCCTTTCCCTATTATCTATAGATGCTAGGGATAATTTCTATGCTCGAGGCACACAACCTTCATGTTAGCTCATGAATTTGTGGGATGTACTTCTCATTCGAGGAGCTAGTTGCTCAAATTACATTTTCATTAAACACTTTTCTTGATGTAAAATCTCTAGTAGCTCACCTTGAGTGATAGTTTGCAAGCATTGATAATGCATATGACCTAGAATGGGAATAATTCTTCAACTTATCTTAAAAATATGGATAATTCTAATGCTCAAATAGTAAAGCTTTCATTCAATCAACCTATCTTAAAGCTGCAAGAGACTTATTGTATATCTCCAAGGCTCAAATTTAGTGTTATTCCACCCCCAAATTTAAGGATTGAAGGAGTTGCAAAATCTTGTGCATTGTTGCAAGTTTAGCAATAAATAGGGTAGGAAGTGCAAATGTTACAATATCTATTAGTGGGGACAAGCCACAAGCTTCAGTTTCCATTTTGGGATGGAGGCTTGGTTAAGTGCAAGCTATAATTATTCAACCTTCTCATTTTGTAGCCAATTGTTTGCAAAGTGCTCCTCCCACTACAAATCTAAAATGCTTACATATAAGGACACCTAATTAGGAATAACCTTAAGGAAATTTCCTCTTCTAGAGATCCAAACCCTCTCTTGCCTTATGTGATTGTATCTTCTTCCACACTCAAGCTCATAGACTCCAAAACTTGTGGCTAGCCACTTTCAAATGTTATAAACATTCCAAGGGGAAACAACCTGTACTAGCATTGGTTGTGTTTGGGACTTCACCCACCCCTGCCTTACCTTAGAAGAACCCATCCACCCTTAGCCACCCTTGTCTAGTTGAAATATCATGAGACCCACAAAGAGCTCCACTGGGGTAATGCAAGCCATGATGAAAAATTTTCCTCCTTCACCCTCTTTACTTCCTTCTATCTCTCAAAGACACTAAAGACAACATTGGATTGAGTATAACCTTGGAAGCTTACTACTTAAAGTTTGTATCTCTACTAAAATACGCACCACCTATGGATATTATGCAGCAAGTATCCAAGTTTTTCCATGGCCTGAACACTCCTCTGAACCACTGTCGTGAAGCAATGCGTCGAATAGACTTGCAAGATGCATTACTTCGAGAAAAGCCAATCATCCAAGAACTTAAATCGGGCAATTATGACAAAGATGATTCCCGAGATCACGACAAGAGATGCCACACATGTGGAGAGATAGGGAACATCCGTAAGATATGTCCCTATCATTGATGCTTCCATTGTAATGAGCTAGGGCATATCCAAGTAGACTACCCTGCCAAGAAGATATTGAGACTCCAAGAAAACAAAGCTACACAAGTGCAGCCTTTGGATATATAGAGGAATCAGATGAAGACAAAGACCTAGAACCCACTATGCCTCTTCAAGATGATTAGAAATCCTAGAAAATTTTATTGACATGTAATACAACTTATATTAGAAATAAATCCTACTATTTTACCTATGGTTAATTGCAATAATATGAGTTGCACAGCTTGAGTCATTAAGAGTAGCGCAACGGACGCATGGTGGGTCTTGACCCATAGGACTTAAGCCCCATTAATTCTTGTCTTCCCTAGTTTCCTTTCGAGATGAGAACATCTTGAGTTCTCTAAGGGGGAGAGGATGTAATGTCTCCGATATTAAACATTAATTGTCACCTTGCTATGGTTCCACACGTCTTTACTAGTTTGCAATTGGACTCAAACAAATATGAAGATATATTATCTCTGCACTTATGATCAATTGTGTCTTCATCACCCTTGCGTACACACCCCAAAAATCAAAAGGAATGTACTCTTTTTTCTTCCTACGCATGAACCCACTCTATAGGACATTTAACATTTTATGTTAAGGTGGGGATAAACATTTGTATGTTAATAAGAAGGCAATTTTTTTTATTTCCGCCCCCTATCGATGCCGAATAGGTGGCGGGGGGGGAGAAGAGAAGATAATGAAGATGATAATGATTAGGGGGGGAGGCCACATGACCTACCCCCCGCCCTCGGGCATCTCGCCCAGTCCACCACTTGGGGGGACCGAGGACTCCCTACCACCATGCATATACTAACGGGTAGTGGGTGGGGTGAGACACCACCACCACCACCCCATACCACCTTCCCCACCTCCCCCATTATAAAAACCACCTCCCATTCCCCCAATGGAAATAGAGAGGAGGATGCTTCGGCACGTTGCACAGGCATATATATATATATATATATAGAGAGAGAGAGAGAGAGAGAGAGAAGGTTCCCTTTTTCCCCTCCTTAGAGGGAGACATCACGCGCCTTCCCTTTGCCTCTACCCCACAAGCTTATTCCCCCCATTTTCCCGTCTATTTGAGTAAGAGGTTGCTGAAGTTTGTGCAAGGGTCACACCTAAAAGAGAAGAAGATCGAGAATGGCCCCCAAGCAAAGAATGTCTCACGGGGTGGCAATCCCACAACCAGCAACAAAGCTTCGGGGAGGGTATCACTGTTAATACAACTATGATATTGGATATAAGTAATACATTTCCAAATTTTTAGATGCTTGCTTTGATTCCCGCATGAGAAACATTAGGTCACATACTATGCGACATGAGAATAGGTCATTGAAAGGGATAAATTCAATCTTTATAATTGTAGGATGCATATTCAAGTGCAAGAGTTAAAACTATAAAAAAGAATTTGCACTCATCCATGTATGATAAATGCATCTACACCTAAGTGTAATTAGTGATGCAAAATTTATACTTGGCTGTAATCCATTAGAATCATGTGTACCCGATGGGATGGATAGGTTAACTTAAGTCAAAGGAAAGACCGATACTTTTATACTTGTTTGGGAAGAATATTGTATTGTCGATCAATGTAAGTGATCAATAGAACTTACATCTTCTATAGTTGTAAGAGACCTTAACATATGCCTTAGCCAAAGGATGGGAGTGTTAAGAAATTTTTTTCATAGTATTGCTCTCGCATCCCAAGGAGGAGAGCGAACATGAGGGAAAAGTGATATTGTACTTATTCGAGCACCTTTTGAAGAAATGCAATGGTCTTGATGGTTGATCAAACATCTGCCATAATAGTTGTACTTCGAACTAATTATTGGTTGTTACAGTTTTGGACAATCGTTCAAGTGCTTGATTAGTTATATAACTTTGTAGCGGGGTTTGTGATGACAATTGCCACAAGGATAAAGGAATGTTTTCTTGGAAGATGATATTAGGGCTAACTGCCTTGATTGTGCTTGATTCTTAAGTGGATTAATTAAGGAATGATATTTTGCACAGGTGGATAACCTCCATGATTGCACCATGGATCAACCCAAAAAGGGCACTGCTCAATTCACGGGCCAAAGGTCGAGTGGTGAAAAGTCCAACCACAGAAATAATGTTTCACTCCTAAGCAGCTTGTGGGTCAGGGGAGCTCTAGACACCCCTTGCCAAGTTCACAATGGAGTTGAAGACCTCAGTGGCCCCAATGCCTGTGGCATTGGAAGATCCTATTCTAGATAAATGATGGAAATTGTGGTGCCATGAGATTCGGACCAATTACTTCTGTAGGGTAGAGGGGATATATAATTTCTTCTGTATGGGCAGGAGACAAAGATTAACTTGAAGATAAGTTAAGGAGCTTATTTAAACTTGTTTGTCAAAAGGACTGCTTGCTGTGTATTCATGTCTATGCTATAAATTATGCAAAAAAACCCTATTCCCTAAAAGGCTTAATTAGGGAAGCTTATTTTAAATGTCACATATAATGCCTGCAGACTAAGCGAGATGGCCAGGGGGTGCTAGGTCACGTGGCCTCCCCCCTCATCATTATCATCTTCATTATCTTCTCCTCTCCCCCCCCCACCTGTTTGGCATCGACAAGGGGGGGAGATAATAAAATTTGTCTTCTTATTAACATAAATTTTTTAATCCCCACCTTAACATAAAATGTTAAATGGCCTATAGAGTGGGTTCATGTGTAGGAAGAAAAAAGAGTACTTTCCTCTTGATTTTTGGGGTGTGTACGTGGGGGTGATGAAGATACAATTGATCATACGTACAAAGATAATATATCTTCATGTTTTTTTAAGTTCAATTGCAAACTAGTAAAGACGTGTGGAACTGTAGCAGGGTGACAATTAATGTTTAATATTGGAGACATTACATTTTTATAGTCAATGTTGTGAGCCTACAAGTTCAATGAAGGAAGAGAAAGAGAAGACATTCATACAAATATTTGGATATGTTGTAATGGGTTACTTAAATAAGATCTTTAGAGGATTCTTAAGGAGAAAAATTGGTCCATCAAAATAGTCTGAATATCCATTATTAAGTTTTAATAACTTAATAGAATTTTAGATGGATTAAAATGTATGCAATGAATTATCTTAAGTGCTACAAGTCATCCAAATAAACATATATAAAAAAGTGATGCATTTTGCAAAAAGCAAAATTTTTGGCTATGGAATTTCACAATTCTATATGTGTTAACTTGTAGATTAGGATTATTCTTATCGTTTTGAGTACCTGGATGAACATGTTGAGAGTTGTATGACAAAGTTATGGCTAAAACAAGTTGCAGCTAAACTCAGAGCCTATACAAAAATGAAAATAGGGAGAAGCAAAAGACAATACATAAAAGGGAAAAGCTTATGATTTTATCGTGAAAAGCAAGGCAATAAACTTCTATTTAAGTTGCATAGTTTGATATATGAAGACTTGGGTAAAATTATAATGAAGAGTATGTAGAGATAATAGTAGTGAATGTAGAGTTATCAAGTTCAACCACAAACCAAAAGTGCTTGATGCCCCGTGAAGGTCTCTTAAATGCACATCTTCAAGTTATTTGTTGGAGATTCATTATTGTAACAAGATTTCTTATATCGTTACTTGAGTTTTAGGCTCTTGCCTAGTCTGAATGTATGTATGGGTATTTTAATCTTGAAGACAAAAGTGTTTCTTGGTTTCTACACTCCCTTGCTCTGTCTTGTGATTCTTGTCTAAAGAAGTTTGGTGATTATTGGCTATTCGTGGACCCCCTTGACACCAAGGGTCCATGAATAAGATCGTATTTCTTCTTGCATTTGTAAAGAACCATTATCTCCCACTTCTTCGACTTTAACCTATCAAGCTAGAATGGGGTGGCTATTTGAATTTTGACCCTCTTGCCCCTTCCCCTCCCTCTTGTAATCCGATATAGTTATAATTATTAAATAACACGGTACCATTAAGGGATATTTGAGGTCACTTTTTGGCCTTGTAAGAAATTGAGAGAGAAAATGCAATGTAATTTATAAAGAAATTATTGGGAAAAATTTGCAATCTCGAGGAATGTTTGCCCCTTTGTACATGGGTACTTTCATTGTCTATCATTCATTAATGACAAACTTTGAATGTGTCACATGCACTTGTCACCTTCAATGCCTTGCCACCACTTATAAAATTCCATTTTTAGGCTTCAATGACTCTCTCAAATATTCCCTCTTCAATTTTAAATCTATGTTTTGGGGGATTGTAAAATGCATCCAATCGCAAGCTTGGATCACTTCTTGGTAACTTGATTGCATGTCAGAGAGAGAACCAGGGAGAGAGAAAGAGGAGAGAGAAATACTAGATTTAGAGAGAGAAAGACAAGAAAGATGAGGAAGCCATAGAAGCTGTGAACAAGAAGGGAGAGAAAGACTGTAATTGTATTAATGTGTCAAAAATATATGAAAAATTACATCTTCTCTCCTTTTATACCAATGTCAGTGTGACATGGCATATTATCAACATTTTTAACTATTCCCAGCTTCTTACAATCCATCCCTTGCCAAAAGTTTTTATCCTCAAAAACAAACCTAGAAACAACTAGAGAGGAGATGGATAGAATAGAGTACTACTCTGTTTTACAGCTTTACAAATGGGAAATGAATGAAGAATGACCATTACAAGAGCTAAATTTGAAGAACGGAAGTAAAGCCCAACTATATACATGATTTGAAGTACTTCGGAAGCAAATGGAGCCATAAAGTCTTCAACAAATAGTCCCAGAAGAAAGTAGACAGCTTGCTGAATAAACAGTCCCTGCTGGACCAAATCTGCCATAACTTTTGATAGAAGTGTCCAAATGAGATGTACCACATATCAAAATGAAGCTCTTGAAGAGTACTTTAAGCCCATGTAGATAGCTTAATTCTGAAAATTAGGTATGATAAAAACTGTTCTAAAACATCGTGCTGTCCTGAACCAGTCTGCATCAATACTAGCTCCATAAGCAATAGGCTTCAACCAAACCAATGTCTCCCTCAAGTATGGATACTCATCCAATATAGAATCAGGTCTCCAAGAAGCCTCTTCAGAGGGTAAACCTCTCCATTTGATCAAATATTCCACAATAGAACGTGATCGAAGCTTCTTTTCACTCTGACCTATAACAGCCTCTGGGATGTACTGAACAAGACCATCTTCATCAATAGGTGGCAGCTCATCAACTATATCCACTGGATCACCATAATAGGGCTTGAGCTGACTAACATGGAAGATGTTATGAATCTTTGTAGAAGAGGGAAGCTCTAGTTTGTATGCCAAATCTCCAATCCGCTTAAGGATCCTGTAAGGGCCATAAAACCTGTGGGCAAGCTTATTACTAGATCCATCTTTCAACGTAGAGTACTTGGATTTGGGCACCTTCAACAAAACCAGCTCTCCTTCTTGAAACTCTAAAGGCCTCTGCAGAAGTAAGTAGTTCCTTTAACTGGTTGAAGCTACTATCTGCAAGAGCATCTCAAAAGAAAGCCTCTTTCTTCAACCTATCAGTCAAAGGAGCTGCAATTGCCGCATAATGCTTTATAAATGGGCGATAGAATGAAGATAGACCAAGAAATCCTCTAAGAGAGGTAGTAGTAGTAGGCATTGGCCAATCTCTTATGCATTGCACCTTCTTGGGATCACCCTGTATTCCTTTGTCATTGACTATATGCCTCAAGTATTCCACTTCAGTCTGCATAAAAGAACACTTCTTCTCCTTAGCAAAAAGCCTATGATGTCTCAACACATCAAAAACCTTCCTCATATGTGACAAATGATCCTGTAAAGTCTTGCTATAGATCAAAATGTCGTCAAAGAACACCAAGACAAACTGAAAGAGGAAAAGTTGCAAGATCTTATTCATCAGGCTTTGAAAGGTAGCTGGAGCGTTTGTAAGCCCGAAAGGCATCACCAAGAAATGATAGAGCCCATGATCAGTCCTAAAAGCAATCTTGACTTCATCACCCTCTCTCATGCGAATCTGATGATACCCTGATCTCAAATCAATCTTCGTGAAGAATCGAGCCCCCTTAAGCTCATCAAGCAAATCATCAATCCTGGGTATAGGATACCTGTTCTTCACTGTTATCTTATTGAGATCCCTGTAGTCAATGCACATTCTGAAAGATCCATCTTTCTTTTTGGCTAACAGGACTGGAGATGCATAAGGTGAAGAACTTGGTTCAATGAATCCCATTTCAAGAAGCTCTTTGATTTGCTTGGCTACTTCCTCTCGTTCACATTTTGATAGTTTGTAAGGTGGCTTATTGATTGTCTTTGAGTTGGGCTCCAAATCAATGGGGTGATCCACCGCTCTCTTAGGAGGCAAGTAGGTACTTCAAACAAATCTCTATACTCCTCAAGAAGAGCTGTCAAGGCTGGATGGTTTGCTGAATTATTGGGCTGATCCTGTGTTTCTTTGTTCAAATGCAAAACAAATATCTGTGAGCACTTCTTGTACTCTCTCTTGAGTTGTTGAATGGTGATAAGCTAAAAATCAGATCTACTAGGAATTCCCTGTAAATGAATGAGCTGTCCATTGGAGAAAAACTCCATATATAACTGTGAGAAATCCATAGTGATCCTGCCTTATGTCATCAACCAATCACAACCAAGTACAATATCTATGGGCCCCATTTCCAAAGTGATCAGGTTTACTTTGACTTCAAAATTTTCAGCCAACTGCAAAGAAATCTGTGGGCAAATCTGTGTGCTGATTTCCTCTTCACCATTAGCCACTTGTACTCTAATGGGCTGCTGTAAGTCTGTGGGAACACAATTCAACTTGTCCATAATGGACTTATTGACAAAACTGTGAGTACTGCGACTATCTATCAGAATGAACACTAACTTTCCACATATGCTTCCCTTCATACAAAGTGTATTAGGGCTCTTAGATCCCGTCCAAGCATCCATAGAGATAGAACAATTAGTGGCAGCAAGCGACTCATCACAAGATCCACCAGGATCAAATGGAACATCTTCGCCTGGATCAAAAGGAAAAGAGTCGGCTGGATCATAAAAGTACTCCTGTCCACCGTCATCCCCAAAATCTTCATTTTCAGCATTGATTGTCACTGCATTAGCTTCATCTATGTCATCTTCAAAGTCCTCAAAAACTAGCATACTCTGAAGCTTTGGCTTGACATTTTTGTATACACACTTTGAAGCATGGTCAGGAGTATACTTTTCTCCACACTTGAAGCATAAGCCCTTGTCCTTCCTTTCCTTGTAAAGATCCATGGGAATAGATTTGGGATTTGTATTAGCTGAAGTGGACTTAGGCTTGTTGTCACCCTGCTTAAATTCAACCTTTGGACTGTTTGCTGTCCTGAAATTACTTTGAAGCCTAGAAGCATTGAATGGAGGATAAGTTGGTACCCGTAAGCTCCCACTAGGCATATGATTGCTGCCATAAATGTTACCAACTTGTCCTTGCTTTAAAACAGTCCTTGGCTGTCCATAACTTGGCTGAAATGAAGACTCTTTCCTATACTTTCTTCCATAGCGCTCCGCAAGCTCAGTAGCCTTGAAAAGTGAAGGATTTTGCGCCATAACATCAGCTGACAAAGATGGCTCTAAACCATACATAAACTTGTGAAGCTTGGCCTCATCACTGATGCTTTCCACATACATGGTCAAGTTGAGGAATTGGTTTGTATATTCTCTTACACTTAAGCCCCTTTGTTCCAAACCATACCATCTCCGTGCTAGCTTCTCTTTTTCAAGAGGCGAAACAAAGACTTCAGCCACCATAAGTGCCTTGAAAGCTTCCCAATTCTCAATAAGTATATTTTCTTTCTTGATATACCTCCACCAAGTATGGGTAAATCCTTCTAAGTGCAAGGAAGCAAAGTGAATCTTCATATCATCAGTTTTAGGATATATATCAAAGTAGGACTCCATCTTAGAGGTCCATTCCTCTAATTCTAATGGTGAAGATGACTGGCCATTGAATTTGGCTGAAAAAATTTTGTCCTTGAATTCTCTATCATGAAAGGATTGCTGTCCCAAAATTGGCTGATCAGGATTTCCAAGTGCAGAACCTCCAAATTGAGATTGAAATCTTCCAACAGGTGGCTGAGAATTACCATGTAATCTTCCTGTTGGTAAAGTATCCCTGGAATTCTAAGTATGCAGTCTAAAAGCTTGAGTATTGGCCCCATTCAAACTGCCCAAATAGTCATCATGCCTTTGTGAAGCTTCTCCTACTTCATACTGACTATTTGGAATGCCTCTTCTTCCAATGATCCCATTTCCATGACCATTCTGGTTAGATGGCTGAAGTGGGACTGAAGGGCCACTATTTGAACAAGCCTTCTCATTAACTTCCTTTGATGCCATTTGCAACTGCATAAATTTAACAATTTGTGCCATGAGTTGTTCGTTGGATTCTACCAACTTATCAATAGAAGCCTTGGTCTGATCAGTAGATTGAACCATCTGCTCCATTCTTGACAAGATGGCCTCATGTTGTTCCCTATGTCTTTGTTCATGGGCACACAAAGTATTGTTGAGCAAACTGACTTCTCCTTGTTATTGAAGCTCTTCAGGGTTCTCTTGAAGTGTGCTATCCATCATGGAATCCCTAATTTGCTAAGCATAATCCTCCTGAACCTTATTTTTGCCTTTATGTCCTACCATACTAGTGCAGTCCTGCAGTATCCCCTGTCAGTAAAACGGCTATAACTTTGGCTAGGAAGCTCCGATTTCAGAACTTTTTTGTGCAAATCGAAGCTAACAATGCCCTCTTCGAGATGAGCTATAGCACGCTATAACAGGTTTAGGACAGAAAATTCTGTAGCTAGATTTCAGAGTCTGAACTGTCCAGTCCTACACCCTGTCTAGACCTGTAAGTGCCCTGTTTTGACCCTATAATGCAAGATAGTAACCCCAAATGTCTACCAAACCCTGCAAAGGGGTATATAGGACCTGTGGGTACCCTGTAGTACCTGCACCTGTGCTTCAACAATGAAGGGTGTACCTGTATCCACCTGTAAATACCCTGTAAGTGACCTGTAAATTCCCTGTTTTACCCTGTTTTGGTCCTGTAGGTACTTGAGTCTTTGGAAAGTCTTCAATCTTCAATCCTCCACTCGTTGTACCTATGTGAGGGATAAAACGGCATGATAGGCTCCCTACACGAGCTCCGAATCACCGGGAGGTGGGCAAAGTTCCCCCCGGGTCGGTTGGTTGCACCCCTTCGGGATCTTCGATAGTGAGGGAGGGTCACCTCTCTTTTGTCCCACTATCTCCCTCGGCATCTACCTTTTTCCTCGGTGGAAATATCAACATGGTAGAGGCTAGTGTGCTAAGCAATCAGCATGATATGCAATTCAGAAATATTCATTCAGCCTTTCATGAGATGCAATTGATTGAGATAAGAAAAATTGAGATGGGAGAAGGGTCTTACCTATGCAATTCAGTGACTCACTGATTGCTAGTACTTACCCTTTTACAATATTTCAGCTTGGGTGAGAGAAATTCAACAAAACAAATCAAGGTTATGCATCAAGCTGATCAAATGATACCTATGATGAGTAATGGTTTGAATCAAAATGGAATTCAATGAAATAGGTTGAAATTGAGAAAAATTAACACTAATCTCTGATCTATTGATCAATCCAGTGAATTAATTGATCAATAACCTCTCATCAACAAGTGGAAAGGCCATTAGCAATAGGATTATTGAGAGATTTCAGAGATTAGTAAAAGGGAAATACCTCCATTAAGCTTGAAAAATATGATGGATGTCAGCTTCAACCCCGTTGATGCAAAAGCTCTTCATAATCCATCATAAAGCTTGAAATCTCCATGAAATCAGTCCATACATGCTTCAATATGATGAAATCCTTGAAGAATCAATGCTCCAGCCTTGCTTGAACACTTGAACCTCAAAGATTCAAGCTCCTTGATGAAAAGCCCCAAAATAATCCTTCCATTTGAGCTCCAATGTCATGCACGGGCTGAAATCTCTTCAATGTCTTCAATCTTGAAGTCTATCCAGCTTGTACTTAGCTTTATAGAAGCCTTGAAGGTCGGGGAAGTCCAAAATTTAAAGAAATTTGAGCTTCCAGGTCTGTGGCTATGGCTGCCCTGCTATATATTAGGGTTTTGAGCAAAGGAATGGCTGATCAGAGTTCTCCTGTAAGCTGAAAATTGTTGTACACAAGTGTTTGATGAAGCCTTCAAAACCTTTGATCAATGAGCTGAAGATTTGGAGCAGACTGAGCAAGGAGAAGGAGCAGGAAACTCAGCGCAATTTTCGGCGCAAATTCGGGCTATTGTCTGGGCTGAAAATCTGCAGCATGCATCAACTATGGTACTCCTCCTGAAGCTTAGGCAACAAAGAACCTTTGCCCCATGCTTTGGCAGTGAGATGTTCAGCATAGAGAGAGATATTTGAAGAGATTCTTGACAGCCACCATGAAAGCTTCAGCCAAAAGCTTGAAGGAGAGAGAAGAGAAGCTCTCTTTTGAAAAGTAACTGTAGTTTAGTCTCTAACTAAGCCCGGTAGAGAGAAAGACTACAAGAAGAGAGAGAATAAGAGTGACGAGGAGAGAGAAAGACAAGAAAGATGAGGAAGCCATAGAAGCTGTGAACAAGAAGGGAGAGAAAGACTGTAATTGTATTAATGTGTCAAAAAGATATGAAAATTTACATCTTCTCTCCTTTTATACCAATGTCAGTGTGACATGGCATATTATCAACATTTTTAACTATTCCCAGCTTCTTACATTGCAAGCATGTATAACCATAGACATTCATACAACTTACATATTAATCTAGATGATGAGTATATATCTATTTGCAAAAGAAACAAGGCACCTTGTAACACACAAAGTGCATTGGAAGTAATGAGTTAGAGGGCAGAAAGAATATTGATTTATAAACTGATGGTTGGCAGGTTGTATCCTATGGATCCTACAACGAGGCACTCCTCCATTCTCTTCATATTCTTCATAGTTAAGGTTTTCTAGAGATAGTCATCAAGGGCATCTACCTTATACTCAAAATTTAGTAGGCCATTCAAACAATTTGAAGCTAGAGAACCAATTCTTATGCCAAGAAATAGATGCAATAAGAAAATAATTAGAGGACAGCCTATGAAAAATAAAGTCTCAGAATCCTTGTAGCTAGACAAAAGAAAATGACACTTGAGTTGCATGAAAGATAGAGAATTATGAAGAATATCGAGATACCCAAGCTTGGAAGTGGAGGTTGGAGGAAAAGAATAACAACAATACAACAATAGTTGGTCACTTACCCTAAACTAATTGCATTCTTATATTGTGCTTTAGGAGCATCAAGTCCAAAGAAATGGTCATTCTATGAATGTATTATGAATCCATGCTCATATGTGGGTCATTATTATTGTTGTAATAACCAATAGGGCCAATCTCCATGTGGACAAAGTAATGAGGAATGTGGAGAGAGTATCACAAGCTTACAACAACATCATTCCTCCCAAAGCTATAAGGAACATGTTGGCCAAGAAGAGGTTTAGGAAGGCCAAGTAATAGTTTGTTGAAAAGTTCTTGGACAAGGTCTTGCCTATACAAAGATGACATTCAAAGCATGCTAGACAAAATAGGGATTAGTAGACATAGATACACCCAGCTCTTCAAAGTTATGCAAATAGATATTGAAGAAGAAAAGGGTCAAGGGGCCTTTTCTTCCAAGTCCATCTTTAGTTCAACAAACAAGAGGCAACATCAATAAGAGAGTATTTGAAGTCCGTGGTGAGTCCTTTTTCATCATAGATAACTATCTTAGAAAGAAGAGAGTGCTAAAGTGCAACAACTATGACAACATATTCTTTGACTTGAGGACTTTACAAAGAGTTATGATCAAGTTTTATAGGCTAGAGCACACAATAGCAAATAGAGTTTCCATTTTTATTATCAATCTAGATGAAACTGAGATTGTGAAGGGTAAGAAAATGGAAAGAGTTCCTATGATCTTGATGAATAGGGCTCTTCACCCAGGTACCTAGGGCGATGAAGGCATGAAGGGCTCAGTACACTTTAACATGCAATCAGAGCAAGAAATTTAGTAGTTGGGAGCATTTCAAGTTGACACAGAAGATTTTCCAAATCATATCACAATCCTTGAGTGGTACCAACTTTAATAGCTATCACTAGTTTTAATCTTATTCTCTCTAACAAAATCTAATGGTTGCATGGTCCTTACACTGGCAAGGTGATGTCCTTTCTAGGTGAGTTACTTGAACATTCATTTTCTTCCCAACATATATTCTTAAAAAAATCTCTCTTTATTTTCAAATCCCACTTAAGTGCAACTAGTTCCCACCTTCTCTTCTCTTCCTTTCTGAGTACACAAATGCATAGAAGTGAGGTAGCACTTGATTGCTATACCACTTGAGTGCTGGCCATAGGGTGACCTATCCATAGACTATTCTACCTCTTCTCCTTTACACAACCAATCTAATTATTTCCCAATACACACAACAATGTTGATTCAACCTTGAATTAACTCCGTACTAATTCAATTTCCTACTCTAGCATATTCACATCAACTTTGAATCAGCTCTCTCCTAATTCGATTTCCTACTCTAGCATATTTTAGCCGCATGAGTTTCGGATTAAGAATGGTGTGAAGATGGGAGATCGATTCCTAGCCTCTTAATTTCAATATCATACACATAAGTCTTCTATTCTACCATGTTGGGAATGCAAGCATCTTAGAGTGATTGGTTCCATTTGTAATAATAAAACCAAAATGTTGGGATACATGTGCAACTAGTGGGATACTAGACAAAACTCCTATTGTTTTAGGAGAATCAATGCTCTCTTCAACTCAACCACCTCTCACATGGTCATCTCACTTTCTCACCTTCAATGCATTGTAGTGAAAATGCATTTGAAGTATCATTAGTGAGCTCATGATTCAAGGGATGCCCCTTTGATCCACTCTTACTACTTCATTGCAACAAATTTTCTCCACAAGAACTCCAACAAAAAGAGAAAAAGTAGGAAAAAATGAAATATTATGACCTTAATGTCATACTATAGCTCTCACCCTCCAAGATATAGAAGAAGAAGATAAAGAAGAGACTACAAGACAAGATAGAAGTTTCACTCCCCAAGTCTCTCATTTGCACTCTCCCTCTCACATACTCACTCTCCCTTACTATCAATATCGTGCACAAGAAGATAGGATGGAAGTGAGAAGAAGATAGCTCTTAAAGTTGTGCACATAAGAATGAGCTCCTCTTCACTTTTTGGCTTTTATACATGGGTTTGGGATTTAACATTCCCTTCATAAGTTGGGTACCCTTCTTGCTTTACGCATGGTTTTGGAATAAAGCATTCCCTGCATAAGTTGGGTACCCTTCTCACTTTTTTAGACCCTTGACCAATCTCTTTTAATTCATTCATACACTTTATGTTAATTGGACCAATCTACCTAAGAGTAAATAGACAGTTTGTGCCTATGACCTCATATGGCTATGAGTCTTCCTATCTACTAAAGGATATTTTACAATTTGCATGGGAGAATTCCCAGCTTTTGATTTAATATGATAATTCAAATAGATTTATTGCTCAATAAGGATAGTGGTGTCTAAAATAGTATGACATAATCTAAAATTATAGTACTTTTCTAGTCATTTATGGCACATTGCAATTCCTTTTTGACTTGAAATCTTCTTTTCTATTTTCAATTAATATGTATTATTTGCATCCATGTACTATATGGTCTAATCTTTGGCTCTATTGTTGCCAAAGCAATCACACATCTAATAGTTACCATTCCAACAATTAGATGGAATGTCATTTCATAATATGTACAATGTGCTTGAGCATACCCTTTACAACCAAACCTCTCTCATACATGCTAATTGAACCATTTGCATTATGCATAATCTTATAAGACCATGTACAACTTATATCTTTCTTTCCCTTGGGCAATGGTACCCAATCCCATGTTCTTTTCCCCTTAATGCAACCATCTCCTTATTAATTGTTGCATCCCAATGTGCATGAACAATAGATTCCTCAAAATAAGTGGCATGTATATGCTCAACTATCTTCATTATGTAAGTGTAATGATGAATTGCATAGCCCTCAAAACTAAATCTTTTAATAGAGTATCTGCCCCTACTAGATGTTCATATAACTAAATCACTCACAATGGAGCCCTTACATTGCCATCTCCTCTTTCTACACTTAGTGTCTTGACAAAGATCATCATCAAACTCTCTGACACATTAGAATCTCCATCAATAAATGGTTGACAAGTAGATATATCATTACCATCAAAAATTTTATTCTTTCCTTTTTCAAAAGTAGTTGGCCTTTTTATATTACCTACAACACTACTAGATGCACCTAAAGTTATGGGGCTATTATTTAGTCTCCTAGACCAAGGATTATCTGTACATTTGCTACAAAATCATGCCTTTGGCCTACTAATAGTCTGTGATTCCTACTTTTCTACTCCTAAATGACTAACATGATAATTATCTCTAAAATTGCTCATATCACATAGAGTTACTATAGTAATATCCTTTCGATGCATTAAAATTTTTAATGGAATTTCCTATTTCAACCATAAATTTCAACTATGGTTTTCATATGTGTTATATACATATTGGTATGAATAGCTTCAGATAAGGAATACTTCGGTATATTCTTTTCAACCATCAAGGCTCATGTAACTTCTACACTATACATGTTTCTTATTTATGAAATTTCATTTCATTTTATGATACACCTATAAGTAGACTATTTCATGCCATGATATCTCAAAATGTCCCTAAACTCATTAGAGAGATATCTCCCCCTCCATTTGATCTCAAACACTTAATTTTCAACTTGTTTGGAGCTCCAAGAGGAACATCAAGAAAACAGGGTATCTACTGCAAGAAAATCTATATTGTATCATCAACAAGCATGTTCTTCATAATTTAATCAACCACAATAGAAAAAACAATACCAATCTTCTCAAATCTTCATGCAACATCATATACCAATTCTCCCACGGATTTATCATAACAAAACTTCAATAGATTATTTGTATTCTTCATCAAAAGAACAAGAGAACACAAAGGAATCATCACATAGCATTCATCTTCAATAGTTTCATAGTCTCTCTAGTCTCTCTCATAATCTCTTACTCATAGATACCTTGTTTTCCATCAAAAATTGGCTATCACACACACACACACTCTCTCTCTCTCTCACTCACTCACTCACTCACTCACTCACTCACTCATGCTCTCTCTCAATAATAAATTGGAATAATGAATAATAATTATCCATAATCCTTCTTTGGTCATGGATACCCTTCTTAAGAGGTATGTCTGATATGAAAGGTCACCAGAGCCATTAGAATGTCCTTTCGTTGCTCAATAGTCTCACTAACACTTCAGTCTCTTTACTTGAGCCTTTAACAACTACCTCTTTCACTTCTTTGATCTATTTTAAACTTGTACTCATCTCTTTCCAAGGTTATAAAACTTTCCCAAGATACACATTCATCCTAAGAACACCTACAGAGACATACAGAATAAAAATTGACCAAAGCCAAAGGCTCTACAGAGGGTCTACAGTACCATATAGAAGGTCATCAAAAAGCATTCAGCTCAACTAAAACCATTCAAAACCATTAAGAATCATTTAATAAGCTTCCAGAAAATCTCAAATTCCATAAATCATCACTCTATCTCTCATACAAAAGGAAAACACAAAAAAAAAAGCTAAACAGACTCAATTAGAACCAATCAAATACTATCAAAACATCAAATAGAACATATTAGAACATCATATCTCCACTAAAAACTATCATGAGCTTCTAAAACTTAATCAAAATTATCCAAAACACTCTCAAACACTTCCAAACCAAATAATAAATATATAAAGTAAATAAAAAATCAACCATTTATCCACAAAAATAATAAAAATCAACCAAAAAATCAAGTCATTTTAGCAGCCACATATTTCCACACTTAATGAGGAAGCATCCTCACAACCTTAGAAAAAGAAAATAAAAGTTCAAAAATATAGCTCAGCTTGATCTTCCACAACATTTGTAAATGATATAAGAGGTTTTTCTATCTTGACTTATCCATCCATCATCACCACCATGAATCTCCAAAAAGATAGCTTCTTGAACAAGTTGAATATCCAACCACCACGACCCCGTCATAGAGAAAAATAACCATCACACACAAACATTAAACACAAAACAACCATATGGATGGCACCTTATGAATCATAAAAAATACATCCATGGGTATCAATGAAGATGATCCCACCTTAAAAGCTTGGTGATTATAGAAACGATCCATAGATAGAGATTAATATATGTAAGTCTTGGGAGGATTTTGAAAAAACTATAGGCAACACATCCTCTCCACCAATACAAGATATCGTCTAGGCAAGCAAAGGGCAAGAAAGTACAATATATCCAATTGTTGGGAATCAATATTCACATTCACATTCATGTACAACTTCGGGATTTACTTTTGATCATTATGTGAATGTGGGTGCATGTACACATTGCACAAGATACCAAGCAAAGTGAGCACTCTATCTCACAAAAGGATATGAAGACAGATAATTCTAAAAATCTTGGCTAGCAGTTGTCCATTCCCCTAGAATTAGCCACCAATTTATTTGAGGTTGTGTAAGAGAATCTGCTAAACTTCATCCTTGTTGTCTAGGAATCTTATAATCAAAGCTTGTATAACCACTAACCAACTGAGGGGAATGAGGGATAAAAGTAGTAGGAGAGGGAAGAGAAACAAGTTAGAGAGGATGAAGGGATGGGTAAGCAAAATCATAAAATGAAGAATGGGTTAGAGCGGGATTAGCTGAGAATTTAGGGGAATCAGTTAAAAAGGGTGTTAACAAGTATGTTGGAAAAGTGGAAAGAATAGTTGTAGATGGGGAAGGACAAGAAGGAGGAGGGGAAAAAACATGTTCCTCAATAAAAGAACAATGAGTGAAAATAGAGATCTGAGGAGCACCTTGGGGTTGAAATAGAAGGGGTAAAATAACATGTGGATTTTATTGATAAAGTGAAAGATAGGTTTCATATCTATGGGGCATCTACTGATAATAAGATAAACAAGGCACTAATGTACCTAAGACAGATTTGTGATGATAGGCATCAAAGAAAGATGAATCAAAAGGAGGTTGTTTGGAAAGTTGGGCTAAGAAGTCCACCCTTAGTTTTTTAGTATTTTGCACATGAGCAAAAGGTTTTTTTTGACATTGATTCAAAATCATAGAATCAATCATTGTATACCAAGAAGTCTCAAGACAATTAGCCACTTTGGAGGAATATGTCTGGAGCATCTAATCTATAGGTAACTCCAAATGTCTGATATACAAAACAAATTGGAATACTACATCTCCCACATACCAAGCCAAGTCTTCATCATCTGCGGTCAAGAAGTCACCTCGCAAGTACATGTAAGACATAAGCATGGTATTTGTACTCACAGAATCCTTAAAAACCATTCTAACCACTTCAGTCAACAAATCAAAAGACTAAACTTGCTCCACTCCAAGAAGAGGCAAATCCATCGTGGAAAACTTAAAATAAAATGCCAACTTATGTTGCTAATAATGGACAAAGAAGGAGTGGTTTGGAGGAATAAACTCTTGGAATTGCTCAAATGAAGACCACAACAAATCCATTCTTGATTGAAGCCTTTCCACATAGGCTTGGAATAAAGAGCATAATGTGTCATTTCTTTGAAGGACAACTAAATCTGCAGGGGATAAAGAAGGAACTGGCTGCATAGAATGACTCTATGATGTAGAATGAGACTGAACCAATCATTCCTTGAGCTGTTGAATCTAAGTATTGCTCTGGTCTAGGATAGTTGTAGTTGATTTGAGCTTTTCTATCTAGGGGGCCCAGCTATCAAAGCTTTTAGTTCTTGAGACTCCTTCAACAACCTATCCCTCTCCTCAATCACAATAACAACTTGGGATTTAGTCTCTACCACTGAGCTTGCAAAGTACAGATCTTCTCTTTCTGGGTATCAATGACCTTAGTCTAATGCTCCATCTATGTACAAAGGTCATAAAAATTTTCTTGGGTAGAGGCTAGCTCAGTATTAGCTTTAAGATATCTATTTGGAAAGGCATTCAAAGGGACTATCATCTTGTATAATGCATGTTGAGTGATTTGGCCAATGCTCTACTATAGAGCATAAAATGGCATGCATTGTAGGATCCCCTACATAGAAGCTTTTAAGTTGACTACAACAAGGAAGTAACCCCACACCAACACAAAGAGAGAGAGAGAGAGAGAGAGAGAGAGAGAGAGAGAGAGAGAGAGAGAGAGAGAGAGAGAGAGAGAGAGAGAGAGAGAGAGAGAGAGAGAACAATTCATGTCACCAGACATTGCATAAAGAAAATGGAAATATCTAGAGTACCATCTCTATGTGCTCTAAATGTAAGAAAAGAGGGCAATTGATTACAAGATTGAACATGAATTGAAATTGGAGGAGTTGGAACTAGTATTGATTCAGCCACTCTCTTAAGACGCTTCCTTTAAATGACCATAGAAGGGGAATCAGCATCCTCAATTATAACATCATAATCTTTTAGTAGGAGGAGGAGGAACCTTTAGAGGATCAATTGATAGTGTGGGAATTTCCCTTGCAGGGGTAGCATATGTCAAGAAAACATAAAGGTAAGAACCAAATGTGACATAAGTCACATTACCCCTTGTGGCTCTAATAAAATGTTGATCCATTTTAGCCAGGTGATATGAACTCTAATCAATGGTGTACCTTTTAGCACCATGCAAGAAGTTGTAAATAACTCCTTCGAAAGATAACTAGAAGGGGTTTTGGTAGGCATAAAATTGTCCTGGAGGAATTGGCACTATTGCTTCCAAAAAGGATTGGAAATCATGGACACGCTAACTCCTGAAGTAGTGAATACCCGCTTAGGATCCAAGACATTATGGGTTTGCTTCTATAGTAACAACTTCAAAATATTCTCATTGGAGAACAATTGTCGAGTGGTAGCGAAAGGTTCCCCATGGTATGGTAAAGAACGAGCTTTGCCCAAGCTCTTAGGCGTCATGTGGATAAGTGTACCACATAAACAAGCCCCCAGACGTCTTGCTATAAGAGGATAAGAACTAATCAACCATATCAAAGTCATCTGGGGATAAGTGGTAGTGGAAGTATCACAAATTTGGATAACCCAGCCTTAGCAATAATCATACAATACCAAGGGAACATATTGGATTGGGGGAGGAGTACAAGGTGCCATTCAAATGGTTCGCACACACCACTCACACACAAACAATCACAAGGAATGCCTATAAAATATCAAAATAATAGCAAATAAGATATCGACAACAAAAAACTCACATGGACCTCATCGAGACTGACTGACACCCCAAGCAATCCACATCCTGAAAATTTTTTGGCATGAACTCTAAACTTCAAGAAATCCAAATAAAATATAATCAAATCACACCGTATCCCAGACTCCAATCAAATGGCCAACAAAAAATTGAAGTAAACCAAACCACAACCGACCGATAACCAAAACTCAACTAAGACGGTCAATAGGGACTAAGACTAACAACCACGTCATCCACCCTACATAGCACTTCATTGAAAAAAAAGGAATAGTGCAATGTGAGGGAAAAGGGAAATTTTAAGTGAATGTTAATTTTACAAATCAATTAACAAGGATTAAACTTTTATTAGGTGATAAACCTTAACAAGAAAATGACAGTTCATTTTATCCCTTTAAAAAACTTATTAAGTTTTATAGTGCTTGTTTACATCCCCATACTACGTCCCCCCGAATCAAGGTATCTAAATACAAGTTTA
Source organism: Lygodium microphyllum (assembly GCF_053477565.2). Classification (NCBI taxonomy): domain Eukaryota; kingdom Viridiplantae; phylum Streptophyta; class Polypodiopsida; order Schizaeales; family Lygodiaceae; genus Lygodium; species Lygodium microphyllum. The sequence goes on from NC_141147.1 coordinate 82,240,632, forward strand.
TTTTTTTAATTAATGAGTTTATAGCACTTTGTTGTGAGTGTACACACTTGTGACAACAGGTTCATTTTATTATAAATTAAAAATATATGTTTTGGAGTAAGAAGTGCATACTATGTGAACGATTGGTTAATTTTAATTAATTAATATGTGTGTTCAGCATGAATGCATGTGGAAAATGTGGCCAACTAGTTCCTTTTAATAATTAATTGTGATGTTTGGTGCAAAAAAAGAAAATAAGGAGAGAAACGGGGTACTTGGAGGGGGTGTGAATGCAAATGAATATGAATGCACACAAAAATCATTTTGATAGGAGAAGAAACGGCATGATCATGATTGAATCCAAAATACACTTTGGTTGGCTAAATTTTTTTCGGCATAAGCGAAAATACTACAATACCACATGTATTTTGTTTGATTTATTTTGGTTTTTTCTAGTTTGTTTTATTTTTAAATTATTTGGATATGTTGGATTTAGACTTTTTGGTTTTCTTAAAATATATATACTATGCAATCAATAAAAAATAAAATTAAAAAATTTTAAGTAAATTTTAAGTATTTTTATGATTTTTTAATGAAATATTTAGGTTTTTATGAGATTTCTAGATGTTTTAAATGGACTTTTTGCTAATATGTATGATCAAAATTTTTAAAAATACTTTTTGGCTATTTTTTGTAATTTTTATAATTTATTTTGAATTTTTAATGCTTTTTAAAAAATTTAAATGTGTTTAGGATTTTTGTAGAATTTTAAAAAATCTCGAGAATAGGATATTCGAGGGCACGGACTATGTTTTGACTATGTGTGAATAGCTACAAGCTCACCACTACACTCAGAAGACCGCACGTGCATCCTCGTGTGTGAATGACCGCTAACACGGCACACACTTACGAATACAAAAACACCGCGCTGTTGTGCTACTACGTGTGATAAAATCTAGAGTGCATCGTCATTCAGCTTTCTTATTGATCTAGAGATTCAATGCCATATTAGTCATTAGTGTCAGTGTTCATAGTGTGGATGGTTCAAAAATACTAGATTTTTGGACAAGTTTAGCCTATTCTTTATATTTTGGATATTATTTCTTGTAAATATCTAAAAGTTGTAGACAACTTCTAGAATAGGATGTCATGTTTTTTTAAAAAAGCAAGGGGCTTTCAACCATTTTTGGGGGATTTTATGCAAAAAGAAGGATTGGCAAAATCACACGACGCACGATCATAGTTTACAAGCAGCAAACAACACTTCGAATTGGGAGAAGAAGAAGGAGTGATATGGGAGAATTCTCACCAGGTGTCTTCATATTTTTATCCCCCTTTTGGAGCCAACGGAAGCAGCTATTTAGGGTCTGAGCAGTAGAGAAGAAGCTACTGTTTGATACATGTTTTTGGTCTATAAGGGATTTATCTTCTCAGGATGCAGAAATAAATTGACAGGTTTTACCTCTATGAGTATTCTTCTACATCTTCTAGTTCTTCGAACCCCTTCTCTTTCATCAATTGCTCTTCTTGAATCTCCCTTCACCCTACTGTCTCTTACCCCCGTGGTAGACTTTCGACCCTAAACGCTTTGACAATGGTGAACTCAACATGAAAGTCGTCAACAAGTGTGTAAAGATGGGGGATTCTGCAGGTTCAAGTGGTGGTGATGCTTTACAACATATGATTGCTTTGTTGTAGCAACAAGAATAACAACAGTAGTTATTGTTACAACAACAAATGCAAACTCGGCAAGAAGCAGAAAGAATTGATTCATTAGCTGTGAATGCATTGCAGGCAGTGGGACAGGAATTGAAGTAGTTTAAGGGTCAAAATCCGATTGTATGAAGAAAAGATGTTTTTTCATGGGGTACCACAGTATGCATGGAGTCAGTATTTCTCCTGTTTGGCCATACATGCATTGCATGATCGGTTTGATGAGTTACAGAGAAGAGATGCTGATTGGGTAGCTTTTAAGAAAGCTTTGAGAGAAGAGTTTTTCTTGGAAGATGCACGATTGGTAACTAAAAATACATTTACAGATTGGATTGAAAAGCCCAGTAAATGGTTGGTTGCTATAGCTTTGCTCTATGAATTTGAAAGTTGGTATGCATAGTTGGATGTTGATGAGTAGCAATAATTGGAGAGTCAAAACATTGATTTGTTTCTCAAGGCTACTAATCTTGTCTTGCAGGAGAAGCTGACTAATTGTTTAAAAGAAGCCTCTTCTGAAACGGGGTTGAAATCAAATTAGGCTAATGTAATTGAGAAAGTGCATATGTTGGTAAAGAGAGAGCGGATAAAATTAAGATGGGGTACATGCACCACACCTGCTAGTGGTTAGAAGGCGGTTGAAATTGCAGCCAAGTTGCCTGTGGCTATGGCAGAATTAATCAAAGGCATGCATGATTGAGGCTGAATTTGACAGAAATCTATGCAAAGGTCAAAAAATTGGATGTTAAGGTAGAAGAGAAGGGTCGAGTAACAACCCAAAGACCGTACAAAGAAGGATACAAGAGAATACGTATTTGGTGTGACAGTTTACAGCATGAAAAGCGAGACTGTACAGCCTATCGTGAAGCGGAAGCAAAAAGGTTAGTCTTTTGGAAAGATAGCAAAATACATGCAACAAAAACTAGTCTTCCAATAGAGACAAATTTTGGAAATTGTGGCATGTAGAAGAGGTTGGAAGAGATGGCAGCAAGGACAACATTTGTTGCCGTAGATGCAACCACATATGGGTTGAGAATTAAAAGGATCAAAGAAGCTCATAAAGGAGGCATGGCTAAAGTAAAATCTCACATTTGGATATAGGCATTAGATTGCGTGGAAAAAGGCAAAATAGCAAAGTCTGAATTGGCTGATGCAAGTCAGAGTATATGACGAAGAACAAGATGGAGTGTACCAATGGATTCATTTTCAGCCTATGCTTATTTGGTTGAGGTTCATGTTGAGAAATGACAAATTATGTATGCTCCAAGAAGAGATGTCTTGAATCCCATATCCATAATTGAGAAAAAGGGAACCATCACGAGCCTATAAAGTGATGTACCTTCTTATCATTCAATGATGAAATATAACTGTACTTTGTCCTTTCAGTCATAGTCAGTGTCATAATCAAGATTGTGTTTATGAGTCCAAGCTTCCATCTTGGAACCTAATTCACTTAAGTAACAGTTGGTCTATCTAATCTATGTCATCATGAACATTGTCTTTGTGTCCCATCCGCCATAGCCATGCTTTAGATCTATGCATTTCAACATGGTATCAAAGCTTAGCTAAGCATGGCACAACTCCATACACTACTTCTCTAGTCTACCTTCACCTCTGATCATCTCTGTCTAGCTCATGACTCCATTTTCAACTTTATCTTCATCTTGACCTTGTGTCTACCATAGCTAGAACAGTACCTACCCTACTTTGAGCAACTAGATCTCTCTCTATAGGCCATATCTTCCAGTGCTTCCTTTTAGGAAAGTGTTTCCTAACTTCTAAACCTTCTCCATTGCACATCAAACACCAACATTGCCCTAGCCACTGGAGCCCAACGTTGTCAAAATTTGTCATCGTTGTCTAACCTGCGCTGAATTCTGGTCGTACTGCTGCTGTTGCTACATGCATAGGCCGTGATCCTTCCTGCAACCATAGGGAAATCAAAGGTGGGCTAACGAGCTTATTCCCCATCAAAAGACCCATCAAACGGTTGGCTCTACAAGCTAATGTGACCAAAAGACCAGTTAGGTATGTCAGAAACCCTAAAGACTCCATAGCCAAAACCTTAAAAGCTTGACATTTTTCATTGGGTCTTCTCCCATTGATTTTGATCACTGAGCTACAAGCACTGAAGTTCATAGCAAGATTCACCCATCAAACCAACAAAGAGGGAAGAATTTGGAAGAATTGAAGACCTCAAGCACCGATATCTGGCACTAAGCTCAAAGAATAGTATCCCCATTGACACTCAACTAGTGTTAGTTTGACACTAATCTTTGTGTGTCTCTTGACACATTGAACTATAACTCTTTTACTAGTTAATTGAAGGTGATCAACATGGTAGAGCTTGAGAAAATAGCCAAGTTCAATGGAGAAGGCTTTCATGCATGGAAGGAAAGTACCATGTACCACCTCATGAGGAAACACCTCTAGGATCTCTTTGAAGATGATGAAGGTGATGCAAATGGTGGGAAAGAAGATTCATAAAGCGGGATCCTTGCAGTAGCTCTAGAATGAAAGAAGATGAATAACAAGGCACTAGGCATCATTGCCTAGGGACTAAGTGATGGTGCTACATCATATCTCCGGCATCATAGATGCTAGAATTGCTTGGGAGGAACTTGACCGGATGTTTGGTACCTAAGCAAAGAATTCAAAGGTAAATTACTTGTGTAGTTTAACAAACTGGATATAAAAGATAGTGCTTCCATGACCATACGCATTAACAAGTTCAAGAGCCTAAAAACCTAGCTTGCAATTCTTATAAGAAGAATATTAATGAAGATGAAGCAATAGCCATATTGCTCAAGCAAGTGTAAATAAGGATCCATATGAGAATCTTGTGTCCACCCTAAGTAATATTCTAAGTCTCTCACTTAAAGATATTGAGAACTCACTACTTGATGGAGAAAGAAAAGTTCAAAGCAAGGATGCAAAGGAACACACCACCAACAACAGTCCCTTGTACACCAAGGGTACTTATGGAGCAAGAGGCCATGGTCGAGGACTCAACACCAATAACAACAAGGATGAGATTATATGTCATTATTGTGGCAAGACTGACCATACAGCCATTGAATGTTTCCATAAGAAAAGAGCACAACAAATGCAAAATCATCACCACCAGAACCATTTCATGAATGAAGAATAAGAAGAAGATGCTTCCACTACCATCAACAACTCTGAGAGATTGTTCTAAATAACTTTCATTGGATCTTTCATATGTTTTTCCCATAGTGGATCTCTATTTTTCCCTTAATGGATTTTCTTTGTAAAAACCCTTGCCAAAGATGTAAATTTTCAAGCTTTAACTTGACTAGGCTGCCTATGAGCTAGTCTCTCGGGCCATGTCATCATGAAGGGGGAAAAAAGCTAGCAAGTGTATAAACTCATCATTTGAGGGGGGGTGTTGAGAAATGACAAATGATATACGCCCCATGAAGAGATGTCATGAATCCCATATGCACAGTGGAGAAAAAAGGAACCATCATGAGCCTATAAAGTGATGTACCTTCTTATCATTCAATGATGAAATATAACTGTACTTTGTCCTTTCTGTCATAGTCAGTTTCATACTCAAGATTGTGTTTATGAGTCCAAGCTTCCATCTTGGAACCTAATTCACTTGAGTAACAGTTGGTCTATCCATCTAAATGCATAACACGAAGTAAAATGGAGCAACAAAAAGAGGCTAAAAAAGCCATATCTGAGCATGTTATGGAAGATGCATCTCAAGAGAAGAAACAAGAAGTGAAGAAAAGGGGAAAGTAGCCCGATTACAGGTTACAATTAGATCTTGAGATTGCCAGATCACATACTTGGCAGTAGAGTGGAATTCACAGTTGGCAAAGTTCTTAGAATCACGAAGCATGAATTTCATGATGCAATCATTGATATGCTGAAACGAAAAAGACAATTTGATGGTGAAGTTTTGCAAGCATTGATGCAAGTTGACAAAGACATATAGAAACAACTTCAAAGGGAATATGAGAAAGACATAGAGAAACAACTTCAAAGGGAATATGATGATGCATGTAATGCTGATTTGGAGCAGACTGATGTTGAAAACGGGTTAAATGGGAGTGTAGACTGCAAGCTTGTGGCTGAAATTGGTCTTATGGGAAATAGTAAGCATAGAGAGAAGGCTATGTATAATGGGGATGTCCATCAACAAGTACATGAAGAAGAAGATGCTCATTTTATTCGAGGCAATCATTATTCACGAACGCATTGGGCTCGTGCTAAAAAAGAGACAATTGTTAAAGTGGGAGAAAGAGAGACACCTTGCATAGCTATCTTGGATCATGGTTTTGAAATCAATGTTATGGAACATAGCTTGTATGAGAATGGAGGTTGGCCTATTGATGTAGATTTGGGATGGCACATGCAGAAAACAAACAATTCATCAAGGGATCTCTATGCGACTTGTCCGAATGTATCCATGACTATTGGAGATGTTAGGGATGAATATCATTTTTAAATGCAAGATTCATGTAGTTATTTGATGATTTTGGGGCAGCCCTATATTTCAGAATCAAGGTTGGAAACAAAAGCCTTGGATGATCGTTCTTCATATGCTCAAGTTCGGAGTAAAGACAATACAAAGGCGGTACAATTTCTCACTATTTGTGTGAATCATCCCCGCAATCAAGATAGGCTACAGGATAATCCCATGCCACCTAATGAATGAGAGTTTAAGGGTTTTTAGATAGCATTGCTGTAAGTAGAGGCTATGGCAGTGCCTCTAGGAAGATAATTATGCCTCCAAGAAAGGGAAAAATTGTGTTTGTGTTTGGATTGCAAGAATGTATAGCATGTAGTCTTGGTAGTTTTAAGAATATTTTAGCCATGTGTAGGGCTGAGAAAAAATATGTAGGATGGGTTGTAAAAGAGCTAAAGACGTGGTTTGATGGCTGCAAATGAAGGTATTTTAGGGTTGTTTTCAGGACTGGTTGATGTTGATACAGTGGCTGAAATTTTTGCAACAATTAATGTTGAAAATAGGGCAAAAAAAGAGGTTATTTATGTTGACACTTTAGAGATGTATGAAGTCATTCAAGAGTTTGCTGAGCATGAATGTTATGGGTTGCAATATGGGCTGCAAAATAGGGTTGAAGCAAGAGTGGATACAAAGAACAAAATAGTTGCAAAGAAATTTAAGCTTGTGACTTTGCCTTTACCACACCTGAAAGTGATGGGTTAGCTGAAAAAGTGGCTCAACAACCTAGTTTGTGGGATCCACATGGAGTAGGACATAAATTTACAACTGAAACTTTACAAAAATTGAAAATTGGTGATACAAGCTTTCTTTTGTTGCAGAAAGAGCTTGTTTCTTGCATATGTTGGCAAGGCGTGGGAGAGCCTTTGCATTTCATCCATATGAAATTGGATGTGTTGATCTTGGACCTATGGTGATCTTTATAGTACCTCATGTGCCATGGAATTTAAAGCCTATTCCAGTACCTTGCCTAAGATTTTTGAATGAGAAGATTAGGATGCGGATTTTGGAGCCCTCTTCAGCTCCATATTCGAATTGGTGGTTTATTGTTCCAAAGAAGAATGGTTCTTTGAGGTTTATACATGATTTACAACTAGTTAATAAGGTAACCATAAGGAATGTTGGATTAGGCCTGATAGTGGATGAATTTGAAGAAGCTTTTGCAGGCAAGGCAATTTACTCTATGGAAGATTTATATTTAGGATATGATTAGTTCCAGTTTGCATTAGAAAGTCAAGATATCTTTACCGTGAAGACACCACTTGGATTGGTTAGGATGTGTACACTTCCATAGGGAGCAACCAAATCAGTGGCGCATATGATGAATGCTATGCATAAAGTTTTAAGGGAGTATATCCCTCAGTTGACCTTACCCTTTCTTGATGATGTGTATCGAAGGGTGTGATATCCATGAGAAGAATGAAGAGTTGAATGAGTAGGGATGTAGAAGGTTTGTGACTGATCATATCGTTGATTGTGTCAGGATTTTGAGCCGTCTTAAAGAAGTGCATTTGACTCTGATCAGGAGAAAAATTAGTTTTTGGAGTGGAGGAAGCATTAGTTGTTGGGCACATGCGTAGACCTTATGAAAGAAAGCCCTCACCAGTAAAGATTGATGCCATAAGCAGGATGCAAGAGACATGTTTGAATGTATCTGAGGTAAGAAGATTTTTGGGTGCATGTGTCCTTTACTTGATATGGATTCCACATTTTGCTTATGTGATTGAAAGCTTATATCAGCTCTTGAGAAAAGGGAAAAAGTTTTGATGAGTAAACAATATACGAAGGGATTTTAGAAGTTAAAGAGCTTATTGATTTCAAACCCAACACTAAAGAGAGCAAATTATGAGAATGGGAAGCCTATTATTCTCACCGTGGATACAAGCCCAATTGGCATTGGTTGGATAGTGGGTTAGGATGATGCTGATGGGAATAGGTATGCCATTTGGTTTGGAGCAAGGGTCCTCAATGAATGGCAATGGTGGTATTCTCAAGTGGGTCAGGATGATGCTGATGGGAATAGGTATGCCATTCGGTTTGGAGCAAGGGTCCTCAATGAATGGCAATGGTGGTATTCTCAAGTCAAAAGAGAGCTTTGAGGTCCTCAATGAACGGCAACGGTGGTATTCTCAAGTGAAAAGAGAGCTTTGGGGGTGTAGTGACAACCCTTAAGTGTGATAGGGAGTATTTTATGGGAGTTCATATAGTGGTAGAGAGTGATTGTCTGCCTCTATTGGGCATGATAGTTAATTTCTCAACTCCTAATATTGCCACGTTACGGTGGATTGCATATATAAATTCACTTAACCAGCTTGATTTTTAGCATATTACAGGTAGAGAAAACCTCGTGGCTGACATGCTTTCATGAGCAAGGTTTGAAGATGAAGAGGAGCTTATGGAAGATGAAGAGGATGATGTCATAGGTGCTGAAAATGACTTTATGACAACAAGGAATGAGTATGCAGCTATTATTTCTATAGGTACATATCTGAAAACAACAAATAAAATAAGTACAACTATTGTAACAGGGATTTCAGCAATAAGAAAAGAGCTTACAGCCATGGAGAAGAGATGGGAAGTAGAGAGAAAGCATCATTAGTGTTATGCTTCAGTGAGAACTCAATTTTTGGAAGAGTTTTATGATGACGGTTGGCTGATGAAAATAGGCCAATATCTCAGCCTCTTGACAAAGGGAAAGCATGCAAGAAAAAAGAGAGAAGCTCTAGTACGTGTATTGGGAGGTAGGGCTTCTCAACAACAAGTGATGCAGGAGTTTCATGAAAGCTTATGGGCTAGACATAGTGGAGTTTCGGGCACATTTTCCAAGATCAAAGAGAAGTATTGGTAGCAAAACATGTATAAAGATGTGGAGAATTACGTGGAATCATGCAGTGTTTATTAGATGTATTCCACGGCATAAGGATGGGTTGCAACCGACTTATCCATTGTCTATGCATTACAAATGGATAGTTGATTTGTCTACTATTCCTATAGGTTTATGGAATGTAAGATATCTTGTGCTTGCATGATGACAAGACTTGACAAATCAAGTGGAAGGTCAAGCTCTTAGTACAAAGACTACTCAAGCAGTTTGTAGGTTCTTATTGGAAGAAGTTTTTTGTAACTTCAGCCTATAATCCTGAAGCAAATGGAAAAAGTGAGAGGGGTCATCATCCTATCATTAAGGCATTAGCAAAGTCATGCAAGGATAGGATGAAAGAGTGGCCAATAATGTTGCCCTTTGCTATGTGGGCTGATAGAACCACTCATAGTGCAGTTACAGGGTATATGCTTGATGAATTAATGTATAGACAACAACCAATCATGCCTATTGAGGATACTATTGCTACTTGGAGTGTTATACAATGGGAAGAGGGTTTGAATAGAGAAACATTGAGAGTCCTACACATTAGACAGCTAGAAAAAAGGCATGAAGACATTGAGACAGCCATGAAAAAGCTGAAGACTACAAGGATCAAGAACAAGAAGAGGTTTGACAAGCAACACAGACTTTGACCATGAGCTATACAAGAAGGGGACTGGGTGCTAGTTTATGATAGCAGCTTGGAAAATTAGCATAGTTCCAGTTAGAAGATGGCAAAGTGGTAGTTTGGTCCATATGTGGTAAGGTTTTTTTTTTTTACAATGCTAGCTATGCATTAAATGAGATGGATGGGACAACTCTAAGGATTCCAGTGGGTGGAAAATGTATCAAGCTCTTTATACATAGGGAGTCTTCAGTCTCTGAGTTGAAGGAGTTGGATACTGAGCATGAACATGAGAATATGGAAGAAGAAGAGGTATAAGATGAAGACATTGACATAGTAGAGGATACTTCTTCTGACACTACAGATCCATAAAACTTTGGCACATGCTGGAGGATGTGTAGGTTAAGGGCAGGTTGGATATCGTGTTGCTATGCGGACACAGTGTGAAAAACTCTAGAGTGCATCGTTGTAAAGAAAGACTAATACTAAGATCCAAGAATAGCTATGCCATGGAACATCTTCTTCTATTACCATAGCACAACGTAGCCATGACTTGCAAACCAAGTACAAGAAGATGAAAGACAAGAAGGAAAACAAATTTGTGATAGTGCCATAGAATGCTGCTACATTAGCACTTCTTGCCTTTTTATACTAAACCCTAAAGCCCTTATCTCTCTTGGTTGAGTATTTACAAGGTTTATACTTGGAATATGCTTCAACTCTCATGTTGATAATTTGCTTCATTACAAATCATCCCCTCCTAGATATGTTTCGTCCTAAAAACTGAAGGTAATGAGGTAATAGGAAAGTTGTTAATGAAGCAAATTATGATGATGAAGATCCATAATCATGTGGAAGCACTTTGTGTGAAGAAACATCACAATGAACCTGAAAAAGTGAATTGACTACTTGTTGTGTCCAAACAGGGCTGCAACAGTAAAATTGCCATGACTTCAAACCCTTCCAAAAATTCCCCATGAATATAGTGTCTCTATTTGACACTATCCTCAAGGGCATACCATGTAGCTTGAACACTACTTCCATGAATTGGTCAGCTACTTGCTTTGCTGAAAATCGTGTCTTGGTTGGAATAAAATGGGTTGATTTGGTAAGTCTATCCACCACAAAAAAAATGCTATTCCAACCGTGCCTTGTGGTAGGGAGGCCTATAATGGAGTCCATTGAAATGTCAATCCATTTTCCTTGTGGGATAGGCAAGGGCTAAAGGAGACCACGGTTGGTAATAAAGATGAATCTTTATTTTGTTGACATTCCAAGCAATGAGAGACATACTCCTTCATATCCCGCCATAGGTCTTTCCAATAGAAACTCTTGTGCACTTTGTCAAAAGTTTCAAAGAGACCAAGATGACTAGGAAAGGGCCGTAGAATGCATTTCTTGAAGGACTTTTAGCCTAAATTTTCTTTGAGGGATCAAGTAGACCTTCCCCTTGTACCATGAAAGTCCATTATGCCATTTGAAGTTTGGATATTCTTCATTTACCTCTTGTTGTAATTTCTACATTATTATGGTAGCATGCTCCTCCATCATATATTTCTCTTGTATGTCATTTATCCAATCTTTATATATAGTGGAGACAGTAGATACATTACATGCCCACATCCTAGAGAGTGCATCCGCCACTACATTGTCTTTTCCAGCTATGTATGCTATCTCAAAGTCATATGATTGAAGAGTTTCCAACCACCTTCTTTGCTTAGGAGACAAGTTGGGCTGAGAGAGGAAGTACTTCAACACCCTATGGTCACTTTTCACTTTAAAGTGACTTCCATAGAGGTAATGATGCCATTTTTTGACTGCATGTAGTATAGCTAGTATCTCTTTCCCATATACACACATTTGCCTCTCTTTTTCATCAAATTTTGCTCTCATATGCAATGACACCATGTTCTTGGGCTTAAAAAAACCCCCAATCCTCTCCCACAAGCATCCGCATAGATCACAAAGACCTTAGAAAAGTAAGGACAAACCAATGTAGGTGTTGAAATGAGGAGTTGCTTCAGCTCATTGAAGCTTTTGTTGGCTATTTCATCCCAAAAAAAAGTTTTTTTATTTAACCTATTAGTCAATGGTGCAGCCACATGAGCATAATTCTTGATAAATCTTCAATAGAAAGAAGACAAACCAAGAAAACCCCTCAATGAAGTAGTATTTGTTGGAATAGGCCAATCTTTCACACATTGGCTTTTTTGGGTCAACCTTGATGCCATTTTCTCCAACAATATGTCCCAAGTATTCTACTTCTTTGGCCACGAATGTACATTTGGTTGCTTTAGCAAACAACTTGTGACTTCTCAATATGTCAAAAGCTTCTCTAACATGATGTAAATGCTCTTCTTTGTCCTTGCTATATATCAATATGTCACCAAAGAACACCAATTGTCTTGAACAACTGAAGTATTTCGTTCATTAAAGCTTGGAATGTGGCTATAGCATTTGAAAGAGCAAAGGGCATAACTATGAAATAATACAATCCCCTCTTGGTTCTAAATGCAATCTTGTATTCATCCCCCTCCTCCATGTGTATTTGGTGGTATCCCGATCCCAAATGGATCTTTTAAAAGACCTTGGCATCCTTCAATTTGTCCAAGAGATCATCAATCCTTGGTATTGGATACCTATTTTTGATAGAGGCCTTGTTCAAGTCTGGATAATCCATGCACATGTGGAATGAACCATTCTTCTTCTTGACTAAGAGAATGGGAGAAGCAAAGAAAGATTGACTTGGTTGTATAAGACCCATTTCAAGTAGCTCCTTTACTTGGCACTCAACTTCGTCTCTTTCCACCTTTGAAAGGTGATATGGAGGCTTATTAATAGGCTTGGTATTTGGAAGCAAGCCGATGGGGTGATCCACTTCACACTTTGGAGGAAGAGAGGAAGGTGGCTAAAATAAATCATCATACTCTTCCAACAATTTATAAAGACAAGGATCCATATCTTTTGAAGGAGTAGAGGGCTGATGACAAGAGAAGGGCAAACATACATGCCTTTGCATTGATCTCTCTCTTAATCTTCTTGGGGTTGATCACCTCTAGCTTCTTCTTCTCAATTCCTTGAAGAGTAACTTGATGTCCATGCCATTGAAAATCCATTTGTAGCCTATTCAAATCCATGGCAAACTTGCCAATACTTTTTAGCCAATTGCAGCCAAGTATAACATCAATGGGGCCCATCTCCAAGGCAATAAGACTCACCGAAGTAGTACAAGATGATGATAAAGTGATGGGAACATTAGAACAAATCTAAATACTATTAAAAATGAGGGATCTAGAGCATGGTAGATGCGAAAGTTATGGAGGTTGAAAGAGGAAAAAGGAACTCATGAAGACATTGACTCTGACTAAGAAAAATTGTTACACAAGTGAATTAGGTTCCAAGATTGAGACTTGGACTCATAAACACAATCTTGTGTATTGACAGTGACATGACACTTTACTGGACAGAAAAGAGTACTATCATTGCATTAGAAAAAGAGTGCAAGTACAATGCTTTATAGGATTTGAGTGGTGGTACTTTCTCCTACTGTGCATATGGGATTCTGGTCTTGAGCCCTCATTGCTTCTCACAAAGGGACTGAAGTAGATGTGATTGCAAATATCTCAACACCCCTCCTCAATCACAACCAGAAGTATAAAGCTCATAGAGGCTTTAGTGAAAGCAACACCTGTAAAGTGTGGGCACACCATAAACATAGCAAAACACCAAAGGCTATCGCAGAAAAGGCTAAGTGTGGGTGCCACAAACATGATGGACATCTAGAGGCTGTAGCAGGGACCTCACAAAGTGTACTGAGGCTGTAATACAAGGATAACTGAGGAGTTTACAAGTTTATGTTTGAGGTATTAGGGCTAGGAAATACAAAACTAAAAAAGTGTATCTGAATAGAAGGACTGATGAGGTTCTGGTGGTCTTCTTCTTCTTCTTCTTCTTCCTTTGCTCTGTTTTCTTCTTCTTCTTTGACTACAACTAGATAGGCCTTTTGGGACCTCTTTCTAGCGTGGCAAAACTTCTCGGTATGTCTGGTCCTTTTGCAGAAGTCACAGAAGAGCTGATCCTTCTTGCCTTTGTACTTGTTGCCAACATATAACGCATATTCATCTTTAGAGGTGCTTAGTTCTTCCTTAGTTTTTAGCTTCTTTTCCTCCTCTAACAGTGATGCCTGGATATCAACAAGTTCAGGGTTTGTCATATTAATTAGAGTTGTTGATACATTATTATATTCAGGAGGCAAACTCTTAAGTAGAACACCGATGCAAACATCTTCTTCCATTTCAATGTTGATTTCTGCAAGTTGGGTTAGAAGTCCTCCCATGTAATTTAGATGCGTGGCAAGTGATATGCTGGACTTCATTTCAAGCTTGAAAAACTCTAACATGAGACCATACTTTGATGATTTAGATTGTGCACTGAACAAAGTGTTAAGTCTCTTCCATGTATCATGTGAAGTCTCACAGTTATCCACATGGTGGATATAGCTATCTTCTAGCTTTAGTTTAATAATGGCCTGAGCCTTATCATCGTTCTCTTGCCAAGTGATAGCAAGATCTGCATCATGGGGCTTCTTTTCTTTTCTAGTGGTAATGGCCCAGAGGCCCTTCTTCATCAAGATGAGTTTGACGCGGGTTTGCCAGGTATGAAACCCGACTCCTTTGAAGCGAGCAGTTGGAGAGTCTTTTCCCATGTTAGAAGGCTGGAGCAACAGTATATCAGCACTAGATTTCAACACAGCAGAGTTGTTTTTTTAATATGTCAAAAGACACAAGCAATAGCAGTATAGTATCAAAAGATACTAGTTTGAACTTTGATGTTTGTTGCTTGAGTTTGACTTGATTCTTAATGCTTGTCTTGTCCTTCAACTTGAGTCCCCTCCTTGCTGATGGATACTTGAATCCTTGCTGAAAACTGAGTTGAGAGCTCAGATCAGAGTGGCAACAGCTTTGTTGAGTCAAGAGGAGTGAGAGAAATGAAGTGAGAGAATAGCTTGAGCTTGATGTTGAATGCTTGGTCTTCCAATCTTCAAAAATCTCAAAAGATCTCTAAGAACTTCTCCTCCTTGATGTGTGGTACTGACTAAATAAGCGAATCTGGATGTCAATAGGGTGATCCAAGTAGCAGGAGTGAGAAAGAGAAGTGGTTTATGAGCTTGAAGCTCGAAGGCTATGGAGTCCCTATTTAGGGTTCTGATAAACGACTGTTAAACCAGCTCGTGCAGACAATCGGCTCAGCAATTCGAGCCAATACTTAGTGATGAGAGAGCTTATATTAGGAGCTTCAAATTTCCTATAGTCACATACCAGATCGCAACCTACACAGGTAGCATGAACCGTACGATAGGGATCTGGCGCAAAATAGGCAGCGACTGCAAATTTCAACAATGCCGAGCTGTATAAGAGCCAATGTTGGGATTCGTTGTGATGAGGAGGAGCACCTTGACCTAGGGGAGATATTTGTAGAAGAAATCGACTTAAGATATGGCTTGTAGAAGGAGATCCGGAAGCTCCAAGACCAGTAGATTCTGTCTGGCTATGGCCGCCACAAGCTTAATTGAAGATGAAATTGAAAAAATGAAGTCATACACTAATCTTGAACTAGATGTGAGCTGGGCAGAGATTGAGAGGAACCAAGAGAGCTTGGAGAGGCAGTGCCATGCCCGACTCGGCTCTGATACCATGTTTAATACGAGGGATCTAGAACATGGCAGATGCAAAAGCTGTGGAGGTTGAAAGAGGAAAAAGGAACTCATGAAGACATTGACCCTGACTAGGACAAATTGTTACACAAGTGAATTAGGTTCCAATATTGAGACTTGGACTCATAAACACAATCTTGTGTATTGGCAGTGACATGATACTTTACTGGACAGAAAAGAGTACTATCATTGCATTAGAAAAAGAGTGCAAGTACAATGCTTTATAGGATTTGAGTGGTGGTGCTTTCTCCTACTGTGCATATGGGATTCTGGTCCTGAGCCCTCACTGCATCTCACAAAGGGATTAAAGTAGGTGTGATTGCAAATATCTCAACAAATACTACTTTCATAAGCTCCATAGTTACTTGACGTAATGGCAAATGCATGGCAGCCATTGAATAAGGTAAATGTATAGCAACATAATGCAATGCAATCGGCAAATTGGGACAGAGCTATGCTAAGCAAGATTCTACAGTTGGGTCAGTATTAAAGAGTTGGAACAGGTTGTATGGAGTTTCTTTGTAGGTCTACATAGTTGGTACCTGCATGAAATTGATGGTACAAGTCATTAAATGACAAAAACAAAGCATTCACAGGTTGTAGGAAATTCTATACAGCTACAATAAATTGCTTACAAAATTTTCTATACTCAACCATTTTCAATACTTGATAGCTCATCTAAAAGGGGACATCCTAAGCTTTAAATAAAGGAAAATAGTTAATAATTTGGATCACTAGAGCTCAATATATTTGAGTTTTTCTTCTATTGTACATCCAAGACAAGACGTCACCTATGGCTAAAAATAAAACAAAGGACCCCATTATGGACACCATTAGTGAAGGATTAAGGGACTATTAGCACTGGATAAAGAGCATGAAGCTTCACAAGAGGCTATTTACCATGAGAACCATGATAATGAGGAGCTAGAGATTAGTTCAACACATGCTCCAGAGTAAACAATCAAGTGAATGGGTTTGGCACTACTAATGTTTCTACTAATTCTAATAGTTTTTAACAACTCTCCAATGACATTAAGGACATGAAGTTGGGCATTGACAAGCTTATGGCTCTTTTGAGTGAGAGGATATTTCCTACAGCAATTCAAAATGCTCCAAGTCTTCCCATTGTTGAAGAGTAGCCAAAGACCACAACTCCCAAGGTTGTTGGACATTGTGAAGTTGGAGAGTCATCAAGAGCTCAGCCCTCTCATTTTCAGCCTCGGTTTTAGCCCCCCAAAACCTACACTAACCCTCATGGATAGGATTTGTAAGATAAGACTCATGCTAACTCAAGGCTTGATGATGACACACATGGATGCCATCCTTTTTACAAGTCTTTTTATGGACATCCATCTACTATCCCTAAATCTACACATGAAGAGAAAGCTGAAGAACACAAGGTAGGTAATAATTTTAATGGGCAACACCATTACAATGGACACGGCCATGTAAATTTAGCTCCAAATTCTTTTGAACAGCAACATCAAGTAAACGATAATCATGTAAATAACCAACCCTCTAAACAAGGCCCTTATACAAATCAATTTTGGCCTCATCAAATGAGTGGAAAACAACCACCAATGAATGCCACAACAAATATACACTCTCCAATGTATGGACATCAAGTCTATGGACAACCTCATGTTGTTAGCAACTCTTTCTTCCCATCACAATAACAATTTAATCAGCCAAATGGGTTTGTAAATATTCATGGACAGCAATGTAAAATATTACACGGCGCAGCGAGGAACAGAATCTGAGAAAGAGATAGAGAGTACACAACAGATAAGAGGAGAATCAGTAAATTCTTTAACTTCAAACAACTGATACAAAGATGGCTCCACCCGTGCACTTCCACTATGTGAAGCTTAGATGGCGATCTAGATAGAAGATAGGTGAAGAGCTTAAGGCTAGCTGGAACACAACTCTGACTGGGTGAAAGATGAGTGAGAGATGGCTGCGAAGGGGTTTAGCTTTTATAGCCCGCGAAGGTCGTTAGGTCGGCCTGCTGACCAACCTACCATATGAGCCTCCACTACTCGGCCAGGGAATATTCCAGGGAATATTCCCTTTACCATCCGGACCCCACAATAGGGGCCCCTTTTAACTCCCTTACCCCGCAACTCGATGCAATGTGCCTCAAGTTGCTATCAGCTTAACTACTCCATCTAACCCAAAGATTAGACCCACAACGGTCACCTTTTTGCCATCCGGTCACATAGACCTCATCTGATATACAAGTCAGGACTCCACCAATGTCCGGGCTCACACTTGGCTTCTCCTCATAATGGGGGCCTTACAACTTTGAGCACCATGGATCATTGGTAGCACCTAATGAGGGTGGGGCATTGATCATATCTAACAAGCAACAACCATATGTTCATGGAGCATGGAGTAACGATGTTCAAAAGCAAAATTCTTTTGGTCCAAACTTTAATGGAAAGCAACAAAATAAGGGCCAATCTCATCAATATGAGTAGAAATACAAGGAGGAAATAACCATTTCTAATTTCAAGGGTGAAAATCCATCCCCTACCAAATTAGGAGAATGATTTGACAAGCTTGAGATATATTTCTCTTTGTATCCTGGATTGGAGAATACCAAGATTAAAGTTGTAGCCCTACATTTGGAGGGATATGCACACACTTGGTGGCGGTACATGCCAAGGATTGGTAATGAATTCTTAACATGGGATGCATTAAAGAGGGCAATGATCAAAGTTTTCATGTCTTCCATTGAAAAAGAGAAGTTAGAGAAGAAATGGTATGCTTTTGAGCAAAGGGGATTATTGGTTAGAGATTATTCTGACCAATTCCTTAACCTCTCCATGTATGTGGATGGAGTATCTGACAATGCCAAGCTGAATAAGTATATATTTGGGCTTGAATCTTCTATATCTTTGAAAATGGGAGCTATGAAACCATCCTCTTTACAAGCTTCCATAAAATTGGCTGAAAGGTATGGTAAAAAGTTTTTAGCAAAGAACAGGGCAACATTTTCAGCCAAACCAATCCACTAGAATAGCTGCAAATTATGGGCAAACAAAGATTGAATTTTAGAAAGGAGGGAAGTCAAAAAATACCTACAGCAAGATTCATACATTTCCTTCTATTTATGGATGAAAATAGGGCAGTAATTTCAGATTTAATGCTGAAAATAGATCAGATGGAAAGATGACTGAAATAGGTGGTAAAAACTCAGCTCCTATCATGCAAGGAAAGCATATGTCTAATGGCAAGTTGAAGGACTTATATGCGAAAGGTCTATGCTTCAAATGTGGGGAGAAATGGTCTCCCGACCACAAGACAAAATGCAAAGCCAAGAATGTCAAAGTGAGCATGATCTTTGAAGAGGAATCGGATGTTGAGACAAATGAAAGCAATCTATCTCAGCTTGAGTGCTTACCTACTCTTGAGGAGATGCATGACCATGATGATGATTGCCATGAAGAATTTTATGACCCTATGGATGGTTTTCCATTCAACCCAGGTGGTTACAACATGGATGATCCTTGGACAACAATTTAAGCATGCTTCAATATGGAATAAGCTCTTAACTTTATACTCTTCTCGTATGAATTCTATTGTTGCTTCAATGCTTCAAGTATGGTTGATGAAGTTAAAAGCTTCTTCCATTTGATGTAGAGCTTGAAGGATGATAATGAATATCTCCAAAGTAGATTGTAGACTCCAAAATTTGAGAAGAGAACCATAGATTTTTAGTTACATTGAAGTTGCATGCTGTCCAAAACTCCCATAGATCAATGTATGCCGAAAACACTTCAATGTTGCTTTCAATGTTACTTTCAATGTTGACAACAGATTGAAGCCATGAGTCTAAGCAAGCTCCAGAAATGATTTGCCACCAAAACTCCCTTCATTTGCTTCAAGAAATCTGAAATTCTTTGATGCTGTCCAAAACTGTCATGTTAAGGGTTTCATGGGAGAGAGAAGAGTCCAAGAATGGAAGTGATCTTGCCCAAGCTTGAAGAAGGTCACTTGCCAATGAGGTTTGAAGCCTCAAGCATGGATTACTTGAGCTATAGAGCTCATATTTTTTGAAAATATATTGGAATCTCTGATCAGGTGCAGTTCACACTGTTGCATACTCCGAGTTATCAAAGAAAGAAGGAGGCATAATACTTGCCAATGAGGTTTGAAGCCTCAATCATGGATTACTTGAGCTATAGAGCTCATATTTTTTGAAAATATGTTGGAATCTCTGATCAGGTGTAGTTCACACTATTGCATACTCCAAGTTATCAAAGAAAGAAGGAGGCATAATACTTGCCAATGAGGTTTGAAGCCTCAAGCATGGATTACTTGAGTTATAGAGCTCATATTTTTCAAAAATATGTTGAAATCTTTGATCATGCATAATTCACGCTGCTCCATACTCCGAGTTATCAAAGAAAGAAGGAGGCATAATGAGCCAAATTACTACTCTACGAAAAGCTCAGGAGGTAAAGAGCAAGGTTATGGAGTCCATTGGCATGATAGAGATCATGGGAAGGAAATTAGATCAGTCTTTGCCATGGATTCTTGAGACCAGCTTGAAAGGAAAGGGAAGAAACCCATGTTCTTGAAAAGTAACTCAAGTTTAACCCATATACTAAGTCATGTAACCCTCATTTTGTCCAACTTACCCCAATTTTTGGTCCAGAACTTGGTCATGTGTTGCCAAATTGGTTGGAGCCTGCCATTTGCCATAGGGTAATGCCAAGAATCATCATCTTTGTCATTGATTGTGACAGACCTTCAAGTATAACCCCGATTATGAAGAAACTAAGTCCTATAACTCAGGTCTAATTGCGGTTTCCACTCCCTAGTCTGTGAAACTGGATCAATTACAAGAAAATGACTCCTGACAAGGATCTAGACTAATGCTTTGATACTAATGTAAAGAAAGACTAATCTAACAATGGAAATGAACAAGAAATCAAAGTATTCTAGGCTACACATAATAATAAATATACCAAATTGAGATCCAAGCATGGCCATGCCATGGAACATCTTCTTCTATTAACATAGCACAATGTAGCCCTAAATTGCAAACCAAGTACAAGAAGATGAAAGACAAGAAGGAAAAAAAATTGTGATAGCACCAAAGAATGATTCTACATTACCACTTCTTGCCTTTTTATACCAAACCCTAAAGCCCTCATCTCTCTTGGTTGAGTATTTACAAGGTTTATACTTGGAATAAGCTTCAACTCTCATGTTGATAATTTTCTTCATTACAATCGTCATTTGACTTTCTTATTGACCTATAGATTCAATGCCATATTAGTCATTAGTGTTAGTGCCCGTACTGTGGATGGTTCAAAAATATTAGCTTTTTGGACAAGTTTAGCATTTTTTTTATATTTTGGATATTCTTTCTTGTGAATATCCAAAAGCTGTAGACAACTTCTAGAATAGGATGACATGTTTAAAAAAAATCAAGGGGCTTTCAGCCATTTTTGGGGGATTTTATGCAAAAAAAGGATTGGTGAAATCGCATGACGCATGATCGTAGTTCACAGGCAGCAAACAATACTCCAAAACTAGGAGAAGAAGGAGTGATCTGGGAGAATTTCGACCAGGTGTCTTGGTATTTTTACCCCCCTTTCGGAGCCAACGGAAGCAATAGATTGGTGATCTGGGTAGCAAATAATAAGCTATTGTTTGATGCATGTATTTTGTCTACAAGGGATTTATCTTCTCAGGATACAGAAATAAATTGACAAGTTTCACCTTTATGAGTATTCTTCTACATCTTCTATTTCTTCAAACCCCTTCTCTTTCATCCATTGCTCTCCTTGAATCTCCCTTCACCCTACTGTCTCTTAACCCCGTGGTAGACTTTTGATCCCAAACGCTCTAACAGTGCGCAAACATGTAGAAATAGGACAACATGAACTAGCAGGTGAGAGATTTTTGAGGTAAGATAGGGGACGGGAGGGAAAGGAGGTGTGGGCAGGATTGCGATAGCCTGGAGAGGCGGCTATGATGGGAGGGGGAACAAGCAGCGGTCGCAAGGGTCGTAGGTGGCGACAGCGTTGCCAGGGGACAAGGCAATGTAGAGACTGGGTGGCGCGACTACGAGGATGGGTGGTGGCAGCCGTAATAGGCGACAGGGGCAAGTGGCCCTAGCATAGTTGTAAGGTGGCAAGGAGGGGAAAGAGGAGCAAGAAGGGTGAAGGAGGAGATGGTGGAGGGAGGATGAGGGAGGGGAGATGAAGGAGGGAGGATGGAGGTAGAGAGGAAGGCATGCGCATGGAGGGGGGAGAGAGAGAGAGAGAGAGGAGGGGAGGGATGGGTGACGGTTGGGAGGGTAGGGTTTTTTATTTTTTTATTTTTTATTAGTATTTGTTTTAAAACAACAAAGAAAAGGAGGTGTGAAGCATGTCCCCCATCCTGCGCACAACATGGGCAAGGGGTAAAAAATTTTGCACTGATAGGAACGACCAAGGATGGGTGAGAATTTGGGTGATGGAACACCGCATGGAAAATCTAGCACGTGGATCAAGGCAAAAATTGGTCGTTTACACGACACGTGGGGGCAAAAATGCAAAATTAGAACGAAAAAAATAATTCGGAGAGATCTGGGCATTGGATGAAGATACCATAAAAAGCAAAACTGGGCAAGGCGATGGAGGAAGGGCATGGACAATGCATTTGGCACATTTGTCAACAATAAAGAGGGGGTTCATGTGGAAAAAGATAAAAAATCAGCCATTAAAAAATCACCCAAAATTTAATTTCTCAAAATTCGTTTGTTGGAATGAAATGCAAAAAGAAGGAAATTGGTCGTAAGGAAGAGTCGGACAGGCCTATCATGTCTAAACATAGTTTTGATTAGAAGAGGACCCGTTTATATGGAAAAAAACATTAAAAATATACCCAAAAATTTGAACAAAAATTAATTTCCAACAATCCATAAGTAAAAAAAAGGGGCAATAAAAATGAAAAATGTTTGAGAAATGGTGGACGATAGGGGTGTTAGGTCAAAACGTGATTCCGTGTGCAAGGAAGGCACATTCACATGGAAAAAGGGGCAAAAATATGTAAGAAAACACAATTAAAAAATAATAACAAAAAATTAGGTGGGGGAAACAAGGGGGAGAAAAAAACAAAGATGTTTGGGGGGTGAAGAGCTCGAGGCTATCCAAACATAATGTCATTCCGATAAGAAAAGAGCGTTTTTACGTGAAAAAAGAAAAAAACAACATAGAAATAAATCCGCAAATACAAAAAAATAAATAACGGCCAATCCGTGCATCAAAAAGAGGGGTTGTAAATGAAAAGGTGTTTGGAAAAATGGGAAGATCAGGGCTATCACATCAAATTGCAGTTTCGATGAAAAAAAGATACGTTCGCATAGAAACACATCCTAATAGTAGAAAATGCTTTAAAAATTAATAGCACATGAGCCATGGCTCGAAACAGAGGGACGTAGAAAGAAAAATGGCCAATTCAAAGGGACAAATAGGACTATCAAGGGAGATATGGATTTCGGCAAAAGTCGGATACGTTCACATGGAAAAATGACAAAACAAAGGATAAAGACAAATGGACAAGGAACGTCCCTCGGGGATGGGGGGAAAAAAGGACGGGTCGGTGGAAAAGGGACCCCATCAAGGGGAAAAATTAGAACATGGTATATGAGGCTATGCAAAACAAACACATAACTTGTTAAAAAATGGGGTAGGGTTAGAAAAACTTGGCCAAATTTATAGATGGTCAAAGTGAACCATCACTGATATGTGAAGGATCATAGTCGTTAGCAAGAGGTACCATGGCTTGCCACATCACACTCATCCAGCATGGCAAGGACCATGCAGCAGCACCCAATGAGGTAGCATTGTTGATGAAGCTCTAATTCAGGTGTTGATAACGAAGAATGTAGCACTCATCTCAACAGTCGCTCATGTGAAGATGATCGATCAAGCTCTCATCCCCCATGACTCATATCACTCAAAGAGAATGATTGAAACCCATATCTCACACCTTGTTTAGAAATTGACAAGAGGGATGGTTTAGAAGGAGTATGCTAGCATACACAATTGATGGTGCATTAGTGCATTCCAACCAATCTGGTATATATGCAAGAAGGAAGGACATGGAGCCTTGTAGTGCAGTGCACTGAATAGAGTGATGTGTGTATTGATGATGGAGGCCCATCCCTAGTGTGCATAGGGAAACAAGAACATACTTGACTCCAATTGTCGTAATGTCCCTCAAACATTACCTCTCAAAAATTAATTGAAGAGAATACCAGTCACACTCATCCCCCCTTATGTCTCACGCTTTGTTGATAGATACAACATGACAACCTATTTCTGAACTTCATTGATGTAATCCTCATTGTCACTTGTGCAAAGGTTGTATGCCTTGTGTGTAATTGATGGTGCAGTAGTGCATCCCATCCTATGACAGCATGTAGTGCGAGGAGAAGGAAGGCCAGGGAGCCTTGTAGTGTAGTGCACAGGAACAAATTGTGCTTTGTGCATTGAGAGGCCCATCCCGTGCATGCAACATTCCATTCACACATCGCATTTCTCTTTTGAATATAAAGGGTAAGGACTAGTCACTCACCCCACTCTCTTTCTCACACTCTTTTGATAGATACAAAGGACAACCCACACTCACATCCCCATCCAATTAGGATGAAAGCTCACATCACTCTAGGGTTATCAATGAAGATCACTTGTTGCTAACATCAGGTTGTTGAGAATGAGATGTACCCAAGGAGCTAGCCAACAAGTCTCTAGTACTTGGAGGATTGCATATTGGAAATGTTGTCTATTGCAAGAGACAATGCACCAAGGGAGGTGGCTTTGGAACATCATCTTAAAAGGTCAACTAATGATTTAGTTGATCTGGACATGGGGTATTGCCACCTTTTCCACAGCCAGCTTCCCGTCCTAGGGTGTGTGCTACCTTTTCTTGCCACGTGACCATTATGACAGGAAATTTCTTTCTTTTCTCCCATAATAGTTTTGATTATTTTTTGTTTCTTTTTTTCTTTTTTTCTTTTTTAATTTTATTTTTCAAAGGGGAGAACAGTAGAAACACCATATATCAAAACCATCATCACCACCTTTGCTGGATCAGAGAAAAGGGAGTAAAGTAAGGATGGAGGTGGCTATGAGGGGTTAGAAGAATGAGACCACCCCATCAAGATAAGTGTGAGGGCTATCAAGAGCAATATGCAAAGCCTTACCAATCGATGTGTAAGGAATGAAGGGGCTGTCGGTGATTGTCAGTATCCCTAGGGAGGGTAATACTTCTTGAGGTGATGGCCATTAATTAAGAAGGGATCATCAGGGGCGTCAATTGTCTACACTTGGACAAAGCCATTAGAGTTGACAACAAATACCTTATAGGGGCCATCCAATGTTATTAAAGGTTTCCTAGGAACTTGCCAAATCTTGAGTCATAGGCCAAGACTAAGTCACATTCCTTAAACTCCTTGTGCTTGATGAAGCTACCATAATAGGCATTTCTTCAAGCTTGCATGGTTTCCATACACTCTAGGGCCATCCTTCGAGTCTCATCCAAACATTCCAAGTGCAAGAGACAATGCTACAAGGACCCATCATCTCCCAAGCATCTTTGATAGCCATGGGTAGAGAAGATAACTCTAACTCAACAAGGAAAATGACTTTTGTACCATACAATAGTTGGAAAGGGGTCTCTCTTGTAGCAACCTTATGGGAGGTTTTGCATGCCTAGAGGGCCTTTGTAAGCCGATTGTCCCAATCACGACAATGTGTAGCAATCGTCCTTGTCAAGATTGAGCAGAGGATGCGATCAGTGACTTTGACTTGGTCGTTGGCTCTAGGGTAGTAAGGCATGGACTTGCGATGGTAGATCTTGTACAGTTATGTCAATTCTTCCATAATCTTATTAAGGAAGTAAGTATCTCTATCAGTTACAAGCTCTAGGGGACTAACAAAATGGGTGATGATGTTCTCATACAAGAATAAGGCCACGCTGTTGCCATCATCCCACTTCAGAGCTTTGGCTTCATGCCAGTTTGTAACATAATTAGTATGTACTAGGATGTATTTGTTCGGCTTCCTTCTGGTTGACGGATCAATGGGCCCAACAAAATCAATTTTCCATTTCTTGAATAGCTTTAGGGGAAGGATGGGCTGTAGTTGCATGGTGCTAGTTTTGGTACTAGGCTTTCGCATCCATTGACAAGCATCACAATGTTTGCAGTAGTCATATGAATTGTTGTGGAGGGTCGACCACTAATATCCTATAAGAAAGGCCTTTTTGGTTGTCACTTCTCCTACAAAGTGTCCTCCATAAGGCTTGTCATGATATGCTTTTAGCACGATTCTAATCTCATCTCCTGCAACACATCTTCTCAGTACTTCATTTTTGCCTTTCTTGTACATAGCACCACCTAACAGGGTGTAGGGGGCCAATTCCAATAGAAGCTTATTCTTCTCATGGCTAGGGAAAAGAGGTTGGCTATGTCTACATACCATGGGGTTACAGTTTCAAGTAGAAAGAGGGAAGCACTAGGAAGGTCAGGGTCATGTTGCTCCTCTTCGTTGCTCTGAGGGTTCGTGATAGATGACCAACCAAAAGAACATGGGAGCAACTCGACTTGGTAACCACTTCAAAGTTGAACACCTGAAATAGAAGGAGCCATCTCATCATTCTTCCCTTCATATCTACTTTGCTCTTCAAGAAGGACGGGGCTGCATGGTCCACATAGAATTTGAAATGCATCGACACAGTAGGTAGTGTCGGAATTTCTCTAGGGCAAACACCATTTCCAAGCACTCAAGCTCTGTCTCATTGTATAGTTCCATTCTCGATCAGTTACTTTAAGGCTTGCATAATAGATAGGTTGATCTAACTTCGAGGAGCATTTTTGGCATAAGACTACTCCTAACTCTTCTATAAACGCATTAATGTACACATGGAACTCCTTTGTCCAATCAAGAGAGCACAGGATGGGTGCTTCAATTAGACAATGTTTCTAGGTATTGAACACTTCATCACAATCAATGGTCCATGTAACGTTTGCATCTTTCATCTAGAGCTTATGCAAGGGGGCTACCTTTGTCACAAATTTTGCAATGAACCTTCTATAATAGCATGTTGTTATCCCTTGTGCAGAGACAATGTGGCCTAAAATAATTCTTAAAGAGATTCCAAAGACACATTTTTTTGGGTTCAGAGAGATCCCATACTCTCGACATCTGTCAAAGCACTACTCCAGGTGTCCCTAATGCTCACGGATTAGACTATAGAAACAAAAGTCATCTAGGTTGACCTTAATGAAATCATGCAGATGGTTTTGGAATGCGGCCATCATCACTCATTAGAAGGTAGCAAGAGTGTTATAGATCCCAAACGGCATCACTCTGTAAGCATAGGTTCCCCATTCTATTATGAAGGTTGTTTTGGGTTTATCTTCTTTTGCAATCTAGGCTTGGTTGTATTCACTAAATCCATCCAAGAGGAAATAAAGCTCTTGGCCTGCCATTGTCTAACATTTGGTTTGTGAAAGGAATAGGGAAATGATCCTTCTTAGTCTTAGTGTTGAGCTTTCGAAAGTCCACACATATTCATAGCTTATCATTCTTCTTGGGTACTACCATGAATGGCAAAACCCATTCACTATTGGCCACTAGATAGATAAACTCGGCTTAGAGAGCTTTAGCATTTATCTTTCACTAGGGAGGAGTAATTTGGATTCATGCACCTCTATCTTGCCTCACATGCTTGGCATCAGGCTCTAAGTTGATATGATGTTGACACAATGTGGGATCAATCCCCTTTAAATCTTTGTAGAACCATGCAAACACATCTAAGTTCTCCTTCAAAAGGTCATGCAAGATCGATAGCTCTTCTTCCAAAAGATTGATACCCACCTTCAGATGATGTTCAGTACCATCAATATCCATGAACGTTAGTTGGTTTTCGCCTTCCACTTTGTGGATGAAGGTCCTACGGACTGCTTTGGTAGAGATCTGACTCCTTCAAGGAAGTGGTCTCTTCTTCTGATGCTCCACTGAAATTGACTCCCTCTTTCAATGAGGACTCTGCTTACTCCTTGGGATGTTGAAAGGGTATAAGGGTTGTTTTGGAGCTAGTAGGAGGGTTATTTATCTCTTGACTCGAGGACTCATCTTCTGAGGATGCATCCAGGAACATCACATAATAAAAACCTTCGGAGTTCTGTTTGGATTGCAAGACTGGTAGTTATTGGCATGATGCATCATCATCATCCTCATTTGAAAATGATAACTTTGGGTGACAAGAGCCACTACTAAAGGAAGGCTTATTCTGCTTAATCCATTTCTTATAAAGGTTTTCCATCTAAGGAGATCCATTTACCAGTCCAAAGGATACCATAGTCATTCTATCTAATAGCATGGGATCTTGGGCTTCCATAGCCTCTCGAACTTCTTCCTCATTTGTATACTCTTCAAGCTAGATGGATTCTTCTAATGCACTTTTATAATCTTCTTCTGTAATGTCATCATCATTCTCTTCACACTCTGTCTCCACCTTTGTAGGGGCTCTATAGTAAGAGAAGAAGAGATTCTCTGTTGTATCCTCTACCTCTACTCTGCATCTGACTTTGCTTCTATATCTATTTTTGTCTCTGTTATGGCCATGTAATAGGGAGAATAGTATGTCCATGCCTCTATCTCATTGTTAGAAGCGATTTTTGAAGTCATTATTGGGTCATGCAGAAGGTATTGACAAAAACTTTTCTTCTTTCGAGAGTTGGCTTATAGTGCCCAATATCAAGGACTAAGCCTCAATTTATTGGGAAATATCTATTTGACATCTTCTTCATCTCCTGATGTGATGTCCATTATTTCATTGGAAAAGTATGTGAAGACTTCAATGGAAGTGGATCCATTACCTTTTTTATATCTATATAGCTTTAGTATCACTTTGTTGGGTCCTCTGCCTCGGGGAAGTTACTATATGTATATCCTCTACATCATGTGCGTTCAAGGCCTATTTGTAAATATCCTTGTTTGTGAATTTTTTCTAAATAAAACATAACCCTTTTCTATTAAAATTGTAAATAACCCCTTTATATTACACCCTTTTGTATGTTTAAAAAATGTATAAAAATGATATTTAAAAAATACATTATTTTGAAGTCACATGATGCACACATATATTAATGAGTAACTTACCCAAGTCCTCTGCCTAGGGTTAGGGTTCCTTTGAACCAATCCATTTGTGCCCTTGCTTCAAAAAGCCATGGTCTTCTCAACAGCAGTAGAGGGTATGAGGTCCGAAGGAATTTGGTTTTACCACCAGATAGGTTAGCCAATAATCTCTTCCTGCGAGGGTTGTCTTCACATAAGGAAAAATGCCCAAAGGCTTAATTCTACTTTGTTCTGCCAATCTAATAAGCCATTGTGTAGGTTGCATATCTTGCAAGCCTAGATCCTTCATTGTCACATCCGTCATTATATTCATTGATGAACATCCATCAATCAATGCATTTGTAATAAAGTAACCTTCAATCCACACGCTAATCTCTGGGATATTGGGATCCAAGAAGGCATTAGTAGTTGCATCTACTTGTTTCATAGGCTCTGGGGACCTTGTTGGACTTAGGGACAATAGTAGAAGCAGTCCTTAGGCCTTTTCTTCTAGTTAGTATGCTTTTGAATTTATTTTGATAGCTAGAAGACAACATCAAGAAATGTCAAAATGTAAGGTTTGGTTTGAAGGTGTCCAGGTCTTTGACCAAGTCATAATCTTTGATAGGATCCATGGGCTGTTGAGATATCGAGCTCCACTCGTGATATGCCAGGGTGACCGTTGTGCATTTATGTCACTGACTTGTTAGTTGCAGATGCGGTTGGTACACCGCCCATGAATAATAGCTAGATGATAGCTATCCTTATCTACTCTAGTTTGTGGCTCAGTTAGTATGCCACCTTAGTTAGTTGAGTTTGGTTTGAGACCCATATATAGGGTTCTTCTATTTCTTTGTGTGAGAGTTCTTTTTGGCTTACACAACTAAGAAGAGGAAAACCGTTTTCAGCCTCTACCTTTGTGTGTATTCCCCCATTGTGCAAGCAAGAAAGCTACAAGTGAGACTCCTTCCTTCTCCCACAATCTTGACATGGTATCAGAGCCTTGTTCGTGGTAAGGAGCTCAAGAAAGTAAACCAAGTTCGCGGTGTTCTGGTAAGAGGACCAGTGTTGCTTTCATTTTTCTGTTTTGGAAGTAAGTCTCTGTAGGTAGCACAGCCGGAAAGTACAAGAGTGCATTGTCTCAGATTGAGACGCCCTTTGCGGTGTAGCAAAAGGACAGTATATGCTGCGGGAGAAGGATTTAGCCCTTGGTTGCCCTGTTTTTCTGATTTGAGGCCATTTCAGGGCTTGTTTTGGAGGCGGAAGTTTTCCGCAAGCACTCAGGAAAAGGCCCTGTTTTTTACTGTGCGACCACTGTTCTACAGGTCAGTGAAAAGTTACCGTAGAAATTGCATTGTATGCCTGTGCACAGAGACATTGGAAGGTACAGAATCGTCCTTGTTGCCTGTTGATGCAAAATCGTTTACTAGGAAGTGACTTTGTGGTCAAATACAACTTTCATCAGTTTTGCAGATTTGCCCTTGTGAGGCTGAAGCTGTGTTTTTTGCAGTGACAGAATTCTTTGCAGTGTTCTGTAATGGCGTCTGATTCTCTTTCACAGATTGTCACTGAAAAGCTTGACAAGAACAACTTCCAAGCATGGAAGTTTAGAATGACGAATTTCCTTATGGGAAAAGGATATTGGGAATTCGTTGCAGGAAATAAAGAAGAACCAGTTCTTCTTGATGTTCCCAATCAACAGCAAATGCAGCATTTAAAGGATGGCATGAGAGAGCCAGAAAAGTTATGTATTGGCTATCTATTAGTATTCAGACTCTATGATTGTGCATATTCAGGATGCAAGCACGCCAAAGGAGGCATGGGATACTTTGTCAAAAATGTATAGCACAAATACGCAAGCCAGGAAAATGCAGCTCAAGCAAGAGTTACACAATGTGCAAAGAGAAAGTATGAGCATCAATGACTAGGTGAAGAAGATTGCAGATGCACTTGCTTCCATTGGATTGCCAGTGGAAGATGATGACTTAGTTTCTGTGACCTTGAATGGTCTAGGAAAGGATTATGCATAGTTCCGAACATCCATTTTCGTCCGTGAAAGATTTCCTGATTTTGAGGATTTGATTTCTCTTCTAATTTCTGAGGAGCAGAGAAATGGTGGTGCATCTTCTTCAGGAGGTGGTGCGCAGATCGGTCTATATGCTCACGTAGTGAATCTCGGAAGGTCCCCAAGAACAATGAACTCTACCTTTTTGCACAAATTACAATGTAAAAAGCATGAACGACAAGAGCAAGAGACCAATTGGGTTCAATCTCCCCCATGCCTTATGTGAGCGCTTCACAAAGCATGTATTTTATGTATATTTCCATCTTCATGCTCAATAATAGCCCAATTCACAAAAATATGACAAGCTTTTAGCTTTTGAGTTTGCTTTTACAAAAATAGAAATAAAGCTAATGGACGGTGCCCATAGAGTCTGGCACGCCCAACACAATGTCCCAAATAGAAATAACATATCCGTGCGCATAGGCGCATACAAAATAATAATAAATAATCGATGCCTCAATAGACATGACAAAATATAGGCATGGTGCCTATCAAAATATAATCCATAGATCGAATACTCGCTAGACTCCAATGCTTTCCTCCGCCACTGCTGCTATCTCTACACATCAACTGAAGCATTCACAATCGTTAGTAAAATAATACAATTAAACCGACAAAAGTGAATACCTAGCAGTCTTCAGCTACATAAATAAATCAACTGGCTAGAAATAAATCCTAACCTTAATTTATTACGAGTGCATACTCTAAACTCATAAACGTTTATTAATTTAATATGTATTTTGCGGAATCACCCGCTATGGAATCACCCATATACACACTAAATTAATGAAATGCCCGAAAAGGACAGGCGTCCCCATCAACTTCTCGCACAAAGAATCCTCTTTGCGTATGAGCCCCGGTCATCAAAGTTTACGGAATCCATCGTGAAATATGCCTCCTGGCATCATACCCCCGGGATGGGATAGCAATTGACCTCAATTGCTATTAGCTCAATGTGGAGTTAACAGAGTGGGGGAAGCATTTAAGTCTCTAGCGTGCATCCATTGTGCTTCCTCTACAGGATGGTTCTTAAATTTAACTAGATATCTAGAATACCTTCGGCCAGTTCTAGTGGTCATAAAGTCAGTGTCTATGATAGCTTCTGGTTCAAGTATTTCAGTCTCTTCCTCTAATAAAGGTGGGTTTTCATAAACAGGGTGGACAGGTAATTGGCCTCTAAATGGTCTCAATAAACTCTTGGGAAGATTTCAAGAAGAAGTTCATGCATAATTTCCTTCCACCGCAATTTCATGAGAAAGAGCATTATGAGCATTTGTCATTGGTTTTTCAGTTATTGAAAGAAAATCAACTGTATGCAAATCCTGAAAAGAGTGAATTCTTTAAGATAGAAATTGAGTATTTAGGTCATATTGTATCATCTGAAGGAATTAAAGTTGATCCTAAGAAAATTGATGCAATATTGAATTGGCCTGTTCCTAAAAACGTGCATGAGTTACGCTCATTCCTTGGTCTTGCTAGTTTCTATAGGAAGTTTGTACGTAATTTTTCATTACTTGCTTTACCATTAACCAAACTTCTCAAGAAAGGAATTGTTTATCAATGGACCGAAAATCAACAGAAATCCTTTGACTTACTGAAACATGCATTAACCAATGCCCCTGTTCTACAGTTGCCTGACTTTAATAGACCATTCTTTCTAGTAGTGACCGATGCTAGTGGATCAGGAATAGGAGCCGTACTTATGCAAGACAATCATCCTATAGCATATTCTAGTTGTAAGCTGAAACCTTCTGAGCTGAAATATTCCACATATGACAAAAAACTATTAGCAGTTGTACAAGCATTAAGACAGTGGAAACACTACTTAATGGGTTCAGAATTTATGATCAAGATCGACCAGCAAAGTATTAGACATTTACTTAGCCAACCCCAAATCTCTGACCGTCATATCAAATGGGCTTTCTTTATTCAAAGTTTTCATCCTATCATTCAATACCAACCTGGAAAAGAAAATGTAGTGGCTGATGCATTGAGTAGAAGACCTACCATTCATAATATTTCTGTCATATCTTTTGATTCTTTGATTTCTATGAAAGATACATATCACCAGGATATTACTTTTCATTCTGATTGGAATAAATTAGTTCAAAATAATTTCATTCCTGTTGATTCATTGTCATATAATGATGGATTTATGTTTTATGAAAAGAGACTGTGTGTTACTATTCCATTCCGATCTTTTGTTTTGAATGAAATTCATTGTCCCCCATATCAAGGTCATAGAGGTATCATATCTACATTACATATGTTAACTGAAGATTTTTATTGGCCGCATATGGATGCAGATGTATCTAACTTCGTTTCTGAATGTTTGATTTGTCAAAGAGTTAAGAGACATCATGGTAAACAGTATGGATTACTTATGCCTTTGTCTATTCCATCTAAACCTTGGGAACAAATTTCTATGGATTTCATTACTGGTTTACCAAATACTAAATCTAACCATAATATGATTTGGACAGTTGTAGATAGATTTAGTAAACAAGCATATTTCATTCCATGTAAGAAAACTTTAACAGCATCACAAGCTGCATAATTATTTTTGAAAACTGTTTTTACTAACCATGGATTGCCAAAAGTTATCATTTCAGATCGTGATTCTAGATTTTGTAACAATTTTTGGATTACACTGTTTGCTAACTTAGGCACAAAGATTGATTTCTCATTTGCATTTCATCCAGAAACTAATGGACAAACAAAAGCCACAAACAACACCATTCTAGATCTTTTACGTGCATATACTATCTCTAAACCTCAGACATGGGACACTCATTTGCATTTATTACAGTTTGCATATAACAATACACCGCACACATCTACAAAGAAAGCACCGTTTGAAGTCATTTATGGATATAGATTATCTACACCTATTGCATCTTTGTCTAATAGAATTCAGAGTGCTGATGATATTGCTAGTATGCATAACAATATTTTTGATGAGGTTAAAGATATGATTGCTAAAGCCCAGCAATCATATACCAAACAAGCCAACAAGAAAAGACAAGCTATGAATTTCAAAGTTGATGATTATGTTTGGCTGAGAATAGAAAAACGTAGACTGCAAAGTGTAGATAGACATCCAGTTGTCAAATTAGCTCCTAGATTCTATGGACCATTTAGAATCATTCATAAAATTAATGATAATGCATTCAAGTTAGCATTACCATCTCATTGGAAAATTCACAATACATTTCATATGGCGGTACCTCAAATGATGGTTCAACCACAACAATAGTGGCCTTAAACAATTCCCTCAATGGCAACTCAACAACAATAGTGAAACCCTACCAACTAGAACCAACAACCACTAGTCTCAACAATAGGAGCTCTAAATCAGAATTAGAACAGAGAATCCCTTGGATCAACCCAACCAATCTCTACAGTGATTAAAATGGCTTCCCAAAACCCTATTGCAAGTACTCTAGGAGGAGAAATTTTGAAGGACTACTTATCCAATTATTCAGTTGCAAGCATTAAGAAGGAGTTGATGGATGTGATTATAAAATAACTGCACATACTGAAGGTGAAAACCACCAACATATTCAATCCTACAGGAGGTGGAAGAGATGTGATGTGATCTAACTCATGATGCAGAAAGTGCCATTAAGCGGGACATTTAGACACTGAGTGTACTCAAAAACCAACTATCCCTAGAGCCTTCTGTTTGTACTATTTAAGAAAGAACTATATAAAGAATATTTGCTCTTTGAAAGAGATGCATGAAAGGACGTGGAAAGATGAAGAAGCAAGATTCAACTTGCTGGAATCCAAGATGACTACCTAGGATATTAGAGCAAAGCCTAGAGAGTTCGGTCCTAATTTTGGCCCAAGGAGGTTTCACTCTCAAAGTTACAGAGGATAACAGTCTAGCGGTTGCCAGAGATCAGTAGTGGAGTATTACAGATGTGGAGAAAAGAGACATATCTCACCAAATTGCCCAAACTCTAGAAGGTCCATAGACTACAAACCCTTATCCAGTAGATGCAAAGAAGAAGGTCACATTGCAAAAGACTATCCCATTCTAGCTCCTCCTATGAAAGCTACCACTAATACACAACAGAAGACCCAAGAACCTACCTCTAATTTGGTGGAATTAGAAGTTGCCGCAATAATACATGCCAAGAAAAGAGAACCTGTGATTTCAAAAGAGAACATTCCCTTTGCCGAAATAGTGAAGTTCAATCTTCCCAAGGAGAAACCGAATAGAACAATACAGTATAGAGCCATCCAGAGTATAGAAGGATACATAGACTATTATAGAGACAAAACTAGAGGTACAAGAGATAAAGGATGCCAAAGTACCTCCAGTAGTAGAATAAGTGCAAATGTTGCCACTTCTAGAAGAAGAAGGAAAGATAAAAGTGGGGGTTGCCCCATTTCATAGTTGATTGGAGAAGCCCATGTCAAGATTGTGGGAGAGAAGAAAGGAGTCTCAATTGTAGCTTTCTTGCTTGCACAATGGGGGAATACACACAAAGGTGGAGGCTGAAAACACTTTTCCTCTTCTTAGTTGTGTAAGCCAAAAAGAACTCTCATACAAAGAAATAGAAGAACCCTATATATGGGTCTCAAACCAAACTCAACTAACTAAGGTGGCATACTAACTGAGCCACAAACTAGAGTAGATAAGGATAGCTGTCATCTAGCTATTATTCATGGGCGGTGTACCAACTGCATCTGCAACTAACAAGTCGGTGACATAAATGCACAACGGTCACCCTGGCATATCACGAGTGGAGCTCGATATCTCAACACTCCCCCTCGAGCTCAATCCCAATTCCTGCACACCAAGCAGGTCTCTGAACTTGCGCAGCTTCTCTGCGCCCAATGCCTTTGTAAATATGTCAGCTACCTGATCCTCTGTGCCGACATAAACTAGATCAATAAGACCTAGTAAAACTCTCTCTCGCACATAGTGATCATGCACCTCAATGTGCTTTGTTCTAGCATGATAGACTGGGTTATTTGCCAAGTGTATACTACTCATATTGTCATAATAAATGACAACTAGCCCATCTATAGACATGCATATCATAAAGTAGCTTATGCAACCAAGCTACTTCACATGCAGCCATTGCTGTACCCCTGTACTCAGCCTTTGTGCTCGACAAGGCAACTGTAGGTTGTTTCTTGCTGCTCCAAGTGACTACAACACTCCCAAAAGAGAACACATATCCACTGGTAGATCGTCTATCAGAAATACTACTAGCCCAATCAGCATTAGTGTATCCATGCAACTGTATCAGAACCCCAGTCTCATAAAATAGTACATACTGCAATGTGGACTTCACATACCTGAGTATGCATCTAGCCGCATCCAAATGTGGTTTCCTTGGAGCCTGCATAAACTGACTTACCAATCCAACAGCATAGCTCAAATCTGGCTTGGTAATAGTCATATAAATCAAACTTCCTACTATGCGTCTGTACATAGTAGGGTCTTCGAGAAGCTTACCTGCATCTGCGCTCAACTTCACATTCTGCTCCAAAGGAACTGAAATAGGCTTACAGCCTGTCATCCCATATTTGGACAGCATGTCCAATCCATACTGCCTCTGCAAGAGCCATATCCCACTTGGTGATCTAATCACCTCAATGCCCAAGAAATAATGCAGCTCTCCCAATTCCTTCATCTCAAACTTCTACTTTAATAGCATTTTCACATGAAGGATATCTTCATCACTGTCACCTGTGATAATCAAATCATCAACATAAATGACAAGCAGCATAATACCTTTCTCTGTTTTTCTCACATAAAGTGAGAAATCTGCCTTGGAAATCTGAAAGCCAATAGTGACAAGATACTATCCTATCTTGTCAGACCATGCTCTAGGTTCTTGCTTCAAGCCGTACAAGGTTTTCTTCAACCTGCAAACAAACTCAGGATGAACAGCATGCACATAACCTGGTGGCTGCTCCATATAGACCTCTTCTTGCAAATCACCATGCAAGAAGGCATTCTTTACATCCATCTGATGTAAAGACCATCCCTTTGATGCAGCCATAGAAATGACTGCTCTTACGGTTGCCATCCTTGCAACCAGACTGAATGTTTCTTCATAATCAATGCCATATGTTTGTGCATACCCTTGACTACTAATCTTGCCTTGTATCTGTTCACAGAGCCATCTGCATTGTGCTTCACCTTATAAACCCACTTACAACCAATTGCATTCTTATCTTTAGGCAAAGGTACCAATTCCCATGTAGCATTTGCTTCCAAAGCATCCATTTCTTTATCCATGGCTTTCTCCCATTTTAATTTTCCCATGGCTGTAAATCCATCATATTTCAGCCTATCCATAGGATACCTAGCTCTGGTAGACTTGCTCAAAGTAGGTTCACTTCCAGATGCTCTCAAAACATCCCTGGTCTTCCTTACTCCAGGTGTAACAACAGAAGGAATACCCAACTCATCATCAATGCTCTGTTCTGAGCCACTGGATTCACCATCCACATAAGAATGACCTGCATTCACATCAAACATGGGCTGATCTACCTTCTCTTTTCCTTTTCGTGATACCTGCATACCACTATCTGCATTGCTTTGAGAAGATTCTCCTGATCTCAATCTGCCTGTCCATGGTGAAGAATGTGAGCCACTGCTAGAGGACACTCCAGGTCCACTAATATCTTGTGAATGCTGCTCTGAATTCTGTGCAGCATTACCATTTTGTGCATCTACATTATCAATCACATTTACTGGTTTGTACCAGCTACTTATCTCATCAAAAACAACATCTCTGCTCACTGTAAACTTATGAGTAGAAGGGTTATAGCATCTATACCCTTTCTGCTGTGCAGAGAGTAACCAATAAAGATGCACTTCTCAGCTTTTGGATCCAACTTGGATCTCGACTCATATGGCACATGAACATAGGCAATGCAACCAAAAATTTTCAAATGAGAAATATCTGGTTTCCTACCAGTATACCTCTCCTCTGGAGTCATGCCATGTATTGCTGCAGTGGGAGTCCTGTTCATTATGTAGACTGCTGTAGCAACTGCCTCAGCCCAGTAAAAATCTGGCAGGTCTTTTTCATTGAGCATGGCACGAGATACCTCTCCAATATGCCTGTTTTTTCTTTCTGCAATTCCATTTTGCTGTGGGGTATGACTACATGAATATTGTTGCTTTATGCCATGCTCCTGTAAGGACCTTGCAAACTCATTTGAGAGGTACTCTCCCCCTCCATCTGACCTTAGGCATTTTATTTGCAGGCCTGTTTCTTTTTCAACCATAGCTTTAAGAGTTTTGAAATGCCCAAAAACTTCACTTTTCTTTTTCATAAAATACACCCAAACTTTTCTGCTATAGTCATCAATAAAAGTGACAAAATAATGACAGCCTCCAATAGATGCAGCTTTAGTAGTCCATACATCAAAGTGGATTAATTCCAATGGCTTCTTACTCTCTTGAACATGTCTAGAAAATGGTTTCCTTGCTTGTTTTCTAAATTGACAGGCTTTACATACCTTATGCATTTCTGCAACCTTGAATTTAGGCAATCCTGCAATAATATTTTGGGCCTGCATTAATTTAAGTAGTTGTACATTAACATGACCAATGCGTTTATGCCAGATATCAATATCTGCAACTACACCGGTCCCATGTGCAAACATTGTTGCACTCAATTCAGTCATGTCTGCATCCAATGCAAACATTCTGCCCTTCTTCTTTCTTTTTGCTATCAAGCAACCTTTATTTTTCATATCCTCAACAAAGCATCCATGAGGATTAAATCTGACCTGCAAGCCCTGCTCAACCATTTGACCAACAGAAACCAGATTCTTGGTGATATTCGGGACATGAAATATATCTGACAGGTATTTCTTTTTCCTATCCTGCATAGACAAAGGAATTTTTCCAATCTGCACAATAGGATGTGCAGTATCATCACCAGTCTCCACAAATCCTAGGTTTTCCATTTTCCTTGCATCCTGCATCCATTCTACATGACCTATCATGTGGTTTGACGCACCTGAGTCAACATACCACACTTCGTTGCTTTCTTCCGCACTTGTCACAGAATTGTTCATGTGTTGCACCATAAACAAATGCTCATTTCTATCATCACCCTGTCTACTAGAAGATGCATAATTCCCTTGTTGCAATTTTCCATTCATGATGTCATTCTGCTTTTTATAGCAATCTTTAGCCATATGACCCATTTTACCACAGTAGTAGCATTCAATATTGCTGTTTGTATTTTGGCCTCTTTGCCATCCACCACGACCTCTTTGACTCCCCCTGCCTCTAGAGTTACCACATCCTCCTCCATAGGACTAGTTTTCTTGAGTTTTTTGCATATTTTGATTTCTACCACGGCCTCCAGATCGGTCTCCTCTACCTCTGCCTCTACCTCTTCCAACATTTGAGTAGAAGATGGTTTCTTTTGAAGTTCCTCCTGATGCCAGGAGGCATATTTCACGGTGGATTCCGTAAACTTTGATGACCGGGGCTCATACACAAAGAGGATTCTTTGTGCGAGAAGTTGATGGGACGCCTGTCCTTTTCGGGCGTTTCATTAATTTAGTGTGTACATGGGTGATTCCATAGCAGGTGATTCCGCAAAATACATATTAAATTAATAAACGTTTATGAGTTTAGAGTGCGCACTCGTAATAAATTAAGGTTAGGATTTATTTCTAACCAGTTGATTTATTTATGTAGCTGAAGACTGCTAGGTATTCACTTTTGTCGGTTTAATTGTATTATTTTATTAACGATTGTGAATGCTTCAGTTGATGTGTAGAGATAGCAGCAGTGGCGGAGGAAAGCATTGGAGTCTAGCGAGTATTCGACCTATGGATTATATTTTGATAGGCGCCATGCCTATATTTTGTCATGTCTATTGAGGCATCAATTATTTATTATTATTTTGTATGCGTCTATGCGCACGGATATATTATTTCTATTTGGGACATTGTGTTGGGCGTGCCAGACTCTATGGGCGCCGTCCATTAGCTTTATTTCTATTTTTGTAAAAGCAAACTCAAAAGCTAAAAGCTTGTCATATTTTTGTAAATTGGGCTATTATTGAGCATGAAGATGGAAATATACATAAAATATATGCTTTGTGAAGCGCTCACACAAGGCATGGGGGAGATTGAACCCAATTGGTCTCTTGCTCTTGTCGTTCATGCTTTTTACATTGTAATTTGTGCAAAAAGGTAGAGTTCATTGTTCTTGGGGACCTTCCGGGATTCACTACGTGAGCATACAGCGACCGATCTGCGCACCAGTGGTATCAGAGTGGAGCTGAGATCAAGAGCTTCCAATCGCTACCCATCTCGTGCGAAGGTGGAGCTCCTGGAACGATCGGGCTCTACGGTCAATCTCGTCGCGAACCGTCGATACAGGCAGACTTCTGGCGATCAAGAACCCCTATTTCTGTCAGATCGCGAAGGACCAGGCTGTACAGGCGGAGGAGGAGGTAAGACTCCTCTTCTTAAGGTCATTGATAGCCTTACTTCAACTTCATCATACAGTCTTACACCTTCCATTGCAGCTTGTAGATTGACTAGTATTCTCAATTCCTCAAACTTACGAACTTTTGATTATAGGCCTCTAAGAAAACTCCCTTCTGGATGCCTTCATCCAGGTGATGGTTGGTCCATCTCTTCAATAGTATGGATTTCATTCTAGAGACATATGCTTCCACCCATTCATTATAGAGGACTGACTTAAGTTCATGAACCCCTCTCACATCCACTCTTTAAAACCTTCATGCTTGAATTTAGTGAAATCAGCATATCATCCACATATAAAACTAGCACAATAAGGCTTCCATCATTAGCCTTTTTAGTGTATAAGCAATGATCTACATGATTGTATTTGAATCCATGGCTAAGCATAAAAGTATCAAACTTTTTATACCACTTTCTAGGGGCTTGCATACAAGCTACATTTCAGCTTATAAACTAAATGCTCTTTCCATGGAATAGCAAAACCTTCAGGGGGTTGTTTCATGTATAGCTCTTTATCTAGGTCACCATGAAGAAAAGTAGTGTTCATATCCATCTGATCCAACTCTAAATCCAACTATGCAGTGAGAACAAACAAAATAGGGTGTAGTCATCTTCACCACCGTTGAAAACACCTCTTGGAAGTGAACTTCGCAAGCATCCATTGAATTCTTCTTCTCTTAGCAATGCCATTTCCTTCATTTTCAGCCCCTTTTGGTGCCTATTGATCATAGTTTTCCCTAACTGTGCACCAAAAACATGGAACCCCAAGAGGAACATCAAGAAAATGGGGAATCTACTGTAAGAAAATCCATCTTGTATCCTCAACAAGCATATTCTTCATTATTTAATCAACCACAACAAGAAAAACAACACCAATCTTCTCAAATCTTCACTTTGAATAAAAATACTTCACTTTCTTCATCAAAAGAACAAGAGAACACAAAGAAATACTTCACTTTGA
Organism: Lygodium microphyllum; assembly: GCF_053477565.2. Taxonomy (NCBI): domain Eukaryota; kingdom Viridiplantae; phylum Streptophyta; class Polypodiopsida; order Schizaeales; family Lygodiaceae; genus Lygodium; species Lygodium microphyllum. The sequence continues at coordinate 82,281,665 of NC_141147.1, forward strand.
ATGAAAATCATCACATAGCATTAATCTTCAATAGTTTCATAGTCTTCATAGTCTCTCTCATAATCTCTTACTCATAGATACATTGTTGTGCATCAAAAATTGGCCTATCACTCACTCACTCACTTACACACACACTCTCTCTCATACTCTCTCTCAATAGTACATTGGAATATTGAATAATAATCATCCATAACCCTTCTTTGGTCGCGGATACCCCTCCCAAGAGGTATGTCTGATATGAAAGGTCACTAGAGCCACTACAATGTCCTTTCATAGCTCAACAGTATCACTATCACTTCAATCTTTACTTGAGTCTTCAGTAGCTACTTCTTCCACTTCTTTGAGCTATTTTAAACTTGTATTCATCTCTTTCCAAGGTTAGAAAACTTCCCCAAGCTACACATTCATCCCACAAAAGTCCTATAGAGCAGAGGCATACAAAACAAAGGCAATGGCTCTACAAAGGGTTTACAATACCATACAAAATGTCACCGGAAAGCATTCAACTCAACTAAAACCATTCAAAACCATCAAGAATAATTCAATAAGCTTCTAAACAAATCTCAAACTTCATCAATCATCATTCCATCCTCTCATATAGAAGGAAAATAGAACAAAACAGAAGCTAAACTGACTCAATTAGAACCAATTAGACACTATTAGAACATCAACAAAACATATCAAAACATCATATATCCACTAGAAACTATCATGAGCTTCTAAAATCTAATCAATTTTATCCAAAATGTTCTCAAACACTTCCAAACCAACTAGTCAACATATAAAATAAATAAAAAATCAACCATTTAGTTAACAAAAACAACAAAAATTAGCCAAAAAATCAAGTGGCATCCCTTTTAACTTACTACTCGGCAATTCATATAGTATGCAACCTGTTTATAGATCAAACTTATGCTTTCTTTCTAACAAGCACCTTAGAACTTACGAATTTGAAACTTGTAACTTGTGCACTTAAGAAAGGATGACACAATTCAAATTACAATATATCTTGAAACTATTGTTCGCAATCTTGTGGAGCTAAAATGGGGCCCAAAATGGCCTTAGATCACTGTTCTAATTGCACACCAAATCTCATAGGAAATTTGAGATTTTTACTCTATCCTGGAATGATCATCAATAAAAGTAACAAAATACTTAATATCACCAAGATACACATTTTGTGTAAGCCCCCAAACACTCTATCTTGGAATGATCGTCAATAAGTGTAACAAAATACTTAATATCACCAGGAGACACATTTTGTATAAGCCTCCAAATATCTATATGAATAACATCAAGTATACTAATGCTTACATTTTTGTATTGCGAAAAAGATTATCTTACTTCCCAAATTGGCATGCTTCACAAACTTTATGCATTAATAAATAACAAGAATACAAGCATCCAAAGTAAACATATAGCCAACTCTTCTTCTTTTTGTAACTAAGGTCCTCCACAAAACATCCCTTTGCATTGAATCTGATCTGTAACCCTTGCTATACCATCTAATCAAGAGACACTAAATTATTTGTAATACATGGCACATGTAATACATTCAATAAACATTTTGTTTAACCATCACTTAATGAAAATGGATCTTTTCCTATCTATGAAATTGGGTGGCATGAATCATCACTCATTTCTACATAAATTCAACTCTCTAAATCCCACATTTCTCCCAACTATTGTGCATGGATTTCATCATATGATGAAAGACAAATAGGTGCTTATTTTTCTCATCATTCTACATTGGTGGTGATGCACAATTTCCTTGTTGTAATTCACTATTTCTGATGTCATGTTTCTTTCATAAGAATGGGCTATAATATGATATATATGTTTTGTAATAATGACAAATAATACCCAAGATAAAAAAAAATCTATTCTACCATCCACCTTTTCCTTTAGAGCTCCCCATGCCCTTAGAGTTACCATGGCCTCCTAGAATCTATATATCACCAAACTATTGACTTAACCCATTTTACTAGTTTATTGCTCCTTTTTGAAGTTTCACTTTACATTTGATTGCTTGGGTAATCATGAGAGAGGACAACTCATCAAAATAAAAAAAATGACTCATATACATATACAAAAGTAACAAAGGATCTCCAAGCCTTTCCACTACTAAGTCCATCAATGGTTACCAAACCATCTTCAATGATCCTCACTTTCACAAAATACTCACTTACACACATGTTTTCTTTCTTCAAAGTACTCATCTCTTGCTGGAGCTACATCTTTCTTGGCTTTGTATTTATAAACATGTTTTTGAAGGTGATCTAAGCTACATGTGAATTCTTTGCATTTTTTACATACCCGAGTATACTATTTTCAATTATTATAAATAACCAATATATCATTATTTTGTCCTTTGTGAACATGTTTTCCATGCTAAAATTTTTTGTAATTGGGGGATCACTTATGCTTTGGATGGCTCCATAGGTAATATCCCATACTAAAATTTAAAAAAAAAGTAGAGCTTCTTACATGTTGCTTGCTCACTTGAATCCTTACTCCTCGTTCTTTTCTTGGGCCTCCAAAATAGCATGTAATAGTGGTGAGACTCTAACACCATGACAAAACCTGCATTATGGAGGGACATGAACCAAACCCATATTGTAGATATAAGGAGAACAAAAAGAAGAGAGATGGAGGCCAAATTATTTTCTTGCCACTCATTTGTTCTTCTTTCACACACTCTACAATATACACTATGTGTAGATTAGATGCAAAGGAAAGTGACCTTCAAAGTCAAACAATGCAATATTGACTATGGCAATCTATTGGCACTATAACTATGCCAATTGTAAGTACATGTGGCCAATAGAGGTCATGATGACCACCGATATGCTAAGTATGGATATTTGAACCCATCTAACTAGGTAGTCCATCATCAATGTGTCCACACATGTTGGGCTTGCCATCTCAACATGCTTTTGAGCATGAAAGTTATGCAAATTCAATAAGAGCATCTATAAAAGAAATAACATGCATATAGGTAACTTTGAAACAAAAAAAAAACCCTCAAATATCTCTACCATGGTTTCCACTTTCACTTATATGCATGTGTGTGTGTGTGTGTGTGTGTGTGTGTGTGTGTGTGTGTGTGTGTGTGTGTGTGTGTGTGTGTGTGTGTGTGTGTGTGTGTGTGCGTGCTTTTGAAGGCTACATATGACTCCACACTTGAAATTTCTTTTTCATAGGTACACTTCCATCCCTTTTGAAGCTCATAATAAAAAGAGTAATCTTTATTTTTACATGAGCATATTGCAAAGCTTATGTATGTGACATTGCAAAGAGCTCAAAGATGAAGAGGCATTGCAAACTTGAGGTAAAATATTGAAAAGTCCATTTAAGAGCTCAAAGATGAAGAGGCATTGCAAACTTGAGGTAAGATATTGAAAAGTCCATTTAAGAGATATTCAAGTTGAAAACATTGCATATTATGTCATAAGGCTCAAGAGTTTGAATTATGTTACCATTTTAGGAGTTTGGCTTGCAATACTAAAATGTGCAAGAAAAACATGTGATACTGTTTGAATGAAAGGGGCCTATTCATAGAGGGTCTACTAAAATGCAACACACATGATGTGTGAACAAGTAATTTACATGCCACATGTCTCTTATGCCTAACAATCAAGCTTTTTAGACACCCAAAGTCAATATCACAATGTGCCTTTTGCTACTTACACTCAACATCTTTATGCATCCAAGCTCTAAACACAAATTTGGGTTGAAAAAGAGTAATCTCTCAACATTTATGCATTAAATATACAAATTTTACTAACAAACTATCCTTCTTTTGAAAAACAAAAATTAGCCTATGGAATTATGTAAGAATTTAATTGTGGTGGATAAATCAATTCTTTGGTTAATACTATAACCCTAAGTGTTTTACACCTATTAGTGATGGCAAAGGAGCATACCCTCGAAGATAGTGTTAAATCTATTTCATTGAATTACCTCTCTCTCTCTCTCTCTCTCTCTCTCTCTCTCTCTCTCTCTCTCTCTCTCTCTCTCTCTCTCTCTCTCTCTCTCTCTCTCTCTCTCTCTCTCTCTCTCTCTCTACAAAGGCACTAAATAGCATTTTGTAAAGGTGTAAATAAAGTGCTCTTCAAATTACCAATTCAAACTTTTCTCTTGAAAATTGTAAAGATTTTTCCATTATGATCACATGCTCGATAATAAACCTAAGGTTTTCATGAATGATGTGCACTCCTCTTTTAAAGCCTTTTGATCACATTTTTTGAAATGCTAATACTTTCTAATATTGGATTTAAAATAGGAAGATGTTGTCTTATAGGAGGGTTTGTAGCTCAAGCTAGGAAGAGAGACCAAATATACAAGGTGGCCCTCAAACCGTTCATTTTCAAGACACATGATTCTATTGTCAAAACATCCCTTTCACCTGAACAGAATTAGGAAATCAAGTTTGGCCATATAATATCTATTGTTTCCAAGAAACCATATATGTCATTGTAGAAAAGAAACAAAATCATCTAGACTATGGGAAAATAAAGCTTCACTTCAACACAATACTTTAAATATGATATACAAAAGAGTTCCAACAATTGTTTTGGACCTTATAAAAAAGGAGTTAGATTCTTGATCTTGATATATTTTCCAAAAGTTCATCTAAATAATAAATTAAAGTTTCAAGTTAGCAAATTTGAAGCTTTTGAAAATGTAGGAGCTTTTATTTTACCTACTTAAGGAGATTAAGGAAAACTTAGCCAATTTTGGGGGGGAATTATTGCTTTATCATATTGTATGTGACTTCTATGACATGTTGGGAATATAAGAAGACCTAGACTTCAATAAGAATGATTATTAGAATGATTTGTTTCAATATATATTTTGGTTTCATAACATCACTTTTATTTAAAGTACCATGTTGGAAAGTGTGAACTACTTGCATTTAGAATATTGGAAGATTTCATTATGAATCACCTACTTACAACATTGTCATTAGAACATCCCTAAATATAATAATTACTTCAATTTATGCTACTATCATATAATAAGTATGAATCACAGTTGTTTTGGACCTTATCCAGATATCCAGATAATAATAATTTGTGACTTAATACTAGTTTATAAACTCTATGTAAATGCGTAACATCCTCTATCATATGAAAATTATCTTGTAACTCCTAATATAATTTTCCTGTATAAATAATATCTTTGCTCATTGAAACTATTTTAGAGGACATGCAAAACTCTGTACTTTAGCAAATTCATGATAATTTAGATATGAGTACATAAAAGCACATGTGAAAATATATTAAGCCTATGTGTGCATGTGGAAACTTGCACATAGATGATGATAGACTACAAGCATGCAAGTCTATGCCACACATGCTCATATGTAGAAAACCATTAGAGCTTCACTTAGTTGCAAAATCAAATTAGAAATAATCAAGCACTCCATGGACATGTCCTATCTCTAAAATGATGCAAGACATGTGTGGACATGTTGCTTTTAGCTTTGCATACCCTTTACCTTGGGTTAATGATTGTACAATGATTGCTAAATTCTATTATAAAATATAAGTGGTTATCTATATCGAACCATGACCTAATAGGCTTCACACAACTATCTAGACTTGTAAATGCATAACATCTCACATAAAAGATCGTATTTATGCCATTGGTGAAAAAGATGCAACTTAGGATGAATTATCATTAAGAAAATATTGCACTTATTGAGACTTCTCAATGCCATGATGTAAGCAAACGTAACCCTCTTAAGGTAATGTGAATTTCCTCCCTATAGTTGTCCTTAAGGTCATTGATCTTCAAACCATACAATTTCCTTCTGAAGAGCTTCTCATTTCTAAACTTCAAATAAATCTCATTCAATAGTGCTCGATAAGTTCCAAATATCAAGTGCTTTCCTCATTAAGATCACTAGCTAGGATTATAAAGTTTTATAGTAGAGTCAAGTATTGAGCATTATATTAGAGTTTTGCTCTACATTATCTCAACATATAAAAAGGGTTTATTGAAGGTTATTATGTTTATCTTTCTTGCTTGATGAACTTTTAGATGAAAAGAACTATGGTTTTTGACGGAGGAACTATCTAACCCTTGAAACATCACACATCTCTTTGAAGTTTCAAATATTATAAGTGTTTATATCATTTCAATTTCTTTAATAGCTATCTAATAATGATGACTTTTCTTTTCATGGTATATAATTTGAACATTGCAATGCAACTTTATGATCATTATTTAAGTATTAAGCTAGATATTTCTAGTGTCTATATATTAACTTTCATAACTTTTCAAACTAGTTATCCATAAGAACATTTATTGCACCAATAATACTCAATTATCAAGAACTTCCTTTGAAAAGTATTGCGTCGTGTAGTCTGTTATACGTGATGGTGGGTTTGGACTCCACAAAATTGTATTTTATTAAGCATCATTGTGTATTCATAGTGGTAAGGGGAGAGAGAGAGAGAGAGAGAGAGAGAGAGAGAGAGAGATCCATCATAGTAGTGGGTAGCTAAAAGTTGTACTATGATTTTTGACATATAATACTTAGAGAGAGAGAGAGAGAGAGAGAGAGAGAGAGAGAGAGAGAGAGAGACAGAGAGACAGAGAGACAGAGAGAGAGAGAGAGAGAGAGAGAGAGAGAGAGAGAGAGAGAGAGAGAGAGAGAGAGAGAGAGAGATCCCATTATAATAGTGGATAGCTACAAATTATCGCATGGTTGTTGATAGACAAAGTGTGATTCCAAAAAGAAATGGTGTCTAGTAAAAGCATGGTATTCATTAGAAATGTAGTACCTACTTGGAAGTCAAAACTTATGGTAAATAATCAAATGCCAACTAGAAAATAATCATGTGGACGATCCAAGATTCCATGGTAAAAGCTAGGGGCAAGTTTTAGCCCAAAGCTATTTTAAAGAGGTTTTTTTAGTCATCGGTCTAAATTTTTGGGCTTGAAAGCTCAAAAAATGGCCTACATATCCAAAAATTTACATATTTTGGCATAAAATTCACCCAAAAACAATCCAAGAATCATGTTTTCTCACAACATTCATCCAATTTTCTAAACTCTTCACCTTTGATCAACTAAATATTCGCCCATCTATGTACAAACTAAAAATCATAGGGGTCTCTTATTTTTTGCCCTACAAGAATCCCTCCACTAGTGAAATGGCCTTGCACATCTCTAAGAATAATTGGCCCCCATATGGATCACCATAAGAAGGATAGTTTGAATCCTCAATGTTCCTTGGTAACTTTGAGAAAGTGGAATTTCCTTGTAGTACATACAGTACTTATAAAGTAAGAATCTTTGTGACTAAGAATCTTTGATTGTGTGTGTGTGTGTGTGTGTGTGTGTGTGTGTGCAATTCCTTCTTTGGGGTATATTCTTGGTATATTTCATTTCTCACTTCGATTAAGAATTTAGCTGTGTCAATATTGTGTTTGATATCTTCATAAAATGATATGGTTATGTAGACAACCCTACAATTCAATATTTGAGTCCTCCCATAAACTTCAAAGGAGTATCCATCCTCAAGTGAGTAAAGCAAAAAACAATAAAAGAAAGCATAGTTAGTTTGTCCATCTCATAAGCAAACTAACTCCTCACATCACACAATGTGTCACTACTATAAGTGTTAGAACCCCAAAAATAAAGCAATTGTAGTGATAAAAAGAACTATTAGTTTCATTTTATGAATAATAAAGTTGAAAAAAACATGCACAATTTTTATTTTAGTGGACCATAAATAGGTTGTTGGGCTCATTTAATATGCTTGAGGTTATTCAATTGTGCTTGGGCTCATTTAATATGCTTGAGGTTATTCAATTGTGCTTATGTAAGCAAAAAAGGATAACAAAATGCCAGGGAGTAGCTAGTCCGGTAGGTATGGTGGGTGTGTGAGTTTTAGGTGGTCAATGGTTCAATTTTAGGAAGCTCTATGGCACCTTATCTTTGATTGAGAGAGAGTCTAGTGAGGGCCTTTAGGCCATTGGGCTACATCACAATATTAATGAATAACATTAGTATGGCAACACATTTTTGAAAAAGGGATAAAAATGGGTTACAGTGCCACAAACACTTGTAAGGAGGATGATGATTTGATTGGCAAAGTTAATTACCCAATTGATCATTGATCAAATGCATGCCCAATGATGTATGTTTTAGAAATCAGTAAAGATTTTGTTGTGAAATGTGCTTTGCAACTTCCATTATGTTGAGAATGGAGGAAATTAGTTGAAACTATGGAGAACAAGCGATTATGAAAAGAGTATGAAAGGCCCCTAATGTCGAATTGAACATGATGTTAGAACTCTCCAAGGCATTAGTATTATAATGCCATATGATTCGACAAGGAACCTCATATTTTCCCATCATGTAAGGGACGCAAGTGTTCACATCACAATGACCCCGACCCATGTGTCATGTGTAGGTTTTTGTGTGGCAATTTGCTAAGGGCTTGGATAGGCATGGGGAGCAAGTAATTGGGTGGGATGTCTTTGTCTGAGTGTGAGCTATCATGGTGCCGTGCCATCGGGCCCTCTCACAAAAGCGGTGCATATTCCAACAAGGTTACAAGATGATGTAGGTAAGCCAATATATTGCACATGCAGATGCAAGACACCCATATTAATCAAAGAGAGAAAAAAGGCAGGGGAGGAGAGTAGAACGAGACTTGAATGGAGAGAGGGGGGGAGACATGATCCTCGTGCAATGACCTTTTGCTTTTTGTAAGGAAAGGGCAAGCTACACTCACTAGTCACTACACTACAATATAGAATTGGGTTGATGAGGTTTTGGGCGAGGGCTGTCTCATGGCAAGCAAAGGCGGGTCTCTCCTCGACTATGGGGGAGGGGTGGCTGGTGAGGAGAGTGAATTGGGGACTGAGAGAGAAGCTGTGCAGGGAGTCCTGAGGAAGAAGGAGAAGGAGAAGAAGAAGGCTAGCCTGCTTGTAGGCTCTTCAGCTGTTATTTTGCTCTTAGCTGCCGCTGCCGCCGCTGGAGTATTTGCTTATTCTTCTGCTTCTTCTTCTTCTTCTTCTTCTTCGTCTTCGTCTTCGCCATATTCATCATCATCTTATCCTGATACGTATATCTTGCTCGCCCAAAGGGGTCTCAGCATTCAGCCTGTCTTAAACCTGATTAGCGCCGCCTCTCAGAGATTAGCGAAGAGATTAAGCATCCTGCGAGATGGAGAGCAGGCGACGCCTTCATATTCTTCATCGCCAGCTACCCATTCGCCTGGGGATGATGACGTGGAGCCCAGCGATTGGTCCTACACGCCCAAGAGCAAGGAGCCCACGGAGTTCGACATGCAAGTGCGGGAGGATTCGCCGTGGAACGAGTCCGCCCAGCTCGCCCTTCGCACTGCCTTCCACTTCCAGCCCCGCCTCCACTGGATGAACGGTAATTATTAGCTTAATAAGTTACGTGATGCCTGCGCATATTTCCTAATTCGTGCATTTATACACAGATTATATATCCGTTCACTATTTCAATATACATTTGCTAGTAATTATTCTTCGGGTTTTGGTGTTATTATTTCCATATACATTTTTCTGTGTTTTGGTTTTCAATCATATTCATCTACCTTTGCCACTAAAAGGAATGGCATTTGTAGGGCAATTTGCAATTCACTAAGGTCCGATAACATGCCCCCCCCCCGCCCCCCCCCAAAAACACACACACACACACACACACACACTCTCTCTCTCTCTCTCTCTCTCTCTCTCTCTCTCTCTATCAGATGTCTCCGAAGAGACTCTCTCTATCTCTCTCTCTCTCTCTCTCTCTCTCTCTCTGCGTAGTTAGTTTTGTATTACGATTGTTTGTTTATTTCTCAATTACCTTGAAACAACTCAATTCAATGGGGAATAACATGAACCTACATATGTTTGTTTATTTGTGTGCTTGCTTATTTATTATCAAGTCTTAGAGCTAGGACATGCCTAGGCAAATTCTACTTCCATAAGTATATGTAGTTAATTTTAATAAAGCATGGATGGCTTACTTAGGGCCAGGTCCATTCAACCTATCTAAGTTTATATAGTCAAGTTTATCAAAGTATGGCTCAACTATTGGACTTGTAGTCCTAAAATCATGGGACTCTAGTGAGTAGAACAAGTATCACAAAAAATAGTGATAGTAGGAAGACTCCAAGTCTTCACATGTGGCAACATGTGACCATCTCTCTCTCTCTCCCTCCCCCTCTCTCTCTCTCTCTCTCTCTCGTTTTGAAAATGTTTTTCAATTGTTTACTTCTTTTTTTGATCATTAGCTCTACTTTCTTTTTTTGTGCTATACTGCCCCCTCCTCACTAAGTAATAGAACTTAAGCGCGGTGGGGCTCTTAACCATACTTAACTTTTGTGTCATCACTTTTGGAGTTTGGAAGGAACTAGTTAGAGTTGAAATGACATGGTGGTCATTCGTTGGAAGGTATTGTGGCATTCTCTCTCCTCAAATCACCTTTCTCTCACCTATCTCTCTCCTCTAAATGGGTGCACAGAGCTTGTCTCTCTACGTTGGTGGTGATGGGGTCGAGGTTAACTTTTGAATTGCGTGGTTGCGATACCGTTACTCTCGCTCCTACACACCAAACTCAATGGACATGGTCATGGTGCAGCTCTTAATTTGCATATTTTTGAAAATAAATGAGAAAGCTTGGACAAAACCAGGGATACAAAGTAAGGGTACAATGAGACATTGGCTTGTTGCTCTAAGAGGTTGACAATAAATGTATAGAGACAACCTAGTCCAAAGCATAGAGGCTTGTTAGTTTGCATTGATTATGCACCATCCGAAGCACTAACTTCTTGAGTGTTGATATTCTCTACATGGGGGTGGCGGCCATGCTCAGATCCAGACGGTAAGCCCTTCCGGACCATGACCTTTGAGCTCACTCTCATGGATATATCACATGCAATTCCTTGGGCTAACATGCGCTGAGAGGGCTGATAGTGATCACCGTGCTGCCGCAGCTCCGCTGTACTACAAAGGATGGTATCATCTCTTCTACCAGTACAACCCCAGCGAGGCCTACTGGGGGCTAATATCATGGGGACACGCGGTGTCAAGGGACTTGATACATTGGTTATACTTGGAGATAGCGATGGAGCCGGACCACTGGTACGACTACAATGGAGTGTGGACGGGGTCGGCGACGATACTGGAGGATGGGACGCCGGGGGTCATTTACACGGGCTCCACGCGGGAGTCGGTGCAGCTCCAGAACGTCGCCTTCCCGTCGGACGCCTCGGACCCCTTGCTCCGCAATTGGACGAAGGTGAGTCAAAACCCGGTTTTGGCGCCACCAGCCGGTATCAACTACACCGACTTCCGGGACCCCACCACCGGCTGGCGGGGCGCCGACGGCCTGTGGACCATCACCATCGGCTCCCAGATAAACGACTCCGGTGTCGCCCTCCTCTACCGAAGCCCCGACTTCGTCACCTGGTCCCCCCTCGGCCTCGACCACCTGCTCCACCGCGTCAACGCCACCGGCATGTGGGAGTGCGTCGACTTCTACCCCATCCTCGCATCCGGTCACCCCGCCGGCCTCGACACGTCATCCTATGGCCCCGGCGTCAAGCACGTCATCAAGGCTAGCATGGATGACAGTCGCATCGACTATTACACCATTGGCTCCTACGACCCCTCCACCTTCACCTTCACCCCCGATGACCCCTCCCTTGACCTTACCTATGGCTTCCGTTATGATTATGGGCGTTTCTACGCTTCCAAGACGTTTTTCGACCCCGTCCAACAACGACGCATCCTCTTTGGCTGGATCAATGAGTCTGACACCCGCCAAGACGACGTTATCAAGGGCTGGGCTGGACTCCAGGTAAGCTCCTCGGGAGTCGGTGTCATAATGCTCATAAGTAGCTCCTACTGTTTTAATTGGATCATACTCATCTCACAAAGGTAAGCTCTTCAATGCGATTGATCCTCATAAGTAGCTCCTATTGTCTTAATTTGATCGTACTCATCACAAAGGTAAGCTCTTGAGTGTCATTAATCCTCATAAATAGCTCCTGTTGTTTCAATTGGATCATACTAGTGTGATGGGTGAGTAGCTCCTGTTCTTTCAATTGGAACATACTATTGTGATGGGTGGGCTCAGAGGTTCACTATCTCTAAACAAGTCCACTAACCACTATTTTCCCGTTTACCTTCACGTGAGTTACCTTACAACAATAAGCTTAGCAGTTACCCTTGCCAATTGGAGGGTTCATTTCTCATGCATTTCTTAATGGCACCCATTATGTCCTATAATAGACCATTGCATTGCAAGTGCATTGTTTTGAAGTGTCGGTAATGCTATGCTCATGTTACAACATGAAGGCAAATGTTAGTGTGTTTGCATGCCATAATGTGTGAGGGCTAGATGATAGGCCAGGCGAGTTGAAAGTTCATTAATACACTTCAATCCATTGGTGAGCTCACCACTTGTGCAAACTAGGGAGAGAGCTTATGTTCATCAAACACTATTTCCATTACAACTTCTACAATCTTATACATAGATTATACATATTGAACAAGCCATAATCTTATGTTTGATATTTAAATAAATTGATTATTTAAAGCTCTTGATAGTAGAAAGGGCACTAGTCCTCATGCTTGCATTAGGTAAATGCTAAAAGGGAGCCTCCATATAAGATAAAGAATCAATGGAGATACTTTAAATTGAGTTCAAGAATCCTTTCTCATGTGATATATCAATTTTATAATGTTCTCTTTTCATTTTCATGATAGACAATTCCAAGGCAAGTTTGGTTCGATAATGGTACTCAAGTAAACCTTAAGCAATGGCCTGTGGAAGAGATTACTAGTCTTCGAATCGACAATATCACATTTCAAGATATCACACTACAAAGTGAATCTGTGCTCCAAGTTGAAGGGGCAACAGGCTCACAGGTGAATGCTAACTCCGAAATTGAAAATCAAGAACTTTTTATGATGCGAACACGAATTGCATGTGTAGTTAGTATATACACATTGAGTCTTGATGACCCAACACTCAATTTGATTGATTTGATGTAGTTAACTTCAGGGGTTGGCACAACTATACGAATATTTAGGGCTTGTCACCACAAAAAGGGCATTAAATTTAGTGCAATACAATATTTTATATCTACGATCAATCTTTACTTGTTCACATAGGAAGAGACTAAGTTTGATGTTTTTCGTATGCACTAATGTATTTCTTATATCTGGTGATCAGTGGGACATCAACTTAGTGTTTGCAAATCCATTGCAAGAGCTTGACATGGATAGTTCAAGTAATGCTACCCTTCACAATAGTGCATTGGGACCATTTGGAATTTATGTTTTATCAAGTGAAGATCTTCAAGAGCGAACTGGTGTTTACTTTTACCTAAGTCCAACTGAAGACAATGGAGGCACAAAAATCTTAAATTCATGGACAATTATAATGTGCAATGACCTAAGCAGGTATATCTAATAGACATGATTGCCTCATCCAAACATGCTTACACAATATGTATGAGATGTTTTGCATGAGGAAAACCATGTTTTGTGCGTGTGTGTCTAGGTATGTGTGTTGTAATGCATGCATGCATAAATGTATGTATATATGATGCAAGTATATATGCAGGCATGTTTTTGTGTGTGCATATGTATGCATGTTGATATGTGTGTTTACATATATGCAAGTATGTATGTGTCTTTGTATGTGCGTTTGAATGTATGTAGGTGTTTATTTATGAATATTGGTTAACATTTACCTTTTGAAACTTCAATGATGAATATAGTAGATCATTCAAAGGTCAAGATGCAATGACATTCTCACATTGGCAAATTTAATCTTTGGCTTTATTACACATTGTCAAATTTTTATGTATGTAGTTCATCACTAGCATCGAATGTTGACAATGGAGTACATGGAGGCCAAGTCATTGTACTAGATGAAGAAAATGAACTCTCTCTTCGCATTCTTGTAAGTTTAGAAGTTTTTTGCCTATCTTATATCTTAAACACCAAATTTTCACTAAAAATAGCTTTTAGCTTTGTGGAATACATGTTAATGTGAGGTAGTGTGCTTTACATTCAAGATTCACAAATCTAGTTACCATTTTGTTGGTGGAAAACTAATATGCATGTTGATAGGTTGATCATTCAATTATTGAATCATTTGCCCAAGGTGGAAGGACAGTTGCCTCATCGCGAGTATACCCAACCATGGCATTGAACAATGCATCACATTTATTCCTATTCAACAATGGAACCACCAACATTTTGTTAAAAGAGTTTGAAGCATGGAGGCTTACAAACATTGACCTAAGAGATTATTAGTTGGTTTGATGCCCCTTATTAAAGTGAGCCAATTTTGACAACATCAAATATTTTTTAATTTATTCTTACTACCCCATCCAACATCTTTATCAAATGACTCACCTTGAATCCTACAATATATGAATTCGAATTTATAAAGACAAAACTCATTTGTTCCAATTCATATGTAGCCCAACTTAGGGTTTTGTTGAAATTATAAGTAGGTTCTTTATTATCTTTCCAATAGTGACAATCAAGTCATGACAAAAAATTATGAACAATATAACAACGTACATATCAAGATTATAAAGTCAACTTGCCTTGCAACATAGTATGTAATGAAAAATACAAATGAAAAATGGAAGAAAATTTAATAGTCTTCCTCACATGAAAAGAAATATAATAACCTATTTTAAGGGTTTATATAATCTTGGATTCCCATTAGACAAATTTAAGGTTATCCAATACACATGTTAATTGGTTTTCATATGGTTCAAGCCACATAAACAATGAAAGTTATCTTGAAACTTATAAGCTTGTAAAGGGCTAAAGGGAAAAACTATATTGGGAAATATTTTTATAGTAACAAAAATCAAAAGGTCCAATAACATGACAAGAATGAAAGATTTATATTGCAACTTACATCATGTGTTGAAAGCTAGCATTCACACAATTTCTTGTACCATTATAGAAAGTAGTGTTTTATTTTTTTAAGGACCATGACATACATTTCTTTTAGCTTCTTGATGTATTTGAGGAAATTCCTAGTCTCTATGATGTTGTCCATAGTTATAAATCTTATCATTTAGTTATGATTATAAAAACAACAATAATATTCTCCAAGGGGATTTCTTGGATTAACATTTTTAGAAAGAGGTGTTAAAGCTTCCAAATATTTACTACTTTGAACTAATATTTTGATCCTTGGCTCATATAATGGGCATGTCTCTAAATAGGTATAGCAAGGAAAGTCCATTGGTAGTTTATCTGTGATATCAAAATTACCTTAATAACTAGTTTTGAGAGTGCATAACCTTGGGGACAAAGGACGCTTACTTGAAACTATAAAGTTGCACTTAGTTCATAGAGAGTGGCAATTAGTGTCATGGTCTCAAGGACCAATACTCTACCACACCATTCCCTAAAGCAACTTGATCATAGGTTCTATTGTGAATCTAGCATATCAAACTAATGTTTCTAAGAACTTTCAAAGTTACCCAATTGGCAGGTCCACCCATCCATAAGGTGTATCCATTCAGAAAGCACCCACCCACTTTTCATCCAACACACATGAAGTAATCTTTAGTTTTCTAACCAATCATGCTACCACATTGTGAAATATACTAAATCATCTTTCTCTAAGGGGGTCACTCATAAATATACAACTATAGCACTTGGATTCAAAAGAAGGGATTTTTAAAACACCAAATTTATACAATTTGAACATACAAAAGGGTACCATATTAAAGGGGTCATTTACAGATTGCATAGAAAAGGGGCATGTTTTATTTTGGAATATTTACAAATAAGGGTATTTTTAGATAGGCCTGGAATGCATGTGATATAAAGGATTTACATATAGATAACACATTGAGATTAGTCTATTAAATAGGGTACAAGCTCTTTAGGCACACAAAAAAAACAAGGAAAATATTCAATTCAAAGCAACTTTGATTTTCCTTAAGTCTAATTCCTTTGTTTTATTGCTCCCCATAGAGATGGGGAGCTAGATTTTTGACTCACTTTTTGAGTTTGACTAAACATAGAGCCTAATTAACCCATATCTAGAATTTGGTCTTCCAACCCCTTAAGACATCATAATCTATCATACATCCACTCCAAATTCTAGGTAAAATCGTGGGATTTAATAGCCAAATTCCCATTGGCTTTCCATGTGCCATAAAGGCAAATACATCACTTACATAGGCCTTTTCACCACTTGATTTTCGACCAATATTTAGGCTAGCTCATGCCTCGACTAGCAGCATGGAGGAGGGCCTTGGACAATAAGCACATTGCATTATGGTGTATACTCTTCAAGTTCATCCATAATCTTTAGAATAAGCAAAGGGTTTTCCTCACAAGGAATCTTCTTTATTGCTATAAGGAGAAATCAAGGAACAACCAATCCAAGTTACAATAAATAATCCTTTCAATGTTTTGCTTCAAGATAATACAATTCTTTCAATCCATTTGTTTTACTTCAAGAAATTTTCTTTAAGGTAATACAAACCCATAATCCAACCAAGTCACAATGCATCCTTCAAGGAATGAGTTTCATTTAAGAATAACAACATTGCCTAGTCATGTAGAAGTGAATGCATTGTTTAGCATTGATCTCAAAAGGAATGAGTTTTATTAAGAACAACAACATTGCCTAGTCATGTAGAAGTGAATGCATTGTTTAGTATTGATCTCAATTGACCCCATCTAGAAGGTCTTAGACTAGCCCCTAATGTAGTCTTTAAACAAGGTATTTTGTTTGAAATTTGGCTTAAGCAATGAACTTGGGGGACTCCTAGTTAGCATGCTTCCAAGGTTTGTTTGCTTTCATTTAAGGACTTTAATGATTCAAGAGCTAGAATTTTCTTTTAGATTTATGTGATCAATGTAAAGAGGTTTATGATACATGGTTCTATTCCCTAATATTGGTTAGATTAATAATCAACTTAGAGTTCCCAATTGTTTAGGCCTGTTGAATGTGTTGTAAAGAAGGTGAATTCTTTAATCAATCCTTGGTCTAGAATATTCATACCCCCAAGGTTTAGTTTTTGATGAGGTGCTTTTCTTGATGGAGTTGAGGTTATTGGTGTCCCTTGATAGGGTCCATAAGTACTTTTGGGCCTTACTTAAGTTACCTTATCTAACCTCCTTACTAGCCATCACTAGGGAGCAATCAATCCCTTTGTAAGGAATTTAGTTAAGGCTTATTGTGGTTATATTATCCTAAGATCTTTCTAGGATTACTAGTGCTGCATGTTTTAAGCTCCATTTTACCCATGCTTCATGACCTTGATCCATAATTCCTCTCCTCTCCTCTTGGTAGAACTTGGTTTATCCTAGTGTCTTTAGTCTAACCCCACTATCCTTTAGGTCACTAATTGAATAATTTCTTAACAATGCCCCCTCCCTTTCTTCCCCTTACATGAAGTCCTCATAAGTTGAACACAATCCATTCCTTGATTTAATCCATACACATAAATTCATTCAATCTATACACATAATTCCCTTCTATTTGAGGTATGATTTACATTGAATGGACATCCATTATTTGCATTCACTTAGGTATTCATGCATACGTACTATCTGTTTCATATGCCATGGTTGATTCCATAGCCTTTCTTATCATTTGTACATGGTTTCCCAACCCATTCACACATATGCCATGATGTCTTAGAACACACTACTAATATTCTGCAATCCATTACTAGACTCGATTGATTTTGAAGTTACCAATGGTACTTGTAGATGGACCCATGATGATTTTGTTGGAAAGTGTGGTAGCTAAAACCTAAGTGCAACTTTGTCCAGATCCCTAGTGATCCATCATTGCAAACCTTGCCTCTTATGCACCCCACAAAAAGCTCCTTCTCATGAAATCTACACCCATGTAGTCACTAAGAAGACTAGGCCAAAGGGAACGAGTATGGCATAAAAATGAAACTAATTAGGGACAGTTTATACTAGTATTTAGACTTGATTTCAAAGGAAAAGGGGATAGAAAAGTGAGACAAAAGAGGGCCTAAAATGAGGAGAAGTAGAGGACACATATGGTGGTGGAGATGGGGTGGAAGATGGCCAAAATGAAGGTGGAAGTGCATTCCATGCGGAGGAGTGGATAGGCACCTCATAGGCACATAGGGAGAGGGGTATGAGCAACCCAAATAGAAGTAGACAATAGTCATGTGAGAGGAGAGCTTGATCATGGAAGAGGGGAGCAGTTGGTTAAGAAGCCTCTCTTTCTCTCTCTCTCTCTTTTCACACACACCCCTTAAAGACATGTCAACATATTTCAATATTTTTGGAAGCATTAGTAATAATAAACCAAAAGATCCAAAACTAGCTTGGCGACATGACACTCTCAATTATGAGAAAAGTGTCTCGTGAGAAATTTTAATGCAAAATCCATAATAAATTTCAAGTTGGATATAGGCAATGGAAGAGTCAGTTGGAAGCCAAAGTGCAAGAAAAAAAAGTTTTGGAGCAAGAAAAAGTAGATGATGACATGTTAAGCTTCACTGATGGCTTTCCCTTTCCCTCCTCTTGAAGTTTCACACATGTAGTAATTGTCAAGTTGGAGTTTGTAAGTAAGTGACCATTCTTTGTGATGTTAGTGAATATTTGGGATTCCCATTGGATTCTTCTAATCGTTTATGATGTTAAAACTCTAAGTAAGGACTAAAAATGAAATAAAATGTATAATTTGCACATGTAATATGTGGAAAGTGTAAATAAATAGAACGAAGATTCATATTTGCTTGTTTTTGTAATTATTTATTAATGACCAAGAGTTTGAGAGGTTGTGCCACTTTATCTATAGGGTTTGGGTGAGGGTGGTGGAATTTATGTTTGTGATGTTACATGTGTTTAGACAGGAACTGCTAGGTACTTTGATCCTCAAGCCATACAGAGAATGCTTGTGTGAATAAACATTGTGACAATCCAACTGCTAATAACTGTCTACTACTTGTGTGATGGCTTGTTCCCAAATATATTGGGTGTCCAAATAGCTTAGATTTAGGACAAGAAATTGTAGCTAGCTAAAAGCAATATCATTTTTCCTTTGTTATGTTAGTTTCTCATGGTTGTAGGGGGTAGCATTTAGGATTTCGAGGCTTGAGTGTGCTGTAGGTGTGCCAAAGAGAGCCATTGCCATCCTTGTTTTAGGTCCCAAAAGGTGGTCAATTTATACTTTTCATAAGGGAAAATGGTTGAAGGGGGATGTCCCATGTGAAGAGATAGGGATGAATGGTAAGTGGCAAGTATACGAATAGTTAGAACCCTCATTTTCCATCCCCTTCACATGATTTAGTTGCTTGGTGACTTGACTAATTTTAATCCACTCCTTTTAACTAAGAAACTTTCTCTTCTTCTCGTGCATGAAATTGACCCAATTTGTGGATTCAAAAATATGTAAATTTCCTAAATTTCACATGTAAACTATTTTGTAAGGGGTCTTTCACATGTTCCATCCCATCGACACTAAAAAACAATGTTCCCAAGTAAGAGAAAATGGACCTTTCACATTGTATAACTATGAATTTCAATAGATTTGAGGATAATTTTATTGAAGAAATTAATAATGATAAGGAAAAATAATTAATTATATTGTGAGGATTTATTAATGGTAATAAGTGAAAAACCTTATAGCTTGTCAAGTTGTGGGTTTTAGCTTTTAAAATGGTGATCCATAACCTTTGCTAGATATTCATGCGATCCTTTATAAGACATCATGATTTGGATAGCATTGTTCGTGAGACTACAGGTTTAGTGAATAAAAAAGCAAGAAAAAGACATCCGTACAAGTATTTTGAATATGCACTTGTAGGTTCCTTAAATATTATATTTACAAGATTTTTAGGGAGTAGAATTGGACTATCAAAATAGTTTGAATATCCACTATTAAGTTCTAATAACTTAATGAGAAGTTTGGAAGGATTGAAATATATGCAAGGACTTATCTTAAGTGGTACAAGTTATCCAAATCCAAAAACGTTAAAAAGTGATGTGTTTTACAAAAAGTAGTATTTTTAGCTATTTTGAGAGGATTTTCACAGTTTTTCGAATGACTATATTCAAAGCTCATATGATAAAGCTATGGCCAAAACAAGTTGCAGCTAGACTCAGGGCCTGCATAAAGATAAAGACATGGAAACGCAAAAAGAAAGGCATAAATGGCCAAATCCTATGCTTTTAGCATGAAAATCAAGGCAATGAACTTCTATATAAGTGAGTTGATATACAATCATAGCTGAAGATTGAAGTATTCACCTATGTCTAGGGTTCCTTCAGTCTGGGAAGGATCTGAGACATGAACATTGAAGACTCCTTATTACTAGTCTTGTAATTTGCCATAAATTTGGTTGCAAACCACTTTAGTGGCTTAGATCCCATTTCACTATATTTGAAATAACATGTACATATGATATCGAAATTGGATGAAACTTTAACAATATTATAAGATAGTAGATTGAAAGGTTTAGAACAAGTTTCAAGTGAAAATTCATTTTCTACAACAGTTGGATTTTCAAAAGCGCATACAAAGGTCAAAACAAGACTCATCAATGTGATTTGAAGCTCTTGAAAAGTTGGTAGTTTTTTTCTAATTGCAATTCTCTTAATGGGATTGTGTGATGTATATATCAAAGTACTTTTCATGAAAGTTTCAGCTTGATTCTTTTTTTGAGAAAGTTTTGATTAGAAGCACTAAAAATTTTTACTTTTCTGTAAAAATGGTCTCATAGGTGGACTTAGAAATATACACTTTCTAACTTGTTTTAACTAAGAAAAGATTAACATTCTGGTAACTCAACTACCACTACACATATTCTAGTAGCTCAATTTATAGTTGTGGATATTACATGTACAATAGGCTTCTCATACGAAAGTTATTCACATTGCTTTCTCATGTAAAATTACAAACCCATGTATTGAGCAACTTATTGAGAACAACATCATCTCCATTATAAAAAGGCTTGTAAAACCAATTTTGAATTTTTAAAGCCAACATAAAATATGAATTTCCACCAATCAAGGATGGGTGTTGAGAGTGGAAAAAGACTGAATTTTTGACTGATTTTTATTGTTTTTGAGGTCTGAATGGTTGATTTTTGATGGATTTAGAGTGATGTGTGGTTGTTAATGGAAGTGTTTGAGAGTGTTTTGGATGATATTGATTATGTTTTGGAAGCTCATGATGATTCTTAGTAGAAATATGAGGCTCTGTGATGTTATGATAGGTTCTGTTGAGGTTGTGATTGGTTCTGATACTTTTTGTTGTATAGCTTCTGTTTTGTTCTGATTTTCTTTTGTATGAAGCATGGATTGATGATTGATGGAGGTTGAAATATTTTGGAAGCTTATTGAATAGTTTTTGATAGTTTGGAATGGTTTTAGTATGAGTTACGAGGATTTGTTGTTCTCTAATGACCTTCTGTTACCCTCTGTAAACCTTCTGTAGAGCCTTTGTCTCTGTTTTGTCTCTGCTCTGCTCCTGTTCTATTGAGTGAAAGAGAAGGTTCTAAAACCTTCTAAGGTCCCCCCTTCTTAAGCCTTGTTCCTACTCATCCTTCCCCCTCACTTAAACCGCGGGATCATTGCCACTATTCCCTTCAAATTGAGGGCTACCGAATTCCTAGCAAAGCTATGGAGTTCCTTGCAAGGTTCACTCTTTGAGGAATGAGGACGACGACGCGATCGAAGTACGAAAGTGGGAGCTGCGAAAGGGGAAAAGAAGCCAACCGAATCAAGTGGAACTGTTAATGTCTCAACTCCTGCAGATCAAAATTAGGTTTTCCTAAGACCCGAGATTTATGGTAAATTATAAGTTCGAAAAGATAGTTTAAATGCATTAGAACTTGGGACAGAAAAATTCTCTTGTTCTTCCAGGAAGGTAAGACTTACATACTAGGGCAAGGACATCCAAGTGGACCCAATGCACAGCAACATTTAGGAGTTAGATAGGTAAACTATCTAGGGGAAAATTCCTATGAAGACCTAGTTGATGCCAAGGTCGTTGGAAAGGACGGAGCACCAGTCCATAACTCGAAAAGCATGAGTTGAATTGGCATTCGACTATGTAGATTCTTATTGCTTATAAGCAAAGACAAACTTAGGGAAAACCCCAATTTCTAAGGTATTGGATCTTGCGGGTTGCAATCGACCTAAGGAAGAATGCTAAGGGTATTTAGAAAAGGAACTTCACCTTAACAAGAATGTTGTACAAACCACCAAACTTGTCTATGTTTGAAACAATAGGACAATGTTAGCCTTGATCAAATCAAGATCAAGGGGAAGACCACTTAGATCATTTAAAGGATCTAGAAGGAATTTGTTAAATCGACCTTGCGAAGCCCTAACCCAAATGGGGAGAGAGGACTTTATGGTAGTTGATTTATGCTAAGCATGTTGCTTGGAATTGTTGAAATGGTTTTAACGAAGGTTGATCTTGTTAAAGATGGATTGTTGACCCAAGTTATGCTTGGTTGTTTGAAAAGGGTATCTCCAAGTGAAGGTCGACTGGTTGTGTTGGTAAGAGGAAAGAATCTTACTAAGGATAGGTGGATCATAAGCAAGGTGATTGATTGATGTGGTTTTGGATGCTAGTCCAAGCTATTTGTGATTGATGATTGCATGGCCGGGTCTGAGATGACTGATTGCCATGGAAACAAAAGGGTTGTTTTCCCTAGTAAATGTTATTAAGCTGGTTGCTTCAGCTGTGGTTGATTTCCTAAAGGGATAATTAAGGAAGG
The DNA here is from genome assembly GCF_053477565.2 of Lygodium microphyllum. Taxonomy (NCBI): domain Eukaryota; kingdom Viridiplantae; phylum Streptophyta; class Polypodiopsida; order Schizaeales; family Lygodiaceae; genus Lygodium; species Lygodium microphyllum. The sequence continues at coordinate 82,304,430 of NC_141147.1, forward strand.
ATGGCGCTAGCTACCCCTCGCGAATCGCCAAACCCTAACCAAGGGGGATATGAATCCGTGCCGGGAATGTGGACCAAACCTACCACGAGAGGTCTCTCCGTGGAAATTACTTGGCGTAGGAGGACACTTGGGTGCCAGTGGGGGCTCTGGCCATAAATCCCAATGCCTCTAGACCCTACACAAGTGTTCTACGTGACTCGAGATGGGATCTCGAGGCCTTGATACTAGTTATAAGGCGGAATCTTGGTAGGATAAACCTTCGCGTTTTTATTTCCAGGGTACAGAAGGATTTTTATGTGGAGGCAGAAAGGAACACTTAATTCTCCTGTATAGGCAGGAGAGAAACATTAATCTGAAGATAAGTTAAGGAAGTGTTTGATCTTGTTTTATCTTATCTTCGTGTCTGTGCCTTAAATTACGTAAAGGAACCTATGATCAACGTATATCGTTTTAGGGGACTGGAATGGGACTATGCCCTATGGGTAGAGAGGTCGAGCGATGCCTCCCTCTCGTTTCCCATTCTCTTTGAACCAAGTGCAGTATGAGTCTGCTTGGGTCGAGTTATATCTACACAAAGTGGAGCAGTTGTCGACCAATGCTAGAAGGCTGTTAGGAAGACTCGACTGCTAGGAACTCGGACTTCAGGTCGATCCTAGTGGGAACGGCCGGATAAGTTCCGTTGCGAGGCAGACTCGAGAGACCCTAGTTGGCAAACCCCATGTCATTCCTTGGGAGTGCCGGGCGGCGTCTTCTAGATTGATCTCTTGATGGATTGCTAAGACGTGTCCCGCGATTTGAGGAGCGGGCACGTTACACTGTTTGCAGATAAACCTTATGTTTGCTTCTTGCAAACACCTAAAAAATTATAGATTCGCAATCTGTAACCTGTGCACCCACTTTCGGTCAATACAATCGAAATCACAGTGTATCCTGAAACTGCTGTCTGCAACCTTGCGGCTCTAAAACGGGGCCTGAAATGGCCTCAGACGCCCACAATAACTGCAATAAGTCCTAAAGGGATTTTCTACATAATACATAATGTTCTGCTCACACACGAGATCTCACAGCAATCTGAGATTTTTGCTCGACCATGCTTCCGGTGCCTCCACAAGCACTATCCAAGAGAGAGAGTGGAAGAATGGGAGAGCTTCTTATCTGTTGCTTGCTTGCTTGAACCTTGCTTCTTCTCCTTCACTTCAGCCTCTCTCAGTGGTGCAGCTCTGATACCATGTCAAGAATTGTGTGGTGGGGGACTTTGCTTGAGGTGTTGCGCCAAACACACACTGTACATGTAAGAGGAAGCTCACTCAAGAACACAATAAGAGAGATGACGGCCAAAACGTTTTCTTGCTAATTTTTTATCTTCTTCCACACACTATACAATGTACACAAAGTATAGATAAGATACAACATAAAGGAAAGTGATCTTCTAAGTCAAATAGTGTATAACCGACAACACTAATCAACTGGCACTATATCTTTGCCAGCTATAGGTAGGTGTAATAAACTAAATATAATAAGTGATGAGTCAGTGGCCATGTGAGTATCATAATGACCACCAACGTACTAAGTGTAGATGTGCAGACTCATCTAGCTAGGCGGTCCATCATCAATGTTCACACGTGTTGAGCTTGCCATCTCAACAGACACCATGTGCCCTAGGATACATCCATGCTTCACCCAAAACTAGCACTTCAAGGCATTTAATGAGAGATGGTATAGTTGACATTGTTCAAAGACTGATGTGTAAGTGCTCTCACCAAGTAGAGTGAACACACAAGTCGTCCACAAAGACCTCTAACTCCTTCCTCAACATGTCTTTGAATATTGTACACATTATTTGTTGGAAAGTGGCTGGTGTGTTAGTCAATCCAAAAGGCATGACTATGTAGGTAAAGACTCTCCATTTAGTGGCAAATGTGGTTTTATACCTATCATTAGGATATACTTACACTTGATTGTATCTAGAGAAGCCGTCCAGAAAATTGTAGGCCTCTTTTCCAGCTACTCTCTCAAGCATGTGCTCGGTGTACGACAGTGGGTATTTATCTCTCTTTGTAGCTGCATTTACCTTCTTGTAATTGACACACACTCTAATCTTTCCATTCTTCTTTAATACAATGACTATGGGGAAAACTAGTCAGTGTGTTCAATTTTCTAGATGAATCATGCTATAATAAAGCATAAATGCCTTAGTCTAGGGTAAGTATAAAAAGTGGAGATGTAGCATATGAATAATCTTTTTGCCATTTTACAAAAATTACTTGTTTGAGGTCTCAATCTCCCACTATCTAAGAGGGTGAATACTCTTGGCCACCATAGCTTGGGATGCATACCTTGCTGTAGCCACTCATCATTTGATTCTCAACCAACATTGGTAATATCATTTCATGCCTAGCCACCTTGGCTATGGTTTCTTGATATTTTGTGTCTATTTCTTGTATTTTCAGTTTAATGACTTGCTGTGGAATTAACTTCTTTACATTGGTATCAGAGCATGGACTTTGATCCATGGGAAGAGTCATTTTCATGGAGAATTTAGTCACAGTGCTGGTACTAGTTAATTGGAGCACCAAGATTTAGTCCAGGGTTTGGTACAGTTCAAACTGTGACTAGTCAGAGTTCTCTACAACAAGTCGGGACTAATTTTGAAGGCTTCTTGAAGAAGATCTTGAGAAAGATCGAGGTTCTTGGACAAAATAGCAGGACGTGTGAGAGCAGAGTTTTGAGCTCGGGATGTGCCTAAAATTTGCCAAAAAATCCGGAATTTAGGGAAAAAATATTCAATGTCGAAGGCAGCGGCTCCAGCTAGGACGATTTTAAGCACCAAGTGAAATACGACTTTTAAAAGGTGTCCGAGCGACACTTGTCGATTTTTGATAATTTTTCAGACTGCCGTGTGGGTTGTCAAAGTTGCCAGCCAATGCAAGATGTCAAGCCGGACGCCCGGGATTTTTCAGAGCTCGATTTGGAGCCCGGACGGGGAAATGGCCAACAAATGGGCAAGATTTGAAAAGGTGGACACTTGGGAGGACAAATGGGCATGACGTTTGGGGCCCAAATTTTATGCCAGATGAAATGTGGATGAAAAAATCATGATCAAGAAGAAGGAAGCGTGATGCCAGGAAGGCGCCGAAATTTGCGCCCAATCTTGGGAGATCATGATGCCAGCCTCAATGCAACCCCCCTGACCGATATTGGCCCTTGATTCCCCTCTGTTTGCTGATCATTTTGCCACCCTTCGCTCGCGCAATGATGGCCTGGATGAAGAACTGTAATTTTAGTCTTTCTCTCTCCTCCCTCTCTCTCCCCTAAGGGGCTATTCTTGTGTGGAAGAGGAAAATGAAGAATGGTGGAGGAAAGCTTGTCCGGATGAGATCGGATTGCTTCCGGATCAATGTAGACATGAAGATTGCTGATTTTGAAGATGCTGGACATTGAATGAGGGTTGACAGGCAGTCCTGTAGCAAAACCGAGATCCCGAGACACAAAGCCTAAGCAGTAATTCAATTTTTATGAAGAAAAAAAGAGTTTTTATGCTATTTAGTTGATGAAATATTGTTCCCATGGGCTGATTATGCATTATGATGTTGTTTGCTGTGAGCTTGAATAGTTTATGCTCTGAGATTCAGAAAATCATAAGTGATATGGCTGAAATTAATGGTATAAAACCCGTAAAACACGCGTTTAAGAGGTAAAATGGGGGTTTTTTGCAAAATAAAGGGGAAATATGAGATATAACATCAACAAAACCTGAAATTTTACTATCAAGAAACGTAAGGGCCATAGCCCATAATCAATCTTAATTTCTAGTCATTTTTTATTGAAGAAAATAGAGGAAAATAACCAAAAAATAGTGAAAAATGGGTTTTAAATGGGAGAAAATTAGGAAACGATAAAAAGAAAATTCTAGAAAACTACATAAGTGTTTGTGCAATGTATAACGATGGCAAAGCACGAGGTTGGCCTCGGTTTACCCTTGTTTCTATGTTTTCGTGTGTGTTTATTGCTTTCTCTATAAGGAAATACACATAAAATGACTCTTACACCTATCAACGATTGCAAAATATTAAACGGTAGGGTGAGAGGGGAGTTTGAGCGTCAAAGTATAATCCTAAATCTGATTTATGTGTTGCATCATGGCTATAGGACCTTGTTTTAAAATAAAGGAAAAGCCAGCATGAGCGTAAGGCTCGGTGTCTCTCCTGTACATAAACGTTAGCATGGAAATCATGAAAGATTGGTTTTGCACGATGCACAATGCTGATTTTCTGTTGTTTGTGCACTAAACCATTCACATTATGCACTATGCATGGTTCATGGTATCAAAAGGAAAAGCTCCTGGACTGCATAGCAATTGTTTTCTTAGGAATTTGACCCACGATTGAGAGTGTGAGGTTATTCCTTGCCGTAGGATAGAGGGTCAGTTTCCTAAGGGACTATTAAGTGAGGACACATGGTATATCTCCTGGAAATACGAGAAATATAAAAGAGAGGAGTTTGTGCTCGTTTGTGTTATATGTTTAGCAGCGCATCAAAGGGCCAATCCCTGTGATGTAGGAGAGCTGCAGTGGGGCTCCGACTATTAGTCAGTGAGATTGCCTCCATATGTGTGTGATCATAGCATTGCCAATGTGTAAGGGTTCTCCCTCTGAGGAGTTTAAGGGAAACATTGGACTATAAACTATAAATGCAGGAATTAAGCTTTAGGACAGTTTGTCCTTTAGCATTAGAATGACGCTCCTGGTCCGTGAGGCCGTGAGGGTGTTTGTGTGTCATGAGCATAAGGTCCGGCTAGTGCTATAGCCAGTGCCGGCCCATTTTAGGTCCCATCAGTAGTGCGTCTGTCGGAGCTGCCTATAAGTGGTGGTTTTCAGATCTAGGGTTTGTAGGGACCAAAAGAAAGTTGGTTTATATCCTCTGACAAGGACAGTCAAGCCGAAATACAAAAAGTAGAACGTGCTGAGAGGGCTAGACGGCGGTTAGAGATAGTAAGTCGTTATTCTCCTCAAAGGAGTAGCCCGGTACGTATAAGAGACAATGGTCTTAGTAACCCAACTGCTCCACATAGTCCGTTAGGTGCAGGAGGAAGCATAAGTTCTTCTTCTCCTCCACCAAGTCTACCCACTTCAAGTGGGGGTGTGATTCCGATAGTTCAAACTCCCATTGCTAATCCGATTGTCACCATGGCACAACCTATTGCAATTCCTGCAGGGACGCTGGATTTACCAGCTTTAGGAGTTCCCTTGCCCATTTTTAATGGGTTAGCGGAAGAGGATGAAGAATTTCACATTTGTGAATTTCAAAGATTGATGTTCAATTATCGCATCCAAGATGAGGGACATCTCATGATGTTCTTTAATATGACGTTAAAAGGAAGGGCTGCGGTATGGTATCACAGCATAGAGTCTGGAACCATAACCACAATTGATCAATTCTATGCAGCTTTCCGAGGAGAATATGCCCCTGAAAGAGGTGGCCAATATTGGTTGCGTCATGCCAAGACCCTCATGAGAATGTGAAAGCATATGCCAAGAAGCTCAAGGAAGTGTTTCGTAAGTTACAAACTTACATTCCCATTCCGTCGGCTGCCCAATTGCAATACTTCTTGCATGGGTTGGATTTTAATATCCAAGTACAATTGAGCAGTGTGGCCTTGGCAGATATAGACACCACTATTACACGGGCAGAGGGAGTAGAAGCACGATTACAAACGGCCTACTCCTCTCGAATGAATGTTAATGTGGGTTTAGTACCTGGAGGCAATCTACCATTGACGAATGGAAGTCAAGGGATGCCTATGACTAACCCTAATGGGAGAGGAAGTATGGTTCCAAATGTACCTTTGCTGCCAGCTCCTCCCAGTGTGACTATGCCTATGGCAAGTCAGTTGGCTCCACCAAATTTTGGAGGCCAAGTTTCAAATTCTAATATTGTTCCTGTGAGTCAACAACCAATGCCAAATCAGATTGTTAGGCCAATGGAACGACGGGTCGATGATCGAGACTATGAGTCGAGTGCATCTAATGTCCTTGGCGAAGTTAAGGATATGATGAAGCATTATACCGACATGATTTTCGAACAATATTGACAAATAGCTATCGACGTTAATTTCTTGAAGAAACAACAGAATCTGATAGGGAGTCGACGCCCTAAAGAGGGTGGACCCTCAAGATTCAGTTGTAAGTGGTGTGGTGGACAACATTTCCCTAGAAACTGTCCAAATGTTAAATGTGACATTTGTGGGAAGTCGGGCCATTTAGCTGCTACCTGTTGGAGTAAGATTAGTTCCCTCCAAAAAGTGAGCAAACAGCCAGGTCCCGTGAATCGTAGAGCGCAAGGAAATGACTTGCAGCAGAATGATGCACCAAGACAAATATTGCAGAGGGGAAAAACTAATATAGAAGAGTTGCCACAAGGAAATGGAGTCAGCCTTATTGAGGTTGTGCGAGTCAATGATGCTGAAACCTCTAACTTAAGAGCCGTGACAAGAGGCCAAAAGGCTAAAGAGGTTGATAAAGATCATGCAAAACCGGTTGAGGGAAACCCTAAGAAAGGGGATAAGGGGATGCAAGTCCAGAGTCCTAGCATGGAAGATGGACCTCTAAGGCCCGTTGACAAGAAAGTAGACCCTAGGAAGGATGAGGCAGTGCCAAGAAAGAAGGCAAGAGCCAAGAAAGAAGCACCAAAGCCAGTCCAGAGACCAAAAGAGAGGATGGTTTGGCAAGAAAAGAGAGCTTTGGCTACTTATCATGATTTTGATTTAGCAAGTTCTCTTTGCGTAGTTAAACCAGATGTGAACCTCTTGCAATTGATTAAATTATCTCCAGGAGTACGTAAGGAATTTAAGAAGATCCTGCGTATTGGGTATATTGTAGAACCTCTGGGCATAGCACAAGTAGGGGAAGATTGGTTTGACCATGCTGAGAAGAATTGCCCTAGGGTTCCAGCATACATGGATGGAATATTGGTGGAACATACTATTGTAGACACTGGATCCTCTGTCAATATCATGAGTTCAAAGTTGATGGAGAGGCTGGGTCTAGGCATCCAAAAAGACAGCTCCACCCTTCTTAGAATGGCTGATGATAGTCTAAGACAACCAGAAGGTTGCGTTACTAAAGTCCACGTTACGGTTGCGAGTGTAGAATGCTTCTTGGACTTTAGGGTGATAAGATTTGCAGGACGTCCTAGCTATCGAGTTTTGCTAGGGAGGCCTTGGATCTTAGGAACAGACTGTCAAGTCGATATACCTGCTGGTCGAGTGATTCTAGGTAGAGGTGCCAATCGATGCTTACCCTGAGTCTCCTCAAAGTGAGAGAGCTCCTTTATCTTCTACTGAATTAGAAACAACAGATGATCCATCTGGTAGTGAGACATCATCGAGTGATGAATCTAAAGAGGGGTCCACTACAGAGGATATCTATCAGATAACTCTAAATAAGCCGATAGAGCCACAAGATAGGATAAGAGATGCGGATGTGATTGAGTTAGACCTTGGCATGCCGAATGATTCGCGGCCAATTAAATTAGGTTCCATGCTCTGTTCAGTAGAAAGGGAGGACTATGTGTCCTTGATTCAAGAATTCCGCGACATCTTTGCTTGGAGTTATGTTGAGCTGAGAGACATTCCTCCTAGCGTGGCTGTTCATACTATTCCTGTAAAAGAAGGCAGTCGTCCTGTGCGTTAGAAAGTAAGGTGTATGCCTTTTGAACTGAGGGACGGGCTATTTGAGGAGTTACAAAAGTTACGGAAAGCTAGTTTGATCTTCCCTGTTCAGCACACAGAGTGGTGTTAACCAGTTGTTATCAGGAAGAAGAAAAACAACCAGATCCGACTATGTGTAGATTTTAGGGAGCTGAATAAGTAGACAGTTAAGGATTACTACCCGTTGCCGTTTATTGACCAGATTTTGGATCAATTAGCAGGTAGGAAAATATATTCGTTTAGGGATTGCTTTGCAGGATATAACCAGATGGCAATTGCAGAAGAGGACAAGTTGAAAATAACTTTTATTATTGTCTTTGGTACTTTTGCATACCATGTGATGGCCTTTGGTTTGTGCAATGCACCTGGATCATGGCAATGAACAGCAGACAAGACCTTTGGTGACATCTCCCCAGACGAGCTGAAAGTATTTATCGATGACCTGGGGGCAGCCACTGTAAGGGAAAGGATGTTGGTTATTTTAAGAAAGTGTTTTGAGTGTTGCAAACAATTTTGTATCGCCCTTAACCCACGGAAGTGTGTCTTTGGAGTGCCTTATATGAGTCCACCACGTACTCCAAAAGAGGTTCATAGCTTTTTGTCGTCGATAGGGTACTATCGGAGGTTTATAAATGCCTTGGCAGAAAGGATGTTGCCATTAACGAACTTATTATCCTTTAGCTGTCTATTTGAATGGAGCAACCCTTGTAAGGTAGCTTTTGAGGATGTGAAACAGGAGTTAGTAAAAGCACCCGTTTTAAAAGCACCTAAAAGAGGCAAGGTGTTCTATATATTTTCAGCAGCCACCATGCATAGTATTAGCTGCTGTTTAGCCCAAATTTGGGAGGAAAAGTGGTATCATCCGATAGCTTTTGCTAGTCAAAAATTGGGCATTTCAGAGATCAATTCTACCTACATGGAGAAGTTGTGTCTTGCGATGGTCTTTGGGACTAAGAAATTCAGGCACTACATCCTCTATGAAAAGGTAGTGTTTTATACGAAGGCAGAAGGGCTTAGATTTCTTATGAAGAAGCTGCACCCGCCTGATCGTTTAGCAAAGTGGTTAATCACTTTGCAAGAGTTTGATTATGAGATTAAGAGTAAGCCACCAAGGTTGCGGGGTATTGTGGAATGCCTTGTGGATTTTGGGGAGCCGAAAGAGACGTTGGCTGAAGGGAGTGATATTGAAGAAATGTTTAAAATTGATAAAGCTTCTATTCCATCTTGGTATGCTGCTATTACGCATTATCTATCAACACGAGAGACTGGAGCTGGTCTATCAAAGTCTGAAAAGAGAAAAATTAAACAACAGGCTTTGAAGTTTTCCTTGATCGCAGGGACACTATATCGGTAGGGTGTTGATGATATCTATCGCCAATGTGTGATGCTTGACGAGGTTTCTTTCATTTTGGAAGAGTGTCATGACTCTGCATGTGGAGGGCACTTTGCAGGATGGTTGACGGCGCAGAAAGCTTTAAGAGCTGGATATTGGTGGCCGTCTATCTTCCAAGATTCCTTTGAGTATGTTAAGAGATGTGATACCTGTCAAAGACATGACAGCCGAGAGAATAGGAAACGGCCACTTATGCCTATCATGGCTATCCTTCCATTTGAGAAGTGGGGCATTGATTTTGTGGGTCCTATTACCCCGTCGTCTACTACCCAGAAGAGATACATTATAGTAGCCACTGATTATTTTACAAAATGGTCAGAAGTGCGGGTGACGAGGCTGGACAATGCAAAAGAGACCGCAAGCTTTCTTTTAGAGCAGATTATCTACCGTTTTGATCCACCGAAAGAATTAGTGTCGGACAGTGAAACCCATTTTTTGAACAAAGTGATCAAAAGCTTGACTGAAGCTTGGCAAATCAAGCATAATAAAATGACCCCTTATAATCCACAAGCAAACGGGCAAGTCGAAAGTACTAATAAGTAGCTTGTGGGTATCTTGTCTAAAATAGTATCGGAGAAGAAACAAGACTGGGATAGGAAGCTGTATGTGGCAGTATGGGCGTACAATACAACATTCAAGCGAGCTACCGGCCATACTCCATTCAAATTGGTTTATGGGAAAGAGTGTGTGTTACCTCTTGAAATTGAGTTGCCAACCATACAGTTTGCAATTAACCACTCCTTGGGAGATGAGGATTCCCTTTTTGAACGTTTCACGACAATAGCCCACCTGGATGAACTGAAACTACAGAGCTTATTACACCAGGAGGTAGCTAAACATCAGATGAAGCAGCTGCATGACCTTAGAGCAAAGAAGTATACCTTTAAAAAAGGGCAATTAGTCCTCTATTATGATGCGCGTAGGGAGTTGTTTCCAGGGAAGTTGGAACCTAAATGGGATGGCCCCTACAAGATTGTTAGGTTGGGGAAAAATAAGTCTATGGCTCTATTAGCTAATCTACAGGGAGTAGAGTTTAAAAATAAGGTTAATCTTAATAAGATTAAACCTTATTATTTCTAAGTATGCTAATATGGAGAAATGCATCGCAGGTCCATGCTAGGGATGATTTGAGACCTGCAAAAGAGCTTAAAAGCTGGTTGATAGGGCAGTTAATTCCTTATTTGGAGCACCCATATCTGGAGCAGAGATACCATCAGGGGAAACTCATCTGGTGGAGCAAAGGATACAAAGTGATTGAGCAAGAAGACGGAACCTTTGTGTGGGAGATCAAAGTCTTCTGCCATCACTGCTTACGACTGTTGACAAGTATCCCTGTTGAGTTCAATGAAGAAGGTGGGATGGAGCCGTTAGTTCATCCTCTCAACATGTTAAATTTTGACTATCATACTTACGAATAGAGGAGTTCATGATGGCAGGCTATGTAAACCCATTGTGGACATATACATTATATTTTGACGGAGCGTCCAGGGGCCCTAATAAAAAAAGGGAGTGTTGGAGTAATAATCCAAGATTCTCGACGTAGAGTTACGATGAAGTTAGCTGCTTATCTCGGGGTAGGATTCACTAACAATATGGCGGAGTATAAAGCCTTGATTATGGGATTGCATATTGCCAAACAAGGTGGTATTCATCGGTTGTTAGTAAAAGGGGATTCCCAGTTGATCCTGAATCAACTAGATGGGACATACACAGTGTGTAATCCCATTCTCTGTATGTATCATTGGACTGTGAGGACCCTACTTGAGGAGTTTGAGAGAGTGTCTTTTCAGCTGATTCCACATTACTGGAATCAGTTTGCGGATTCACTGGCAAATCTTGCTTATGAAGAAGACCTTTTCTTCAACTGTGGTCCTAGTTTGGATATTGCCATCAATGATGAAACAGGACCCGGTCACTTGTGGGAAATGTTATCAGAGCATGCAATATATGGCAGACGATGGTTGATATGGGTGATGCAAAGAGTAGCTGAGACCAATCTACCGTTATTATCCCGGACCCATAGGTTGATTAGACAACATGTTATGCGTACGCCTCTTGCTATATATGCAGGAGGGATGGGTCATAACCTTATGCATTTAGTTTAGGGCTAGGAGCCCTGTGGTTTTCCTCCTTGGAAAGGAGCATATTATTGTATATCTATGCTATTTCAGGGAGGGATGTGTAGGTGCTATTCTGTTTGATCTCGTTAGGCCAAGAGGGCCCGTTTTGCAAGGTTTTGAATGTTTTATCTCGTTAGGCCAAGAGGGCCAGTTGTCTGTTTAGTACAGGTGCAGTTAATGGTTTCTTGTTTTAGTTCTGTGCTAGACAGGTTCGAAGAAGAGCTTGGAAGGAGGCTTTGTTGTGTGGGAGCTTCTCGTGGCCCTATCCAGGTGATATCTCTCTTTTATGAGTACCATGGTTTTATGCTATATATGTCTGTGTACTTGTAGGGGATTTTCTTTTCTTGTTGGGGACCAGCAACCAAGGCATGAAGTCCCAGGTTTAGGTTAAGTATGTCTGAAGGGAGGTTTGAGTAGTCGTTGCCTCCTATAAAGACATTGTCAAGCATTGAAAGACGTGTTTTAGAAGGGAGTCCTAGTGACCCTGTTCTGCTAGCCTGCTAGGCAGCCGTTCTAGGAGTTCTTGTTAGTTGTGAGACAGTTAGAGAAGCCTGCTAGAAGAAAAATGATGATGATATAAAAGGAAACAAAACCCTGAATACCTTAAAGAAATAAATATATACAAAGGTGTGTAAAAAGGGATTCTAACCCCTATAAAAATCGAAAAGAAAAGAAATGAAAATTTATAAGCAGTTGAATTGCCTAGCGAAGGCTTGGTAGGTTCCTGGGGACGAGTCAGACTCGAGGCTGATGCCTTGTCTTCCTAGGGGTGGCTTCTTGCTGGAAAAGAAGAAAGTAAGGAAGGTTTGAGCGAAAATAAAAGTGAGCGTCAGAAAAGGATTAAGTGTCGCCTTGCAAGGGCTTGGTAGGTTCTTGGGTATCGAGGCAGGTCCTAAGGCCGATGCCCTGTTCTCCTTGGGTCACTACACTCAGCTCCCTCCTTTTTACATGCCGAGTATGGAAAAATAAAAGACTAAAAGAAGCAATGTGCTGAAAGAAAATACTTCTTGATCAGGCTATAGGAGTCCTTGCCTAGTAGCAGCTCCTGGTTGTGTTGTCCTTAGTTAGGTAGGTAGTTCAGACCACCACTTAGGACAACCTCTTTGATAATTCTTTTTAGTTTGGCCGTGTTGGAGCAGTCGGTTAGTGACTAGCTTCGGACCTTTTATTGGATTATGCTAGGCCTACTCCTTGTGGATATCATGCCTTGGTTTTGTCAGGGGGTAGGGTGAGCATTGTGCTGTGTTTTAGTGTGTATCTATTTTGTATCAGCTTGATACTTCCTTTGGTTAAATTGTGCAGATATATTGTGGAATTCGACGGGCTGAGTCACCCTATCCCGTGGTCGCCAATGAGAGCGGAGTTTTGAGCTCGGGATGTGCCTAAAATTTGCCAAAAAATCTGGAATTTAGGGAAAAAATATTCAATGTCGAAGGCGGCGGCTCCAGCTAGGACGATTTTAAGCACCAAGTGAAATACGACTCTTAAAAGGCGCCCGAGTGACACTTGTCAATTTTTGATAATTTTTCAGATTTCCATGCGGGTTGTCAGGAGTTGCCAGCCAATGCGGGATGTCAAGCCGGATGCCCAGGATTTTTCAGAGCTCGATTTGGAGCCCGGACGGGGAAATGGCCAACAAATGGGCAAGATTTGAAAAGGTGGACACTTGGGAGGACAAATGGGCATGACCTTTGGGGCCCAAATTTTATGCCACATGAAATGTGGATGAAAAAATAGTGATCAAGAAGAAGGAAGTGTGATGCTAGGAAGGCACCGAAATTTGCGCCCAATCTTGGGAGATCATGATGCCAGCCTCAATGCAACCCCCCTGACCGACATTGACCCTTGATTCCCCTTTGTTTGCTGATCATTTCGCCGCCCTTCACTCGTGCGATGATGGCCTAGATGAAGAACTCTAATTTTAGTATTTCTCTCTCCTCCCTCTCTCTCCCCTAAGGGGCTGTTCTTGTGTGGAAGAGGAAAATGAAGAATGGTGGAGGAAAGCTTGTCCGGATGAGACTGGATTGCTTTCGGATCAATGTAGACATGAAGATTGCTGATTTTGAAGATGCTGGACATTGAATGACGGCTGACAGGCAGTCCTGTAGCAAAACCGAGATCCCGAGACACAAAGCCTAAGCGATAATTCAGTTTTTATGAAGAAAAAATGAGTTTTTATGCTATTTGGTTGATGAAATATTGTTCCCATGGGCTGATTATGCATTATGATGTTGTTTGCTATGAGTTTGAATAGTTTATGCTCAGAAAATCAGAAAATCATAAGTGATATGGCTGAAATTAATGGTATAAAACCCGTAAAACACGCGTTTAAGAGGTAAAATGGGGTTTTTTGCAAAATAAAGGAGAAATATGAGATATAACATCAAAAAAACCTGAAATTTTGCTGTGAAGAAACCTAAGGGCCGTAGCCCATAATCAATCTTAATTTCTAGTCATTTTTTATTGAAGAAAATAGAGAAAAAATACCAAAAAATAGTGAAAAATGGATTTTAAATGGGAGAAAATTAGGAAACGATAAAAAGAAAATTCCAAAAAATCACATAAGTGTTTGTGCAATGTATAACGATGGCAAAGCATGAGGTTGGCCTCCGTTTACCCTTGTTTCTATGTTTTCGTGCGTGTTTATTGCTTTCTCTATAAGGAAATGCACATAAAATGACTCTTACACCTATCAACGATTGCAAAACATTAAACAATAGGGTGAGAGGGGAGTTTGAGAATCAAAGTATAATCCTAAATCTGATTTATGTGTTGCATCATGGCTATAGGACCTTGTTTTAAATAAAGGAAAGGGCAGCATGAGCGTAAGGCTCGGTGTCTCTCCTGTACATAAATGCTAGCATGGAAATCATGGAAAGATTGGTTTTGCACGATGCACAATGCTGATTTTCTATTGTTTGTGCACTAAACCATTCACATTATGCACTATGCATGGTTCATGGTATCAAAAGGAAAAGCTCCTGGACTACATAGCAATTGTTTTCTTAGGAATTTGACCCACGATTGAGAGTGTGAGGTTATCCCTTGTCGTAGGATAGAGGGTTGGTTTCCTAAGGGACTGTTAAGTGAGGACACATGGTATATCTCCTGGAAATACGAGAAATATAAAAGAGAGGAGTTTGTGCTCGTTTGTGCTATATGTTTAGTAGCACATCAAAGGGCCAATCCCTGCGATGTAGGAGAGCTGCAGTGGGGCTCCAACTATTAGTCGGTGTGAGGTTGCCCCCATATGTGTGTCTCATGGCATTGCCAATGTGTAAGGATTCTCCCTCTGAGGAGTTTAAGGGAAACATTGGACTATAAACTATAAACACATGAATTAAGCTTTAGGACAGTTTGTCCTTTAGCATTAGAATGACGCTCCTAGTCCGCAAGGCCGTGAGGGTGTTTGTGTGTCATGAGCATGAGGTCCGGCTAATGCTATAGCTAGTGCTAGCCCATTTTAGGTCCCATCAACATGGTCAAATGGAGGTCTATTTTGAAGGCTTTTGACCCTAACTGAAGTCTAAGTGGGGTTATAGAGGTTAAACTGAGATTACTTTTTGGGACCAGCTTCTCTCTCTTACTTCTCTCAAGCTTTCTTCAAGCTTTCATGGTGGATCTCAATGGTTCAACTGACCTCCAAGATTGTAATCTTCATGCTTTAAGCTCTTCATAGGGTGGCTATGTGCCTCTTGATCATGGCAACTATCCTCAGAAGTATAGCAAGCTAAATTTACGCATTTTGCACTTATTTTCATGCTCCTCTTCCCTATGAATTCAGCAGCAAGTAACATTGGCTATGGCTTGTGAAATCTATGACAATTCTGTGAGTCTCCAAACAAGCATACTCAACTAAATCCCATCCTCTTGAGCATTCTTGATCTCTCAAACCCTAGCTATGGCAGATTCAGGACAGCAGTGATTTTTTCTAAAATTTCTTCAAAGATCAAAGGGCTTTTGCTCTAATAAGTATCCTGGAGCTTCTTCAACACTCAAGGGACTGACATTGAAGCCTTCTTAGACGTGAAGCTTCAAAATATGGTGGCTATGGAGTCAAAACAAGGTAGCAAGCTTTAAGAATCCAATTCTTGGATTATTTTCTTCAATTTCATGGGGCTTTTGTTGTCTACAACCTCGAGAAGGTTCAATTGAATGTATTCTTGAACAATTTGGCTTACATTGAAGAAATTCTTCAAGTTTGAAAGCATTTTCAGCCTCTTGAACATGGCAATGTTTGAAAATTCATGGAATCCATGATTCTAATGAGACTTTACACGCATCAAAGCTCAGAGGATCTTCTCCAAAAAGCTATCGTGGACTTCTATCAAATCATTGACGTTTTTTGATTGCATTGGAACAATCTTATTGATCGGGAGCTGAAGATTACATGGGAACAATCATATTAGACAAAGCCTTTTTGAAGTTGGTCTTATTAATCTAAAATCTTAGTCTATTGATGGTGGCTTATGCTGAAGGTCGATTGATTGGATTCATCTACTACTTTCCATCAGCATTAAAGAGGTAATTCTATTGCTTTCAACTTAATCTCTATTTTTATCCAATTGTTGAACCAGTCCTATTGTTCATAAGAGAGATTGAGTGTAATAGAACCTCTTAATTTCTATTGAAGGCATGTAGAATTCAACCCAGGATTGATTATGATTGGTTAATGAGTTCTTTTCTGCCCATTCAAATGTTGAAGATCAATTGTAACGTGCCTGCTCCTCAAATCGCGGGACACATCTTAGTAGTCCATTGAGAGATATATCTAGAAGACGCCTTGGCACTCCCAAGGAATGACACGGGGTTTGCCAACTAGGGTCTCCCGAGTTTGCCCCACAATGGAACTTATCCGGCCGCTCCCACTAGGATCGACCTAAAGTCCGGGTTCCTAGCCAACATTGTCTAAGGTCATAGACCGACTTTTCCCTAACATTTCCTTTAAGGAAAGCTCTCAGCTAACCGAGACCACCCTTCCATAGGATAGACCCATTGGTCACATCCACCACGCTTTCCTCAGGGGTTGTTTTCGTTATCTAATTACCTACCACATTATGTAAGACATATAAAAGCACCTTCAATTAATTAACCCATTAATCACAGGTTCCTTTACGTAATTCAGGGCACTGACACGAAAACAAGATAAAACACTTTCTTAACTTATCTTCCGATTAATTTGTGTCTCCTGCCCATACAGGAGAATTAAGTGTTCCTTTCTGCCTCCGCAGAAAAATCCTTCCGTCTGCCGGCAACAAACCCCAAAGGTTTATCCTACCAAGATTCTGCCTTGTAACTAGTATTAAGGCCTCATGATCCCATCTCGAGTCACATAGAACGCTTGTGTAGGGCCCGGAGCCATTGGGATTTACGGCCAGAGCCCCCACTGGCATCCAAGCGTCCTCCTACGCCAAGTAATTTCCACGGAGAGACCTCTCGTGGCGGGTTCGGTCCACATTCTCGGCACGGATTCATAACCCCCTTGGTTAGGGTTTGGCGGTTCGCGGGGGGTATTAAACCACATTAACAAATAGTTGAATGCACAACCTCTTGCTTCAAGGCATCTCCATCCCATTGCATACATAATCAAAATTTAACTTGGATGTATTAAAACACTTGCTCAAGGGATTTACAACATTTTCAAACAACCAAGCATAACTTGGGTCAACAATCCATTTAGGGTTAGGTCACTAGCTTCAATTAAGCTAGGAGCGTATCCACTTGCGATAGTCTACAGCATGATCGATAAAACAATTCGCAAGCAATTATACTTATTCCTAATGCACCAGATCTCATGAGGGTCTAGGTTTCTATCCATCAGTGCAATTGCATCCTATGAGCGGAAACTATCATTTCATGTGTTCCTTTTAGTCATGATCGCGAAGCATGAATTCTAAATGACTATTCATGCACTGATCTGGTTTAAAAGCTATTATTTTATGTGAAATAATGCAAAAATATTATCATTTTATGTGTGTAAAAGCTATCATTTCATGCATATAAACTTTTGCGAACTCCATACTCTACCATTTCACGCATGCAAACTAGCGCTTAGAGTAAACAAAAATCCTACAACTCGTCCTTGTTCCATGCACATAGCTAACCCTTTTATCTCTTCCATGAGAAATAATATATAATTAACTATAACGCTTAAAGAACCTGGGTTTGATTCGTGTTCATAGGGGTGTTTATTGTGTTGGTCGCTTCGCTCGCCTTTCCCGCATTACCAGTACCAATGGTAGCTTTGGCACCTAGGCTTCCTGCGATTTTCTTCTTGGGAGCCATTCGCCTCGTGGAGATTGGACAGTCTGGACCTTGACAGTTTTCAGGAAGACATGTTTGGGTAGGAAAGATCGCTGGATGGGATCCTTCGCTGAGGGGGTGGTTTGGGTAGGAAAGATCTTGGATGGGATCCTTCACTGAGGGGGTGGTTTGAGTGTGGCTCCTTGAAGTTACTCACCAACTCTCCTTCTTTTTCTCTTTCTCTCTCTTCTTCTTCTTTTTCTCTTTTTTTTTCTCTCTCTCTCCTCTTCCTCTTCTACTTCTTCCTCTCTTCTTCTCCTTCTTCTCTCCTTCTTCTCTCTCTTCTTCTCTTCTTCTCTCCCTCTCCTCTTTCCCTTCTCTCTCTCCTTCCCTTTTTCTTCTTTTCTCTTATTCTCCTACTCTCTCTCTCTCTCCTCTTCCTCTTCTTCTTCTTCTCTCTCTTCTTCTCTCCCTCTCTTCTTTCCCTTCTGTCTCTCCTTTCCTTTTTCTTCTTTTCTCTTATTCTCCTACTCTCTCTCTCTCCCCTTCTCTTCTTCTCCTTCTCCCTCTCCCACTTCTTTTCTCCTTCTTCTCCTTCCCTCTCTTTCTCTTCTTCTTCTCTTCTTCTCTCCTTCTACCTCTTCTTCTTCTTCTTCTTCTACTACTACTTCTCTCCTCTCTCCTTCTACATCTTCTTCTTCTTCTTCTACTTCTACTTCTCTCCTTCTCCTTCTTCTTCTCCTCTCCTCTCTTCTAGCCCTCTTTTTTTCTCCTTCTTCTACTTTTCTCTCTCCTTCCCCTCCTTCTCCTTCTCTCCCTCTTCTTCTCTTCTCTCTCCCTCTCCTTCTTCTTCTCTCCTTCTCCTTCTCTCTTCTTCTCTTCTCTCTCCCACTCCTTCTTCTTCTCTCCTTCTCCTTCTCTCCCTCTTCTTCCCTTCTCTCTCCCACTCCTTCTTCTTCTCTCCTTCTTCTTCTCTCCCTCTTCTTCTCTTCTCTCCCTCTTCTTCCCTTTTCTCTCCTAGTCCTTCTTCTCACTCTCCCTCACGGGGGCCTACGGCGTCTGGCGATCAAGAGGGGGGAGTGGCTATGATCAAAAGCCTAGGGGGGTGTTTCAGTCAAAATGGGGGGGGGGGGGGGAACTGTCCATCTGAGGGAGGAGGGGCGCAGTCATCACCTGCTGAGGGCCGCTCTATACCAGCATGGAGGGGGCGCAACGTTGTCGTCCGGCCAACAGGAGGCGGCCTTTATAAGGTGGGGGGAGGACGGCACCTCCCGCCACCTAGGGGGCTGCATGCCCCCCTTCCTTCATCACTCCTACTCTCTCTCTCTCTCCCCGCCATGCACACGGCAGGGGGAGAGAGAGGGAGATTTTTTGTAAAAAAAATTCAATTTTTTTTTGGAAAATCTAGAAGGGGGTGCGTTCCTATGGGGGAAGGCACGGGGGTCACCGGGGGGGGGAGAGAGGGGGAATGTTACATTATCTCCCCCTTAGAGGAATCGAGATGTCCTCATCTCGAGAGATACTGGGGGAGACAGGCGCTAATGGGGCTTATGACCTGTGGGTTAAGACCCACCATACATCCGCTGCGCTACTCTTAATGTTTCAAGTAGTGCACTCATATTATTTGAATTGACCATAGGTACAAGAGTAGGATATATTCCAAGTACAAGACTTATTACCTCAAGAAGATCTTCCTAGGATATCTAGTCATCCTCAAATGTTACAACAGGCTCCAAGCCTTCATCATCATGTGGTTCATAATATGAGCCAAAAGAAGAGTTTAGATGGCTTCGTTTGACCGCACGTTCCTGATTCTCAGGGTCCAACTCAGGACAATCTGTTTGAATGTGTCCTAGTTCATTGCAGTGGAAACATCGACGGTTGGGGCATCTCTTACGGATGTGTTCTACCTCTCTGCACTTGTGGCACCTCTTGTCTTGATCTTGTGAGTCATTTTCATCATAGTCGCCTGATTTAAGTTCTTCGACGATTGGATTCGCTTGAAGTAATGTGTCTTTCAAGTCCGTTGGGTGCATTGATTCCAATCGAATGTTTATGGGTGGATTCAACCCAACACAGAATTTTGACACATGTTGTGTCATATCCATTGGGGTTGCATAATTTAGGAGTGAAACGAACTTCGAATAATATGCTTCAAGGGATAATCCTAGCTGCTTCAAGTCATAGAATTCATTCATCTTTAGTGTGCGGTAGGCAGGTGGTAGATACCTCCCTCGCACAGCTTCCTTAAGCTTATCCCAAGTGACTGTCCCCTCTGAGATCGCTTGGTCTCTGCACCACTGTTTCCACCAAAGTCTTGCTTCACCTGTAAGCTTAAGTTTGGCGAGCATGGCTTGGTTAGCAGATGCAGTTCCTATTACCTCAAAATAGTCCTCCATGGACTCAATCCAGATCTCGGCCTTAGCTTGAACAATCCTTCCCTTGCCATCAAACTCGGGTGGCTTAATTTACTTGAGAAGGAACTTCTTCTCTTGCATGTCAGCATTCGTGGGTGCAGAAGGTGCTAACAATCAAGCCATACCACTTAGGTTATCTCTGTTTAGGATATGTCTATGAACTGAATATTAATCAATCATGTATCATTAAGAAGTTTTTGCTCTGATACCAACTATAAAGTACCCGCTCCTCAAATCGCGGGACACGTCTTAGCAATCCATCGAGAGATATATCTAGAAGATGCTGCGCGGCACTCCTAAGGAATGACACGGGGTTTGCCAACTAGGGTCTCCCGAGTCTGCCCCGCAACGGAACTTATCTGGCCGTTCCCACTAGGATCGTCGGGGTTCCTAGCTAACATTGTCTAAGGTCATAGATCGGCTTTTCCCTAACATTTCTCGTTAACATTTCCTTTGAGGAAAGCTCTCGGCTAACCAAGACCACCCTTCTGTAGGATAGACCCATTGGTCACATCCACCACACTTTCCTCGGGGGTTGTTTTAGTTGTCTAATTACCTACCACATTATGTTTGACAAATAAAAGCAGCTTCTTTAATTAACCTGTTAATCACAAGTTCCTTTACATAATTCAGGGCACTGACACGAAAACAAGATAAAATAAGATCAAACACTTCCTTAACTTATCTTCTGATTAATGTGTGTCTCCTGCCCATACAGGAGAATTAAGTTTTACCTCCGCAAAAAAATCATTCTGTCTCCCGGCAACAAACCCCAAAGGTTTATCCTACCAAGATTTCACCTTGTAACTAGTATCAAGGCCTCAAGATCCCATCTCAAGTCACATAGAACACTTGTGTAGGGCCCGGAGGCATTGGGATTTACGGCCAGAGCCCCCACTGGAACCCAAGCGTCTTCCTACACCAAGTAATTTCCATGAAGAGACCTCTCGCGGCGGGTTTGGTCCACATTCCTGGCGTGGATTCATAACCCCCTTGGTTAGGGTTTGACAGTTCGCTGAGAGTAGCTAGCGCCATCCTTCCTTAATTATCCCTTTAGGAAATCAGCCACAGCTGAAGCAACCAGCTTAAAAATAATTACTAGGGAAAACCATCCCTTTTTGTTTCCATGGCAATCAGTCATCTCAGACCCGGCCATGCAATCATCAATCATACCCCACTTGGGTTAACATCCAAAACCACATTAACAAATAATTGAATGCACAACCTCTTACTTCAAGGCATCGCAATCCCATTGCATGCACAATCAGAATTTAACTTGGATGTATCAAAACACTTGCTCAAGGGTTTTACAACCTTTTCAAACAACCAAGCATAACTTGGGTCAACAATCCATTTAGGGTTAGGTCACTAGCTTCAATTAAGCTAGGAGTGTATCCACTTGCGATAGTCTACAACACGATCGATAAAACAATTTGCAGGCAATTATATTTATTCCTAATGCACCGGATCTCATGAAGGTCTAGGTTTCTATCCATCAGTGCAATTGCATCCTATGAGCGGAAACTATCATTTCATATGTTACTTTTAGTCATGATCGCGAAACATGAATTCTAAATGACTATTCATGCACTGATCTGGTTTAAAAGCTATTATTTTATGTGAAATAATGCAAAAACCTTATCATTTGATATGTGTAAAAGCTATCATTTCATGCATATAAACTTATGCGAACTCCATACTCTACCATTTCATGCATGCAACCGAGCGCTTAGAGTAAACAAAAATCCTACGACCCTTCCTTGTTCCATGTACGTAGCTAACCCTTTTATCTCTTCCATGAGAAATAATATATAATTAACTATTACGCTTAAAAAACGTGGGTTTGATTCGTGTTCGTAGGGGCCTTTATTATGTTGGTCGCTTCGCTCGCATTTCCTGCATTACTAGTACCAACGGTAGCTCTCGCACCTACGCTTCCCGCGATTTTCTTCTTGGGAGCCATTCACCTTGCGGAGATTGGACAGTCTGGACCTTGACGGTTTTCAGGACGACAGGTTTGGGTAGAAAAGATTGCTGGATGGGGTCCTTTGCCGAGGGGGTGGTTTGAGTGTGGCTTCTTGAAGTTAGTCACCAACTCTCCTTCTTTCTCTCTCTCTCTCTCTTCTTCTTTTTCTCTTCTTCTCTCTCTCTTTCCTCTTCCTCTTCTACTTCTTCCTCTCTTCTTCTCCTTCTTCTCTTCTTCTTTTTCTCTCTCTTCTTCTCTTCTTCTCTCCCTCTCCTCTTTCCCTTCTCTCTCTCCTTCCCTTTTTCTTCTTTTCTCTTATTCTCCTACTCTCTCTCTCCTCTTCCTCTTCTACTTCTTCCTCTCTTCTTCTCCTTCTTCTCTTCTCTTCTTGTTCTCTCTCTTCTTCTCTTCTTCTCTTCTTCTTTTTCTCTCTCTTCTTCTCTTCTTCTTTTTCTCTCTCTTCTTCTCTTCTTCTCTCCCTCTCCTCTTTCCCTTCTCTCTCTCCTTCCCTTTTTCTTCTTTTCTCTTATTCTCCTACTCTCTCTCTCTCCCCTTCTCTTCTTCTCCTTCTCCCTCTCCCACTTCTTTTCTCCTTCTTCTCCTTCCCTCTCTTTCTCTTCTTCTTCTCTTCTTCTCTCCTTCTACCTCTTCTTCTTCTTCTTCTTCTACTACTACTACTTCTCTCCTCTCTCCTTCTACCTCTTCTTCTTCTTCTTCTACTTCTCTCCTTCTCCTTCTTCTTCTCCTCTCCTCTCTTCTACCGCTCTTTTTTTCTCCTTCTTCTACTTCTCTCTCTCCTTCTCTTCCCTCCTTCTCCTTCTCTCCCTCTTCTTCTCTTCTCTCTCCCACTCCTTCTTCTTCTCTCCTCCTTCTCTCCCTCTTCTTCTCATCTCTCCCTCTTCTTCTCTTCTCTCTCCCACTCCTTCTCTCCTTCTCCTTCTCTCCCTCTTCTTCCCTTCTCTCTCCCACTCCTTCTTCTCACTCTCCCTCATGGGGGACCTGTGGTGTCTGGTGATCAGGAGGGGGGAGTGGCTACGGTCGAAAGCCCAGGGGGGGGTTTCAGTGGGAATGGGGGGGGGGGGGGGGGGGGGAACTGTCCATCTGAGGGAGGAGGGGCGCGGTCATCGCCTGCTAGGGACCGCTCTATACCAGCATGGAGGGGGCGTAGTGTTGTTGTCCGACCAACAGGGGGGAGGCCTTTATAAGGTGGGGGAGGACGGCGCCTCCCGCCACCTGGGGGGTTGCATGCCCCCCTTCCTTCATCACTCCTACTCTCTCTCTCTCCCCCCGCCATGTACACAAAAAGGGGAGAGAGATGGAGAGTTTTTTTTTAATTTCAAAAAAAAATTGAAAAATCTAGAAGGGGGTGAGTTCCTATGGGGGAAGGCACGGGGGTCACGGGGGTGGGGGGGAATGTTACATCAATTGATTGCATAAATGCTACTGACTGCCTATTTGACTTGGATTTTTGTTGGATGATTGAGCATTGATGCTATAGGACTGAAACAATGATGAAAACGGTAAGTGGGAACATTATAAAAGTAGTGAGTCACTGCAAAAGGATAATGCCCTATGCATAGCCTTTTCAATTTAGTCATTTCTCAATACCCCACTTGCATTTCATTAAAGAATTCAAAGTCTTTTTTAGTCAATGCATAACATCCTTGTTTGATTAGCCATTAGAATGTACTTGCCATATTGGTTCCTATGAGGAAAAGAGGATACTAGGAGATTTGGGAAGACAAAAGAGAGGTGACCCTCTCTTTCCGATTAAGACCCTAAAGGGGTGCACAACCTGGTTTGAGGTGGAACTTTGCACACCCCTCTTGTCTCGAAGCCCATGCAATTCTCAAATTTAGGTGCAGGTACATTCCCCATTATTAGAGTTTGGCACTAGTATAGCATTGATCAACAATATTCAGGGTTCCATAAGTGGTTGAAGAACCATTGGAAGAGGTGCAGGGCATCTCCTATTTTCAGGGTATCTACAGGTGTTTGACAAAGTTTTCACAAATAAAACAGCAGGTATATACCAATCTATAGGTTATTCTTGAGGCCTACAAGTGCCCCATAACACTCTCCTGGTTGCTACAGCTATTTACAAAGGCTTCCTTCACTCAGGGTATTCCTACAGCATCAAACAAGGTACTTACAAGTGGTGGATAGGGTGCAGGAATTTCCTGTTCAGACCTGAAGATTCAATTACAGAAAATTTTGTCCTGATCCAAATTAGAAACTTGATAGCTCTATTCAAAAAGAGGATCCAAAGCTTTGATTTGAATAAAAAAATTTGGTGATCCAATATCAGAAGCTCAAGTTATTGCAGATTTTCTGACACTAGGTATGTTAAGACATCACTAGGACATCATACATGGGACACTGTTTGATATTGTTTCATCCAAACTATCCAATCCAAGTCCATATATTTTGAAATCTGTATATCCCCATATAATAATCTTCCCATAGAGATATTAAGCATTGGGATTGGTGCTATAATCTGAAAGAAAAAGGGATTAAGTGACAAACTATCTACTACTACATCACTGTTTCATAATGGCCAGGAATAAGAAGAAAGATCCTATTACTCAAGCATTGAGTGATGGTGTCAGAGACTTCCAAGAGGATCAAAATTACACAACTGAAGCCCATAATGTTGATCAAATAGATGAAAAATTAAGCATTGGGATTGCTTATAGCCCACACAAGGACATCATGACATACATGAAGAGCATGTAGAGAATGATTATCTTCTACTGTCAAAAGAGTTGGGACATGTCAATGAAGGCCTTTCTATATAGATACATGGTATGCTTGAATGTGAATTGGCTAAATCCCCGCATCTCAATGCTGATTCCATACTTCGTCAGCTCTGCTTCTGTAAATGGGAGTCTACCCTGTCCTACCATGGTAGGTGCCTATCATCACCCAAGTCAACGTTAGAGTTATAACTTGATTCATTCCTAGCAAAACCCAAGAAAGAATGTGTGTGACAGTTTTCCGTGCGGATTCAGAGGGATGAAACTTAGAAATAATTCACAACCAACATCTACTTCCTCCTTGCATTCTTTCTTATTTGAATTCAGTTGAGCACTTTCAGCCTTTACACCTCTTGCTACATCACTTGGTTCGTCACTTGGTTGTTACTTGCTCTTCCCCCCTTTTTCCTAAGTGTTAAGGGAATCTGTTTTAGGATTTGCAAGGGGAGGAGGAGGGCTCGCATGGGCTGTGTGGGGCGAGCTACTTGGCCAACAGCCAAGTATAAAGGTTAGGGTTATATTCAAACTAGGCATGACGATCAAATTCGCATGATTGTATGGAAGCTTAAGTGATGTAGGTCAAGACATCATGAAAGATGTCCCCGGAGTTGAGGCAACTAGCAACGTGTAACTCCTCTTCCGTGAGGAACTGGTCGATGTATGGGTGGGCCAATACCTGATCATCTAAGTGTAAGTTGTGTGTAATGACCAAAACTCTAAATGAAAGAGGTGCCACATAAGTAGGGTCGCATTCAATTGTTTTGATTGCCCTCCTTTGCTCAACATTGGTCATGATACTGTGGCCTTTTTTCTCCCATTGGAATCGTAAGGCATACCACAGTTGTAAGAATGGAGAAGCAGAGTTGGCAAGCTACGTGAGCTCCTCCAGTTCTCATTCAGGTGTAGAGCGAGCAGGCTTGTGGTAAGAGGCGACTAGTCGTCTGAGAACAGCTTGCTCTTTGAGATTTCTCCATTACCGATTAGCTCGGCCGCAATTTTGGGAAATTTGATGGTCATAAACTTGTAGTCTTCCCAAGTGCACGGCAACGCGCGAACATCAAAAGCAAGGGGTTCGTTCAGAAGTCCTAGGTCTAGCCTCTCATAGCTCCTAGCAAATGTAGTGAAGGTGTCATTCAACTCCTTGATGCATGCCACTACGTCATTCCCCGAGGTCTCAGCGAGATCCTTGGCCGGCTGAAAGGAAATATCATCTTTCGTACGAAGGCTTAAGACCTACTGGTGGTGATGACGCAATTGGGCTAGACAGTGGTGACTCCATTGCTGGCGTCACCAATGGGACTTTGCACTCTGGATCATTTGGAGATGCTGCAATGGGCTTCTGTGGTATAGGAGGCATGCTGCATTCTATTCGAGCCGGCATGGGGGTGTGCAACTCCTCTGACCTAGGTGGTGATGGGGCATCCAGCTCAGGACAATGAGTGTGTTGGGGGTCCTTAATCATCACTGGTGCGAGTTCGGCATTCTTTGTGACTTGTGCATTGTATGTTCTAGCCTGTCCAGCTGGAGTAGGGTTGCTCAGAGTTGGTCTCCTTGAGAGTCCACCCTTAGGCACCCATATCCAGGGGTTGCCCTCATAGTATCCTTATGCTCGCAGGAGATCTTTCGATATCCATCATGGCATGGTAGTGCACCTATGTCGATAGCATCTGGGTTGCCTCTTAGGCTACGACTGATGGCTTTTGTGTTTAGAAGCATGTCTCTGTGGTCTACCATGATGTGGCCCTCGCTGTTTTGGCACCCATATGCATGTGGGCTCTTTGGCCATATGAATGGCTTGGGTGGGTTTGATTATGGCGATATCCATGCCCTTCTCCTTAGGCTTGGTTGTGGGGGTCTCTATCGGTGGCTCTGCAGTTGTAGAAGGTGCACGATGGCCCTTGCTGAAAGGAGAATAGTACTTTTTCATGCGACTGCCATTGAAGAAGCCTATTCCTTCCCCTTCGAGCGTCTCCAACTTGACATTGCCCGTTCTACTAATTGCACACATCCAAAAAGGTCCCAGTCCTCGAAATTTCATTTTCTATTTGTGACCTTTCACCGAGTAGAGTAGGACAAGGCCTCCTTGATCAAAGTTGCGCTGGTTGACATGCCTGTCAAACCACATCTTTCATCGTGCCTTCTCACAGATCAGAGCATGGGTGGCTAAAAGTCGAGTCTCCGTGAGACGCTCTAACTCCACTAAGTGGTTAGTCCAAGCCTCTCTTCCCTCCCAATGCTTCTGAGCTGCTATTCTTAAGCTAGGGACAAAGAACTCTAAAGATAGAATGGCCTCCGTTCCATAGGTCAGTCTAAAGGGCGTTTGTTCGATAGCCGTCTTATAAGCTGTCCGATAGGCCCACAAGGCCGCCATCAATTTACTATCCCAGTCTCTTCGTGATGTGGATACTATCTTAGTAAGCACGTTGAATAGGATTTTATTTGTGGACTCCGCTTGGCCATTTTCTTGAGGGTAGTAGGGAGAGGACCTTTTATGAATGATTAGGAAGGTTGAGAGTAGGTGGGATATCACTTCATTAATGAAATGCATGCCTTGATCACTCACTAGTTCGATTGGACAACCAAACCGTGCAAAGACTTGCTCCCACAAGAACTTCGCAGTGGTTCTATCATCGTTCTTTCTAGTGGCTCTTGCCTCCGCCCACTTCGTCAGGTAATCTGTTGCCACAATGATGTAGCATGCCTGGGAGTATTGCGCTGTAGGACTGATAGGTCCGATGAAGTCAATTCCCCATTTTTTGAAGGGCTATTGTACTATTACGGGGGTCAACTCCATCTTATCTTTGCGCATGGGCACCTTAGTCCTCTGGCACTCATCGCAGTGTTTGACGAACTTAGCGGCATCACGGAACAAGGTGGGCCACCATAGTTGGGATTGTAGCACCTTACAGGCAGTCGCATCCCCACTAAAGTGCCCGCCAGCTATCCCGCCATGTGCCTCTCTCAATACATCGTGCATCTAGTGCTTGCACACACATTTACGCGACAACTTGTCCTGTCCCAACCTATAGAGTTGGCCAGCGATCTGTTGGTATGGTTGGATTTTTAAGATAAGTCTCCTTAGCCTAGCTTTCTCAATAGGTCTCTCAGCCAGACCGTTCTCTAGCACTTGGACTATATCATTGCCCCAATATGGCGTCAAATCAGCCCTAAACAAGTCTCCTTCACTAGACAGGCCAAAGAGATGCACGTCCAGTAAGTCCTCAAGTATGCCTTGTCCAGCAGCTTCCTCTATGGGTATGTGGGATATGTGATCCGCCATGTAGTGCTGCTTTCCCTTATGTACAACCATTGAGAAATCAAACTCCAACAAGAGAAGTAACCATCTTGCTATGCGACTTGTAGCGCACGGCTTGTTCACAAGATACAGCAAGGCTTAATGGTCAACGAAAAAGACGAAGGGTGTGGCCAACAGATAATGCCTAAATTTCTTTACAGCAAACACCACGGCTAGCCCTTCCCTTTCTGTAGTGGAATAGTTCATCTCCGTTTCGGTGAGCTGCTTGCTGGCAAAGCTCACAGGGTAATCAAGATTATGTTCATCAGGCTGGCACAAAACAGCTCCAATAGCAAACTTAGAGGCATCTATGTGTACATGGAATGTTACACTCTAGTCTGGGGCTTGTAAGATTGGTGCAGTGGTGAGAGCCTTCTTTAACTGTTCATACGCGTACTGGCATTCCTCAATCCACTCGAATACAATCAGCAGCTTGTACAATGGTCTAGCAATCAGCGTGTAGTTCAGTACAAAGCGTCGGTAGTATCCTGTGTGGCCTAAGAAACACTGAATGCCCTTGTAGTTAATGGGTGGTGGGAGGTTGACAATGACCTTGACTTTTGAGAAGTTGGTGGCAATGCCATTCCTTGACACTATGTGCCCTAGGATGCATCCGTGCTTCACCCAGAACTGGCACTTCAAGGGTTTCAATGAGAGTTTGTATAGCCGACATTGTTTGAAGACAGCTCTCAACCTCTCTAAGTGTTCAGCCAAATTAGAGTGTATGCACAAGTCGTCTACGAACACCTCTAACTTGCGTCATAGCATATCCTTGAAGATGGTGCACATTAATCGTTGGAAGGTGCAGGTGCATTCATTAGCCCAAAGGGCATAACGATGTAGGTGAATACACCCCACTCCGTGGCGAAGGCAGTCTTGTGCATGTCGTCAGGGTGCACTTGCACTTGATTATAGTCAGAGAAACCATCCAGGAAGCTGCAAGCTTCTTTGCCTGCCACCCTCTCCTACATGTGCTCGGTATATGGCAAGGGGTAGTTATCCCTCTTCGTAGCGGCATTAACCTTCTTGTAATTCACGCACACCCGAATTTTACCGTTCTTTTTCATAACGATCACTATGGGCGATACCCAATCCATGTGCTTGATCTCATATATAAATCCCGCCTTCATGAGCTTATTGATTTCTTCATTCACTGCATGGGCGTGTTTGGGATTCATAGGATAAGGTCGTTGTTTCATTGGCACCGCTTCTGGAACCATTGGAATATTATGGGTCACAACCCTAGGATCGACTCCTCTCAGTTCCTCCAAGGACCAGGCAAACACATCGACATAATCTCGCAGGAGAGCAACCAGTCTAGTCTCCTCCTCCTTGGTCAGGTCATTAGCGATGAACACAGATCGAGGCTTCTTGCCTTCCCCTGCCATGTCGATTTCCTTGACCCTGGCGGGTCCCTCAATTGGTTCACTGGCTTGCCCTTGTCTCTTTGCTCCTAGCAAAACCACCACTCTATCACCCTTCTTAAACTTCGTGAAGCATTTGGGGAGGTTCTATTGCTTCTTTTGCCTCTCTACTTCTGGGTCTTTAGTTTGCTTCCTGGCCTCCTCCCTTAACCGTCTGTGCCTTAATTGGACCGGCAAGTCCCCTTTGGTGCGTCTAACCTTAGAGGGTTGGGGTATTTCAGGATCACTCTCTGTACTGACTTCAGACTCCGAGTTAAACTCACATCCCTCGCTTGAGGAAGGATCTTTTGATTCCAAATGATGAAGAAAGTGACGGTGACGGGTGCTCGCCACCTGCAGTGTGCAGTGGTGGGTACTATCAGTGTAGTAATACATGGGCGGCTAGGCAGAGCTGCCTTTACCCCCAACATGTTCCAGTAAATGCCACATCATCTCCCTCTACATCCAAGCCCTCCTATAACAGTTTCTACAAGAAGATGGGAGTTCTTCGTTTAGTGACAGTTTGAATAAATGAAGGCCCGGTCACACATTGTGACTGTTGGAGTTCCCATTTTGTCTCTCTCTCTTTCTTGCTCTTGCTCTCCTGCCATAGCTCTTCCAAGAAAGTTTCCATCCTTTTCACCTTTCAATTAGTATAAGAGCATGGATTCATGACTACTCAAGCTTGGTTCATGGAGTCTTCATCTTCCTATAGAATCCCTACACTTATTGGGTCTCCTTCTCGACATCAATAGCCAACTCTCTCGAGCTCCTGTCACTCCCCGGCTTCTTGAGCACCTTCCCGAAACTCTTGTCCATCCCCAGGGTATTGCATCATAGGTTTTTCTTCATTTATTTAAAGGTTTTCATTGCTAGAAGAATTTGTACCTTCTACTACCCTGGGTATGGCTAGTGACAAACACCTAAACACCATCCTATGTTGTATGGCTAGATGGGCGGAGGACACCTTCATTTGTAAACCCATAGTCCTAATGTGAAGCATTAGTAACTCTTGCAGGTATGGGTCATCCATGGAAATCACATAATTAATGTGCAATTTGAAGAAAATTGGGCCATTGGATAAGGGTGAAACTACTGCACCTACTATCATATCATGGATATTAAGATGCCGAGTATCTCATACTACAGCCCTGCATGAAGCATTCAAGCCTCGATGAAAAAGGGGTATAATCCCAATAGCTATGTAGCCTAGATGAATATAGGGGCAATCTTTTTTGTTTTGGTGTTTTTGGATTTTTGGATACACAAGTGATAGCAAATTAACATGCTGATCCTCAAAGAGTGAATCTCCTACTGCGAGAATTCCCTGATCCTCAATTTAAATAGTTGAAACTTTAGATTTGAAAATTTGGTTCTCACCATACATGTGGGATGCACCTATCTCTGTCAAAATCCACATTGAACTAGGCTGAGATTCTTCCATGATGATTGTTGAGTTTCCGAACTACTTGTAGCATTCACACAACATGTTGAAGGCAGAGGAAAACATGTTTTCAGCTTGCTTGGAGGAAGCCATGGGGATTACTATAATGTAGAGGATTAAGGGCTCTCAAACGGCAACATGGCACACACAAAGCCTCAATGCCAAAACACGAGCTAGACCTCTTAGCATCATCGACGACCTTTCCTTCTCTCAAGTTGAATAGTGTAACTACTCTGATACCAAACACAGGGTGAACGTAGGGGAAGGAAGAAAAACACAGAACCGGAAGGAGGAGACTCAAGATGAACTCACAAAACACAAAGTAGAGACACATAGTGGAACCAAAAGAGTGTTGATTGCTAAGTGTAAGATAGGTGAGAAAGCTAAAAGAAAGCTTCAAAAGAGACAAGAACTTGGAGATGAATACTCTCTGAATGCTTGCTATTACTTTCTTTGGTTGTATCCATTGTTAAAGAATGATACAAGGTGAAGTATTTATAGGCTTGAGCTGAGGTTACAAGGCTTTCCACGTAAAGAGATAAGAAGGTATCTCAGAAGTGTGGGGTGATGTAAGCAATCGGATGCCTTTTGGCAAGAGCAAAAAGATAGTTTACAATCTCTGGAGAAAATATTGTACAAAGCTTAATCTTTTGAGGTGTCAAGGCGGCTTTCAAGATAAGAGATCAACAATAGTATTCTGGATGCCAGGTACATGTTTGAAAGTGACATCTAAGGCATCAAAGAAAAGTGACCCTCTTAAAAGTCTTTTATTCCCAATCTCATTGGGAGCTTTCTTAGTCAAGTATCACGAAACATGCTTCAAATCTATACAGATTTTCAAGGGAACAAATTCTATGAAGAATCTAAAGGCTTTAATGCCTTTTATCATAGCCAATATTTCCCTTTGATAGGAAGGGTAGTTCTATTGCGTGCTAAAGAATATGCCAGAAGCATATCTACAAGGGTGTAATATTGAAGATTCTTCTTCGGCATAAGCATGCTCCCCACCTTGAGTCGGAGGTATCTATATATAGGATGAATGGAAGGCCAATTGGCAGTCGTAAGGGAGGAAGATGCTTAATAATATTTTTAATATCTTGGATTGCCAGTGTATGGATGGATTGCCAATGGAAATTTTCTTTTTGGAGGAGAGTATATAAATCCTTGCAATAGTTGGCAATATTAGGGGTTGAAGAATTAATCCAATTTAAGCAACCTAGAAACTATTGAATTTGCTTTACAATGGTCAAAATGTCTGGCATATCAAGGATTTTTGTGAGCACATGCTCTTGCAATTTAATTTGTCCTTGATTAATCTCTATGCCCAAAAACTCCAGTGTGGTTTGGAACATTATAGATTTTGTTGGGGACAAAACCATTCGTGCATCTTAATTGGCCTTAGCAAACTATGACACAAATATATCATCTTTGTATGTCAAGCAGAAAGGAAACTTGCCAAATATGGAGTCTGTCCATTCCCGTAACTTAGTGGGATCTATTTTGATCCCAAAAGATCAGTCAGTCCACTGATAATGTCCTTGTGGTACACAAAAGGCTGTTTTGTAGCGATCTAAGGCATTAATGGGCAATTGGCAAAAACCAGACTTCAAATCAAACTTATTGAATAGAGGATATAAATCCTTGGAATAGTTGGCAATATTAGGGGTTGAAGAATTAATCCAATTTAAGCAACCTAGAAACTGCTGAAGTTGCTTTACACTAGTCAAACTGGCATATCAAGGATTTTTGTGAGCACATGCCCTTGCAATTTAATTTGTCCTTGATTAATTTCTATGCCCAAAAACTCCACTGTGGTTTGGAACATTATAGATTTTGTTAGGGACAAAACCATTCATGCATCTTCAATGGCCTTAGCAAACTGTGAGAGATGTTCCAAATGATCTTGAACTGTGTCTAAAAATACAAGTATATCATCTATGTATGTCAAGCAAAAAGGAAACTTGCCAAATATGGAGTTTGTCCATTCCTGGAACTTAGTGGGAGCTATTTTGATCCCAAAAGATAGGATAGTCCATTGATAGTGTTCTTGTGGTACACAGAAGGCTGTTTTGTAGTGGTCTTCAGCTTTACACTTATTGAATATATTTTCCTTCTTCAATCTTTTCAAAAGCAAGTCTTTAAGAGGGATTGGGTATCCATGCCCAATCATAAACTTATTTAATGGTTTATACTTAATAACCATCCTTTTTTTATCTCTCTTTTGCTCTGAGTGTTTGTGGACATAAAACGCTTGACAAGCCCATGGAAAATTTATTGGCTCAATCAATTGTTTCTCGAGAAGAGTCTGTATCTCTTCTTTACATAGTGCCACGTCTTCATCTTTCATTCCTGAGTGTACTACCTTGGTTGGGATAGCATTATCTTTCATTGGAAGAGAAATATCATACCTGTCTCTTTTTTCTCTGTAGACTAGGGGATCATAGTGCATGAAGGATTTGAGATGATCTTGAATCCTTTGGTTCTCTTTGTCATATTTTTCCATTTCTTGTTTAATCCATTGGGTTCTAGCCATTTCCTTTGATGGAGTGGTATTGAGTAGAAAATTCTACCAATATTTGGAAAAAGGGGCATGTCCGCCTTCTTTCCTTTGTAGGAAATACTGAAGTGGTCGGACCAAATGTGTATGGCACCAAATGTTGCAAGATATCTATACTGATGATGAGAAGATCATATCTCATTTGCTACATCAGCTGTATTTCTATGGGAACTTTTATGGCACCAAGCTGAAGATAAGCATGTGTAATTGTATGAGTGTAATCTTCTTATTGTTGGATAACTCCACTATAATTGGAGTAGTTATCTTTATAAAGCTTTTGAGAAATAGCTCGTAAGGAGATATAGTCAAACTAGATCCTGTATCTAGTAAAGCATCAACAAAGAGACAAAATTGTGGCATGTTTTTCAACTATACACAAACCATTGTTATAGGACCTCCAGTGTCAAGAGCATTGACTTTATGGACTCTTGGTTGTAAAAATCTCACTTGATTAATAGGAGTTGTTGCTATATTTGTGGAAGAAGAAGAATGGAGCTCTTTAAGAATAGTTGTAGTGCCTTGGGCTATCTCCTTTTGACTTATCAAGAGTCTTCTGTGTATTTTGCATAATGAATGTAACTCTTGCTGCATTAAGAGAAAGGCATTTGTCATGTCATTACCTACTTGCAGAGTCCCTGAAGTCACTGAGGAGAGTGACTGTAGCAGCTCAGATGTAGTCCTTGGTTGGTGAAGATTTTCTAGTTTGTGGGGCACAAGCATATTCGCTTGACCTTTCATCTCTCTGGTCCAAGTGTACGAAGCTTTGGCAAGTCATAGGGGTTGGAGAACAATTCTTACCTGATTTTGTTTTTATGATTTTTTTGTTTTTTTATGAAGAAGTTGTTGAAGAATTAGAATCAAATGATTCTAACAAACTCTCCTTAATATGTTTCCCTTTTGCTTTTCTTGAAAAATCATTTTTGGAGTTGAAGTAAGAAGTGAAAGCAGAAGCCATAAATTTATCTCTTTTTCTTGGGAAGTGTACCGCATGAGCATTGACAGGTTGGAAAGGATGAAAAGTATCATCATCTAAATCTTTAGTAGCATCTGACGATGTCTCTTCATTTGTAGATTCATCTGCAGTATGCCAAGATGCATTACTACCTGTTGATTCAGAGGATCTAGTAGATTCTTCTGCACTATCAATGTTAGTTTCACTGTCATAAGAGTAACAACTTTCAATATCAGAAGAATAATCATTATAGTCTTCAAAGGAGTCGGATGCATATTTACTTTGGCAGAGTTGGCTTGATCTTTACCCTTTTTGGGATATTTGTTAGCCAGGTGTGATGAGCTGCCACAAACAAAACATTTCAAATCTGTCTTTTTTGAAATTTTCTCATATTCTCTATTCTTATCATTTTTATGATAAGAATTTCCTTTTTTGTATCTCTATGAGCTTCTTGAGTGTTTGGAAGACATGTGTCCATAGTCTTGCCTATTAAAATAAGACCTAGAGTTGGAATAGTTTTTGTGATGGCATGAAGAATGTTGATGACAATGCCTACTATGACCACCTCTATATGTAGTATCAAAACTACATTTCTCATAGCCAAAATCTGCATCAAACTTAGAAGGAGTCTTGCAAATAGATTGAGGAAACTTTTGGTTGAGTTGTGTCATCTTCTGATGGTGACGAACTTCTTTGATAGTTTGCCCTATGGTCTATATAATTTCACCAATGCTATCTGTGAAGTCCTTGTTCTCATTCTTCATTTTCTGCTTGTAATAAAAGGGAATTGGCTCGGGAAAAGAACATACCAAGTGTTCTTTCATAGAGTTGTCGTGCACGCCAAGTCCTTCATATAGCAGGTCTCTCATGTAAATTAAGTACTCTTTGTACATCCTTGGGTCACACAGTTTTGACTTGAAAAAGGCTTCTCTAGATTCTAAAAGATCATCAAGTTTGTTACCTACTAATTCTCCTAGTAGTAACTCAAAGAATATTTATACAGGGTCGGCATGTTGAACTATTGCCATTTTTACTTGGGGGCATATTGAAACCCACAACTGCTTCATGCCACCTATAAACCCATGTGTCATGGCATTAAGTATATCTATTCCATTAGTTTGTGGTTTTTCTACAATCTTTTGACTGACATAGGCATCCATCGCACTTCCGTGGTCATGAGTAGCTGCATTTCCGAACGTATGATGCATAAGTTAAAAGATGAATTTGTGTGAAGGCGCCCTTGTTGCATCACGAAAACGGACAGGGCATATAACACATAATGCACTTATGTAATAATTTCCTAGTTGTGACTTGTGTACAAGATAATCGTAGATGCCATTAAATCATGTCCGAATAGTTGCAATGCATGGAAGGGATTTATGTACCTTGCAAATTGCATGCGATGATAATTACATTCTAGTTTGGGTTAAGTACTAAAGGAAGGATTGATGGACTCATGGCATTCGCTCAAGCATGGAGTTCTTTTATCAAAGTTTGAATTTGGGAAAGGATGCATCTTCATATTAAAGCTTGAATTCAATGCATTAAACCTAGAGTTTATAAGAATAGTTTTGAATGTAAATCAACATCGCATAAGGCAAGAAAAAGAAAAGATCACTATAGATCCTATAGCTACAAAAAGGTCTATGTTGTAAATCGAATGAATAAATGCATTTAAACTTCCCTACAAGAATATAAAACATGCTTAATGCCTCCTTTCCATGCGGAATTAATTTTCGGAACCTTGGCATTCAAAATCAGAGCGTTGTCCACTCTCGTACTGTGGGTAGAAGCTCTTGCGTGTATAAGAATAGTTCTGAATGTAAATCAACATCACATAAGGCAAGGAAAAGAAAAGATCACTATAGATCCTATAGCTGCAAAAAGGTCTATGGTCTTGAATTTGCATATTCGCATGGAATGATGCATCTCACCTATCTTGCAGTTACTTACATCTTTTAGGGAAAGTACTCACAAGTTTAGAAGAAAGCATTTGCATCTTTAAAAGGGAAGATCATCTTTAATCGTGGGTTGGTTAGATCAACTAAGTAATTCACGTATAATT
Source organism: Lygodium microphyllum (assembly GCF_053477565.2). NCBI lineage: Eukaryota > Viridiplantae > Streptophyta > Polypodiopsida > Schizaeales > Lygodiaceae > Lygodium > Lygodium microphyllum. The sequence goes on from NC_141147.1 coordinate 82,340,749, forward strand.
GAGTAGCTTACATGAGAATCATAAAGGTATGATTAGTTAGCATATGACGATCACCTCAATGTGCTAGGTAGGGTTAAGCTATGATAAAATTCTGCCTAGTATCACACTTGGGATGGCGATCTAATATTTCTGATCTCAAAGGTCCTATCCACATTCTCAAAATGTTAGGAATATCTAATCACCCATGCAAGAATGATCTAGGGTTCTCACCTTAAGGATCAGTTAACCAAATGCTAGACTTCCGCAAGGAATCTAGGAACCCTAGGGCCAAAACATTTATCGGCCTAGTAGGGTTAGGGTTTGGAATGGGTCAAGAGGACTCCCAAGCCCTTATCTTGATCAATGGTATTCTTGACCAAGGAATACCGTGTGATGAGAAAATAATCCTACAAGTTAGGTGCTGACACCTATCTCGTGCAACAAGCTGCAACGTTTTATGCCCTTGTGTCTAAATCACAAATGGTACTGCAACACCTTAGACCAAGTTTGGCGAGTTTTAATTACAACTCTAATTTTCTAGAAGTTTAGTTATCCTGCTACAACACTCTTCCTTGGGATTGATTTGCCAAGTTAGAGTAATTATGAATTGCCAAGTAAGCAATTGACCAACCAAGTTAGGACAATGGGGTTGTCCAGGATTTATCGACCATATTATAAGGAAACCTAAAGTAGTGACAGTTTGGGTCAACAAGGTATAAACCCTAACCCAAGGAAAGAGGGTAAACAAGCAACTCAGCTTATGAAACCCTTGGGATCTCAGGATCGAATGCTAGAAGCATTCGGGGAGAAGGAACTACACCTTAGTAGTTGGCCGTACAAACGACCACTGGAATGTTCTTGATTGTACACATAGGTGCATTGTTTGTACTTATTTTCTCAAGGAACTAATTCAAAAAAATCAAACTAATGCTTCAGGTTAAAAGCCTAGAGGGAGAGGCAGTACCAGTTACCTCCAACTGTCTGCCTGACCCTATCCAAGGGGGTTGTTAGCCGTGCCAAGTACATGGACCGAACCCACCGTGAGAGGTCTCTCTCTGGGTGCTACTTGGATCAAGAGGACGCTTGGGTGCCAGGGGAGGCTCTAGCCGTAAATCCCTTGCCTCCGGATCCTGCACAAGAGGCTGACGTGTCTCGAGATGGGATCTCGAGGCCCACATACTAGTCAACGGGCGGAACTTGGAATAGCGATCCCTGAGGATTGCTGGAATAGCCTTCGGTAAGGTTATTTGATGTGTTCCAAATACTGATAAATAAAGATCAAATGTTGAAAAAGGAACTTTCTTGACATTGTTTTTCAATGTCAATGCCTAAGTTATGTGAAGGAACCAGTAATTAAATGGTTAATTAAGGAAGATTTTTTTGCTTGTCAAACTAAATGTGGTAGGTAATTAGATAACTAAAGCAACCCGAGGAAAGTGTGGTGGACATGACCCTGGGTCCGTCCTACGGAAGGGTAGTCCCGGTCGGTCGAGAACTTTTCTCAAAGAATTGATAGCGAGGTAACAATGACCTAATATCTATAGAGCTAGAGTCTTGATTTATGTTGTTTTAGGGGAACAGAATGGGATTATGCCTTACATGCAGAGAGGTCGAGCTTCGCATCCCTCTCGTTTCCCATTCTCCTTGAACCAAGTGCAGTATAAATCCGCTTCGACCCTGATGTTTCTGCACAAGTAGTTCATCTGGGGCTCGACGCTAGCAACCTCCTAGGAACTTGACCATTAGGAAAACCCTAATTTAGGTCGGTCCTAAGTGGGAATGGCCGGAATACTTCCGCTTCGTGGCAGACTCGGGAAGACCTAGATCACAAACCCCGTGACATTCCTTGGGAGTGCCGGGCGGCGCTTTCTAGACTCTCTTCCCAATGGGCTACTAAGACGTGTCCTACAAGTAGACAGAGGGACACGTTACAGTTGGTATCAGAGCAAACCAACGGGATCTAATATTTACAAGGGAACTTAATGAGGGGAAATAGAGCAATGTTGTCATAAAGAACATTTCCTTACTTACTTATGGATGCTAGCCTGCAAAGTCGCGAAGCATGGAACAAATTCTTGGTGTTCCAAGTTATGTTTATGACTGCAATGCATGCTTCAGATTATCAACGGAGGCTAGACATGATGAATATTCTAGACCGTATCTACAATCCTTCACCCCTGTACATGGAATGGAGATGGACAGGTGAATCAAGAATATATTACATAGCGGCCCACCAACTTGCGTACCTTCAAACCAACTTGAAGAGAATCAAGTGGATGGAAGATTTAAAGATCGTGAAGCTATTCATTTTTGTCGAGGCTCACGCAAATGCAACCCTACATGTCGGCGGTCGAAAGGTCAAGCAGAACAAGTATGTGTACGAGGAAGTGACTCGAATAATCCCTGCTGGACAGAATCAAGGTGCTGGGATGTTGTGAGAAGAATGGGTATCAAAGGAAGGGATACCCCAAGCTTCCTATGACCTATCGATTCCTGAAAATCCATGACCCCTCTCCATATTATTACTCAATTCCCATAGCTGAATGTAACACAATCCTATTTTTCCCAAACTGATGTATCAGCATGTTCTACCTTCCTAGAATAAATATACTCGAAAGGGCTATGCCCACATGAATAAATAAGATTTTTTTTCATTGTTTATCATGGCTGAAAGTGTTGGTAAAGGAGTTAAGTGATTAGGTCACTTGGCTAAAAGCTGAACTGGGCATATTAATGTAATGTGAGAAAATGTTTAGTGAGTTTTTAACGTAAAGAATTTTATTGCCCAGACACAACCTCAAGTGCAGATTCCTAGTCCGACCCCTACACTAAATATGGTTGTAATTCAAGAGAAGAAGTTCCTTCTCAAACAAATCAAGCCACCTGATTTCGATGGCAAGGGAAGGACCGTCCAAAATTGACACCGAGGTCTGGATCGAATCCATGGAGGATTACTTCGAAGCAGCAGGAACTGCACCCGCTAACCAAGCTATGCTCGCCAAACTGAAGCTTATCAGCGAAGCAAGACTTTGGTGGAAACAATGGTGTAGAGACCAAGGGATCTCGAGAGGGTCAATTACTTGGGAGGAGCTTAAAAGAGCTGTGCGAGGGAGATATCTGCCACTTGCCTACCGCACTCAGAAGATGAACGAATTCTATGAATTAAAGTAGCTCGGACTATCCCTGGATGCATATTATTCAAAGTTCGTTTCTCTCTTAAAGTACACGTCACAAATGGACATGACACAACAAGTGTCAAAGTTTTGTGCTGGGTTAAATCCACCCATTAACACCTGCTTGGAATCAATGCATCCAACGGATCTGCAAGACGCGCTCATTTGAGCTGCACCGATAATACAGGAGGTGCACACCAGGCCAAGGAATAACAGGACTTGGTCTTACAGGGATCATATCAAGGGAATGTTTAGGTCTCAGGCCAAGAGAGCGCATGGCCAAAATCATGGACAAAGGAAGAAAGTTAGGGCCAACACTATCAATAATGTCGTTCCTACCCAAGGTAATGGCCGCAATCTCCATTGCTTCCATTGCAACTAGCCTAGTCACTTTAAGAGGCATTGTCCCAAGCTTAGTAGCGGACAACGTCAAGGGCCATTCCAAGGAGCCGTCCATGGCAAAGGAGCCACCATCATGGCTAGAGGGAGAACCTCTAGTGTTGCCAACAAGGAGTTGGGTGATGAGGAAGATCCAACCATGGAAGCAGACATTGAGAGGGCAACGATTCATGCCGCTCTTCACAAGAAAGGCCCAAATCGCCAATTCTCGGTGATTCAAACTCCTTCGGATTATCAAGGTAAAAGCTTCAAAACCTTGATTGATTGTGACAGTACACATTCCTTCATTTCACCAGACTATGCAAAAAGATTAGGAATAGCCACAAAAGATGCACCTACCTTACTTGTGGAATTAGCAAATGGACGAGAGGTCTCTTGTACCAGGCAAACTGCTAAGGTGGAATTCCTATTGGGTGGAAAGTCGACTTTGGTAAAATTCTGAGTAATGAACCTAGGTGCCCACGAATGTTTGTTTGGAATGGATTGGCTAATACCCAATGACCCCACATTCATTATGGAAAGGGCCAAGTCTCCTTTCAAAATTCTGAAGGGGAACTAGTCACAACTCAAGGAGAGGCTGGTAAAGCCAAAAATTTAGCTGGCAAAAGCAACATGGATAATAAAAGGAGTTAGGAAGGGGCTACCTATCTATTTGATTAAGCTAAATAAGCTAGATTAGGATCAGCAATCTAGGGAAGAACCTTTATGGTTAAAGGAATACGTAGACGTATTTCCTGAAGAGATGACTGAACTTCCTCCTCAAAGGGAAGTCGATCACGAAATCAAGCTAGCACCAGGAGCTGGACCAATTGCAAAGAGACCATATAGGATGTCCATCCCGAAAGCGATTGAGCTGAAGGAGCAACTCAAGAAACTGTTAGACCAAGACTACATGCATCCTAGCAGTTCACCATGGGGAGCTCCAGTGCTGTTCCAGAAGAAGAAAGATGGAACGCTTCGGCTATGCATTGACTACAGAGGGTTGAATCAATCGACCATTAAAAAAAAATACCCCATTCCAAGAATAGATGAACTTCTTGACCGTCTTCAAGGTGCAAAGATCTTCTCTAAGATAGATCTTAGGTCTGGATATTATTAGATAAGGATCAAGGAAGAAGATATTCCAAAGACGGCATTCAGCACAAGGTATGGACACTTTGAATTCCTGGTCATGTCATTCAGGCTAACAAATGCTCCTGCTACCTTCAATAGGTTAATGCAGGATATCTTTAGACCCTATCTTGATGACTTCGTACTCATCTTCTTTGACGATACCCTAGTCTACTCCAAGCAGGAAAAAGATCATAAACCCCAGCTTTGCATTGTCCTTGAAACAATGAGGGCACACAAACTTTATGCCAAGAAGAAGAAGTGTGCATTTTTCAAGTGATAGATTGAATATCTGGGATTCGTTGTATCAGCGGAAGGAATTTCAATTGATCTGGCCAAGGTCAGAGACATTCTGGAATGGCCAACATCAACTTCTATCAAAGAAATACGTAGTTTTCTTGGATTGACAGGATGGTACAGGGGTTTTTATAAAAAACTATGCCTTGATTACAGCACCTCTGACTGATCTACTAAAGAAGCAAGTATCAATTATATGGTCACCTGCTGAACAGTCCAGCTTTGACAAACTAAAGCAAAGCTTGGTATCAGCACCCATCCTAAAACTTTCGGATCTTAGTAAGAAGTTTGAAGTGATAACTGATGCTAGCACACTTGCCTTAGGATGTGTGCTCATGCAAGAAGGTCATCCCGTAGCATACTCTTCAAGGAAAATGAAGAGCCATGAAAGGAATTATGCTACCCACGATCTGGAGCTGTTGGCTGTCATCCATGCGCTCAAAATTTGGAGACATTACTTGCTGGGTAACAAAATTAACTCTAGTGACGAACCACAAGAGTCTTAAATGGATTTTCACCAAGAATGAGCTCAATATGAGGCAACGTCAATGGATTGAAATACTGGAAGAATATGACTTTGAAATCAAATACCGGCCTAGAAAGGAGAATGTAGTTGCCGATGCACTCAGTCACAAGGCATTTTTGAATTCTCTGATTTTGCAAGATCCATCAACGGCAAGATCTCTAGCCACAAAGGTATCCATGCCAAACAACCCAATTCTTGAGCTAGCTAGAGAAGAGGCATGCCATGACCCAACCTATCAGAAATTGCTAAGGGAGATCCCCATCAAAGATCAAGATCCGAAGCTACAAACAAAGCATCAAGAATTCTCTATCAATGATGGACTTGTCTACTTTAGGACAAGATTATGTATCCTGACAAGCCAATCACTCAAGCAGAAGATACTTTGGGAAGCCCATGACTCCCCTTTCTCAGGACACCCTGGCTATGCCAAGACCCTTAACGCGGTCAAGAAGAGCTATTATTGGGATAGGCTCAAAGGTGATGTTCTCAAATATGTCATGGAATTTTTGTCTTGTCAACGCATTAAGGCCGAACATGTCAAAATTCTAGGAAAATTGCAACTGCTTGACATTCCCCAAATGAAATGGGAATTCATTAGTATGGACTTTGTTGTTGGCCTACCCCAAGTTCAGGGAGGATATAACTCCATTATGGTCGTGGTAGATATGCTCACCAAGGTTGCACATCTTATCCCTGTTAAGACAAACTATAAAGCCTCAGACATTGCAAGGTTATTAATCAAGGAGATATTCAAACTACATGGGTTACCCAAAAGAATCATTAGTGATCGTGACTCTCTCTTCATATCACACTTCTGGAGGGCTATCTTCGAGGCCATTGGGACTCAAATTTGTTTTAGTACAGCTGACCATCCCCAAATTGATGGTCAAATAGAACGAGTCAACCAAGTCATTGAAGATATGCTTAGGGCACACTGTTGCCGCGAACCCAAAAAGTGGATTCAATATTTGCCACTGGTTGAGTTTGCTTACAATGCTTCTTACCAACAAAGAATTCAAATGACCCAAGCATTGTATGGGCACAATTGTCATACTCCTTTGAGCTTTTCCGATCCAACCTTGAGGGTTCAAGCTTCAAAGCAGATGCTGGAAGACATGGATGACCAAATCAAGTCAATAAGACAGGACATCCAAGCCGCTAAGGATAAATAGAAGGCTTACACAGACCTGAAACGTCAAGTTAGATCCTTCATTGAAGGTGATATGGTATTCATTCGCGTACGTCCAAAGAAGAGTTCCCTATCCTTGGGTGAATGCAAAAAGCTAAGTCCAAGGTATTGTGGACCCTACAAGATTCTCAAGTGTCTAGGGCCTAATGCTTACAGACTGCAACTCCCTGAAAACCTAAAGTTCATAATGTATTCCATATCAGTCTATTGAAAAAGTATGTACCTAACCCTAGTCATGTGCTTGATGATCAACAAGTTGTAATGCCAAGCCAAGGAGTCCTTGAGCTACGGCCTGACAGGATCTTAGATGTTAGGGAGAGGCATTTGAGATCCAGGACCTTGAGGGAATACCTCATCTAGTGGAAAGATTACCCCGGAGAGGATGCCACTTGGATGGATGAAAGTACTCTCAACCAACAATACCCCCAGATCTTCTTGAGATGAGGACATCTTGATTCCTCTAAGGGGGAGAGAATGTAATATTTCCACAACGAAATATTAACGACCCTAGACCCCGCGTAAAAGCAACCCAAAGTAATCTCCTGCAATAAAGATACACTGGCCTAAGTGCTCCATCATCGTGCATTTACAATACCATTTCCACGTAGTGCATATGAAGCCGTAGGCCTCCACGGGAACACCCCTTCATGAGGGAAAAAGAGATCATGGTTAAAGTGCAAATTTTTTTTATGTATTAACTCCTTCCCCTTCAACCGTTGCATGGAGGGGAGAGGGAGTATGAGCTTGAGTGGAGGAAGGGCATGGGGAGGGGAGGCATGCAACCTGCCACTTGTGTGGCTACCCCCCCCCCCCTTCAAGGTATATGAACCCCCCTCCCAAGCTTGAGAGGGAGGAGGGAGGGGATCGTGGAGCTGCTTCCCGCCTGTTGCCGTCGCCAGAACTACCGCGCCACCGCTTGCTTGTTGCGCCCCGTTGCCTTCATCATCATCATCATCATCATCATCATCATCATCATCATCGTCGTCATCGTCGTCATCACCTCTCTCATCGTCATCTTCACAATCATCTCCCCATCCACATCATCTCCCTGTGTTATAGAAGCTTGGAAGCTTCTATTGGAAGCTTCTAATTGAAGCTTCCCTAGGCTTAATTCACATTTTGCCTCCCGAGTTTTTAATCCGTGTTCTGTTGAGATGACAAGCTCAACACATGCGGACATTGATGATGGACCGCCTGGTTAGATGGGTCCATACGTCTACACTTAGCACGTCGGTGGTCATTATGCATCTCACATGGCCAGTGACTCATTACTTATTATATTCAGGTTGTTACACCTATTTACAGCTGGCATAGTTATAGCACCAATCGACTAGTGTGGTCGGTTATGCATTGTTTGACTTAGTAGGTCACTTTCCTTTTATGTTGTATCTTATCTATACTTTGTGTACATTGAAAAGAGTGTGGAAGAAGAAAAAGAAATGAGCAAGAAAACGTTTTGGCCTCCATCTCTCTTCTTGTCTCTTGAGTGAGCTTCTCTTTGTGCATTCTGTGTGTGTTCGGTGCAGCATCTTGAGCAACCTCCTCCACCACGCGATTCTTGACATGGTATCAGAGCCGAGCCATTGAGAGAGGCTGATTTCGAAGGTTGAAGCAAAGGAGAAGAAGCAAGGTTCGAGCAAGCAAGCCACGGGTAATAAGCTCTCCCATCCTTCAACTCTTTCTCTTCGAAGGCAAGAATCACGGACTCTTAGTGGACCAGAGACATCATCTGGTAGTCCTTGGTCTGGGAGACTAAGGAGTACCTCTACATCTTCGGGTGCATCTAGTAGCACTATAGGTAAAGACAAAGGAAAGAATAAAGTGTCAGAAGGCATTGATGCAGTTCTTGATGGAGACTCCAGTGGCTCAGAGAACTTGGATGATGAGCTTGGCATTCCTTCAGTGAGGACTCCAGGTGTGCAGAGAGCACGTGTTAATGCAAAGACTCCATTGAGTGATCCAGTGGTACGCAGGTCTAGTAGGGTGAGATACCCTGTTAAAAGATTTGGTTTTGAGGGTTATGCAGCTCACCATTATGCTTATATGGTGAAACTAGTTGAGGATGTTGAGCCCACATGTTTTGAGGAGGCTGTTGGTCATGCTCATTGGGATGCAGCAATGGATGAGGAGATGGCTGCATTAGAGGCCAATAAGACTTGGGATCTAGTATCATTGCCAAAGGGAAAGAAAGCTATTGGATGTAAGTGGGTTTATAAGATTAAGCACAATGCAGATGGTTCTATTAGCAGGTACAAAGCTAGGCTGGTTGCAAAAGGCTATGCCCAGACATATGGCATAGATTATGATGAAACCTTCAGTCCAGTTGCTAGGATGGCAACTGTCAGATGTGTGATTGCTTTGGCAGCAGACAAAGGTTGGAGGTTGCAGCAAATGGATGTAAAGAATGCCTTCTTGCATGGTGATTTGCAGGAAGAAGTGTATATGGATCAGCCAGCAGGTTATGAAGATTTAGAGCATCCCACGTATGTGTGCAGGTTGAAGAAGGCACTCTATGGGCTCAAGCAAGCACCTAGAGCATGGTCTGACAAGATTAGAGAGTATCTTGTCAATATTGGCTTTTATGTTTCTGATGCTGATCACTCACTTTATGTGAGAAAGGAAGATGCAGGTTTGGTCATCATAGTCATCTATGTGGATGACTTGATTATTACAGGTGACAGTGATAGTGGAATTGCTGAAGTCAAGGGTTGTTTGAAGATGAAGTTTGAGATGAAGGATTTAGGTGAGCTAAGATACTTCCTTGGCATTGAGGTGATCAGATGTGATGATGGTATATGGCTGTCCCAAAGACAGTATGGCTTGGATATGTTGTCCAAGTATGGTATGACTGCATGCAAACCACTTTCAGTCCCGTTGGAGCAGAATGTAAAGCTGAGTGCTGATGTTGGGGATGAGATAGAAGACCCTACTATGTTCAGGAGGATAGTGGGGAGTTTGATCTACATGACCATTACAAGGCCAGACTTGAGCTACGCTGTTGGTCTTGTGAGTCAGTTTATGCAAGTACCTAGAAAGCCACATTTGGATGCAGTCAGACGCATATTGAGATATGTGAAGTCCACATTAGATTATCAACTTTTCTATGAGGCAGGTACAGATGTACAGGTGTTTGGATACACAGATGCAGATTGGGGTGGTAGTATGTCTGATAGAAGATCTACCAGCGGATACATGTTCTCTCTTGGTAGTGCAGCAGTTGCATGGAGCAGCAAAAAGCAATCTACAGTTGCTTTGTCGAGTACAGAGGCTGAGTATAGAGGTGCTGCTGTTGCAGCATGTGAGGTAGTATGGCTGCAAAAGCTATTGGCTGATTTGGATGTGCAGGTGGAAGGTCCAGTTGTCATTTATTGTGACAACATGAGCAGTATACAGTTGGCTAGGAACCCTGTGTTCCATGCCAGGACAAAACATATTGAGGTACACTACCACTTTGTGAGAGAGAAGGTACTAGCAGGTGAGATTGACTTGATGTATGTCAGCACACAGGATCAGATAGCTGACATCTTCACGAAGGCATTGGGTACAGAGAAGCTTCAAAAGTTTCGAAGCTTACTTGGAGTTGCAGAGATGCAGTTGAGCTTGAGGGGGAGTGTTGAGATGACAAGCTCAACACATGCGGACATTGATGATGGACCGCCTGGTTAGATGGGTCCACACGTCTACACTTAGCACGTCGGTGGTCATTATGCATCTCACATGGCCACTGACTCATTACTTATTATATTTAGGTTGTTACACCTATTTACAGCTGGCATAGTTATAGCGCCAGTCGACTAGTGTGGTCGGTTATGCATTGTTTGACTTAGTAGGTCACTTTCCTTTTATGTTGTATCTTATCTATACTTTGTGTACATTGAAAAGAGTGTGGAAGAAGAAGAAGAAATGAGCAAGAAAACGTTTTGGCCTCCATCTCTCTTCTTGTCTCTTGAGTGAGCTTCTCTTTGTGCATTCTGTGTGTGTTCGGCGCAGCATCTTGAGCAACCTCCTCCACCACGCGATTCTTGACATGTTCCCCAAGGCCTAATTCTCGTGCCGCGAGAGAGATCCTGAACTGAAAGCAATTTCAGAAATCGAAAAAGGGGGACCAAGGGAGAGTTGCTGAGCCAAGATTTAATTTGTCAATGGCTCCCAAGCAAAAGGCGAGACGCATGCAATTTGCAAGGTACATAAATCCCTTCCATGCATTGCAACTATTCGGACATAATTTAATGGCATCTACGATTATCTTGTACACGAGTCACAACTAGGAAATTATTACATAAGTGCATTATGTGTTATATGCCCTGTCCTTTTTCGTGATGCAACAAGGATGCCTTCGCACAAATTCATCTTTTAACTTATGCATCATACGTTCGAAAATGTAGCTACTCATGACCACAGAAGTGAAAGCAAATGCAAGTACTCGACATGCCACTAAACTTTGTAAATTGAATGAGTAAATGCATTTAAACTTCCCTACGAGAATTTAAAACATGCTTAATGCATCCTTTCCATGCGGAATGAATTTTCGGAACTTGGGCATTCAAAATCGGAGCGTTGTCCACTCTCATACTATGGGTAGAAGCTCCCGTGTGTGCTCCTCTCGCCTTTTGCTTGGGAGCCATTGACGAATTAAATCTCGACTCAGTAACTCTCCCTTGGTCCCCCTTTTTCGATTTCTGAAATTTCCTAGTTCGGGATCTCCCTCGCGGCACAAGAATTAGGCCTTGGGGAACAAGGATTAAAAACTCGGGACGCACGGTGTGAACTAAGCCTAGGGAAGCTTCAATTAGAAGCTTCCCTAGGCTTCAATTAGAAGCTTCCAAGCTTCTGTAACACAGAGAGATGACGTGGATGGGGAGATGATTGTGAAGATGATGATGAGGGAGGTGATGACGACGACGATGATGACAACGACGACGACGACGACGACGACGACGATGATGATGATGATGAAGGTGATGGGGCGCAGCAGCAGGTGGTGACGTGGTAGTTCTGGCGATGGCAGCAGGCGGGTAGTAGCTCCACGATCCCCTCCCTCCTCCCTCTCAAGCTTGGGAGGGGGGTTCATATAGGTTGAAGGAGGGGGGGGGGTAGCCACACAAGTGGCGGGTTGCATGGCTCCCCTCCCCATGCCCTTCCTCCACTCAAGCTCATACTCCCTCTCCCCGCCATGCAACGGCTAAAGGGGAGGGAGTTAATACATTAAATTTTTTTTCACTTTAACCATTATCTCTTTTTCCCCCATGAAGGGGTGTTCCCGTGGAGGCCTATGGTTTTGGGCTACGGCTTCATATGCACTACATGGAAATGGTATTGTAAATGCACGATGATGGAGCACTTAGGCCAGTGTATCTTTATTGCGGGAGATTACTTTGGGTTGCTTTTGCGCATGGTCTAGGGTTGTTAATATTTCATTGCGGAAATATTGCAATCTCCTCGAGTGAGTTTCCATCAATTGACCATACTGGAAAGGAGCCTACTTTTTCTGGAACTCCTATCTTCTTGTCAAAGCTATTATAGGAGGATTTGGATGTAGAGGTAGATAATGTAGCATTTATTGGAATAGACATATTAACAGGAGCTACTTTAGTAGATTTTTTACTTATAGAATGTGAGTGTGAATTCATTTGGGCACAAGCATTGATGTAGGGGAAGTATGCATTTTGTGTGGATTGATAGGAAGAAAAGCCTCTTCAATCACACTATCTCCATCCTTGTCAGATGAGGAAAGAGTATATGTTGCATTTCTTTGAAAGAAGACTTGTTCATGGTAGTACCATGCCGGGAGTTTTGTTGATGGGGAATGTGGCAGATGTTGCTCTATGCTTTCTCCCATAAACCTTGAATCTAATCTTCCTTCTACATGTCTAGTGAATTCATCCTTGTTCTTGTTTTTTGGATCCTCACAAAGAGGCATTCGATCTAGTACCTTGTTGGCTTCTCTTTGGCGATGGATACCACCAAGATCATGATCATCAATTTCATGAAAGGCAACTTTGTAGTCACTATTTGACCAATTCGAAAACATGAATTCCAAGTATTTAGCTAATTTAGTGGTACTATGACTAGGTTGGAGTGTCTTTTGATATAACCAAGAACCAATAGGTTGTTTTTCTACATCTGCTAGCATAGGACAGTATATGTGCTGCATCTATTGAAGCAAATCATCTGCATACTCATCTTCAGTTAAGTCAAGATCTTCGTAATAGTAAATATCTTTATCTAGTAGCGGGGGAGTAACTGGAGGAGTATTGACAGATCTGGTGGTTCCTTCTTGTGTAGGTATTATCTCCTTTACTTTACCTTTAGAAGAAGAAGAAGAAATCTGATATACATTTAATGTACCTGAAGAAGGAGAAGTGAAATGAGATGTCCAATCCTTCTAGAGCCTCTTGTTTGAGAAGCTTGACTAATCTGTTACAATATTGGTTGTAGGAACAAGTGAGGAAGTTGTAGTAGCAAACAATATTGGAGTGGAATTTGTTGTTGTAGCCTTTTATATTTGCTGACAAAGCACAAGCATTTGATCTGATATCTGTTGAAGTGATTCCATTTCTTCTATTAATCTTGTTAAAGCAAGATGAGTCCAATTCATTGCTTGAATTTCTAATGTCTAAGGAGTATTATACCGTGGGTGTAGATATGGAGCTCCTTTATATTGATTGTTCCCATATTCAAACTCTTGAATTACATTAAGCACAAAAGATGAAGAAGAAGATGCTTTTTCAATTAGTTTTCTACAGTGCTGACAAACACCATGAACAATAAGATCATGTGAGTATGATTGAGTATGGAACTTTAGAGTGTTGGCCTTCTGAGATGGAGAAATCTTGAGTTATGGGTGTGCTGAAGGTCTTTGGAGAGTCTATTTTGGAGCAGGAGTGCCAGATATTTGTTTTTGGGGAAGTAACAATGTCTTTCCCTTGATATTCTGCACCTTGATTACTTTGGGAGGTAACAATTATTTTTTCCTTATAGAAGAAATATCTAACTGCTATTCATGGGGCAGTTCAATCTCTGACCAATTTACATAGTCAAGTAAAAACCTCTATGTAATTTCATCAGACTTCATGATGATAGTCTAACCTTTGTCTTGAGAAGAATTTACACCTTCTACTACACTGGGTATGGCTAGTGACATACACCTAAACATTGTCCTATATTGTATGGCTAGATGGGTGGAGGGCGCCTTCATCTATAAACCCATAGTCCTAATGTGAAGCATTAATAACTCTAGTAGGTATAGGTCATCCATGGCAATTACATAAATAGTGAAAGGAAGAGAAGGATCGAAGCTTGCTTGGAAGAGCTATAGCGGAAAAGCAAGATCAAGAAAGAGAGAGACACAAAATGGGAACTCCAACAGTCACAATGTGTGACTGGGCCTTCCTTTATTCAAACTATCACTAAACACCATCCTATATTGTATGACTAGATGGGTGGAGGGTGCCTTCATCTATAAAACCATAGTCCTAATGTGAAGCATTAATAACTCTAGTAGGTATAGGTCATCCATGGCAATTACATAAATAGTGAAAGGAAGAGAAGGATCGAAGCTTTCTTGGAAGAGCTATGGTGGGAAAGCAAGATCAAGAAAGAGAGAGACACAAAATGGGAACTCCAACAGTCACAATGTGTGACTGGGCCTTCCTTTATTCAAACTATCACTAAAAGAATAAAGAATAAAGTGACGGTGACGGGCGCCTGCCACCTATAGTGTGCAGTGGCGGGTACTGTCCATGTAGTAATACACGAGCGGCTATGCAAGTGCACGTTTACCCCCAAAAACCTCCCACTTAAAGGTAAATCTGCCCTAGTGAGGAGTAAAAAGAAAAAAGAAAAAGATAGTACAATGTACACATGTACAACAGGATGAGGAAAAATGTCATCTCATCCAATGCCCATCAATCTCTTGAGGAAGGCAAAGTGCCCAGTAGTGAGGCTTTTTGTGAGCATATCTAGAGGATTTTTGTCAATGGAGATCTTGACAAGGTCAACAGACTTGTCCTCCATGACCCCATGTATGCAGTGATACCTCACCTCAATGTGTTTCGTCTTCGCATGGAAGACCAGATTTTTGGCTAGCTGAGTAGCACTCATAGAATCTGAATGTTAGCGTAGGTATAGAATCAATCCCAAGGTCATGAACCAAATGTCCCAACCATATGGCCTCCTTGCAGATGTAACATAATCGGCCTCAGTTGTGGTAGAGAGATCCGTACACTTTTGAACCCTGGACATCCAAGAGACAGCACCTCCAGCATAGGTGAATAGATAGCCAGAAGTGGACTTCCTACTATCTGCATGTCCTGCATAATCAGAGTTTGTGTACCCCCACAACTCTTGTATCCTGGCTGCCATAGCAAATACATATATTTGATGTGCCTTTCAGGTATCTCATGATACCCTTCATGGAATTCCAATGTTTCTGGCTAGGTGTAGCCATATAGCATGCCACAACACTAACTACAAAGGCAATATCTGGACGAGTGGCTATCGTGGCATACATCAAACTGCCCGGGGCTGATGCATAAGGGATCTTGGCCATCTCAGCCCTTTGCTCATCTGTCTATGGAAATTGGCATGTGAAACCTTCACATAAGAAGATAATAGACAACCAATAGGCTTGATGTCCTACATGTGGAAACGCTCATGGACATTATGAATGTACTCCCTTTGTGAGAGGCAGAGTAGTTCCTGATGCCTGTCATGCTTAATGCACATACCAAGAATGTGAGAGGCTTTAAGCAATGAGCCATCACGTTGTTAGAGGGGTTTTTGTCGAAATGTCAAATCCACCGAGGATCAGAAGTAGAAGGAAGTAGAGATAGGAGATGGAAGAGAAGATAGAGAATACCCAAGTGGTAAATCTTAAGTCTTCAGCAGCTACTTCTTCCACTTCCTTGAGCTCTTTTAAACTTACATTAACCTATTTCCAAGGCTAGAAAACTTTTCCAAAATCACACATACATTCCACATAACACTTACAGAAGCATACATAACAGAACAAAATAGGAGCAGAGCACGAACAGAGGCTCTATAGAAGCTCAATAGAGGGTTACAGAAGGTCAATAGAAAACATCAGAACCACATAACTCATACTGAAACCATTCCAAAATATAAAAAACTATTCAATGAGCTTTCAAAAGACCCCAACCTTCATCAATCATCAATCCATGCTTCATACAGAAGAAAATCAGAACAAAATAGAAGCTAAACAGAAGGTATCAGAATCAATCAAAACCTCAACAAAACCTATCAGAACCTCATATTTCTACTGAGAATCATCATGAGCTTCCAAAACATAATCAATATCATCCAAAACACTCTCAAATACTTCCAAAACAACTAATCATCACTCAAAATCCATTAAAAAGCAACAATTTAGGTCTCAAAAACATTAAAAATTAACCAAAAAGTCTAGTCATTTCAGCATTCAACATGGGGGGAGGCAAGACAAGTCCCAATGGAGGCCTAGAGTATGCCCAAACAAGCCTACAAAGGCTCAAGTCAAGGGGAAGTAGAAACAAGCTCCAAAGAGTGAAGCTATGGCTGCCCCTGCTCTTCCAAACCCTGTTGTACCTGTGAATGACTGAAACTAAGTGAAAAGTAGGCTCTCGTACCTCGTGTGCATAGCCCGATCACACTCTAGAATACCCTCTTTGATACCAGTTGGAGGGGATGCAATGGTAGTGGAGAAGGAGAAGAGGAAGATGTAGGAGAGAAGAGCACACACAATGTAGGTGCTGTCAAGAATGATATGACAGCCTTATTGTAGTATCTCATATTATATATGAATAAAGAATGGGCGGTCTATGTACATGGGTAATTAGTGGCCTTTTACCCCAACAACCAAGATATCTCTTATTTTCCCTGAAAGTGTTGGATATTTTCTTAAGTGAACTAGGCCTCCATGAAAACCCATTTTGGAGAATAATGCATCACATTTGTCAATACACTCATCCGATAAAGACAAGGACTTAATCGAGTATGCATAGTTGAGATACAACTTGAGAAGTTTGTCAATTAATTTTAATCTCTACAGGCAAAGTACATATATGAATATTTCTAAGAGTAATTGAATGAATGGGATCCCATATGTCTTCTTTGTTTTTAAATTTACTCAAATCTATAGAGTCTCTAGTTGGGGCTCTTCTTGTAGGGTGCAAGTTGCTCCAATCTTTAGACCCAAAACTTTCCATGCAATAAATACAAGGATATTTTGCATTTGCCCCATTACATATTCCAAGCATACATTTGATAGTTTTTAAGTCAGTGCTCAGGTGCCATTCCACATTAAAATTACCAACCCCATCAACCACCAACATTTCTCCTTCACTTTGAGACTTAATAATGTTTGGAATACCTGTATGAGTGAACAACCATTTCAATGTTTGATGATTCTCAATTGGCACCTGAGCTGCACCAACCCACTAAATCTCCAATACCCTGTTCATGATGCAAAAATTGACTCTTTCCATCTTTTGTCCTTTTTGAATTTGTGATTCATCTAACTTCAAGGAAAACTTCAAAACACTATGACATTCCTCTAATGTGAGTCTGTATATGTGAACCATTGCAATCTGCACTCTTCTTAGATCAATCTACATATTGTTGAACACATTGTATTCAAAACTAGATTTTCTTTTTGTCTTTTTGTATGGCATAGATGCTTCAATATAAATGTATTCCTTAAAAACATGTGGAATCTTACGGTTCCTAGCAATCCTTACAATTGATATTGCAAGGGCTCGAGACAATCAAAATCTAGTTATTCTATTACATTTAAGATTTTTAAACCATAATCTAGGGATAGCATGATAACCTTTTTGAGTAATACCCACAATATCACATGTATCTACAATTTCGTTTATAGGGATGTGTGAGAAGGTTTTGGGTTTCCACACTAAATAAGTGGTGGAGTTGAAAGGTGACTTCTCATGGGTTTGATCATTTAAGAGATGGCTCAAGTCCACTATGGTTTTAAGTGATTGATCAAACTAAAATGTAGGGATGCTTTGAGTAGGTTAAACCACACCTCTTTTGGAGCTAAAGGTTTAATCACTTTTACATCTACTAACTTTAGATGAATGCATTGTGAACATAGTAAACATTGCAATTAATTAAAGACTTGAATGTTCATCTCAAAAAAATCTCAATGCCACTTCCCTTAGAGTTTGGGAGAATACAAAAGAGGATTGGATGCTCTCAGTCTTGATAGCGATTGTCAATTCACACTTTCTCAACAAGAAGTAAGACTACCCTCTGTACGGATTCAACTTTGCATCTATTGGCTATAGCTCTAACTAGCCTAGGTTTTTCCCATAGTAATAAAGGAAGTATATTATAATTAGATCCCTCATCAATGAGTATATCATACCACCATGAATGGCTTAGCTACTGTAAGATGTATAAGAAGATAAGCTATTGGAATAAGGGGCTCATCTTCCATTTTCAAGCTACTAATGGTAATGACTTGAACATTTATAACTAGGATTGATGGATTTGGTCAAAAGTGTGGTGCAAGTATATGTTGCTATTATTGCTCAATCTTATCATAATAAGAGGTTTGTTCAATATGTATCAAAGGTCTATCATCATTTCCATGGATGGTTCATGTCAAGGATGTCCTAGTGGTGGACTCGGGGGGGTCACTCATGAATATATGTATATATAATGTGAGTTCAAAATAAGGGGTTTTTAAAACACCATATTTATACATTTTTTACATACAGAAGGGTGTCATATAAAGGGGTTACTTATAGATTGAATAGAAAAGGGTTGTGTTTTATTCAAGAAAAGTTCACATATTAGGATATTTATAAATGGGCCATGAACGCACGTTATATAGAGAATATATATATAGTGAACCCCCTGAGGTGGTGGATAGTATTCCTTTATTCTACTACCATTAAGATGGCTGATGGGTTGGCCATCTAGGATTTCTAGCTTGACATTAAATCCTATCTTGTTGATTTGTAATGTCTCTTTCCCCCTTTCCATGTGAACTTAGGCCTAGGAGAGGGGTGGAATTCAAATTTTTTAACCTTAACAATAATGGTTAAAAGGAAAAGGAAAAAAAGTAAACATGGAAAAAGAAAATAAATGTGTCCTCAACTCATAGAGCATTGCCACTAACTCTATTGATCCCAATGATGCTACCCCACCTCGGCCTCATCATTACTTGAATCATGCAACAAAATGGGGTCCTCAATATCATCACTCGTCATCTCCACTCCTCAAAGGCACCATATCCATCTTCCAATTGTGATAGAGAGATAATAGTAAGCTGCCTTAGATCTCAAGCTTATAAAAGCCTTAGCTAAATGCTTGAGAGAGAGAGAGAGAGAGAGAGAGAGAGAGAGAGAGAGAGAGAGAGAGAGAGAGAGAGAGAGAGAGAGAGAGAGAGAGGTAGAAGAAGAAAAGAGAAGAAGAGGAGAGGAGAGGAGGAGGGGAAGGAGAGGAGAAGAAGAGAAAGGAGGAGAAAAGAAGAAGAGGGAAAGAAGAGGTGCACAGGGAGAAGGAGATAAAGAATAATAAGAGAAGAGGCAGAGGATAGAAGGGAAGAAGAGAGAGGTGGAGTGGCAAAGAAGAGAAGAAGAGGAAGAGAAGTAGGGGAACAGAGGAGGAAAAGAGGATAAGAGAAAAAAACCCCATATTCAAGAATTTGGGAATTTTCATAAAGTTTGGGAGTTCCTAATGTGATTAATATTTGGACACATGGTCAAATCTTATCCCCTTACTTGAAGGTGAAATTTTCCCTAGATACTATATAAGCAATCCCCGAAGTCCCACTCTCAAATATGGGGTTACGATTTAGCCAATTGGTCTTTACTCCTTATTTGAAAGTGGAACTTGGGAGATTTCCAAATTCTCCAATATATGGTATTGAAAGGGATATATTGAGATAAGAGGCAAGGTATATAGGGAGAGAGGGAGAGAATAGAGAAAGAGAAATCAAAGATTAAGGGAAGAGAGAGATAGAGTTAATGTTTTATATCCCCCATCATTGTAGGAAGAAACAATTTGAAGGATGAAATACATACACATTAAAATTGATGAAGCTTTGGAAGGTCAAGATAATTGGGAGCATCATCAAATCTTGGAAGGAGTTGAAGCTAAAGGATGGATTTATTTCAACCCTAATAATACATTAGGTGAGCACATTAAGACCTTGGCTTGCAAGGACCATAGATGCCTCCTCTGTATTCGTTTCCATTGCCCTTGGTTGGTTATAAAGTCAAGTCAGGTTTATGATAGTAGTCATATGGATCATAGAATATATTTCTCATAATCGTAGGTTAGCATTTAGAACTCTTATTATTGCATCGAACTGAAGGGTATTCATGAAGTTGAAGCGTAAAAAGTTGTGCGTAAAAGTTACCTTGTAAAGTAGCAACTCATGTTACTATGTAGTCCCGAAGTTGGTCATGCTATAGAGAAATTTAGTGACCTAGGGAAAGGTAGAATAGTTACTACTCAAAAAAATAATGCAAGGATTGGATATAATAAATTATTAAACATTTAAAGAAAAGATTGTGATGTAAAGAAAAAGGTTGAAAAGCATGTTACTCCATTATGTGATTAATATGTATTCCTTTGAAATTGCACTTTAATGAAAGAATAAGTTGTTATAAATTGCATCCTTAGTGCAAAGAATAGATTGCATCTTCATTTGCAAAGGATTGGAAAAAGGATGTGTTTTGGGTTATTGAGTTGTCTCTAAAGGAAAGACTAGTTATTTTATGAAAGAGATAGACTTGCTATCCACAAGATAAGTGCCTGATTTGTATGGAGTATTCAAAGTAATTATCAGATTGATATTATGGAAATGAAATATTTTCCTAGCTCTTGATCATAGGTTGATCACTTGGCTATGTATTTTGCACGAAAGTTCTTGTACCCTCATGGGTAGACTTCTCTTATCATGAACTAAACCTCCCCCAAGCTGTTGGAGGTTAGGACCAATCCTAGATGCAAGAGGTCTGTTCGCAGGGAGGATGTTAGGCTAGGAGTTGATAAGGGTGCTAGGAGGGCTCTTGTCGTAAATCCCTTGGGTCTGCGACCTAACCCCTATGTGACCCAAGATGGACTTCTTGGAAGGCCTTGATTCTAGATAAGGGTGGATTGGTGGATCATGTGCTTAAGATTGGACATGAGTCCCGAATTCAAGGACAGAATGCCAAATTGGTATTACACCTTTGGAGAAGGTGTGGGAGAAGTACATTGTTTTATGACTACTTTCAAAAGATTTCTTTGATATTATCTTTGTACCCATGATATAATTTGTATGAAGCAATGTGTGTTTAATGGCTAATTAAGGAAGCTATCTTTGCATACCAAACCTAAATGTGATAGATAATTAGATAACTAAAACAAATCCCTGAGGAAAGTAGGAGGGCGAGATCCCCGATCAATATGTCCTACGGATAGGTGGCCTTAGTGAATCAAGAGTTTTCCTTCAAGGCAATGTGATTAGAAAAGGACTGACTACCTAGTGTGTTGTCTTAGATTGTGATCAATGCCAGTTTAGGGGAAGAGAGTCGAGACATATCCTATGGGTAGAGGGATTGATGTGTATTACTCCCCCTTGTTTCTCACTCACTATGAACTAAGTATAGTATTGATTTGCTTTGGTTTGAGTTGACATGCAAATGTAGTGGCTCAAAAATTGACATTAGTTTAAGTGATTAGGTGACCTTAGTGTGGAATTAGAAATCTAGACGTAGGTCAATCCTTATGGGTTATGGCCAATACTGATTACACATGGTGACCATGATTATTGTTCCTCCTTGTGCTAATATGAATGCATACATATTTGCCTTGAGGCACTTTTGATGTTAGGCCCTACATGGCAGTCCCGATCTTGAAAATGCCAAACAATACCACCTTCTGAGACTGTTCTATCCCTTACTCAGGTCCAGAGAAGCGCAGAAAGCTTCTCTGGAATTTTAGAAGCATTTTTTACATTCCACTCCGTCGATTGGGAGAGAAATTGACCTTTGCGTCTTTTCACCCATTATGCCATTAAATCTAACAAGTCATTTTCTAGTCTCACTCAGCCCCATAGGTGTTCCACCAATACTCACAACTCTATCTTTACTTTTGATTCCAATGGTACACTAACCTAGCGTATCCCAAAGTTTTTTGGATCTTCCAATTGAGATCATGATACTTTTATCAAGCAGTTTGACGTGGCATACACAATCAACTATGAAGCCCACAAGGTCACCGTATTCAAATCCTCAATGCAAAAAAAGGCTACAACCTAGCTAGTGGCAGGACATGGCTAGCCATTATGGAATGAAGCACTAAATGCCTTTCATATTCGATTCCAACTAGATTGAATGGATGCGTAGAAACTTGAAAGATTCCACCCCCATGGCAAGGTGATAGATCAATACTAGGCGTGCACTACCAAGGTCAAACTATTGAACTGTTGCATTGATCCAAATGCTTTACCAAAGATGACGAAATGCCGAATACCCTCAATGTTCAAGGTTTCAATAAACCTATCTAAAAAGAATTTCCTTTTTTGATGATCTGTCCGATAATAGTGTTGACCCATTTTATAAGAAAGCTCTCAAGTTAGAGCAGTTCTTGTCAAAAGAAAATTAAAGAAAAGAGATGAAATCCAACAAGTCCACTGCAAAACATCAAAATGATAACAGTTGTGAATCAACTTCTAATTTTGATTTGGAAGCAGAATCCAATAGTACAAAACATGATTCTAAATTAGAGGAAGAAAAAAAGAAACGTAAAAGTAAGAAGAAAGACAAAGGAAAGAAAGCAATGGAAAATACCAAGAAGAATGAGGTCAAAACCCTCTAGTGTGCATAGTGCAACAATCTCGAGCACGTTCAAGTGGAATGCGGCCAGAACCAAAGATGATGCAACATTTGCAATATGGCCACATACAACACTAAGTACTACGGGTACAATGACAAGTGCCAGATGGCCCATCCTAAAGGATAGCAAGGTACTAAAGCAAACACTTCCAGCCACTAATGGAAAAGCCTCTAGGCCAATCCGATTCCTTCCTCAGCCATAAAGTATACCAATCAAAACTACTACCCACAACTTGGCAATGGTCATGGTGGGCATGGTAGAGGTAGAAGAGGTCAAGGGAATTTTCAACTCTTTGTTGCTAAACATTCCTTGTGTATGCAAGAAGGACACTAGCAATCTGCATGTTCGGACACCCAAGCCTATGATACATAGAAAAGATAAAGACAAGGCCCAATGAATATGCCTAGTGCCAATATAGTGGAGATCAAAAAATTCCCTACCAAACCGGATGTACATGTGATTACCCGGTCCCAATAAAACCTACAAGGATGCCACTTTGCGGCCCATAGGCCCTTCGTGGAGGCTGAGTAAGAGAAATTTTGACACCAATTGGCAAGATGGTGAGTTGACGGCCATGAAACATTGAGCCTTGAGCTTTAATCTAGAGGTTCAACTAAAAAATTAGCCTAATAGCTGAAATTAGCTACAATATACTTAGCATATCTCACCAACCCAGGGAATGAAGCAATTTGCAAAGACTCATTCCCAATCAGGCGGAAAAATCCAAATCCCAACTTGATCATAGATCAAGGGCCTATGAAGTTTAAGTTGGACTAATGAACAACACACCTGGCACAAGGGGAAAAAAAACAAGTTGTGCAAGAAGATCTACAACGAAGTGAAGAGAAATTCCTTCAAAGTTCACACCATCATGACTCCATACAAACAAGCATTTGGCTTGGAAGCCATTACATGTTGGAATTTCTAGTCCTAAGTTTTCAACTCGGTGTAAGATCAACTCATTCCAAGAGAATCACTTTTATTTTGGATGGAAGCCATTGCCCAACTAGAAGAAGACTAGATCCCCAAATATGTATATTCTATCTGAGGTCCAAGCGCATGCAAAAGCCCCAAGTTGACTGGCTATCCAAAACACCACTATTCTAGAAGAGCCAACTCATCCTAGTCTTTTTAAGACCTAAATGGGAAAGCTCCTCGACAAGCTGCAATTCCAGTGGAGCGGTCCTTTTAGGGCATTTCATGATTTTGAAACTAATTCATTCTATTTGAAAAATTTATAGAGCCAGCTATTTTCAAAACCTTTCTGGATTTTGAATCCAATACTATCATGCTGAAGTGTTCCAGTGTCCATTTTCGATCACACTGGATTCCCCTAACTCCACTTCACCACCATCGGATTCCGATAGTCCTTCCCCACTAGTTGCCTGCCTCCAAATCAAATGGCTCTCAGAATTTTGATGTGGCACTCATTTACAAAACACACTCATTAGTTCATGTAGCCGATGGCACCTTGGCATCTCAAAAAACCCATTCTAATCAAGTTTGGCCAAAAGGGGTTGTGACCTTTGGGGGCTTGGGACATTTTATGCCAACATCAAATCGTGGAGAGAGAATGAGGATGGAATCATGAGGAAGAAGGCGCCGTCTGCATGCCGAAAATTGCACTCCATGGATGGAGATCATGATGGCTGCCTGTAAACAACCCCTGCAATCGACATTGGCCCTTGATTTCTCTCTGTTTGTTGATCATTTTGCCGCCCTTCGCTCGTGAAATGGCTGTGGGAATGAAGAAGTCTGATTCTAGTTTTTCTCTCTCCTCCCTCTCTCTCCCCTAAGGGGCTGTTCTTGTGTGCAAGAGGAAAATGAAGAATGGTGAAGGAAAGCTTGTCCGGTTGGGGCCGGATTGCTTCAGGATCGATGAAGACATGAAGATTGCTGATTGTGAAGATGCTGGACATTGAATGTGGGCTGACCCGCAGTTCCGCAGCAAAACCGAGATCCCGAAACACGAAGCCAAAGCGGTTATTTAAATTTTTATGAAGAAAAATGAGTTTTTATGCCATTTGATTGATGAAACATTGTTCCCATGGGATGAATATGCATTATGATGTTGTTTTCTATGAGTTTCAATAGTTTATAATCTGAAAATCAGAAAATCATAAGTGATATGGCTGAAATTAATGTTATAAAACCCGAAAAACACGCGTTTAAGGGGTAAAAATGGAAATTTTGCAAAATAAATGGTGAATATGAGACATTATACCTACAAAACCTGAAATTTTACTGTCAAGGAACCTAAGGGCCACATCCCACAATCAATCTTAGTTTTTAGTCATTTTTTATTGAAGAAAATAGAGGAAAAATACCAAAAAATGGTGAAAAATGGGTTTTAAATGGGAGAAAATTAGGAAACGGTAAAAGGAAAATTCCAAAAAATTACATGTGTGTTTGTGCAGCGTATAATGAAGGTAAAGCATGAGGTTGGCCTCGGTTTACCCCCATTTCTATGTTCTTGTTCATGTTTATCGCTTTCTTTGTAAGGAAATACACATAAAACAATCCTTTCACCTATCAACAAATGCAAAACATTAAACAGTAGGGTGAGAGGGGAGGTTGAGTGTCAAATTATAAACTAAAATTTGGTTTATGTGTTGCATCATGCCTATAGGACGTTGTTTTAAAATGAAAGAGGAAGGCAACATGAGTGTAAGGCTCGGTGTCTTTCCTCATTGCAGTACATAAACACTATAGTGCATGGAAATCATGAAAAGATTGGTTTCGCACGATGCACAATGCTGATTTTCTTATGTTTGTGCACTAAACCATTCACATTATGTACTATGCATAGTTCATGGTATCAACGGAAAAGCTCCTAGACTGCATAGCAATTGTTTTCTTAGGAATGTGACCCACGATTGAGAGCGTAAGGTTATCCCTTGCCATAGGATAGAGGGTCGGTTTCCTAAGGGACTGTTAAGTGAGGACACATGGTATATCTCTTGGATTCAAACTGAAGAGTGGAGTTTGTTTGTTTGTGTTATATGTTGAGCAGCGCATCAAGGGGCTAATCCCTGCAATGTAGGAGAGCTACAATGGGGCCGCGGTGTTTCTACCGCGAGGTTGCCTCCATGTATGTGATCGTGGTATTTACTGCTAATGTGTATGGGTTCTCCCTCTGAGGAGTTTATAGAAAGGGAAACGTTGGACTATAAACTATAAACGCATAGATTAGGCTTTAGGGCAGTTTGCCCTTTAGCATTAGATTGATGCTCCTGGTCCGCGAGGCCATGAAGGTGTGTTTGTCTGTCATGAGCATGAGGTCCAGCTAGTGCCATAGCCAGTGCCGGCCCATTTCAGGTCCCATCAGTGGTGCGTTTGCCGAGAGCTGCCAACAAGTGGCGGTTCTCAAATCTAGGGTTTTTAGGGACCAAAAAGTTAGTTTATGTCCTTTGACAAGGACCGTCAAGCCGAAATACAAAAAGAAGAATGTGCTGAGAGGGCTAGACGGCGGTTAGAGATTGTAAGTCGTTATTCTCCTCAAAGGAGTAGCCCGATATGCATAAGAGGTAGTGGTCTTAGTAACCCAACTGCTGCACATAGTCCTTTAGGTGCAGGAGGAAGCACAAGTTCTTCCTCTCTTCCACCAAGTCAACCCACTTTAAGTGGGGGTGTGATTCCATCAGTTCAACCTCCTATTGTCAATCCGATTGTCGCCATGGCACAACCCATTGCAATTCCTGCAGGGATGCCAGATTTGCCAGCTTTAGGAGTTTCTTTGCCCATTTTTAATGGGTTAGCCGAAGAAGATGCGGAGTCTCACATTTGTGAATTCCAAAGACTAATGTTTAATTATCGCATCCAAGATGAGGGACATCTTATGATGTTCTTTAATATGACATTAAAAAGAAGGGCTACAGTATGGTATCACACCATAGAGTCTGGAACCATAACTACAATCGACCAATTTTATGCAGCTTTCTGAGGGGAATATGCCCCTGAAAGAGGTGGCCAATACTGGTTGCGTGTGTTGAATGTAACGCGCCAAGACCCCCATGAGAATGTGAAAAGCCTATGCCAAGAAGCCTAAGGAAGTGTTTCGTAAGTTACAAACTTACATTCCCATTCCGCCGGCTGCCCAATTGCAATACTTCTTGTATGGATTGGATTTCAATATTCAGGTGCAATTGAGCAGTGTGGCCTTGGCTGATATAGACACCGCCATCACGCGGGCAGAAGGAGTAGAGTCACGATTACAAACGGCCTACTCCTCTCAAATAAATCTTAATGCGGGCCTAGTACCTGGAGGCAATCTACCATTGACAAATGGAAGTCAAGGGATGCCTATGAATAACCCTAATGGGAGAGGAAGCATAGTTCAAAATGTACCTTTGCTGCCAGCTCCTCCCAGTGTGACTATGCCTATGGCTAGTCAGTTGGCTCCATCAAATGTTGGAGTCCAAGTTTCGAACCATAATGTTGTTCCTGTGAGTCAACAACCAATGCCCAATCAAATTGTTAGGCCAATGGAACGACCGATAGACGATCAAGGCTATGAGTTGAGTGCATCCAATGTCCTTGGCAAAGTTAAGGATATGATGAAGCATTACACTAACATGATTTTTGAAAAATATTGGCAAATAGCTGTTGACGTTGATTTTCTGAAGAAGCAGCAGAATGTGATAGGGAGTCGACGCCCTGAAGAGGGTGGCCCCTCAAGATTCAGCTGTAGGTGGTGTGGTGGACAATATTTCCCTAGAAACTGTCCAAATGTTAAATGTGATATTTGTGGGAAGTCGGGCCACTTAGCCGCTACCTATTGGAGTAAGATTAGTTCCCTCCAACAAGGGAGTAAATAGCCAGGTCCAGTTAATCATAGAGCGTAAGGTAATAACCTGCAGCAAAATGATGGACTAAGACAAATACTGCAAAGGGGAAAGACCACTATAGAAGAGTTGCCACAAGGCAATGGAGTCAGCCTTATTGAGGTTGTACGCGTCAATGACGCTGAAATCTCTAACCTAAGAGCCGTGACAAGAGGCCAAAAGGCTAAAGAGGTTGACAAAGATAATGCAAAACCAGTTGAGGAAAACCCTAAGCAAGGGGATAAGGGGACGCATGTCCTAAATCCTAGCGTGGAAGGTGGACCTCTAAGGCCTGTTGACAAAAAAGTCGATCCTAAGAAGGATGAGGAAGTGCCAAGAAAGAAGGCAAGAGCTAAAAAAGAAACACCAAAGCCGATTCCGAGACCAAAAGAAAGAATGGTTTGGTGAGAAAAGAGAGTTGTGGCTACCTATCATGATTTTGATTTAGCAAGTTCTCTTTGCAAAGTCAAACTAGATGTAAATCTCTTACAGTTGATTAAATTATCTCCAAGAGTACGCAAGGAATTCAAGAAGATCCTGCGTATTGGGTGTATTGTAGAACCTTTGGGCATAGCACGAGTAGGGGAAGATTGGTTTGATCATGCTAAAAAGAATTGCCCTAGGGTTCCAGCATATGTGGATGGAATATTAGTGGAGCATGCTATCATAGACACTGGGTCCTCCGTCAATATCATGAGTTCAGATTTGATGGAGAGGTTGGGTCTAGGCATCCAAAAAGATAGATCCACCCTTCTTAGAATGGCTGACGATAGCCTAAGACAACCAGAAGGTTGCATTACTAAGGTCCATGTTACAGTCGCAAGTGTAGAATGCTTCTTGGACTTTAGGGTAATAAGATTTGCAGGAAATCCTAGCTATCGAGTTTTGCTAGGTAGGCCTTGGATCTTACGAACAGACTGCCAAGTCGATATACCCGCCGGTCGAGTGGTTCTAGGTAGAGGTGCTAATCGAGTAATAGTCGATGCTTACCCTGAGTCTTCTCAAAGTGAGAGAGCTCCTTTATCCTCTACTGAATTAGAAATAGCAGATGATCCATATGGTAGTGAGACATCATCCAACGACTCTAAAGAGGGGTCCACTACAGAGGATATTTATCAGATAACCCTAAATGAGCCGATAGAGCTGCAAGATAGGATAAGAGACGCGGATGTGATTGAGTTGGACCTTGGCACGCTGAATGATTCACGGCCAATTAAATTAGGTTCCATGCTCAGTTTAGCAGAAAGGGAGGACTATGTGTCCTTGATTCAAGAATTCCACGATATTTTTGCTTGGAGTTATGATGAGCTGAGAGGCATTCCTCCCAGCCTAGCTGTTCATACTATTCCTGTAAAGGAAGGCAGTCGTCTTGTGTGTCAGAAGGTAAGGCGTATGCCTTTTGAATTGAGGGACGGGCTGTTTGAGGAGTTACAGATGTTACGTAAAGCTGGTTTAATCTTCCCTGTGCAGCATACGGAATGATGTTCACCAATTGTTATCAGGAAGAAGAAAAACAACCAGATTTGACTATGTGTAGATTTTAGAGAGCTGAATAAGCAGACGGTTAAGGATTACTACCCGTTGCCATTTATTGACCAAATTTTGGATCAATTAGTGGGTAGGGAAATATATTCGTTTATGGATTGCTTTGCGGGTTACAACCAGATGGTAATTGCTGAAGAGGACAAGTTGAAAACAACTTTTATTATTGTCTTTGGTACTTTTGCATACCATGTGATGGCCTTTGTTTTGTGCAATGCACCTAGATCATGGCAACGAACAACAGACAAGAACTTTGGTGACATCTCCCCAGATGAGTTGAAAGTATTTATCAATGACCTGGGGGCAGCCACTGTAAGGGAAAGGATGTTGATTATTTTAAGAAAGTGCTTTGAGCACTGCAGACAATTTTGTATCACTCTTAACCCATGGAAGTGTGTCTTTGGAGTGCCTTATGGGCTATGGCTAGGCCATGTGGTCAGTTCAGTAGGAATCGCAACTGACCCTGAAAAGATCAAGGTTATAGTAGCTATGGATCCACCACCCACTCCGAAAGAGGTACATAGCTTTCTGTCATCGATAGGATACTATCGGAGGTTTATAAATGCCTTGGCAAAAAGGACATTGCCATTAAAGCACTTATTATCCTTTAGCTGTCTATTTGAATGGAGCGACCCTTGTAAGGTAGCTTTTGAGGATGTGAAATAGGAGCTAGTAAAAGCACCAGTTTTAAAGAGGCGAGGTATTTTACATATTTTCAGCAGCTACCATGCATAGTATCACCTGCTGTTTAGCCCAAATCTGGGAGGAAAAGTGGTATCATCTGATAGCTTTTGCTAGTCGAAAATTGGGCATTTCAGAAATCAACTACACTTACATGGAGAAGTTGTGCCTTTCGATGGTCTTTGGGACTAAGAAATTTAGGCACTACATCCTCTATGAGAAGGTAGTTTTCTATACGAAGGCAGAAGGGCTTCGATTGCTTATGAAGAAGCTACAACCGCCTGATCATCTGGCAAAGTGGTTAATCACTTTGTAGGAGTTTGATTATGAGATTAAGAGTAAGCCACTGAGGTTGCAGGGTATTGTGGAATGCCTTGTGGATTTCTGCAAGCCGAAAGAGACTTTGGTTGAAGAAAGTGATATTGAAGAAATGTTTAAAATTGATACAGCTTCTATCCCATCTTGGTATGCTACTATTACGCATTATCTATCAACAGGAGAGACTGGAGCTGGTTTATCAAATCGCAGGAACACTATATCGACAGGGTGTTAATAAAAACTATCTATCGCCAATGTGTGATGCCTAACGGGGTTCCTTTCATCTTAGAAGAGTGCCATGACTCTGCATGTGGAGGGCACTTTGCGGGATGGTTGACGGCATAGAAAGCTTTAAGAGCCAGATATTGGTGGCCGTCCATCTTCCAAGATTCCTTTGAGTATGTTAAGACATGTGATACCTGTCAAAGACATGACAGTAGAGAGAATAGAAAATGCCCACTTACGCCTATTATGGCTATTCTTCCATTTGAGAAGTGGGGCATTGACTTTGTGGGTCCTATCACCCCGTGGTCTACTACTCAGAAGAGGTACATTATAGTAGCAACTGATTATTTTACAAAATGGTCAGAAAGAGACTGCAAGTTTTCTTTTAGAGCAGATTATCTGCCGTTTCGGTCCACCGAAGGAACTAATGTCGGACCGTGGAACCCATTTTTTGAATAAGGTGATTAAAAGCTTGATTGAAGCTTGGAAAATCAAGTATAATAAAATGACCTCTTATAATCTGCAAGCAAATGGACAAGTCGAAAGTACTAATAAGCAGCTTGTGGGTATCTTGTCTAAAATAGTCTCTAAGAAGAAACAAGACTGGGACAGGAAGTTGTATGTGGCAGTATGGGCGTACAATACAACATTCAAGCGAGCTACTGGCCATACTCCATTTAAATTAGTTTATGGGAAAAAGTGTATGTTACCCCTTGAAATTGAGTTTCCAACCATACGGTTTGCAATTAACCACTCTTTGGGAGATGAGGATTCGCTCTTTGAACGTTTCACAACCATAGCCCACCTGGATGAACTGAAATTGCAGAGCTTTTTACACTAGGAGGTAGCTAAACGTCGGATGAAGCAGTTGCACGACCTTAAAACAAAGAAGTATACCTTTAAAAAAGGACAATTAGTTCTATACTACGATGCGCGTAGGGAGCTGTTTCCAAGAAAGCTGGAATCTAGATGGGATGGCCCCTACAAGATTGTTAAGATAGGAAAAAATAGGTCTATGGCTCTACTAGCTGATCTACAGCAGGGAGTAGAGTTTAAAAATAAGGTTAATCTTAATAAGATTAAACCTTATTATTTATGAGTATGCTAATAAGGAAAAATGCATTGCAGGTCCATGTTGGGGCTGATTTGAGACCTGCAACAAAGCTTAAAGTTGGTTGATGGGGCAGTTAATTCCTTATTTGGAGCAACCATATCTGGAGCAGAGATACCATTAGGGGAAACTTATCTGGTGGAGCAAAGGATACAAAGTGATTGAGCAAGAAGACGGCACCTTTGTGTGGGAGATCAAAGTCTTTTGCCATCACTGCTTACGACTGTTGAGAGTATCACTGCTTATGACTGTTGACAAGTATCCCTGTTGAGTTTAATGAAGAAGGTGGGATGGAGCTGTCAGTTCATCCTCTAAACATGTTAAATTTTGACTATCATAATTACGAATAGAGGAGTTCGTGATGGCAGGCTGTGTAAACCCATTGTGGACGTATACATTATATTTTGACGGAGCATTTAGGGGCCCTAATAAAAAAGGGAGTGTTGGAGTAGTAATCCGAGATCCTCAACGTAGAGTTACGATGAAGTTAGCTGCTTATCTCGGGGTAGGATTCACTAACAACTCAACTGAGCCCCGATACCATGTGAAATACGTAGGATCTAGAGCATGGCAGATGCGGAAGCTATGGAGGTTGAAAGAGGAAAAAGAAACTCATGAAGACATTGACCCTAACTAGGACAAATTGTTACACAAGTGAATTAGGTTCCAAGATTGAGACTTGGACTCATAAACACAATCTTGTGTATTGACAGTGACATGACACTTTACTGGAAAGAAAAGAGTACTATCATTGCATTAGAAAAAGAGTGCAAGTACAATGCTTTATAGGAATTGAGTGGTGGTACTTTCTCCTACTGTGCATATGGGATTCTGGTCTTGAGCCCTCACTGCTTCTCACAAAGGGACTAAAGTAGGTGTGATTGCAAATATCTCAACACTAGGGCTCTCTTGCAATTGTCTCCTAATATCAATTCAGGGCTACTTTCGGGATTTTGTACTGGCACATACTCTTTTGGCCACCGCTAGTTAGTGTGGATTATGAGTCAGATGGTAGTTGATCACCTTTCTATTATGTCATGGATGCATAGGATCATTTATCATCATATTCATTGAACACCCATTGTTATTTATGCAGGGGGTTAGCTAATAAACTGATGCACTTAGTGTAGGGGGGAGGAGTCCTCAACCTTGGTGATCTTATGCTTCAATGGAGTTATATTCAGACCAAGGGTTTTGTTTCAGTAGTATACTACTGAATGGTCATTTTTGTTGAAAGAGAGGGAGAGAGATAGAGTGGAGCAGAAGATGAGTCTCAGATCGTTTTTGTTCTTCTTCTATTATTCTTCCATCATACTAACTGAAAGAGACTTACACACATAGGTATGACTAACCAAGACTATTTGTGGTTAAGTCACTGACTACACCGACTTATTGAATGTCACACATATGTACAGCTATATCCAGCTAATGTTGGTCACACACATAAAGATATACTGACTGAAGAGTAACGGGAGCTTGATATTCTAACACCCCCTCAAGCTCAAATCATCTGATAAACTCCAAGTAGCTGTCTGAAGTATATGAAATTTTCTTTACCAAGTGATTTGGTAAATATGTCTGCTACCTGGTCTTTAGTCTTCACATGAATCAAGTCAATCCGTCTTGTAAGAACCATTTCTCTGATGAAATGGTAGTGAACCTCAATATGTTTGGACCTAGCATGGTAGACAGGATTGCTAGCCAACATAACACTGCTGAGGTTATCACAATGCAATCTCACTCTGTTTTCCAACAGTAAGTCTTTCAGCAATTTCATTAACCAAAATGCTTTGCCAGCTGCTAAGGTAGCTCCTCTTTACTTAGCTTCTGTATTGGACAATGCAATAGTAGGTTGTTTCTTACTCTACCAACTAATCATACTGTTGCCCAATCCAAATGCATACCCACTGGTTGACCTCCTATCATAGACACAACTAGCTCAATCAGCATTAATAAACCCTATCAAGTCAAGAGATTTTCCATATGCATAAAACAACCCATAATCTATAGTACCCTTTACATATCTCATGATCCTCCTGACTACATCTAAATGTGGTTTGTGAGGCTTCTGCATGAACTGACTAATCAGCCCCACTGCATAACATAAGTTGGGACGGAAGTATATCAAGCTGCCCACCATCTGTCAATACATGGTTACATTCTCTATGTCATTCCCAACATCAATCTGTAGCTTGAAATTCTGATCAAGATGTGTCTCCTTAGGCTTGTATTCGGCCATACCATACTTCTGTAACATGTCATGAGCATACTGCTTTTGTAGCAGCCATATACCTTGAGGCGTAGAGACTACCTCAATTCCAAGAAAATACTTTAGTTCACCAAGTTCTTTGACTCTGAATTCAGCTTGTAAACGTGATTTAATTTCAGCAATGCCCTCTTCATCATCTCTAGTGATGATAAGATCATCTACATAAACCACTAGAAACACATATCCATGATCTGTCTTCTTCGTGAACAGACTGTGATCTGCATCACCCAATCTAAATCCATGTTGCTATAAATAACTGCTAATCTAAGCATTCCATGCTCTAGGTGCCTCTTTCAGTCCATATAAAGCCTTTTTCAGCTTACATACATGTGTAGGAAGTCCAAGTGAATATAGCCTTCAGGCTGCTCCATATATACTTCCTCAACCAAATCACTCATCAAGAAAGCATTCTTGACGTCCATTTGTCATAATCTTCAGCCTTTGCATGCTGCCAAAGCAATGATAGTTTTGATTGTTACCATTTTAGCCACCGAACTGAAAGTCTCCTCATAGTCAAGGCCATACTGTTGCGCATACCCTTTTGCAACCAGCCTAGCCTTATAGTGCTCTAACAAACCATTTGACTTGCACTTAACCCTGTACACCTATTTACAGCCAATGGAGACTTTGCCTTTAGGCAACTCAACCAATTCCCATGTCTCATTTTTAGCCAAGGCTGCATACTCCTCATCCATGGTAGCACACCAGTTATCATCTTTAACTGCATCATCAAACTTTGTAGGTTCTTTGTAACCTGTCACACTAGCCATATATGTATAATGGCGGGCTGAATAACCAGTGTATGTAAACCTGTCAACTAGTTTTCTGACTCTCTTAAATCTCAGTAACTGTGGCTCACTCTAAGCTCGCCTCTCATGAGGCCGTACGTAACAACTTTGCCTTGCTCCAGGCGTCATAATAGACGGAATGCCCAACTCACTATCCAAATTGTTGCTGTGAGATGACTCATAACCTATTGTAAGTGGACCTGTCACATCTTGAAGCATCTTTTCTTTTCCCTTATCCAATCTCCCCCTCACTGACATATCCGTGTCAGTGGACGTAAGAGTACGACTCTACAAGCATCCTGACCAAGGACTTATTGTAGGTGACCCATCACCTATAGGACCACTCATAGATGTATTCACTGTAGGTGTATTTTCAGCATTACTAGTGCTGGCTGATCCATTAGTAGCCATTGCAACAGGATTACCATACCACGATGATAACTCATCAAAAACAACATCTCTGCTAATCAATGTCTCATGTGTAGACAGTACATAACACTTGTAAGCTTTCCGATCTTGTGCATAACCAAGGAACACACTCTTGTTAGCTTTAGGATCCAATTTCTTCCTTTTTTCATCAAGAACATGCACATATGCAATGTTGCCAAATACTTTCAAGTGTGAAATGTCATGTTTATGACCATATAACCTCTCATATGGAGTTACATCATGAATCCATGTTGTAGGAGTTCTATTCAACACATAGACAACAATCACTACTGCTTCAACCCAATAACCATTTGGCAAACTCTTCTCATTCAGCGTAGCTCTTGCTGATTCCATCAATACCCTATTTTTCCTTTCTGCTACACCATTTTGTTGTGGTGTATAGCCGCAAGTTAATTGTCTTCTAATCCCATGCCTAGCAAGGTACCTATCAAAGTAATTAGAGACATATTCTCCATCTCCATCTGATCTAAGATATGAAATATTACAGCTCAACTCATTTTTAGCATGCTTCTTGAAATCCTTAAATGCATCAAACACATCATCCTTATGTTTCTGTATGTAAAGCCAAGTATACTTGCTGAAATCATCAATGAAGGATACATAGTAACAAGCACCACCAAACGAAGCATTATGAGATGGACCCCATACATCTGAATGTACCAACTGCAAGGGCCGTGATCTATTCTGTGCATGCCTCATAAATGGAAACCGTGCTTGCTTTCCAAACTGACATGCTTCACATACATGTCCAAAGTCATGATACTTGAACTTAGGCAGTCCAAGCACAATCTCGTTCTACTGCATAGATTTCAGCTTTTGTACATTCACATGGCCAATCCCTTATGCCATATCTCAACATCCCATATAGCACCATCATCATGTGCAAACATGGCTACTTTCAATTCTGGGATTGACACATCAAGAGTAAACATTTTTCCATCTCTTCGGCCTCTAGCAATCAATTTGCAGCCATTACCATGTTCTTCAACAAAGCATCCATCTCTATTAAATCTCACATGCATATTTTTTTCTGCCATTTGTCCAACTGACAAAATATTCTTGGTTATTGTAGGTACATGTAGTACATCATGCAGGCTCTTTTTCTTGCCATCATGCATCAACAACGGAACAATTCATGTGTGCTAAATGTCATGTTGGGTGTTATCCCTAGTACACACATAACCATGTGAACCTACAACAATCTCATCAAACCATTCTCCATGGGGTGTAATAGGATTTGAAGCCCCTAAATCAATGTACCATCTCTCATCTTCGTTCTGCCTAGATGCATTCTTAGACACATGCTGCATGGCAAACAATTTGTTAGCCTGCTCTTCATGAGCACCGCTATAAGATGCATAGTTCCCATATTGTTTGCTCTTTGCCTTCATATCTCCTTGCTTCTTGTAACAATCCTTTGCAATGTGTCCATATCTACCGCAGTAATGACAATCCTCATCTCTATTTGACTGATCATTTGACTGCCATGAACTAGATCCACCACCTCTACCATGGGGTGATCTTCCCCTACCTCTAAAGTTGCCAGATCCACGCTGAGCCTATGTATTTGTGCCATGCCAGGCATTCTGTTGATGCTGTCCATAAGTGTTTCGAGTGTCTCTTTGACCTCGAAAAGAGCCATGGCCTCTATTACCTCTACCACGCTAACTAGAGAAAAAAACAGTGTCTTTTCTTTGAGATGTACTAGAATTTGTATTCAGCCCAAGCTTAACTTCCTCAAGCAGCAACAAAGCAATCAGCTCATCCCAATCAAGGAATTTAGCTCTCACAGAAATAGATGTATCAAATGCTTTATACTCTTTGCCAAGTCCATTCAATGTCACTGCAATCATATAATCCTCAGACAATGAAGATCCAATGGTGGCAAGCTAATCTGCTATGTTCTTGATCTCTGTAGTAGGGTAGGCTTGAATGCTTCACCCATTCCTAGACATGTTATTGAACTATTGCTTTAGCTGAATCTTTCTTGCATGTGTTACATTTCCATAATTCTTCATGAGTATGTCCCATGTATCCTTTGGAGAACTACATCCAGTAATCTGTATAACCATACCATCTAATATACATAAGGAAAACCAATGTAACACCTTGCATGATCTCTCAGTCCATAACTTATGAGCCCTTTTCTGATCATTTGTCGGATTCCTTTCATGCATTTCAGGCTCAGCCTCATCACCTGTACATAAGTCCCAATAACCTCTACCAACCAAAAAATTCTTCATATGGAACTTCCATAAAGCAAAATTTTTATTGTCCAGCTTTTCTCCCACAATTTGAGTGATATTGTTAGTGCCTTGAGCATTTGCCATAGTTACAACTTAGGTATTCAGTGATGTACACAACATGTAAGTATTTGACTCATTTTCCTACAGTTCAGGACCAGTTTCCTGCTATTCAGGACAATTTTTTGCAATTCAAGACTGTTTTCTTGACAACCTGCTTGTTGTAAGCTATATTCCAACAATGAAAAAACATAGTCAACTGAGCATAAACCAAGCTCAAATAAGTTCAAACATTCTATGGTAGTGGCAAAACATCCCAGCAACAAATTATATCCATACAAGTATCAATGTTTGTACTGTATGCAAGTAGCAATACCAAATATAGCTAGCCCATTGCTATAACCAGCAATATTTTCTCTATTAAAACAAGAGTATTCAAACCTCAAAACAACCCCAAAACATCTCATTCAGTTGCCACTTTATGCAGGAGTTGATACATGTCCAACCAGTCAGAGTATATTGCATGTATGTCAAGTGAAGATGATAGGTATCCTTCCTGTAGACAATAACCAGTCAATGCCCTGGTATAACCAGCAACAAATCTGTCCAAAATTTAGACTTTCAGCACTCACAATATCCCAAAAAGCATCTACCACTCAAGTGGTATGATCCAAGCATTTGTTAGTAGCAAATAAGCATCACAGATACTTCAACCCAGTAGGTATATTGTTTCCAAATTCAGGACAGCAACTAGTTTACCATTTCCAGTGTGCAAATAAGCTCCAAAACTGAGCATTTAACACTCCAATATCATGCTCAAATGCATGATAATAAGGGCATATACATTGTTAGTATGAAAGCCACTCGTGCCCTGGAATCACTTGCTGTATACTGCAGTAAACAACTAGTCTGCATAGGTCTGTGCTAAATATCTCAAAATCTGTGAGGAATTTGGAAAAACTTTCTTTTGCAAAGTTGTAGATCATGTCAAAACGGTAAGTAATAGCAGGCCATTTCTCTCCAAAAACCATTTCTATAGCAAGATATAGCTTCTACAAAAAACGGGATGTAGGCACAGTCTCCTTTGATGACGTTTTCTTTAGATCTGATGTCTTGATGTCAAATGGCCAGTGCCAAGCCTTCAGGCTTTAGGCATTCAAGCTCTAATACCATGTTGGAAGAGAGGGAGAGAGACATAGTGGAGTGGAAGATGAGCCTTAGCTCATTGTTGTTCTTCTTCCATTATTCTTCCATCATACTAATGAAAGAGACTTACACACATAGATATGACTAACCAAGACTAACTGTGGTTAAGTCAGTGACTATACCAACTTATTGAATGTCACAAGTGTTTACATATCTTTATATGTCGGTCACACATATAAAGATAGACTGACTGAAGAGTAACTGGAGCTTGATATTCTAACAATTTCATGAATTATTTTTTTAGGCCAAGAGGGCTACTTATTCTACAGTGAAGTGCTATATTTGATTAGTCTAAGAGGGCCATGTGTTTGTTTGGTGCAAGTACATTTAATGGTTTTGTTTTAGTACTGTTCTATATAGATAAAGAGGAACCTAGGAGAGCCTCTTGTTGTGCAGAAGCTTCTTGTGGCCAAGTCCAAATGATATTTTTCCTTTACGAGTACTTTATCTTTGTGCTATATGTGTTTATGTACTTGTGAGGGATTTTTATTTTGCTAGGGACTGATAATCAAGGCATGAAGTCCTAGGGTTAGATTAGGTGTGCTGAGGGAGGTCTGAGTAGTTGTCCTACCACCTCTTGTCAAGACATTGTCAAGAATTCTAAGAACTATTTTTAGAAGGTAGTCCTAGTGACCTTGTTCAACTAGCCTGCTAGACAGTTGGTTCTAGGAGCTTTTGTTAGTAGTGAGGCAGTTAGAGAAGCTTGCCAAAATAAAAAGAAGAGAAAATTTTGATTATACTTGAAATATAAAAATACAGAGGTGTGTAAAAAGAGATTCTAACCCCTCAAATAGAAAAGGAAAAGAAGAAAATTCTTAAGTGCAGTTAATCATCACCTTGTGAGGACTTGGTAGGTTCCTAAGGAGGACGAGTCAACATACTGAAGGCCAATGCCTTGTCTTCCTAGGGGTGGCATCTAGCTGGAAAAATACTAAGGAAGGTTGGAGCAAAAATAAAATTTAGCAAAAGAAACAAAGATTTAAGTGTTGCCTTGTGAGGGCTTGGTAGGTTCTTGGGTACCGAGTCCTGAGACTGATGCCATATTCTCCTTAGGTCACTACGCTTAACTCCCTCCTTTTTACACATCCGAGTATGGAAACTTGAAGGAAAAATATAATAAAATAAAAATATATGCTAACCAAGCCAAAGGAGTCCTCACTTAGTAGGAGTGCCTGCTCTAGTTGTCCTAAGTTTTGTAGGAAGTTCAGCCCACTCCCTAGGATGATTTCTTTGATGGTTCTTTTTAGCTAGTCTATGTTGGAGCAGTTGGTTAGCAACTTGCTCTCGATTTATGTCAGATTATGCTGGACCTCTCCCTTGTGAATTTTATACCTTGATCTTGTCAAGGGGTAGGGTGAGAGTTGTTTTGTGAGGTATGTTGTGTATTCTGCTTTGTGGCAGTGTGATGCTTTTTGTTGTTGCTGTTTCGTGCATATCAAATCGTGGGATTCAATGGGCTAAGTCGCCCTATCCAGTGGGTGCTCGCCAATGAGAATAGAATTTAAATGCCCAAGACATGTCAAAAAAGAGCGAAATGATGCAAATTTTATGCAAAATTCAAAGCTTGATGGAAGCGAAA
Organism: Lygodium microphyllum; assembly: GCF_053477565.2. Lineage (NCBI taxonomy): Eukaryota > Viridiplantae > Streptophyta > Polypodiopsida > Schizaeales > Lygodiaceae > Lygodium > Lygodium microphyllum. The sequence goes on from NC_141147.1 coordinate 82,380,509, forward strand.
GGTGTGAATTCGACAATTTTAAGTGACCGTGGATGATGGGAATGCAAATTTTGAATGTTGCAACGATTGTAGATTTTTCATAATTTTTTTGACTATCGAATCAAAGTAATATGGCTTCTCAAGTGTTCATGACTTCAAGTTGGATGCACAGGATTTTTTGGATTGTGAATCAGTCACGCCAGCGGACGGGAAGTAGCGCGAGGCCCTAAAGGATCAAATAATGACCAAGATTTTGAAAGACATGACCGATTGGGCCTCTAGGGGCCCAAAGGCCCCAAAATTTGACAAAATGGGGGGGCGCCTTTTTTTAAAATGTGACAGCTACAAATCGACGCATCCTCTTCTCCATTTGACGATTTGTGCTTGAGGGGTGTTGGGGGCCTGCAAAGAAGTAGCCAATCTAATCATGGCAATGAATTCCTTGATTTTTTCACTCTCATCACCTATTGTATTGCAAGAAATAGCTACCGAGTTTGAAATCTCAGAATCTAGTCTTTCTCTCTCCCCTCTCTCTCTCTCCTCTTAGTGCTTGTTTTTATGCCTTATTCTATGAGAGAAGGGAGTGGGCTTATTTGAGAGATTTTGATTGGGAGATGATGTTAAGACACGATGGAGCATAGATTGATTTTTAAAGAGCATTAGTGGCTGTTAATAAGCATCAACGGCCTTTCAAATGCGAGAACATGTGAGATAAAGTGTGGTTTTATGAGTAAGTGATAAATTTTATCATTTTATGACAAATCTCGGTTATAAATGGTTGAAAATGGTTGTCCTTGATTGCCAATGATCCGTTTTATGAGAAATGTTAAGAAAATCAACAAGAATAAGTTGTCTATTGATTTTTAAAAAAACACACAAGATCCATAAAATTACAATTTTAGGGTAAATCATGGATTTTGGGGGTTTTGATGCGTTAATGGTATTCACATGGGATGAAATGAGGAATGAAAATAATTCTTAGCAAGTCTAATCAAGTCTTATTAGAAAATTAGGAAATATCAATATTTATTGATAAGTAAATAGAAAAAATAGAGAGAAATGGAAAAAATAAGTTTTTTGTGCTTAATATATGTGTCCATGGATGTATGCTAGGACTGAAGCATGAGGTTTAGCCTTAGTTTGGTCCTATCTTTATGTTAAAGTGAGTATTTATCACTTTTAATGAAGAAAAAAATACATCAAAACACTCTCTAAACCTAGCATCGAATGCACAACCATAAACTGTAGAGAGATGAGGGGGTAATAAGTGTTAACTACATGCTGAATTTGATTTTTTAAAATGTATTTTTCATATAGGATACGTGTGTTTTGAGAATTAAAGGGTTCAATAGCACAAGCATGCTCGGTGTTGCTGACCTTATGAAATGAAGCAATTACGTTTAGGATGGAAGCATGAAAAGAAACGGTTTCGCACTGTCACAATGTTGATTTAAATGAAGAAAAATGGTTGAGCACTATGAATCATTCATCGTTGCATTGCATTCAACATATGATATCATCATGGATGCATGTCAATTTTCTTCATAAACATTGACCCACACTAAGAGTGAGGTCTCTTAAGCCGTAGAGCTAGCGATCAGTTTCTTTGGGGAGTGTGCAGTGAGAATTATATTTTATCTCCTCGAACAATTGTTTAAAAGAGAAGATTATGTATCAAACATGTTTTACGTGTTCATATCACATCTCGGAGCCAATCCCTGAGGTGTAGGAGAGTGGTAGAGTGGGGCCACAACAATTAGCTGAGGAGTGCTCCCTATGTCTGTTTTATTAGTGTATAATACTAATATGTGTAGGGGCTCCCTGTGAGGAGTTTGGGAAGGGTTATACATTAGATTACGAGCCATACAGACACTTATTTAGTTAGATTAGTGTGTAGCTTTCAGGCACTCTTGGTGGTGTGAGGCTGTGGGGTGTTTTGGTTGAGCATAGAGACCCAACTAGAGTCTTAGAGCCAGTCTCGGGCATGTTTAAGGTCCGGAAAACATCTATTATTTGCCTCTTCTTACCCTCTATGTATCTTGCACTCTTTCCCTCTCTTTACCATGGCATTCTTTCCAACTTGCCACCACTAACGATGTTACACCAACCAACCTTATGGCGTTTATCAATACTCAAGCATGGATCAAGTCCCTACAGCTCACCTAGTTCACCAACCTCCCATGGAGCTCAACCCCTGTCCACCCTGACACACAATCCATCCTAGAGAAGCTAATCAATGACCCCACCATCTAGATCCAGGGCAATGCCTACAAGCTCTTCACAAAGAGAGTATAGGGGATGTCGTGCTTGCCTACCCATGGTGATCAAGACCCACCATCCCTCCCTACCACCACCATGGAAGCAATCTTTGGTCCCATTGTTAACAAGGAGTGTTTACCACAGCATAGAGGAACGAAAAATGGAGCAGAAGTGCGGGAAAAATGGAAGAAGGAGATAACCAAGAAGGCACATGACAAAGGAAGGAAAAGGCGTTCCTAGATGGAGGTCAGGCCCAGAAAATTTGAATGACGGTGTCGCCTCGAGAAAAGAAAAGAGTAAAAGCACGCCATTAAATATGAAGGCGCTCCCGAATCCTTGTAAAAAGAGCATTGGGCTCACTTTTGCGCAAATTTTATGCATTAGTGGGAACAAGATAAGTTAGAACAGTGGGAAATAGGAAAAGAGGTCCTAGGCTAATGGCCAAGCTAATGGCCGGCCATGTAAAAAGTGGGGATGACCGCCCAAAAAGTAGAGCATGTATATAAAGTTCAAAAGTGAATGAGAAATTCATTCTTGTGTGTGGCCAAAGCTTCTTCTTCTTCTCTTGTTTCTTGCCTTCTTGCTTGTGCTTGAGTGAGGGATTGAGGGAGTGTGAGGGAGTGAGGGAGTGAGTGTGTGAGAGTGAGGGATCGTGGAGAAGAAGCTCCCCATCTTCTCTCTTCATCTTCTCTTTTCTCGCACGGCTATGGAGGATGGAGCCTGAAGGAGGGGGCTTGAGGTTGCTTGAGCTTGCCACAAGGATCATGGAGCTACCAGAGTGCAAGAGAGAGGAGGGAACTCAATCGAGCATCAAGGTAAGTTCACTACAAGGTAGCCATTGCGCGTTGGCTATGTGAGAGGTAGCTATGGCCACTCGGCTTGAAATGCTTGATCAATAATAAGCGGTCCGTAGGTCTTGGGGTAGAGCTCTATAGCTCCCCTACATTTTGGTTCCATTTTCGGGACCGACGAAATCGAGCCTTGAGTGCCGTGCACATCGAATTGAGCATAGCAGTAGGGTTTGCAGCCTGAACCGGTGCTCGAGATAGTTAGGAGATTTAGGAGGTTTTAATCCCTGGAGAAAGTAAGTATTTTGATTTGTTATTGAATATTAGAGTAGGACCATCCATCTCTATCTCTGTTTTTTATTTGTGTTGCATTAGGTTAAGTGTAGGATAGGAAAAAGAAGGAAACAGAAGGGTTTTGTTGCTGCTGGAGACAGGAAAGTAGGTGCATAGATTCAGACATCTGGCTGGAAGAGTGTGCGAGATTAATCTCTGAGTCTACAATAGGCTGGGATTAGGTAATAAGGGGCCTAGGAAACTAGGGAATGCCACATTTGACATTCTGCCTTCTGAGAAGAGAGTGAGCTTGAGAGCCAGGGAGAGAGTAAGAGAGAGAGAGAGAGAGAGAGAGAGAGCTGCGAGGAAATCGCGAAGTGCTGATCGATTTGAGTGCCACATCAGTTCGAGATATGCCAGGCGGTTCCCTCTATTTCTTTGCATCTATTTGGAAGGCACGGCACGATTTGGTAGAGTAGACGTTGACCTAGAGGCATCGCGCGCAACTCGCGGGCCGTCGCCCGCACCGTCGGACCAGTGCGTCCGAGTCCCAGAATAGGATTGCCCTATTTCTGGAGTCGGATTGTCCGACTCCAAAAATCAGACCACTTGTCCGATCCAATCTCCAGAATTGAACCAGTCAGAAATCAGACCACTTGTCCGATTTGATTCCCAGAATCGAACCCGGTGTCAAAGTCAGGCCACGTGCCCTAGTCCCAGACTTGGACCACTTGACCCATTGCAGTAGTCAGACCACCCCGTCCGACTAGGGAAGTCGGACCTAAGTAAAATTTGACCACCCTGTCTGATCGCTATAATCGGACGAGCCTGTCAGATTCCCAGAATCGGACCCGTTCGTCCGATTCCCAGAACCAGACCAGTTCACCAGAGTTTGAATAGAAGGTTTTTAAGCCTGTCCCACAGGCCTAGCCACCTTGGTCACATCTCTGATCCCCCAGGGAACCCAGTTTAACCTTAGAATCTAGAGGCCAGACAGGACAACCGAAGATTCACCCGGAACATCTAGACATTGAGCAGACCAAATTTGGAATTGGACGTGATGTTCGGTGACCAACCAACTAAGTAACCAACCCTAAAGCAGAATAGAGAATGTAGCAAGGTCTTTCAGTAAAACTTTAGATCGGCCAGAACCTGCACTTAGAGCCACATCAGGCTACGAACATAAGGGGTAGAGTGGAGTCTGCATTGAGCATTTCTTGCATCCTCACCTCACTTTTTGATTTCATCACCTAAGGTGCACTACAAGGAAAGGAAAAACCTGTTTTCGCACTGAGCACTAGAAAGCACGAAGCACAAGTTGTGGATAAGATTGATGATTATTTCCAATAACAAGGAGCTCATCAGGAAACATAATAACATCAAGGAACCTACTACTAGGAGAAGATCCCAAAACATAGCTGGCTACTAGAGAGCCCCATCAGTAGGACCCTAAGACGACACAAAGATCTGAAAGGCGACAACATAGAGGATCGGACGCTGTCAGAGTTACCCAAGTTGATCGACGACCTTGTGGAGGTGGAAGTGGGAGCAATGTCAAGATCACAAGGCGGACAAGACTGGACTTAGGAGAGTTCCCAGTCATAGTGCAGGAGTTAGTCAATGAGTATGACTTGTTGACTAGGATGGTAGTTCAGGGTAGGCCAGTAGAGGAAGTGGTAGCAACCCTAGAAGAGGAAAGAAAGGCAATCAGAAGGGTGCTAGAGAGCATGATTTCCTATAACCACGAGCAAAAGGCTAGGAAACTCCAACATATGTGGACATGTACGAAGCCCGGCGCGTGCTAGCCCTGGCTGGAGCAGCCAAAGCAGGACCAAATCCAAAGAGAGAGCAAGCAGTGGAGGCTGACTTATCATTGAGTGAACTTGTAGCCAGGCGGCTCATGGACAACACATCCGATGAGCAGAGCGCAGTAGCCTTAGCCACAGCATTACTCTCGGGATTAGGGGTCACGCAAGGGGCAAAGGGGCAATCTAGGATCCCTGTAGTGGAAAAGCAACTAGACAAGTATGAACCTAGCAACGACCCATATAGCTTTATGGAGAAGTTCGAACAAGTTTGCGAAGCAAACGGTCTCACGGACCTTGCCCAACACTCTCAAGCTTTTGAGTTGTGCTTAGGTGATAAGGGGAGAGTCTGATACACTAGTCTAGATGCAGCCAAGCACACAAACTTTGCCTGTCTTAAAGATCATTTTATCAAGAGGTTCTCTGAGGCAGGGTACTCTGACAACCTCATCGTCTGGTTTATGAATGTCAGTCAGAGGGAAAAGGAAGACGTAAGAGACTACATCACTCATTTGCGTGGCCTCTTCAAGAGGATCCCAGCCAATGAGCGACCTAACGAGAAGGCTGTGTCTATCGTGTTTATAAATGGTATCCGAAGTGAGGAGCTCTACAAGGCCTTGGCTAGCAACTCCACCCTACACAGAGACTGTTGGCTAGAGTTTTTGAAGAGGCAATAAGGGTGGACGATCAACTTAGGGAGCGAAGCATGAGGAACTCCAGTTGGGATAGTACAAGCCAGAGAGCTTCAAAGAGGACAACAACATTGGGAGAGAGAGAGAACTCTAGTACACGGGATAAGGGAAAGGGTGTTGACCAAGGCTAGGAGCTGGCTAAGGTAAGAATGGAGCTTGCACGATTGCAAGAACAGATGAGAAAGCCTACGTGGTCTCACGTGTAGTGTATACACTGTGGTGAAAACCACCTTTCAGTCGAGTGTCAAGATCCTAGATCTAGGCTGTGTTCGAGTTGTGGTAGGTTCGGTCATGACGCGTTGCACTGCATATTGCCTAGGAGGTTCCCATATGCACAGCAATACAACCCTCCATACTTAGGCAACAGGCCACCTAACTTCTTTTGTAGGGGAGCCCAGCTGGTGCTTCTAGCACCAAATGACGTGAGACCAGCAGCTCAAGATGAACCCAATAGGCATACCCAGACCATTAGGACCCTATATAACCCAACCATCGAGTGATGCTCCTGTTTAGTATGTGGAAGAACCTAGTGAAGAGGAAAGCTATGTGAACCCATACATCTCCTATGACGAGGAAGGCAATCCAATCCTGATGGACTATCGACCGGTACCGGTGATGGCGCTGGGCAGAGGAAGAGGTAGAGGCTTTGGAGGACCAAGCCAGGATCCAATCTCATGCTAGACTTGCGGTCACCCAGGACATATTTCATCACGCTGCCCAGAAAGGGAACAGGCAAACCAAGACAAGGCCGACCTTCGATGTGCCGAGTGTGGGATCACACACCTGTTTCCTGACTGTCCTAGACGAAAACCATCAGCCAGTTCTGCCAATGTGCCCTCTGTGCCCTTGGGACTATTTGATGTGGAGACCTTTGGCAGGGAGGATACGACCATCCCACTGCATGTCATGATGCGAGTGCAAACAAAACTAACAAGCATCTCGTTGTCTAGGCCAAGTAACTTGGATGCAGCCTCGTTGGGAAAGAAAAGACAGAGGAGAAGGAGAAAGAGAACAGACGCAAAGATTACCCTTAAGACTGAGGAAGCTACAACCTTAGTGGTAGGAAAGGGGGTCACTGATGCCGAGGAAGAGACCTCAGCTCCTAAGACAGTAGAATTAGGGAGTGCCAAGGTAGAGGAATACCCCCATCCTAGATGGCAACTCAAGGCTATAGCCAAAGTTAAGGAGTGGGTCAAGGACGCCCAAGAACACCTTAAAGATGTAGAACCCATACTGGAAGACCAAATGGAAGACCTCTCTAGTGTAAGCACACCTGTTTTGCCATCGCGACCTCAATCGGGGAATGCACCCACACCACGAGAGATGCCACAGAGGCAAGACCAGGGAGAAGCTTGTCAACAAGCTAACCAGGACATATGGCCAAACAATGGTGACCAAGGAGGAAGCCAACTACCCAGCAACCTCCTCACCACTTTAGTAACCACCCTAGTGACCATGAGCTTGGGAGATTTTCTTAGGCAGTACCCTCCCTTATGGCAAGAATTAAAGCACTGGGTGGAGTGAAAGGGAGAGCATACTTCACTGACTCACAAGAGCAGGACGCAGTCACGCAAATTCCAAGTCTAACGCTGCACTCAGCTCCAAGGTCACTGCACGTCAACGCTTTCTGGGAAGGCACGGAGATGCATGCAGTCCTACCTATCTTAGCCTTGGGGGATGCAACACGAAAAGGAATCATAGACATTGGCGCCAAGATCAGTGTCTTGAGCCACGCAGTTCTACAAGCCTGGGGAAACCCACCTGTGGTAGTGGCTAGGTTTAATGTTACATTGGCCAACGGAATGAAGGTCAGACCATTCGGGGTCCTAAAGAACTGGCCAGTGAAGGTCATAGGAGTATAGTTTTCCGTAAACTTCATTGTCATGAAGGGTGTGGACTACAACATACTGCTAGGCCGACCCTGGATGAGGAACGCGCAAGTTATTGAAGATTGGGGAAACAATCTCATCTTCTTGGGGAATAGGACAGAAGTGGTAAGGGTTGAGATGGACAACTAGAAGACTACGCCAAATAACCTCGATGCTATCTCGACCATGCTAAAAGGTGATGCCAGGGCAAGCAAACTCTATGGGTCATTGACCAAGTACATCCCCTGCCTTGAGGACAAGAGGGATTGGATACATGTCTTGGCAATCGTTGACCTACCATTCTCAGATGAGGAAGAGCTGTATAAGTAAGCTGCTAAATCAACAAGCATACCAGCAAAGGAGCCCTCTGTGCCACTCGGCATGATGGAAAGAAGCTCACGTGACCCAGGGAGACCGGTTTCATTCCATATCCCCACCAACAAGCTCGAGCTTCAGGAAATTGTAGAGTGCTTGACCAATAAACTAAAGGGCAACAAGGCTGCTAATCTAAAACCCCTAAGTGACCTCTTGACCTGAGTGGAAATGGACTAAAATTCACAATCTTAACCTATTATACAATTGGGCTTTAGTCACCGACGAAGAGGAGATTGGAGAGGAAAACCTGGGGGATGATGAGCAGTCAGAGGGGCAAGATTCCGATGATGAGGGGTACGAGCATTGTTGCTCTGTGGGGGATGAGAGCAAAGAGGAGTTAGACACAATAGAACATGACACTAAAGGGAGAACAATCGAGCAGATCAATGCAGACTCTAGGCCTAGAAGGGAAAGGGCAGGCCGGAATGAAAAAGGAGTCATGCTGATGGAGTGCGATAGGTCCTGGTTGGAGCACATGGGAGCCGTGGATTACGAGCAGGCAGGGGTGGCGCTGTCATTAGTAGCTCCAGTATTGAAGACGGATTCACCTATACTGAACTATGACCCCCTGGCAGATTACCTCGTAAATACATATAAGACAACAACATTGTATTAGAAGTCATAGAATCTTCAAAGACCATACAAACTACTTCTGTCAGTAAATCAAAAGACTAGACTCCACTCCAACCATCCTTTGGAAGATGTAGATCCATCGTTGAGAGCTTAATATAGAAGGCCAACTTCTCCAACTGATAGTGGACGAAAAAGGAATGGTCATGAGGAATATACTCCTCAAATTGCTCAAATAAAGACCATAATAAGTTCATCATGGAATGTAGTCTTTTCACTTTAGCTTGGAACAATGGACATAATGTGGCATGTCATTGGAGAACTGCCAAGTCCATAGGGGTCAAAGAAGAAAGTGGTTGCCCAGGACTCAGAGTAGAAGAACATGACTAGACCAATTGCTCGTTAAGCTGTTGAATTTAGAGCTTGAAGCTCTTGAGATTCCTTCAACAATCTATCTCGTTCCTCAGTCACATTAACTACTTGGGTTTTAGTGTTAACCAACTGAGTGTGCAGACTAGATAGTCTGTTGCTCCATTTGGATACAAAGATAAAAAAAGCATTCATGAGCAGAAACTAGCTCAACATTTGCCTTTGTGAGCTCTTCTTTGGTTTGTTGGACTTCATCATAGCAAGAGGAATAGAGCTGCAGGATACATGCAGTCAGTGATGAGAGCTCAATAGAATGCTGAACATCTTGGAATTGCATCTCCAGCTACCAAGTGTTATACTGAAGGGATAGAAATCTCTAGAGTACCCTCACAATGTGCTCTGAAAAGATTCAGTGTTGTGAGGAAAGCTAGTAGGTGACTGCTAGATTGATCAGAACGAAGACTGGAGGAGGAGCTAGGGCTAATTCAACCACTCGTTTTAAGCGTTTCCTATGAACTACCACAGAATAGATAGGATCAAGATCCTCAATGACGACATCAGAGTGTTCAGTAGGGGGAGGAGCTTCAGGTGGATCAACTATCAAGGTAGGAACTCCCTTCGAAGGGGTGGCCATATGCCAAAAAGATAGAAAGGTAGGAACCGAATGTAACATTAGTTATAGTACCCCTTGTGGCTCTGACAAAGTGTTGCTCCATTTTGTACAAAAGGTAGGAACTTCAATCAATCATTATGCCTTTCAACACCATTGTGGAAGCTATAAACAACTCCTTTGAAAGGTAATTAGAGGGTGTCTTGGCAAGCATAAACCTATCCTGAAGGAATTGACATAACTTCTTCCACATAGGATTGGAGATCATGGAGACACTGATGCTAGAAGTGGTAAGAACCTTCTTGGGATCCAACACATCCTGTGTTTGCTTCTTCAACAATTTGAGGATATTCTCATTCGAGAAAATTTGTCTGGCAGCAGTAGGGAAGGAGTCTCCCTGATAGGGTAAAAACAGAGCCTTGCCCAAACTTTTAGGCATCAATTGGACATTTGTTTCTTTGACAAGACAAGAACCTCTTACTGTAAGAGGCTAGAAACTAATCACAAGCATCAGTATTCTCTGGGATGAGTGGTAATGAGAGTGTGATAAACTTGACTAAGGCTACTTTCCCAATAAGTTCGGACTCCAGCAATAAAGAATAATCATGAGATACTAAGGGGACGTACTGAATTGGAGGAGGAGCTTGAGGTGCCATTCAGATAGATTACACACACACCACACACACAAGCAATCACAGTGAATGCATGCAAAACAACAGAATAATCACAAATAAGAGATTGACTAGAATAGACACACACTGACGTACTGACTGACTGACCACTCTAAGCAATCCACATCCTAGCAAAGAAAACTACAAACCGTACCCGTAATCATGTCATAGCAATCAAACCTTAATACAATAATAACCCACTCATAACATAACCAGAATTTCGATAAGCAACTACAACTCGAAAGACGACATGTGCCAATCCCACGAAGCGCTTTATTGAAAAGGGGAATAAGTGCAGTGAGGGGAATTAGTTTTAATGAATGGTTTGTTTTAAGAAAGTATTTAAAAATGGATGAAATTTTATTAGGTGTTAAACCTTAAAAAGAAAATGATAGTTTCTTTTGAAAATGTTAATTACAAATTATTAGAGTGAAGCTGTGCTTTAAATGAAACCCGGACTCCGATACCTAGATTGAGGTCTCTAAATGCAAATTCATTGATTAAAAATTAAGTATGTGTGTAGCAATTTTTGTGTAGTGCATGCACTTGTGATGACGGACTCATTTTTAAGTAAACTTAGATGTGTATGTAGCACATGAAGTGTGTGCTAAGTGAACAGCTGGTTTATTTTATTTTATTAGAAAAATGTGTGTTTGGCACGAGTGCATATGAAAAAGTGGGTGATTAAAGTTCATTTTAACAATTAACTATGGTTATGAGGTGATAAAAAATAAATAAAGCATGAAATATAAAAAATAAATACATAGTAAGGGTGTGTATGCAAGAAATTGAGGATGCACGAATTAGTCCCAAGATGCAATGAGTCCAACAAAAAAGTAAAAGCCACTAACTAGAAAAAAAATGAAACACCTTATTTAAAAAAAAGAAATATCAATGCAAGGTTAGTGTAGTCCTATTGAGTTTTTTTAGTTGTGATTAGTATTGTGTATTGTGATTAATAATATTATTAGTATTTATGTGTTTTTTTAAAATTATGTTTTGTTTTAAAGAATCTTAATAACAAGCTTTCTGCAATCAACCTTGAGTGAGAATTGAACCATCAGGTTTCAACAATGTGTCTCTATTTTTCAGCATTTTTTCAACTTATTTTTGGAACGAAAAATGGAATTTCTATGAATTTAGGTAAAAAATTTATAATTTTGGTCTTAAAAGAATATTTTGTCCATTGAGTACAACATTTTCAGCATATAGAACATGCCAAAAATATTCAAATGAGTTGGTGGGATTTTTTGGAATTTTTTTGGAATTATTTTTTATTTTTATTGATTTTTAATGAATTTATTCAAATTTCAATGAATTTTAGAAGGATTTCGAATATTCTTACTTTATAATAATTAATTTTTTGCAATTATGACAGGATAATAATTCAAAAAAAATTCAATTTGTCAAATAATTTTTCAGCTATTTTTTGGATTTTTTTTTGGATTTAAATAAATTTTTTAAATATTTTTAAGTGTTTTTATGTGTTTTCTCGAATTTTAACGAGTTTTCGAAAAATTAAAAAAAAGAGGTACTCGGGCTGCATGTGAATAGGTGTGTGTGAACGGACGGGCACACACCAGTGCACAAACAAGATTAGATGTAGGTCCCCGCACATGAACATGTTCAAGGAATGCCACGATGCAGCACAACGACTCCTGCGTGTGCACAACCTCCCGAACACCCTTAACCGTGTGTGGGGTAAAGGGGGGTTGAGTACGGGATGGATTGCGAGTTAGGGGGGAGAGTAGAAAAGGGGGCTAGGGAAAAGAGGGGGTTTTTGCGGGGTGTAAGGGTGGAAAGGTGGGAAGGGGGATTTAGGGGGGAGGTGGGTTTATGGGGGAAAGGGGGCTTAGTAAGGGGGTGTTGAGAGGGTGGGTGTTATGGAGGGGAAGGGGGGCTTAGTAGGGGTGGGGGAAAGGGTGGGAATGGGGGGCTTGGTAGGGGGGAGGAGGAGAGGAGGGCAAAGGAGGCAGCGGCGGCGACGACACCACTGGCGGCAACGGTGGAGTTGGCGGCAACGTCGACGGCGACGGAGATGGCGACGACAGCACTGGCGGCAATGGCGGAGTTGGTGGCAACGTCAACGGCGGCGGAGGGAATAGCTGGGGCGGTGGCCACAAGAGGAAGAGGAAAAGGAGGGGGAAGAAGATGAAGAAGAGGGAGGAGGAGGAGAAGGAGGAGGAGGAGGAAAAAGAAGAAGCGAGAGAAGAAGGAGAAGGTGAAGGAGAAGAGGAGGAGGAGGAGGAGGAGGAGGAGGAGGAGGAGAAGAAGGAGGAGGAGGAGGAGGAAAGAGAGAGGGAGAGCAGAGTAGGGAGAGAGGGGAGAGAGAGAGGGAGGGAGGGGTCGGGGAGAGAGAAGAAAAAAGAAAGAAAGAGAAAGAAGAGGAGAGAGAAGAGGAAGGAGGGGGGAAGGAGGGAACCGTCAAGGAGGGGGAAATTTTATTTTTTTAATTTAAAAAATAATTAAAAAATAAATAATTAAAAAAAGGAGAAAAAGAAAAATAAGAGAGCCCCCTGCGTCTTGCGCATAGGTGTGGGCCGGGGGTAAAAAAATTTGCAGTGGCGGGACTTGTAGATGGCCACGACACTAGCATGGGGGCAAACGGTGCGATGGACGTAGCAGAGGACGAGTAAATTAAAAAATGTAGATGTTCACGTGCGATGCAGGAGGCCCGTACACATGTTAAAAAAACACAAAAATTTTAATAAAACCCAAACCGTGCATCGGAATGAAATGCCGTAAAAACAAAAATGTGCCGGAACGAGGTCCGAGGAGAATGCATGCATTCACATGGGAAAAAGGAAAAAATTGAGCCCGAAAATACATATGGGGATTAATATTAAAAAATCGAGGTGCCGAAACACAGGGCGGAAAGAATGAAAAATGTGCAAAACAATGTGCCAATAAACCTATCATGTCAAAACACGGTTTCGACCGAGATAGAATGCGTTCACATAGGAAAACCCAAAAAAAAAACTCGAAAATTAATAAGGAAAGAGATAGTAAAAAGGAAAAATATCCGAGGAAAGGGGATTCACAGGATGGTCACATCAAAACTCATGTCGAGGGGAATGCGAAGGGGTTCACATGCGAAAAACACAAAAAGGATGCCCAAAAACACATTAAAAATTTAATAACTAAAAATCCAACGGGTAAAATAGGGTGGAGAAAAAAGAAAAAATGTGGGGAAAGGTTCGTGAGACATGACTGGTAAGTGGAATTGGAATTTTGGTTAAAATAGGGCATGTTCACATGGAAAAATAGAAAAAAAAATGCTTGAAAATGTCCCGAAAATTGTGGGTCAATGAGCGTCACAAAATACTTTGCACCACCCATAGACTGATAGGGCATAGGCCCACAAACATCTGAATATACCAATGCTAGGGGCTCACTCATGCATGCCCTACCAGACTTCTTATGTGTATTCCTAGTTTGTCTGCCATAAAGACAATGCTCACATAAATCAAAGCATGCATAGTCAAGGGGCAGTAAGTACTGCAAACCAAAAATCATTTTCATTCCCTTCAAGGACATATGGCCCAAACAAGCATGCCAAAGAGATACATGTGGGATGGAGCTCACTGACAAAAAATGATTAACAGAGGATCCATCAACTACAAGAGGATAGAGGCTACCAGCCTTGGCACCTCTAGCAAGCACGTCTGCCATGGGTGATCTTCCAAGAAGAATCTGCAAAAGATATATGAAACCCAACATCATCAAGCTGCCCTATAGACATAAGACTGTGTGTAAGTGCAGGTACATGATGTACATCCTGTAACAAAAAGTACTGCCAACAATAGAGAACTACAGTCGTACATCCCCAATGCCAACAATAGCAAGTGACCTGTCATCACCCAAGCAAACTGAGCCAGAGGCAATGCAGTAGGAGTGGAACCACTCATGGCAAGGTGTAACATGAAATGAAGCACCAGAATCCAAAAGCTAGCACTGCACATACATAGAGTGAACCTCAGTCAATGGAATAGCATCACAAGAACTAGCTGCAAGTATGTACTCCCCATCAAAGTCATCAGTCTACATAACATTTATCTCCTCTATTTTTACACTGGATTTCATAGGTACCATGCTGTGATCAAAGGACTTTTTCTATACTTTGTCTTTCCCCTTATCTTTGCGCTTCTCATTGCGCAACTCATGACACTGTGGACGCATATGACCCTTCTTGCTGCAATGATGACATGTCACATTAGCATTTCTCCCACGAGACTTGATGCGTGACTTACCATGTGACTTAGACCTAGACCTCTGTGAGTCTCTGCCATGGCCATACCCACAGCCATTCTTACCATCTTTGCCCCTAATAGTCAAAGCATGCAACACACGAGACATACCCAAGTTCTTACGGTTGATCTCTTCTTGCAGAAGAGCACTCTCTACATCAAGCAAGTTCAAAATAGTAGCAGGAGCACATAAGGCACTTATTCAGTGAGAGACAAGGTGAGGGTGGACTTGCATAACTCATCAAGCTCATCCCATTTGTCATTAGTCATAGTTTCAGGCTACTCGCCATGCATCCTTAGTGGCTTTATTTGCAATTTTTGCACCAATACCTGCCAAACTTGGCTCTTCCAATAGGCATAATTCGTACCATCAAGCTTTGTGATGTTGAAGATAGCACTATTAGTGGAAGAAGATGCCATACTGCAGTCCAAAATGGTGCAGACAGTTCAAAATTGCTTGTTGTTTTCTACTGTAAACAGCCAAAATACCACCAAAACCAAGGCAAAATGACCACGAACTAATAGCTAATGATGCTACTCACCAAGCACCTTCAAAAGTACATAAAATCAGGATGATTTAGCATGAAAATTCCACAGGTCCATGCATAACTGCTTGCTGTAATAAATTACAGCCAGGTACAATGAGAGAAAACTGTAGGCAAAATAAATACACCAAGGCAACCAGTGATTGTCAAAGCATAACTAGCATCAAGCAGGCACAAAACAACATGTGACAGTCATACGGACATCAAGCAAACACCCAAGCATGTCAAACGAATCCATCAATAAGCCAACACACCCCCTGTGTAATAGGGCAAAGTGTACACAACACTGGAAACACCTGACACAAGGAGGTGTATGCTCAGGGAGTGCAAAGCCCAAATCAGCCCAAGTACATGTATGCAGACCATGGCATATCAACCATGCAACATCCAAGTGAAGAAGATCCTAGTCTCAAAAGACTCAAAGCTCAATAGAATAAACCATCTGCTCAACGTCTGTCAAGCATCCAAAGACGCTCCCACTAGCACAAAAGCCATATGGATCAAGCCAAGAAGCTCAAGAAAGGCATATGATAGCACCAATGATGAAAGATCCAAGACCAAGCATCAATAAGACATCATGAGCATACAATATCTGTAGCCTCCAATCATAGCATCAATAGACATCAACTATATCCCAAATACAACTCTGGAGAGCCAAGAATATCCCAAGTTCCAGGAATCCAAACGCAAGCCAAGACAAGGCTCTAGTAGCAATTGGCTCCAAACAATGTAACTAGCATGTAGTAGTGGCATAGACCAAGCATGTCAAGACCGGTCATACATAGGTAACATACATGCCATATGTACATCCAAGACGGTGCATCAAATGCATTCCAAAGCCAAGATCAAGCTCAAATGAAGATCCGGAATCAAAGACAAGCTCGATGTTGTACCCCAAAGTCCAATATTTCATTGCATATCCCAAAGACATAGCCCGAAAGGCATGTAAGATAGCTTCAAACCAATAGACATAACCAAATACATGTAAGATAGCTTCAACCCACTCTAGTACAACAAAGATTTACTATTAAAATTGAGTATTTTCAGTAAGAAAATCAGTCCAAAATGATGGCATAACATGTGCATTGCATCCCCCAAACAATCGGGCATCAATAGGTACCAAACTGATTAAGTAGAAGTGCCCAAATAAGCATATCATTAGATGTCAATGTTACTTTTACATAACATGACTATGGGACTGCTATAAATAGTCCTAGGAATGTAGAGACCAGACCCAAATACGATGCCAATGATCAAGGAGGCTTCAACAAATGTTAGAGACCATAGCTAAGTGCATTGCCAAGCCCAAAGAAGCATGACACAGCCATCACTAAGGAGTAGATGTGCTACTGTGTTATGTTGTCCATGAATTAGCCAAAAATGGTGCAAATTTGCTAATGTGTTCTTTTGCTAATGTACATCCATGTGGCCTCAATGGCAGTGATTAGAGGCTCTAGGGTGCCCAAGGAGGCACACAATGGAGCCCCAAGAGGAACACCAGGAAAACGGAATTCTCTTGCAAGAAAATCTATCTTGTAACATCAGCAAGCTTTTATTTCATTCTTTTGATCATCAAAACAAAGAAAATAGCAAATCTTCATGCAGTATCATAGTAGATATCTCCCACGGATTTGATAGAATCAACCATAATCTTCAACATCTTCATAGAATCCATCAATAGAACAAAGAACACAGAATAATACACCTTCTTTTGAATGGAAATCAATCACATATTATTCATCTTCAATGTCTTCATAGTTCTCTCTCTCAATCTCTCATGTACACTTACACTGTTTTGATAGAATTGGCTATCTCTGACTATCTCTCTCTCCCTCTATCAATAATACATCATCTCCTCACTACAATACTCTCATTATAACTCTCAATAATCCTTCTTAGGTCATGGATGCACCTCCCAAGAGGTATGTATGATATGAAGAGTCACCAGAGCCACTACAGTGTCTTTTCATAGCTCACTACTGTCACTGTCACTTAGTCTTCTGTTCAGTCTTCAGCAGCTGCTTCTTCCACTTGTTTTAGCTCTTTTGAACTTAGATTCATCCTTTCCAAAGGTTAGAAAACTTTCCCAAAGTCACACATACATTCTACAGAACACTTACAAAAGGTCTACAGAACAGTTACAGTACAGTACCAGAGCAGCTATAGTACAGTTACAGAGCAGAGACAAAGCACAGACAGAGGCTCTATATAGGGTTACAGAATGTCATCACAACCTCATAACTCATACTCAAACCATTTCAAACTATCAAAAACTATTCAATAAGCTTCCAAAAGATCTCAATCTTCATCAATCATCAATCCATGCTTCATACATAAGAAAATCAGAACAAAATAGAAGCTATACAAAAGGTATACAGAACCAATCAGAACATCACAGAACATCATAGAGCTTCATATATCCACTGAGAATAATCATAAACTTCCAAAACATAATCAATATCATCCAAAACACTCTCAAACACTTTCATTAACAACCATACATCACTCTAAATCCATCAAAAACAATCATTCAGACCTCAAAAACATCAAAAATCAGTCAAAAAGTCAGTCTTTTTTCACTCTCAACATATTAATCATTTAAAAAGCCATAACAAATTTGTAAAGGATATAAGAGATTCTCTTCAGCTTTCCACCATAGACTGTCTATCCACCATCAATCGTTTGAAAAGAGCTCTTGAACAAATTATTCTCAATCAGCACGAACTTATCACATACAATTATTACAACACACACACACACACACACAAAACACTAACACAACCATCTGAATGACACCTCTAAAAAGAGATATATATCATTAAGAATCATCCAAAATACATTGAAAAGGCATCAATAAATGTGATCCCTTTTGAAGGCTTGGTGGTTTCAAAAACAATCCATGGAGAAGGACTCATCTACAAATGTCTTGGGAGGATTTTCAAAGAACTACAGGCAGCACATCCTTTCTAGCAAAACAAGGTATCTGCTAGGTAGATATAGGGCATGAAAATACAGGACATCCAACTGGTGGGAGTCAATGTTCACATTGACATTCATACAAAGCTTTGGAATGGCCTTTTGATCATTATGGGAATGCCTATGCATGTATGCTAGATACCAAGCAAAATCAGCTGTCAATCTCACTGAAGGATCTAGAGATTGTGAATATTGGTGAGCAAAATGAAGGTAGTTCTGGTATGCTTGACTGGCAGTTGTCCAATCCCCTAGAATTATTGGCCAGTTTATCTGAGGTCCTGTAAGAGAATCAGTCGAGCTCCATCCTCTTCTTCTTGGAATCTGCTGATCAAACCCTTCATACTCACTAACCAATTGAGGGGGTTGTGAAATAGAAGTGGCAGGAGATGGAAGTGGAATAAGTAAGAGAGGATGAAGAGATGGGTAGGAAAAATCATAAAAGAAGGAATAAGATAAAGGAGTGGCTAAAAATTTAAGTGAATAAGTTAGGAAAGGTGTCAATTGACAAACAGGAAAATTAGAAGGTATATGAATAGATAAAGAAGGGCATGGTGGAGAAGGGGAAAATACTCAATCTTCGATAAAAGAACAATAGGTAAATATAGGAATTTGAGGAAAACCTTGAGGTTGGAAAAGAAGAGGTAAGATAGCTACTGAATTAGTTTGATAAAGGGAAAGATAGGTATCATAGCAATGAGCCATTTGTTGGTAATACAATAGGCTAGGAACAGAGGAACCTAAGACAGATCTTCTCTGGTAGGCATAAAAAAAGGATGAATCAAATGGATGGTTTTTGGAAAGATAAGCTAAGAGATCCACCCTCAGTTGGTTAGTGCTCTGTACATAGGTAGAACCTGTATTCTGACATTGATTCAGGACCACAGAATCAATCATTGAGTGCCAGGAATTGTCAGGGCAAGTAGCCACTTTTGAAGAGTAACACTGGAACATGTCATCTATCTGCAACTCCAAATAGTTGACATACAAAACAGCTTGCAAAACCACATCTCCCACATACTAGGCCATATCTACCTCATCTAGAATCAACATGTTACCTCATAGATACATGTATGACAGCAACATGATATCCGTCGTCACAGAATCTTCAAACACCATACGGATCACTTCTGTCAGTAACTTAGGAGACCAATCCCCACTCCAACCATCCTCTGGAAGAGCAGGGAGATCTGCTAAAAGTATATGACATTTCCGGGCTCTCAATTCGTTCGACTGTCTGCTTCCAAGTTTTATGAGCCACCTCCACGAAGTCATGAAGATCTCACGAAAAACCAGTTGTTCGTGTTTGTGATCACTGCCTAGCAGAGGTAACTCAAAGACTGAGTAATGCGAAGGAGCTTAGCAACAAGGCCTTACAGTTAATGCTTTTGGATGACAAAGTTGTTGGGCAAATTGGGATTAGAGCCTGAGCCACCCCGCAGGATATTGGCCGAATATTCATTCAGCTCTGTGGTAATGGTCGTCGTCGACTGCCGCAGAAGCTGTAGCTGTTGGATGTCCGCCGTCTGCTGATCACTGTCAAAGCCGACGTGAATCACCTGCGCCCGGCTTGCTGCAGCAATTGGAATATTATGATGTGTAGGGTGAAGCAGATCAAGTCGGTGATCACTATGATGAGTGGCAGCTATGTTGTATGTAATACGATCAATATATTCATGCTGTTTGATGTGACCAGGGCGGATTAGTGATGAGGAGGAGGCCGGGAGAGATTTGCCCAAGGGTGTTATTCCACAGACACGAAATGTTCGAGGTTCCAACTATTGCCATATCAATGTGTTTGAGGACCGGTTGCCACGAAGGGCAATTATCATTTCTGTGATTGACAATCTTGTCAAAGGCGCATCAGGACAGGCATTGCAAAATATGAACTTGCTTATGGGTTACCCAGAAGACACTAGGCTTCTATAACAACCAATGTTTCCTTAAGGATGTTGGTTCGTTTACATTCAACCAAAACTACAATGATGTTGCAGAAGTGGCTGAAACCAGTTTATATACCACCAGTGGAGGCATAGCTGATGCCCTTGGCGTGATATCAAAGACCTGCTGAAAGTGTATGGAACAATCAAGTTTTTAGAATATAGTTATGGTCAACCATCTGGATTTGTCCGATTTGAGAATGTTGAAACCGTGTACTTTTCACTGGAGGTGAAGACTGCACTGTGAGAGCATGGGATACAAGAACAACTGAGCTTGCTCTGAAAATATCTGGTGCTCATTCCAATCGAATCAGGGGCTGAGTGTATTGGATTCAAGTCATACAGTTGAAGTGTTTCCATTCTCTATTGTCCACTGTTATTGTCTTCTCCTGTGGCAATCTCTTGCTGAAATTTGAATGCTGTGAACAGCCTTGAACTGTGCTGAATGTTGGGTAGACTTATCGGTTGATTGCTCAATGATTAGATCGAGAAAAGGCTCAGAATTGTTGCCCATCAGAACCCTTTCCGGCAGAACTCTTCAAGACACTTCAAGCCTATGTGCCAAAGGCATAACTATCTTCAAACACATGAATGTAAAACAGTTTATGAGATACTACAGATTTTTCTGAACATGGACCTCATGTAATTTACTTGACAAGGTATATAGTGAACTTTGGCATCAAAAATTTGATTTCTTCTTATTAGCCTCTTTCCTTATTGCAACTTGAACTCCGTGTTCAGCAGCTCTTACACGAAATCTACGACATTTCTGGTGAACCCGACGTGAAAGTGCTGCGTCAATTTTCAGCAAGATGGGAGACTTGCAAGAAGAGATGACAGATGACAATGTCATGAAGAACCTGTTTCAGTCATTTACAATCTATATGCAGCAGCAAGCTCACGCGAAACGTGATAATGATGCCATGGATGCTTTGAAAGCTGTCCAACAGGAGATGAAGTAGTTCAACGGCCAACAAGTGTCAACTTACCTGCATTTGTATGAAGAAAAGATGATGTTTTTTGGGGTTTCTCAATATATTTGGAGCCGCTACTTCTTGCGGATCGTGGTGCGTGCTCTTGAAGTACGAATTTCAAAAATTCAAGGAACACATGCTGGTTGGGCAGAGTAAGAAGGCATTAAAAGATTAATATTTCCTTGAGGATACAGGTCTTATGAACCACAGGAATTTCTTAGCATGGGTTTCTATGCCTAATAAGGGACTTTCAATTACCGCCCTTCTGCGAGAGTTTGAGAGCCGCTATGATCAGTTGGATGGAACTGAGCAGCAAGCTTTGGAGATGCAGAAAGTGGAATTATTTTTGCAAGCCGCGCTGATGCTGATTTACAGGAAAAGTTGGATGATCTTTTGGAAGATCAAGCTACTGATTCAGGTTTAAAGACCGAGCGGAGACATGTCATTGATGCTATGAATGCTCTTGTTAAGAAGCAGCGCAGGAGAGTACGATTGCATCGTAATACAGGATCTGTTTCTGAAAAATCCTTGGAGACCTCTTCTTCTACCCCTGCTGCAAGTTCTATGCCTAAGCCTACTCCTCCTGTTGTAAATCCACCAGTTCCTACTGCTCTAGTGCCCTTATCCGTAGATGATGTTATTAAAGGCTTGGCAGATTTGACGATTGAAGCAGTCAAAGCTGAAGTTGGAAAGTTAAAGGAGCAACTTATGTCAGTACCTGCTGTAGCACCTGCTCCAGCGATGACTGCTTTTCCAGCTAGCCAAAGAAAAGGGAGATGATGTATTTGGTGCGATAGTGCAGAGCACCAACACTGCAGAGATTGTGATGCTTTTCAGGAAGCGCGTAAGAAGAATGTAGTGTTCTGGGGACAAGATGGGAAGATATGGCTGACAGAGACTGGTGCTCCTCTTGACACGAACTTTGGTAAGGGAGGCATGAAGAAGCTCGTTGATGATATGGCTGCGCGATCAGCTTATGTGAGTGTTAGAGGAGATGCTTCAGCTTATGGAGTCCAGCTTGAGCAGAAATCAGATGGAGACTCTGCTTTATGGTCCTCTGCCTTGGAGATAGCGAGAAGAGGGAAAGTTCAGGCATCCACTATGACTTGTGTGGGCTCCAGCATCCGAGGAGAAATGGGATGGGATTCTCCTATTGACATGTATTCTATTTTTGCTTATATGGCGAAAACACAAGGTTTAGATGCCATGGTCGAGGAAAAGAGAAGAAGAGATGAGGAGGGTCTCAGCACCTCCAAAAAGACTAGAGGGGGTGACTTTGTTTCACCACCTATTACAGCTCCACCTGTGACAAGTTCTCCAGCTCAATCAGGTCCTGAACAACCTATGGGAGACAAGCAGATGAAAGAGAAGAGGCAACCAAGAAAGGAGCCAGGATTCAAGCTCTTGTCAGACCTTGATATGCAGACGGATATGAGTAAGATTTTTCATGAAAGAATTTTGAATAGTGAAGTCACTTTTACTGTTGGAGAAGCTCTTGGGATTGCTAGAAGAGAAATACAGGATCAGATGCAGGATCTTTTGCGGAGGAAACGACATGCGATGGAAGGACCTGCTTTACAGGGATTATGGCATGGAGCTCTTGGGGAAGAGCATGATGATGTAGTGATGGTTGAGAATGCTTCTGTCAATCCGCAATTGGAGAAAATAGTTTAGCCTATGCAGTATGAAGATGATGATACCCCTATCCTCATTCCTCGCAGCCGTTTTTCACGTAGTCATTGGGCTAGAGCAACCACTGAGACGGTGGTAAGGATTGGAGAGAAACAGATTCCTTTGGTCGCTTTAGTCGATCATGGTTCCGAAATTAATCTTATTGCTCGAGGTGTTTATGAGAGTGGCAAGTGGCCTATGGATGCAGAGCATGGCTGGCACATGAGAGCCGCCAATAATACTTCTGGTGATATGTATGCTGCTTGTCCGAGCATCAGAATTTCTATTGGTAATGTTGAAGAGGATTATCATTGATTTGTTCATGATTCTTGCTCTTATCCGATTATTCTTGGACAGCCTTTCATTACAGAAGCAAGAATGGAGACGAAAGTGATGGATGACGGCTCAGCCTATGCATGGATACGCAGTAAGGATGGTATGCGAGCTGTTCAGTTTATGACTGTTGGGGTAAATCATCCGAGAAACAGGGACTCCTTGCGTGAGGCACCACTACCTGCGAAGGAGTTGGATTTTCATTAGGTACCGCTGTCTTGCGAGACGCCAGTGGTACGGAGCGGAGAAAAGAGGAGATCTCGCCTCCTGGCAGCCAGTCTTTCTCCACTAATTTTGTTGGTTTTTCTTCAGATAGTTCAGTGAGTTATCAGAAAATTTCAGATTTGTCTAGAGCTGCTAGGCAGTACATTGGTCGTAAGGAGAAAGAGTTGAAGGTTGCAGGTATTTTGCAAGCAGAAGAGCATGTAGATGGGCTGTATGAAGGGATGTCTTATGCGGATACATTGTCTGAAATGGGTACAATGCTGAAAACTGATGTATGTAAGGGTTCAAAGATCATACCTATGCAAACCTTGGATATGTTTCAGGAAATTTCTGATTTTATGCTGAAAACAGAGTTAGAGGCTAAGAAAACTCAGCAAACTAAATCTATGGCTGATCTTGATCAGCTTACAGAGTTGCAGAGGGCTGAAACCTTTCAGCCAGCAGAGTTAAATGCTGGAAAAATTCAGCATATGGAGTATGAGGATGCACCCATGCAGTCCATAGAGCTGAGGGCTGAATCCATTCAGCCAACAGAGTTTAATGCTGAAAAATTTCAGCATACAGAGTTTCAGGCTGCACCCATGCAATCCATAGAGCAAAGGACTGAAAACTTTCAGCCAACAGAGTTGAGAGTTGCTGAAAATTTGCAAAAATTACAGCAAAGAAAAGAGTGCCTGACTGATGCCAAGGTTGACACGAAATATAAAACAGTTGATAAGAAGGTTAAGCCAGTTGCAGGGCCGCTTCCTCCTGATAGTGATGAGCAGATAGAAAAAGCTATGAAGCAGCCTATGTTGAGAAATCCTGCAAATATTGGACATAAATTTACAGCTAAAACTCTTGCAGAATTGAAGTTTGGAAATGATGATTTCTTGCTTCCAGTGGAAAAAGAATGTTTTAGAGAGATGCTTGGACGTCATGGTAAGGCATTTGCTTTCTTTCCTCATGAAATTGGCTGCATTAGTCCCGAATTGGTTGCGCCTATGGTCATCTTCATTGTCCCTCATGTGCCATGGAATATACGTCCTATACACACTTGCCAAAGCTGATAGAGTTGCTGAATGAGAAGATTAAGATGGGGATTTTGGAACCTTCTTCTGTGCCTTATTCTAACAGGTGGTTTACTGTACCAAAGAAGAATGGTACCTTGAGATTTATTCAGGATATGCAGCCCGTGAACAAAGTGACAATTAGGAATGTGGGAACAGGTCCAAATGTGGATGAGTTTGCTGAGGCTTTTGCAGGACGAGCCATCTATTCTCTAGGTGACTTGTATTCTGGTTATGATCAGTTTCAGCTTGCCTTGGAAAGTAGGGATATTACTACTATGCGGACACCTATTGGTCTTGTGAGGATGTGTACCTTGCCTCAAGGTGCCACCAACTCAGTTGCTCTTATGATGAATGCTATGCATAGAGTTCTACGAGACTATATTCCGCAGTATACCATGCCTTTCCTAGATGATGTGCCTATTAAGGGTTGTGCAGAAGAAGAAAAGAATGAGAGTCTTGATTTGCGAGGATGTAGACTGTTTGTGGCTGAACACTTGGTTGCTTGTGAGCAAATATTGACACGATTAGAGGAGGTGAACTTGACTCTTTCAGGGCTGAAATCTGTCTTTGGTGTTAATGAAGTCATCATAGTTGGGCATATGGTTGGTTATTATGGCAGGAAGCCTTCACCTGCAAAGGTGGATGCCATAAGCAGGATTGCAGAGTATTGCTCGACTACTTCAGAGGTGCGGAGATTTGTGGGAGCTTGTGTATTTTACATGATTTGGATTCCTCATTTTGCTCACATAGCAGATGTTCTCTATCAGCTGCTTCGAAAGGGGCAGAAATTTCATTGGGATGAGAAGCATTTGAAAGCCATGCGTAAACTCAAGAAGCTGTTGCAGTCAGCTCCTACTCTTCGCAAGGCGGATTATCAGTGTGGACGGCCAATCATGTTGACAGTTGATACTAGCCCTATTGGCATAGGTTGGGCAGTGGGACAGGATGATGTTGATGGAAACAGATATGCAATCCGCTTTGGAGCTAAAGTTCTTAATGAGCGACAGAGGAGATATCCGCAGATTAAAAGAGAGTTGTGGGGAGTAGTCACTGCACTGAAGTGTGATAAAGGGTATTTTATTGGAGCTTCAGTTGTTGTGGAAACAGATTGTTTGCCTTTGCTTGGCATGATTACTAGCTGTTCGACTCTAGATATAGCAATGCTTCGGTGGATTGCCTACATCAAATCATTGAATCCAGAATTTCGACACATAGCAGGGAAAGATAATCCAGTTGCTGACATGCTATCTAGAGCGAGATATGAGGATGAGGAGTCAATGCTTGCAGAAGATGATGAGACAGACTTTGCAGCTTATGTCCTTGTTCATGATTGTCATGTATCTACTGTTGAAGCCTTTATTGAAGAACTCTATGTTGATGAGTGGCTGCAAATTGGACAGTATCTAAGTTTATTGATTCGAAGAGCTGATTGGACAGATGATGAATTCAAGAAAATCAGAAGAAAGGCTTATGGGTATTTCTTGAAAGATGGTTTTCTTTGGAAGCATCCAAAGAAGAGAGGCGGCTTACCCTTGAGAGTAGTTTGTGAGGTAGCGATGCAGATACAGATTATGCGAGAGTTTCATGAGAGTTCATGGGCTGGTCATAGAGGTGTGTGGGCTACCTATGAGAAAATCAAAGAAAGATACTGGTGGAAAGGGATGTATAAAGATGTTTTCCACTTTGTGGAGACTTGCAGGGACTGTCAACTCTACTCTTTAGTGCGGCATCGTGATGAGTTGCATCCAACCTATCTGCTATGTATGCATTATAAATGGGTGGTTGACTTGGTTACTTTGCCAGTGGGACTTTGGCAGATGAGATATCTTGTCTTGGCTAGGGAGGATCTTACAAACTATGTTGAAGGCAGATCTTTGCGGATGAAGACCACCACTATAGTATGTAAATTCTTGTTGGAAGAAATATTTTGCCGGTATGGATGTTAGGCAAGATTACAGCTGATCGTGGAGAGCTAGATGTAGACGAAGCTAGAGAATTTTTCTCACGGCTTGGGATTAAGTTGGCTCTTACTACTGCTTATAATCCAGAGGGAAATGGCAAGAGCAAAAGAGGACATCCGCCGATAGTTAAGGCATTGGCAAAAGCTTGTAGAGGTCGGATTGGAGATTGGCCGAGATTACTACCTTTTGCATTGTGGGCAGATCGCTCTACACATAGCGTGACTACTGGATATATGCCTCCAGAGTTGATGTATGGGCAAAAACCTGTCATGCCTACAGAAATCTGTGCTCTCACGTGGAGTGCTCTTCCATGGCATGAGAATTTATCAAGGGAGGAGCTTCCAGCTCTTCGGATTCGTCAACTAGAGAGAAGGACAGAAGATGTGCAGCTAGCAGTTGATCGTTTGAAGGCAGCCCGACTCAGAAACAAGGACAGGTTTGATTTGAGGCATCGCTTGAGGCCTAGAGCCATACAAGAAGGAGATTGGGTTCTAGTCTATGACAGTAGTCTAGAGAATCAGCATAGTAGCATGAGAAAAATGGTTCAAAGATGGTTTGGACCGTATGAGGTGAAACAGGTTTTTGACAATGCTACCTATGAGTTGGCTGAATTAGATGGAACGGTATTGAGGGTGCCCATTGTTGGAAAACGAGTCAAGATTTTCAAGAGAAGAGAAGATGAAGAGTATTCACTTCAAGCATTGGCAGAAGAA
The DNA here is from genome assembly GCF_053477565.2 of Lygodium microphyllum. Taxonomy (NCBI): domain Eukaryota; kingdom Viridiplantae; phylum Streptophyta; class Polypodiopsida; order Schizaeales; family Lygodiaceae; genus Lygodium; species Lygodium microphyllum. The sequence goes on from NC_141147.1 coordinate 82,407,402, forward strand.
GAGCAGGTAGAAGAAAGTCTAGCAGAAGAAGCATAGAATATGGATGATGAAGCTGATGGAGAAATAGGTCTACTAGAAACTGATGAAGGACTGGACCTGTTTGTGGACTTGGATGATCCTGGATAGTTGGCTCATCCAGAGGATGCGCAGGTTTAGAGGGGGTGGATGTCGTGCTACTGCGCATCCGAGCCGTAAACACCTCCATTTTTGTTGTGCATTTGTGTTATCTTTTCGCATGTGATTTATTGTGTGTGATTGATGCATTAAGATAATTCGTCCTTTCAGTATCCGCACCCAATGTACATACTCCACTTGTGTGTTTGTGTTTGTGTGTGTTTCAGTTTGTATATGTGTTGTATGTGTGACAGAAAAATATGAAAAACTGATGCCAAAGGACATTATCAAGCTGATAATTTCAATAATGATCTCCAAGAAAAGTGCAGGAAATCGTGGAATCAAATGAGGCGAATGGAGGAGATGAACCAGAGAGCTTTGTGACATCGAAGGTCACTGAAGCATTGAATCAAATCGTGCTATCGTGCTATTTTTCTGATGCTTGTGGTTCATGTCATCCATGGCTGAACTTATGGACCTTGCTTCGATTGGATCACAACAGAAATCCTTTGCTACATCTGATTTCAAAGGTTGGTTATAAATTGGTGCATTTGATACCATGGATTCATGGGAGAAACCATTGAGGTAGTAAAAGAGAAGGCTTTATGTTTTGAAAGTTGGAGGGAAAGATAGAAAGCTTTGTACTTTCAGAATAGCCTTACGAATGCTATGTTGAGATTGGAGAGGGAAAAAGCTAAGAAAAGGGGGATATTTTTGAAAGGGCTATCAATGTCGGGCTTGCAGAAAAATCGGAGAAAAAGGATGACGACTATCAGGAGTTACGCATTCTGAACGGAGATGAATGTTGCGGGGTGAACCAAGCAGAGTAATACTCTGTCAAGCTCAGAAGCGGCACCAGCTATGATTGGTTCGCTGATATGGATCTTGGTGGTCTATCTATTGCATCCTTTGATTTAAATGTGGAGGGAGGATCTACAGCAATATTTTCTGGTAACTTATCAGTAGAGCTTAAGGAGCATGGAATGGGAAAGATGACACGCAGTGGGTTTTCTGGTATTCGCACAAGGCAGACAAATGGGGTCTTTGACTACGCTGCTATGACGGAGGTGTCTTCGATGAGCAGGGAGATCTGCTAAAAGTATATGACATTTCCTGGCTCTCAATTCGTTCGACTGTCTGCTTCCAAGTTTTATGAGCCACCTCCACAAAGTCATGAAGATCTCGCGAAAGACCAGTTGTTCGTGTCTGTGATCACTGCCTAGCAGAGGTAACTCAAAGACTGAGTAATGCGAAGGAGCTTAGCAACAAGGCCTTACAGTTAATGCTTTTGGATGACAAAGTTGCTGGGCGAACTGGGATTAGAGCCTGAGCCACCTCGCAGGATATTGGTCGAATATTCATTCAGCTCTGTGGTAATGGTCGTCGTCAACTGTCGCAGAAGCTGTGGCTGCTGGATGTCCGCCATCTGCTGATCACTATCAAAGCCGACGTGAATCACCTGCGCCCGACTTGCTGCAGCAATTGGAATATTATGATGTGTAGGGTGAAGCAGATCAAGTCGGTGATCACTGTGATGAGTGGCAGGTATGTTGTATGTAATACGATCAATATATTCATGCTGTTTGATGCGACCAGGGCGGATTAGTGATGAGGAGGAGCCGAGAGAGATTTGCCCAAGGGTGTTATTCCACAGACACGAAATGTTCGAGGTTCCAACTATTGCCATATCAATGTGTTTGAGGAACGGTTTGTCAAGATTGTGGGAAAGAAGGAAGGAGTCTCACTTCTAGCTTTCTTGCTTGCACAATGGGGGAATACACACAGAGGTGGAGGCTGAAAACAGTTTTTCTCTTCTTAGTTGTGTAAGCCAAAAGAACTCTCATACAAAGAAATAGAAGAACCCTATATATGGGTCTCAAACCAAACTCAACTAACTAAGGTGGCATACTAACTGAGCCACGAACTAGAGTAGATAAGGATAGCTATCATGTGGAGGTGGCTCATCCTGGCGTATACGGTCACCCTGGCGTATCACGAGTGGAGCTCGATATCTCAACACTCCCCCTCGAGCTCAATCCCAATTCCTGCACACCAAGCAGGTCTCTGAACTTGCGCAGCTTCTCTGCGCCCAATGCCTTCGTAAATATGTCAGCTACCTGATCCTCTATGCTGACATAAACTAGATCAATAAGACCTAGTAAAACCCTCTCTCGCACATAGTGATAATGCACCTCAATGTGCTTTGTTCTAGCATGATAGACTGGGTTATTTGCCAAGTGTATACTACTCATGTTGTCACAATAAATGACAACTGGCCCATCTGTAGACTGATGCATATCATAAAGTAGCTTATGCAACCAAGCTACCTCACATGCAGGCATTGCTGCACCCCTGTACTCAGCCTTTGTGCTCGACAAGGCAACTGTAGGCTGTTTCTTGCTGCTCCAAGTGACTGCAACACTCCCAAAAGAGAACACATATCCACTGGTAGATCGTCTATCAGAAATACTACCAGCCCAATCAGCATCAGTGTATCCATGCAGCTGTATCTGAACCCCAGTCTCATAAAATAGTCCATACTGCAATGTGGACTTCACATACCTGAGTATGCGTCTAGCCGCATCCAAATGCAATTTTCTTGGAGCCTGCATAAACTGACTTACCAATCCAACAGCATAGCTCAAATCTGGCCTGGTAATAGTCATATAAATCAAACTTCCTACTATGCGTCTGTACATAGTAGGGTCTTCCAGAAGCTCACCTGCATCTGCGCTCAGCTTCACATTCTGCTCCAAAGGAACTGAAATAGGCTTACAGCCTGTCATCCCATATTTGGACAGCATGTCCAATCCATACTGCCTCTGCAAGAGATGTATCCCACTTGGTGATCTAATCACCTCAATGCCCAAGAAATAACGCAGCTCTCCCAAATCCTTCATCTCAAACTTCTGCTTCAATAGCATTTTCACATGAAGGATATCTTCATCACTGTCACCTGTCATAATCAAATCATCAACATAAATGACAAGTAGCATAATACATTTCTCTGTTTTTCTCACATAAAGTGAGAAATCTGCCTTGGAAATCTGAAAGCCAATAGTGACAATATACTTTCCTATCTTGTCAGACCATGCTCTAGGTGCTTGCTTCAAGCCATACAAAGCTTTCTTCAACCTGCAAACAAACTTAGGATGAACAGCATGCACATAACCTGGTGGCTGCTCCATATAGACCTCTTCTTGCAAATCACCATGCAAGAAGGCATTCTTTACATCCATCTGATGTAAAGACCATCCCTTTGATGCAGCCATAGCAATGGCTGCTCTTACGGTTGCCATCCTTACAACCGGACTGAATGTTTCTTCATAGTCAATGCCATATGTTTGTGCATACCCCTTGACTACTAATCTTGCCTTGTATCTGTTCACAGAACCATCTGCATTGTGCTTCACCTTATAAACCCACTTACAGCCAATTGCATTCTTACCTTTAGGCAAAGGTACCAATTCCCATGTAGCATTTGCTTCCAAGGCATCCATTTCTTCATCCATGGCTTTCTCCCATTTTTCTTTTCCCATGGCTTGCTCAAAAGAAGTGGGTTCTGGTTCCTGTATCACCTTGACCATATATGCATAGTGAATGGCTGTAAATCCATCATATTTCAGCCTATCCACAGGATACCTAACTCTGGTAGACCTGCGCAAAGTGGGTTCACTCCCAGGTGCTCTCAAAACATCCCTGGTCTTCCTTATTCCAGGTGTAACAATAGAAGGAATACCCAACTCATCATCAATGCTCTATTCTGAGCCACTGGATTCACCATCCACATAAGAGTGACCTGCATTCACATCAAACATGGGCTGATCAACCTTCTCTTTTCCTTTTCGTGATACCTGCATACCACTATCTGCATTACTTTGAGAAGATTCTCCTGATCTCAATCTGCCTGTCCATGGCGAAGAATGTGAACCACTGCTAGAGGACGCTCCAGGTCCACTAATATTTTGACTGCTGCTATGAATTCTGTGCAGCATTACCATTTTGTACATCTACATCATCAATCACATTTACTGGTTTATACCAGCTACTCATCTCATCAAAAACAACATCTCTACTCACCGTAAACTTACGAGTAGAAGGGTTATAGCATCTATAGCCTTTTTGCTGCAGAGAGTAACCAATAAAGATGCACTTCTCAGCTTTTGGATCCAACTTGGATCTCAACTCATCTGGCACATGTACATAGGCAATGCAACCAAAAATTTTCAAATGAGAAATATCTGGTTTCCTACCAGTATACCTCTCCTCTGGAGTCATTCCATGTATTGCTGCAGTGGGAGTCCTGTTCATTATGTAGACTGCTGTAGCAACTGCTTCAGCCCAATAAAAATCTGGCAGGTCTTTTTCATTGAGCATGGCATGAGACACCTCTCCAATATGTTTGTTTTTTCTTTCTGCAATTCCATTTTGCTGTGGGTATGACTGCATGAATATTGCTGCTTTATGCCATGCTCCTGCAGGAACCTTGCAAACTCATTTGAGAGGTACTCTCCCCCTCCATCTGACCTTAGGCATTTTATTTGCAAGCCTGTTTCTTTTTCAACCATAGCTTTAAGAGTTTTGAAATGCCCAAAAACTTCACTTTTCTTTTTCATAAAATACACCCAAACTTTTCTGCTATAGTCATCAATAAAACTGACAAAATAATGACAGCCTCCAAGAGATGCAGTTTTAGTAGTCCACACATCAGAGTGGATTAATTCCAATGGCTTCTTACTCTCTTGAACATGTCTAGGAAATGGTTTCCTTGCCTGTTTTCCAAACTGACAGGCTTCACATACCTTATGCATTTCTGCAACCTTGAATTTAGGCAATCCTGCAACAATATTTTGGGCCTGCATTGATTTAAGTCGCTGTACATTAACATGACCAATGCGTTTATGCCAGATATCAATATCTGCAACTACACCGGTCCCATGTGCAAACATTGCTGCACTCAATTCAGACATGTCTGCATCCAACGTAAACATTCTGCCCTTCTTCTTTCCTTTTGCTATCAAGCGACCTTTATTTTTCATATCCTCAACAAAGCATCCATGAGGATTAAATCTGACCTGCAAGCCCTGTTCAACCATTTGACCAACAGAAACCAGATTCTTGGTGATATTCGGGACATGAAATACATCGGACAGGTATTTCTTTTTCCCATCCTGCATAGACAAAGGAATTTTTCCAATCTGCACAATCGGATGTGCAGTATCATCACCAGTCTCCACAAATCCTGGTTTTTCCATTTTCCTTGCATCCTCCATCCATTCTACATGACCTGTCATGTGGTTTGATGCACCTGAGTCAACATACCACACATCGTTGCTTTCTTCTGCATTTGTCACAGAATTGTTCATGTGCTGCACCATAAACAAATGCTCATTTCTGTCATCACCCTGTCTACTAGAAGATGCATAATTTCCTTGTTGCAGTTTTCCATTCATGATGTCATTCTACTTTTTATAGCAGTCTTTAGCCATATGACCCATTTTACCACAATAGTAGCATTCAACATTACTGTTTGCATTTTGGCCTCTTTGCCATCCACCACGACCTCTTTGGCTCCCCCTGCCTCTAGAGTTACCACGTCCTCCTCCATAGGACTGGTTTTCTTGAGTTTGCTGCATATTCTGATTTCTACCACGGCCTCCAAATCGGCCTCCTCTACCTCTGCCTCTACCTCTTCCAGCATTTGAGTAGAAGACAATTTCTTTTGAAGTTCCTCCTGAAGAAGATGCACCACCATTTCTCTGCTCCTCAGAAATTAGAAGAGCAAATCAACTCCTCAAAATCAGGAAATCTTTCACGAACTGAAATGGATGTCCGAAACTGTGCATAATCCTTTCCTAGACCATTCAAGGTCACAGAAACTAAATCATCATCTTCCACTGGCGACCCAATGGAAGCAAGTGCATCTGCAATCTTCTTCACCTTCATGTGGTAGTCATTGATGCTCATATTTTCTCTTTGCACATTATGCAACTCTTGCTTGAGCTGCATTTTCCTGGCTTGAGTATTTGTACTATACATTTTTGACAAAGTATCCCATGCCTCCTTTGGCGTACTTGCATCCTGAATATGCACAATCATAGAGTCTGAAATACTGATAGACAGCCAGTACATAACTTTCCTGGCTCTCTCATGCCATGCTTTAAATGCCTGCATTTGCTGTTGATTGGGAACATCAGGAAGAACTGGTTCTTCTTCATTTTCTGCAACAAATTCCCAATATCCTTTTCCCATAAGGAAATTCGTCATTCTAAACTTCCATGCTTGGAAGTTGTTCTTGTCAAGCTTTTCAGTGACAATCTGTGAGAGAGAATCAGATGCCATTACAGAATACTGCAAAAAATTCTGTCATTGCAAAAAACACAGCTTCACCCTCACAAGAGCAAATCTGCAAAACTGGCGAAAGTGGTATTTGGCCACACAGTCACTTCCTAGTGACGATTTTGCATCAACAGGCAACAGGGATAATTCTGTAACTCCCAATGTCTCTGCACACAAGCATACGATGCAATCTCTGTGGTAACTTTTCACCGACCTGTTGAACAGTGGTCGCACAGCATAAAACAGGGCCTTTTCTTGAGTGCGTGCAGAAAACTTCGGCCTTCAAAACAGGCCCCGAAATGGCCTCAAATCAAAAAAACAGGGTCGCCGAGAGCTAAATCTCTCCCGCAGCATATATTGCCCTCTTGCTTCACCGCGAAGGGCGTCTCAACCTGAGACAATGCACTCCTGCAATTTCCGGCTGTGCTACCTGCAGAGATCTGCTCCCAAAACAGAAAATGAAAGCAACACTGCTCCTCTTACCAGACCACCGCGAGATTGGCTTGCTTTCTTGAGCTCCTTACCACGAACAAGGCTCTGATACCATGTCAAGATTGTGGGAGAGAAGGAAGGAGTCTCACTTGTAGCTTTTTTGCTTGCACAATGGGGGAATACACACAGAGGTGGAGGCTGAAAACAGTTTTTCTCTTCTTAGTTGTGTAAGCCAAAAGAACTCTCATACAAAGAAATAGAAGAACCCTATATATGGGTCTCAAACCAAACTCAACTAACTAAGGTGGCATACTAACTGAGCCACGAACTAGAGTAGATAAGGATAGCTATCATGTAGCTATTATTCATGGGCGGTGTACCAACCGCGTCTGCAACTGACAAGTCGGTGACATAAATACACAACGGTCACCCTGGCGTATCACGAGTGGAGCTCGATATCTCAACACGGTTGCCATGAAGGGCAATTATCATTTCTGTGATTGACAATCTTGTCAAAGGCGCATCAGGATAGGCATTGCAAAATATGAACTTGCTTATGGGTTACCCAGAAGACACTGGGCTTCTATAACAACCAATGTTTCCTTAAGGATGTTGGTTCGTTTACATTCAACCAAAACTGCAATGATGTTGCAGAAGTGGCTGAAACCAGTTTATATACCACCAGTGGAGGCATAGCTGATGTCCTTGGCGTGATATCAAAGACCTGTTGAAAGTGTATGGAACAATCAAGTTTGTAGAATATAGTTATGGTCAACCATCTGGATTTGTCCGATTTGAGAATGTTGAAACCGTGTACTTTTCACTGGAGGTGAAGACTGCACTGTGAGAGCATGGGATACAAGAACAACTGAGCTTGCTCTGAAAATATATGGTGCTCATTCCAATCGAATCAGGGGCTGAGTGTAGTGGATTCAAGTCATACAGCTGAAGTGTTTCCATTCTCTGCTGTCCACTGTTATTGTCTTCTTCTATGGCAATCTCTTGTTGAAATTTGAATGCTATGAACAGCCTTGAACTGTGCTGAATGTTGGGTAGACTTATAGGTTGATTGCTCAATGATTAGATCGAGAAAAGGCTCAGAATTGTTGCCCAGCAGAACCCTTTCCAGCAGAACTCTTCAAGACACTTCAAGCCTATGTGCCAAAGGCATAACTATCTTCAAACACTTGAATGTAAAATATTTTATGAGATACTACAGATTTTTCTGAACATGGACATCATGTAATTTACTTGACAAGGTATATAGTGAACTTTGGCATCAAAAATTCGATTTCTTCTTGTTAGCCTCTTTCCTTGTTGCAATTTGAACTCCGTGTTCAGCAGCTCTTACACGAAATCTACGACACCGTATCATGCAAGAAAGAAAGAAAACTACAAACTATTCCCGTAATCATAGCACATAGACAAATCATAATACCATAAAAATATACCTCAAGACTAGACCATAACCTTGACCATTAGTGTCAACTAAAAGACTTTTACGCACCCATCCCACGAAGCATGTTTATTAAAAAAGAGGGAAAAAGTACAGTGAGGGGGAAGTATTTTAATGAATGGTTCTTTTTAAGAAACTATTAACAATGGATGACATTTTATTAGGTTATAAACCTTAATAAGAAAACGGTGGTTCCTTCTTTAAAATTTTAATTACAAATTATTAGGGTGGAACGGTGATTTATCGAAACGTGGACTACAATTTTCAGACTGGGTCTCTAAATGCAAATTTATTAATTAAAAATTAATAGTGATGTGGAGCACTTTTTTACCAACGCGTGCTTTTTGTGATGGCTGGTTCATTTTTATTAAAAATTAAGGTGCCTCTTAAGCGCACGTAGCGTGTGTAAAGTGAACGGTTGGTTGATTTTTAAATTATTAAATTGTGTATTTAGCGTGAATGCGCGTGGAAAAGATGGGTGAATAAAGTTTATTTTAGTAATTAATTGTGGTTAGGGGATAAGGAAAATAAATAAAGCTCACAAAATAAATACCTGGTAGGGGTATGTATGCAATGAGCTGAAGGCGCACAGAGTAATCCCCCAAAAGCAATGAATCCAGTCAAACAAAAACAAAGACCATTGGCTGAAAAAAAATAAAGCACCTTAGTGTTTTTGTTTTATTTTTATTTTTATTTTATTTTTTATTTTTTATTTTATTTATTTATGGTATTTTTCATTTTTATTTTAGGTGTATTTGTATTTTTTGTATATTTTTTGGTTTGATTTATTTGATTTATTATATTTTTTTCTTTATTCTGTTGTGTGCTTTTTTTGTTTTGCTTTGTTTTGTTTTGTTTTTTTTAATAATTAAATCAGGATATATAACACATGGATATGCTATGAAGTGTAAGAATGAATTTTCAGCTATTTAGCAAGTGTCAACAATGTATGTTAATTCAGCCATGATTTTCAAGTGATTTTTAGGATTTAAAATGAATTTTTAAGAAGTGTAGCATTAAAATTAGGATTTTTTGGCTTCAAATAATATTTTTGCCTTTTATGAAAATATTTTTTAATTGGAAAATTAGTGGAAAAAGGGCAGGGGATTTGTGAAATTTTTTGGGTTTTTTTTAATTATTTCTAAATTTTTACTAAATTTTAATAAAATTTACTCATTTTTCATGTAATTTTGAATGAATTTTGAAGTTTTGAATTTTTTGCAATTTATTTGTTTTAATTTTCATCTTACAAATATTTCAAATAATTTCAACAATATTGGTAAATGTTTAGAATTTTTTTTGTAAATTTTTATGCTTTTAAATAAATTTTTTGAATATTTTATGTTTTTTATGTTTATTTTTTTGATGTATTTTTATATATTTGCGAGTTGGAAAATAAAAGGTGGTACGCGGGCTGCATGTGAACAGCGAAGGATGACTGCGTGTGAACGGCAAGTCGCAACACTCCACTGCACGGACAAGTCGGAAGCGCCTCCTCGCGCGTGAACACCCGCTAGCACACCCGTACTTAGCAGGAAAAAGAACGAAAGAGAAAAGGCGGGAACGAGGGCTAACTGAGTAGAGTAAGTGAATTAGGTTAGCTTAGTCTGATAAAGGCGATTAAGTTAATTTAGTTGAATAAATCAATTAAGTGAGTTAAATTAGGTTAGTTGGTTAAGTGAGTTCAAGTCAGGTCAATTAAGTCTGGTTAGTCTAGGTAGGTCAGTTTAGTTAGGTAAGTCATGTAAGTATGGTCTGGTTAGGTTAGTCAGGTTTGGTTAGTCTAGTCAGGTCTGGTTTGGTTAGGTAGGTCTGGTTAGTCTAGTCTAGTTAGTCTAGTCTAGGTGGTTAACTAGGCTAGGGGTTTAAACTAGCTAGGGTCAATGGGTGGGGGGTTAACTAACCAGGGTTAGTTAGTGGGTGGGGTCAACTAACTATGGTTAAGTTAGTAGGGGGGTCAACTAACTATGGTTAAGTTAGTGGGGGGGTCAACTAACTGTGGTTAAGTTAGTGGGGAGAGGTCAACGAACTGTGGTTAAGTTAGTGGGAGGGGGGGGTCAACTAACTGTGGTTAAGTTAGTGTTAGTAACTAAGGTTAGATTAAGGTTAGAGTAATGTTAGATTAATGTGAGATTAATGTTAGATTAATATTAGGTTAATGTCTAACCTTGCTGGGAGGAGGAGGAGGAGGAGGAGGAGGGGGAGGAGGAGGAAGTGGAGGAGGGGGAGGAAGGGGAGGAAAGAGGTGGAGGTGGAGTTGGAGGGGGAGGAGGAAGAGGGGGAGGAAGGAGGTGGAGGTGGACGTGGACGTGGACGTGGATGAAGAAGAGGGGGAGGAAGGAGGGGGAGGTGGAGGGGTGAAGGTGGCGGCCGAAGGAGACGACGGCGCGGCGGGGCAGTGGACGACGGGCGGTCAAGCAGACGACGGTGACGGCGGCGTCACAGGGATGGCTTCCACGAGCGGCGGGCGGCAGGGCGTCGTCCAGTGGACCAGCCGGGGCGGCAGGCGACGGAGACGCGGGTGGCAGGCGGTGTCAAGGACCACAGTGGGCAGGTGGAGGTGGAGGGGGAGGAGGAAGAGGGGGAGGAAGGAGGTGGAGGTGGAGGGGGAGGAAGAAGAGGGGGAGGAAGGAGGTGGAGGTGGAGGGGTGAAGGTGGCGGCCAAAGGAGACGGCAGCGCAGCGGGGCAGTGGACGATGGGCGGCCGAGCAAACGACGGCGACGGCGGCGTCATGGGGATGGCTTCCACGAGCAACGGGTGGCAGGGCGTTGTCCAGTGGACTAGGCGGGGCGGCAGGCGATGGAGACGTGAGCGGCAAGCGGTATCAAGCACCATAGTGGGCGGCCGAGGCACAGAGAGAGGAGGAGGAGGAGGAGGAGGAGGAGGAGGAGGAGGAAGGAGGGGGGAAGAAGAAGAGAAGGGGAAGGGGAAAAAGAAAGGGAGGAGGAGAGGAAGAAGCAGGAGGGGAGAAGAGAACAGGAAGGGGAAGGACGAGGAGGCACGCACAACGGCAACAGATATGTATATCTATATATTTTTTCTTTTGTTTTTGTTTTTCTTTTTTTGGTCTTTTTTTTCTTCTTTTTCTTCTTTTTTTTCTTTCTTGTTTTTTTTCTTTTTCTCTTTTTTTTTAGTGGTGTTGGTTTTGTTTTTCTTTTCTTGGGTTCCCTTTTTTTTTCTATTTTTGTTTTTATATTTTTTTTGTTTTTTCTTGCTTGGTTTTTTTTTTCTGGGTTGTGGCAAATGGAGAATGAAGTGTGGGCTATAGTGCATGCTCCAAAGCATGCAATCTCAAGGCTAACTGGAGTTGAAGAAGGAGATACAAACAAGGAAGGTACGAACTCTTCTTACCCGTCCATTTGGTATGACGAAAATGAATGGTATGACAATCCATAAAAGGGGAAAAACCTGAGAAAAAGGATCCAGCTTGCTCTTATGTACGTCTTCTCTCATTCTTTTACCTTATTCATGGTCCAATGAAGCCCGCGTCTTGTACCCAAGTACTTGAGTGCCTTTGGGGCAAGCAAAGGGGAGGATTTTGAAGGTGTATGGGCTATTATGGGGACTGAAAAAACCAGTCATAAATAGGGCAGCCCACTGTTCTTGTCCATTTTGATGAGTAAATAAGTGATCTATGTGGTTGTAATAGAGGAAATTGACCTCTTAACATCAGGGCTTCACTTGTGAATGATTAGAGGAGTTTATTCTTGGGATTATGTACACTTTTGGAGCTTGATTATGGGCTGAAAATTACTGTTTTAAAACAGGGCTGAAGTTAAATTTATGCTTTATCAATGCATTTCATGAGTTTTTGATCTATGTCTTGAATGTACTTGAGTCTACCATCAAAATACTTGTTTCTAGGAGTTGTTAACCATCCATGTTCATGAAATGAAAACCATTTGAGATTGCATTTGGGATATGCATTTGGATTAAATCTGAGATTATCCCTAATGTAATGGATTATTATTCCCATATGCATTTGATGTGATCAAGACAAAGTCTTTGATTCCATTCATGTATGCTAAATAAACAGAAAAAGCTTGATATCTTCTTCATTTCTAAAACCCAAATCTTATCAAACCCTAATCTTTTCTCCTTCTCCAAACCTTGAATCCCACACTCCTCCTCTGCTCTAAACCCCGGTGGTAGACCTTCAACCCCCAACACGACGACACGGGTGGCATGATATGGGTACAATAAGTATAAACTCGCATAGGATAGTCTTAATTGTATTGAAAATTTACTATGATTGAAAGCTTTGTTTTAAAACATCATAGGAATGTTCGGGAAAGTTTTAAATTGCATCACACTGATTGCACGATTGATGGGTAATTGCCTTGGTATGAATTTAGTTGTGATGTTTGCAACAAACAAGACAAATTTCATTGTAAGATGAAATCATAATAGGTGAAATTGATTAGGTAATTGCAACGTAAATTTCTCAAAAAAATTCTTGCATGAACTCTTGCATAAAGTGCATTGCTCCTTGCACAAGTTCCTGCAAAATACATTTTAGAGAACATCGAAAGAAGCAAAGTGCATCTCCATATCGCAAGATGGCTTCTAAGGTACATGTAATAAACTGCAAAAAATATTAAAGTGCAGCTAGACTCATACAATAATCACATAAAGTTATAAAGATCAGATCATTCAAGAAGGTTATAGATCGTGTAAATAATTACATAGAGGATAATGTTAAGATTGCATGCATAGAAAATACCTTCGCATGTGTGGCATAAAATATCGTATGGATTATATCAAAATTGTAAGCATTGAAATGAAGGCATGGCATTATGTTGCGTGCATTAAAGTTGTTGGGAAAATTCAACGTTGTTTGTAATTTACCAAATGGGACTGAGATCCATGAGTCCCATGTCAAAGTCCTTGGTGACTTCAAGAGGGATAGGTAAAATCTTAGTGCATGTGAGAATTATTAAGAGGGCTTAAGAAGATTATACTTAAGATGGAGTAGGAACTATTCTAAACAGAACCATCTTGACCAACCATGGTCAAGGGGATAGACACTCTTGATCAATTAAGATCAAAGATAAAGTTACATAGGTACTTCAAGGGATCTAGGAGATAACCAGCAAGTTGACCAACCGAGGACGACGGGTGTCCATGATCTATTTTACAAGGGGACCTAAGGTAAGGATAATTAGGATCGATAGGGTACAAACCCTAACCCAAAGAAAAAGGGAAAACAAGCAACCTAGCTTGCCAAGCCCTTGGAATCTCGCCAAGTCGCGAACGATCCAGGATCGAATGCTGGGAGCATTCGGGAAGAAGGAATCACACCTTAGCAATTAGTCATACGAATGGCCACTGAAATGATCGTGATTGTACACTTAGGTACTTTTTTTGAACTTCTTTTCTCAAGGAACTAATTCAAGGCAAAACACTTAATGCTTCAGGTTAAAAGCCTGGAGGGAGAGGCAGGTTCAATTACCTCCAATTGCCTGCCTGGCCCTATCCAAGGGGGTTGTTAGCCACGCCGGGTATATGGACTGAACCCGCTGCAAGAGGTCTCTCTGTGGGTACTGCTTGGAGCGGGAGGAAACTTGGGTGCCAAGGGAGGCTCTGCCTGTAAAACTGTGAAGACCTAGCATCAGTAGAGTTAGAATCCCGATTTATTCTGTTTTAGGGGAGCGGAATGGGACTATGCCTTATGGGTAGAGAGGTTGAGCTTCGCATCCCTCTCGTTTCCGATTCTCCATGAACCAAGTGCAGCATAAATCCACTTCGACTCTATTGTTCCTACTCAAAGTGGGTCATTTGGGACTCGACGCCAACTACTTCCTAGAGACTTTGCTGATAGGAAAGAAACCTTGACTTTAGGTCGGTCCTAAGTGGGAACGGCCGGATACTTCCACTCGGGGCAGACTCGGGAAGACCTAGATCGTAAACCCTATGACATTCCTTGCGAGTGCTAGGTGGGGCTTTCTAGACTCTCTTCCCGATGGGCTACTAAGATGTGTCCCATAAGTGGATGAGCGGACTCGTTACACTTGGTATCCAAGTGAACTTAATAGAGGAAAATAAAGGGAATAAGGTGATAAACAGGGGAAGATGAGTAGAATAGAGCAGTGTTTTCTGTTGAAAACATTTCTTTACTCACTTATGAAAGCTGGGTTGGAGAGTCACGAAGCATGGAGCAAGTTCTTGGTGTTCCAGGTCGTGAAGCTGTTCATCTTTTCGAAGCTCGCGTAAATGCAACTTTGCACGTTAGCAGTTGGCAAGTCAAGAAGAACAAGTATGTCTATGAAGAAGTGACCAGGGTGATCTCTGTTGACAGAATCAAAGTGTTAGGGCACTATGAGGAGAACGGGTATCAAAGGAAGGGATACCCCAAGCTTCTTATGACTTACCGTTTCCTAAAAATCCATGATCCCACTCCATATTATTATTCCGTTCTTGTAGCCGATTGTAACACAATCCTATTTTCCCCAAACTGATGTATCAATCAGCCTGTCCTACTTATCCAAAATAAATGTACTCAGGGGGTTATGCCTTCATGAATAAATAAGACTTTTTACAACTATTTATCTTGATCATAAATATTAATTAAGGTGTTAAGTGATTAAATCACTTAGCTAAAAGGCTATGCTAGTCATATTAACATAATATGGGAACGTATGATAAGATGTTAACATAAAGAGTCTTATTGTTCAGACGCAACCCCAAGTGCAGGTTCCAAATCCGACTCCTACATTAAGTCCAGCTGTGGCTCAAGAGAATAAATTCCTTCTCAAACAAATTAAGCCACCCGAGTTTGATGGCAAGGGAAGGACTGTTCAAGCTGACGCTGAGATCTGGATTGAGTCCATGGAGGACTATTTTGAGGCAGCAGGAACTGCACCTGCTAACCAAGACATACTCGCTAAACTTAAGTTTACAAGTGAAGCGAGACTTTGGTGAAAACAATGGTGTAGAGACTAAGGGATCTCAGAGGGGACAGTCACTTGGGATAAGTTTAAGGAAGCTATGCGAGGGAGGTATCTGCCACCTGCCTACCGCATGCAAAAGATGAATGAATTCTATAACTTGAAGCAGCTAGGATTATCCCTTGAGGCATATTATTCGAAGTTTGTTTCACTCCTAAAGTATGCACTCCCAATGGATATGACACAACAGGTGTCAAAATTCTGTGTTGGGTTGAATCCACCCATAAACACTCGATTGGAATCAATGTGCCCAACGGACCTACAAGACACACTCATTCGAGCTGCTCCAATAATACAGGAAGTGCAAACCAAACCAAGGAACAACAGGATTTGGCCTTATAAAGATGAGAATAAGGGCATATCTAAGGCTCAGACTAAGAGAGCATAGGGTCAGAACCAGGGCCAAAGAAAGAAAGCTAGGGCCAATACTGTCAACAACTTTGTTCCAACACAAAGCAATGATCGCAACCCACATTGCTTCCATTGCAACAAGTGCAGACACTTCAAGAGGGGGTGTCCCAAGCTTGGCAGAGGGCATCACCAAGGGCAATTCCAAGGTCAAAATAGAGCCGATCATGGCCAATGAACCACCATTATGGCCAGAGGGAGAACCTCCAATGTTTCCAACAAGGAGCTGGACAATGAAGAAGAACCATCCATGGATGTTGACATTGAGAGGGCAACGATTCATGCCACTATTCACAAGAAGGGTCCAAATCGCCAATTCTTAGTGATTCAAACTCCATCCGAATATCAAGGTAAAAGCTTCAAAACCTTGATTGACTGTGGCAATACACACTCCTTCATTTTACCAATCTGTGCAAAAAGATTAGGGATAGCCACAATAGATGCACCTACTCTACTTGTGGAATTAGCAAATGGTCGTGAGGTTACTTGTACTAGGCAAACTGCTAAGGTGAAATTCCTAGTGGGTGGGAAGCCAACTTTTGTGAGATTCAGGGTAATGAACCTAGGTGTCCACGAATGTTTACTTGGAATGGATTAGCTAATACCCAATGATTCCCACATCCACTGTGGAAAGGGCCAAGTCTCCATCCGCAATTCTGAGGGGGAACTAGTCACGACTCAAGGTGAGGCTAGTAAGCCAAAAATACAGTTGGCAAAAACAACACGGTTAATAAAAGGTGTTCAAAAGGGTCTACCTATCTATCTGATTAAACTAAATAAGCTAGATCAGAATCAAGAATCCGGAGGAGAACTTTCATGGTTAAAGGAATACGCAGAGGTATTGCTTGAAGATCTGACGGAACTTCCTCCTCAAAGGGAAGTCGACCACGAAATCAAACTTGTGCCAGGAGTTGCATCGGTCGAAAAGAGGCCATATAAAATGTCAATCTCGAAAGCTATCGAATTGAAAGAGAAACTCAAGCAACTATTAGACAAAGGCTACATCCGTCCTAGCAGTTCTCCATGGGGAGCTCCAGTGTTGTTCCAAAAGAAGAAAGATGGAACGCTTCGCCTATGCATTGACTACAGAGGGTTGAATCAAGCAACCATAAAAAATAAATACCCCATTCCAAGAATAGATGAATTACTTGACCGTCTTCAAGGGGTGAAGATCTTCTCAAAGATAGATCTCAGATCTGGGTATTATTAGATAAGAATCAAAGAAGAAGATATTTTGAAGACTGCATTTAGTACAAGGTATGGACACTTCGAATTCCTAGTGATGTCATTCAGGCTGATGAATGCTCCTGCTACCTTCGACAGGTTAATGCAGGTTATCTTTAGGCCCTATCTCGATGACTTCGTACTTGTCTTTTTTGACGATACCCTAGTCTACTCAAAATAGGGAAAGGATCATGAACCCCAACTTCGCATTGTTCTTGAAACAATGAGAGCACACAAGCTTTATGCCAAGAAGAAGAAGTGCATATTTTTCAAGCAACAAATTGAATATCTGGGATTCATTGTATCAGTAGAAGGAATTTCAATAGATCCAGCAAAGGTCAGAGACGTTCTGGAATGGCCAACACCAACTTCTATCAAAGAAATACGAGGTTTTCTTGGGTTGACAGGGTGGTACAGAATTTTCATAAAAAATTATGCTTTGATTGCAGCACCTTTGACTGATCTGCTAAAGAAGCAAGTAGCAAATGTATGGCCACCTGTACTGAATAGATCAGCTTTGACAAACTAAAGCAAAGCTTAGTATCAGCACCCATCCTGAAACTTCCTAATCTTAGTAAGGAGTTTGAAGTGGTAACTGATGCTAGCACACTTGCTTTAGGATGTGTACTTATGCAAGAAGGTCATCCCGTAGCATATTCGTCAAGAAAATTGAAGAGCCATGAAAGGAATTATGCTACCCATGACTTGGAGCTATTGGCTGTCATCCATGCTCTCAAAATTTGGAGACATTACTTGCTAGGTAACAAATTTTCCTTAGTAATGGACCACAAGAGTCTTAAATGGATTTTCACTCAGAATAAGCTCAGTATGAGGCAACGTTGATGGATCGAATTGCTGGAAGAATATGATTTTGAAATAAAATATAGGCCTGGAAAAGAGAATGTGGTTGCCGATGCACTTAGTCGCAAGGCATTTCTAAATTATCTCATTTTGCAAGATCTATCAACAGCAAGGTCTCTAGCCACAAAGGTATTAATGCCAAATAACCCGATTCTTGAGTTAGCAAAAGAAGAGGCATATCATGACCCAGTCTATCAGAAAATGCTAAGGGAGAGCCCCATCAAGGATCAAGACCCGAAACTAAAGACGAAGTATCAAGAATTCTCCATCAGTAGTGGGCTTGTCTACTTTAGGACAAGATTATGTATCCTTGCAAGCCAAACTCTCAAACAGAAGATACTTTGGGAAGCCCATGACTCCCCTTTCTCAGGACATCCTGGTTATGCCAAGACTCTTAATATGGTCAGAAAGAGCTACTTTTGGGAAAGGATCAAGGGAGATGTACTCAAATATATCACGGAATGTTTGTCTTGTCAACGCATTAAGGCAGAGCATGTTAAAATGCATGGGAAATTGCAATCACTTGACATTCCACAAATGAAATGGGAGTTCATTAGTATGGACTTTATTGTTGGCTTACCCCAAGTTCAGGGAGGATATAACTCCATTATGGTTGTAGTAGATATACTCACCAAGGTCGTACATCTCATCCCTGTCAAGATAAACTATAAAGCCTCACACATCGCAAGATTATTCGTCAAGGAAATATTCAAGCTTCATGGGTTACCCAAAAGAATCATTAGTGATCGTGACTCTCTTTTCACATCACACTTTTGGAGGGCTATCTTTGAGGCTATTGGAACTCAACTCTGTTTCAATACAGCATACCATCCCCAAACTGATGGGGTCAAATAGAATGAGTCAATCAAGTCATTGAAGATATGCTGAGGGCATACTACTGTCGTGAACCCAAAAAGTGGATTCAATACTTACCCCTGGTTGAGTTTGCCTACAATGCTTCTTACCAACAAAGTTGTGGGAGCTTTCGCTCAACCGCCAAGACCCACGGACCGCTTATTGTTTCAAGCGTTCCAAGCGAGCTCTCATGGCTATCTCTCACCTAGCCGACGTGCCGTCGATCCTACGAATGCAGTGAACTTACCTTGATGCTTGATCGAGTGCCCTCCTCTCTCTCACACTTCGGTAGCTCCACGATTCTTGATGCTAGCTCAAGCATCCTCAAGCCTCCTCCATCTCCAAGCCTCATCCTCCATAGCCGCGCGCGCAAGAGAAGAGAAGAAAGGAGAAGAGGAGAAGGGGAGAGGAGATGGTGGAGAGCTTCACCCTCTTGATTCCTCACTCTCTCACACACTCACTCCCTCACACTCTCACACTCCCTCTCTCAAGAGCACACACAAGCAAGAAGGAGAGAAGAAGAGAGGAAGAAGAAGACTAGTTTTGCCACACCAAAGAATGAGCTCTTCATTCACTTTTCAACTTTATATACAAAACCCTACTTCCCTTTTGGGTGGTCATTCCCTTTTTCCATTTTTTACATGGCCGGTCATAGCCTAGGCCCTGTTTTCCATTGTTCTTTTCTCTTCCTTGCTTTCTTTTCACTACCCTTCTATATTTACAAATAGCACGGGTGAGAGCCCGGCACTCTTTTACAAGATTTTAGGGTGCGCTTTTTATGCGCCTTTCCCTTTTTGTGGTTGCCTTGGTCTTTAACGGTTGTCCTTGCGCTTTTGGGCTTTTCTCCTTCTTTTCCTTCCGTCGGGCTACCTTCTTTTCGCCTTTGCCCTGCGTCTTCTCTGCTTTCTTTCGCTCTCGTCGTGTTGGGGTTAACATTGCCCCCCTCCTAGACGAGTGCCAGTCCCATGGCACTTACTGGCGCAGGAAGCAAGTGGTGGTAGGCGCTGAAGACTTCAGGGGGACAGGGGCTTGGGGTCTGCACTAGTGACTGGGTATGCAGGGGTTGGTTGGGGATGCCGCGTTGGGTGATTTTGCCAGCTCGCTAGATGCTGGGTGGGCAATTAGCATGGGAGGTTGATGAAGAATGAATGCCACTTGGGTTGTGGTTGTCGATACCTGCAATTGAAAACCTGTCAGGTGGTCTCTCCCTAGGGGTGGTGCTAGTCTCTGTATTGTGCACAAGACTTAGTTTGGGAGACAGGTCGAACTCTGAGCAAGCTGAGAGTGTTGTCCTACACTTGAGGACCCAAACAGTGAATTAGTTCTGTATAGGTATTATATGAGTGCCGTGCGTGTGCATATTTAAATATTACGTAGTTAGGAGACTGGGCGACGGGGGTTGCGTGGAGCAAAAGGGTGGTAATGGGGAGATAAAGTACACCTTTGACTGTGTTCAGGATTTTTTTATTTTTATTTTGCCATGGTTACATGGGGGTAGCAGTACAAGGGATAACGGGAGTTCTACCCCTCATCATCCGAATGGTGGGGAAGAGTGGGCGGAGGCCGGGGGGCCTTGTTGAGGAACTTTCAGCTTAGCAAGTAGCCTTTAGTATGGAGGCGGGTTTTAAGGGTGGTGGTGGAGAGAAAGGGGTGATTGCACTGTGTGAACTTGCTGTCATTAATGTCTTCCAGCAGTGCACCACAGAAGGATGGCAAAAGGGCAGCATGCATCATGAGACGAGTCATGGTGGTGCTTTCTATGGCATTGGGATCAAAATAAAGGGGTGGAAGGTGGCGCTCTTGGGGTGCAGGTTCCTGGTGTACTAGGATTCTGTCTCCCTCTCCCTGGTGAGACGCTCCATTAGGATTTTCCTTCGTCCTTTCCAGGTAGCGTCGCGCTCCTTCAGGGTTTTCAGCTCCTCCACCTCCTTGGTGCTGGCCTCCTCCTTAAGCACAGCAATTTCTTTTTGATATTCTGTTATTTGCCTTACTCTGTCCAATTGGAGGGCAGCTTGCGATTCGCGCTCCGCTGCCAACTCTTCCACAGCCACCCTCCTTTCCTGCCTGGCTGTTTGCAACTGCGCGAGCAGCTCCTTTACATAGTCATCATAGTGGCCTGTTGGGGGTGGGGAGTGGGGCATGATCGTAGTGGTGGCAGTCTCCTCCACTTTTTGTCTTTTCTCCTCTGGCCCTGGCTCCAGCTCGGTCGTCGCTGCCCTTTTGGCCCCTGAGACTGGGGTGGCCCCGGCTGCTTCCCTTGCCAACTCTCGTTCCACTAAGAATTGTAGCCAGGTAACTACATTGCTTTCATCTACCTTTGCGGTGTGCATCAGGGCGGCTGTGTCAGGGGGTGTCACCTTGAGGGGAGTGGCTTGCGTGGTTGGTGCGAGGAGAGGGGAGACGGGTCTGACCGGGTCTTTTCCCTTCCCTTTTGTAGGAGGCGGTGGCACAAGTTCCAGCGCACCAGTGCTGGGGCCGGGTGCTTCAGATTCGGATTGGTATGCCCTGCCCGCTCCCTCTATGTCTTTCCTATGCTGTTCCTCGATGGAGCGACGCGTTGCCAGCTCCAATTCTTCTTCTTCTCTCCTCCTCAGCTCTTCCTCAGCTCTTTTTCTTCTTTCCTCTTCTTCTCTTACCGACTCTCTTCGGGCCCATTCGAGCTCCTCCTGCTCTTTTCTCCTTCGCTCCTCCTCTCTCTTTCCATGCAGGGCTTTGGTCCGTTGCTCCGCTTCCCTTTCTGGTGCAGCCTGGTGTTCTTCCTCCTTGTCAGTGTCCGTCTCTGTTTCATCCGATTGTTCCTCCGACCGGGGCTGGGACTGTGACGGCGATTCGCCTCCTTTTCCGCCGCCTCCCTGTTTGTCCTCTTCAGCACATCCCTGCCCTATTGCCTCGTGGAGGATCGCAGTGAGGACACCTCCAAAACCTACGGTGGAGGCCTTGGAGGATGAGGCCTTGCGGGTCAATCGAGGCGAGGGGGACTCTCCTACTACGGCCCTTCCTCCTGTTGCCAGGGCCTTTGCTGAGGCCTCAATAGTCCTTCTCACGAAGCCGTTGAGGTTCACATTATCCAGTGCCTGAGCCGCGATGCTTTCAAGTAAAGGCACATTTATCCTGGACATGATGCTATTGTACCGTTGACTCGAAAATAGGGTATGCATCATTTTTGCTTGCAGCTGGATCTGGTCGTTGAGGCCATTGGCTTCGCAGACCTGCTCGAACTGCTCAACAAAGCTGTACGGGTCGTTCGGTGGTTGGTACTTGTCGAGTTGCTTAGCGACAATAGGTATTTTGGCTTGGCTCTTTGAACCCTGGGTTGCCCCTAGTCCTGCAAGTAGCGAGGTTGCTAGTGCAGCGGCATTTTGTTCCGCCGCGGTGTTATCGAGCAGCCGTTTCATGAGGAGCTCACCCAGCGTCAGGTCTCCCTCGAGTGCTCTTTCCTGGTCTGTTCGGTTTCGGCCAGCCAAGTTCAACACTCGCTGCACCTCATGCAGCTCCATGCTTTGCCTTAGGCTCCTGGCTTGTTGGTCCCTATTATAGTCTGCTATGCCCTGCAATGCCTTGCGGGCTAGCCTCCTCTCCTCCTCTAGGTCTGCAATAATTGCCTCCGCTGTCCTGCCATGGTGTTCGTACCGGGCATGCGCATCGTAATTGCTCACCATTTGCTGTATGGCTTCCAGAAATGTGCTAACATCTAGCTCCCCTGCAAACCGATGATCTGAAACTCCCTCTGTCATGGTGAAATCCTCGTGCCTGGTTGTCAGTCAAATCCTTGTCGTTGTTGCTCCTTGCTTGATCCTGCCCTGCGCTCTGTGCATCTGTCACGCTTGGGTTTTCTCCTAGTGGTGGGTTTTTTTGGCAATTTATCTGAGTGAGTTCTTTTTAATTTTTTGAATGTAGTGCTCAACTTAGGGTCACTCGTAAGTGTGTTATCCTTGTGCACTCGTGCTCAAACAGGCTTTCGACTTTCCTAAGTGTTCTTCAAGTGCAGAAATTCAATCAGAGTGCTGTGAGTGCTTTCCCTGCATCTTATTTACTCTTGCTCGTTTTGGGCCTGACAGGCTTGCCACTCTAGTCCTGGCCGCCTTATGGGTCACTGGGGGAGTGCCCCAGTGTGTCCCTGGATGGGTCAGGTTTGGTTTGGTTTGACTCTGGGAGTCGGCCGTCCGATTTACCAGTGGTCCGATTGTGGGGATCGGACCAGGTATGTTAGGGCGAAGTGGGGGTCTTAGGGTCCACGTGTCCGATTCTCAAGAATCGAACGGGCGAGTGTGCGAGGAATCGGTCCGATTCTAGGAGGTCCGATTCTAGGAGGTCCGATCGGACATGGTCCGACTGGTGACGTGTATTACTCCGTCCGATCGGATCGGGTGGGTCCGAGTCAAGGCGTCTGAGTGGTCCGAGTAGTTGAGTCGGACGAGTTGGTATGAGCGTCCAATTTTAACAAAAGGGACCGGTCGGTCCGAGTGCCACGTGGCACGTCCGATCGGACCAGTTAGTCCAAGTCTAGTGATTGAACGCGTTGTTCCGATCGGACGATTGTCCGAGTGTCCGATTCTGGGAATCGGACACTGGGCCGGCCGTCCGATTCCGTCGGTCCGATGGGTCGCGCACACCGATTTGCTCGATTTTCACTAGGTGTATTATCCTATTGGTTGTGCGATTACCCCGCGACAGAGTTGGAGTGGGGCAAACGAGATCGATTACCTGAAGTCGCCGAATGCGATGTCCTCCTAGCTCCAATCGATCGGACAGCTGCCCAGCTCGCTCACTCTCTCACTCTCTGTCTCTTTCTCTCTCCGTTGGTTGGAAATGGGGTCCTCCTGCCCTCCCAGAGTTTTATACTTGCTAGTTCTGCCCTACACCCTACATGTTCCTTCCTTGGTGTTTCTTATGCCGTTACCTTGCATCTACTCCATTTTTTCCCTTTGTTCCTGTGATTTCTCCCTTGTTTCACAGCAGCAGCCCTCTGCCTTTTCGTGTGTGATTTCCTACTGCTAATCTATCCTAAACACATCCTGAATCGAAAACAAAACACTAAACCAATTTCTCCATGTTTTCCAGTCATTAATAACCAGATTGTTCCAAAACACTTACCTGTTCTGAAGATAAAAAACACCAGACTTCCTACCTATCTCAAGCTCCGTTTCAGGGTGAATGCCCTACTTCGATGCTCGATATGGGGCGCGCGAGTGCTCGAGCTTGAATCCGTCGGTCCCGGCAACGGAACCAAAATGTGGGAGCTTTCGCTCAACCGCCAAGACCCACGGACCGCTTATTGTTTCAAGCGTTCCAAGCGAGCTCTCATGGCTATCTCTCACCTAGCCGACGCGCCGTCGATCCTACGAATGCAGTGAACTTACCTTGATGCTTGATCGAGTGCCCTCCTCTCTCTCACACTTCGGTAGCTCCACGATTCTTGATGCTAGCTCAAGCATCCTCAAGCCTCCTCCATCTCCAAGCCTCATCCTCCATAGCCGCGCGCGCAAGAGAAGAGAAGAAAGGAGAAGAGGAGAAGGGGAGAGGAGATGGTGGAGAGCTTCACCCTCTTGATTCCTCACTCTCTCACACACTCACTCCCTCACACTCTCACACTCCCTCTCTCAAGAGCACACACAAGCAAGAAGGAGAGAAGAAGAGAGGAAGAAGAAGACTAGTTTTGCCACACCAAAGAATGAGCTCTTCATTCACTTTTCAACTTTATATACAAAACCCTACTTCCCTTTTGGGTGGTCATTCCCTTTTTCCATTTTTTACATGGCCGGTCATAGCCCAGGCCCTGTTTTCCATTGTTCTTTTCTCTTCCTTGCTTTCTTTTCACTACCCTTCTATATTTACAAATAGCGCGGGTGAGAGCCCGGCACTCTTTTATAAGATTTTAGGGTGCGCTTTTTATGCGCCTTTCCCTTTTTGTGGTTGCCTTGGTCTTTAACGGTTGTCCTTGCGCTTTTGGGCTTTTTTCCTTCTTTTCCTTCCGTCGGGCTACCTTTTTTTCGCCTTTGCCCTGTGTCTTCTCTGTTTTCTTTCGCTCTCGTCGTGTTGGGGTTAACAAAAGTATTTAGATGACCCCTTTCCAAGCATTGTATGGGCATGATTGTCGTACCCCTTTGAACTTCTTGGATCCAACTTTGAGGGTAGAAGCTTCAAGACAGATGCTGGAAGACATGGATGATCAAATCAAATCAATAAGACAAGACATTCAAGCTGCCAAGGATAGACAAAAGGCTTACGCTAACTTGAAACGGCAAGACAGATCCTTCGTTGAAGGCGATATGGTCTTCATCTGTGTACGCCCTAAAAAGAGTTCATTGTCCTTGGGAGAGTACAAGAAGCTAAGTCTGAGATATTGTAGACCTTATAAGATCATCAAGTGCCTAGGGCCTAATGCTTACAGACTACAGCTGCCTATAACTCTAAAGATTCATAATGTATTCCACGTTAGCCTATTGAAAAAGTATCTACCTAGTCCGAATCGTGCACTTGATGATCAACAAATTGTAATGCCTAGCCAAGGAGTCCTTGAGCTATGGCCTGATAGAATCCTAGATGTTAGGGAGAGGCATTTGAGATCAAGGACCTTGAGAGAATACCTCATCCAGTGGAAATATTATCCTAAAGAGGATGCCACCTAGATGGATGAAAATACTCTCAACCAACAATACCCTCAGGTCTTCTCAAGATGAGGACATCTTAGTTCCTCTAAGGGGGAAAGGATGTAATATCTTCCCCCCCCATGCCTCCCCCCCATGAGAACCCCCCTTCCTTTTAAAAATTTATTAAATCTAATTCAATATTATTTACTCTCTCCTTCTCTCCTCGTGCCGATAGCATGGCGGGGAGAGAGAAAGAGAGAGAGGGAGTAATGAGAGAGAAGGGGAGCATGCATCCCCCCAGGTGAAAGGGGTGGCGGCCGTGAACAGCCGTCTCCCCCCCCATAAACCACCCCCTCCCCCCCACTTTAAAAGTGGAAGCCCCCCCTCCCTCATGGCTTGAGGCAGTGCCCCCCCACCTGATCATCATCATCATTCTCGTCTTCCTCCCCATCTTCAGCATGAGGCCCCCCTATCAGAAGGCAGGAAACAAAAGAAAAAAAAAAGGTTAAGAAGCTTCGTTAAAGTGCCTTCTTAAGGGTGCTTCACCCACGGATCGTGTAAAGGGGCACAGATTGTCTGTGAAGGGAGTTCCTCGCAGGAAGGGGAAGCTGCCAAGTTGTAGGAAATTTCTACACACCCTCCATCCGCCCGACTTATTCCCAAGTTCCACCTGCGATGGCCCCCAAGCGCCACACAAGAGGAGCACACGCAGGAGTAAGAGGTGCACATATAGGAGTCCCCACCTGAAGCACAAAAGCTGATATTACCCCCCCTGCGGAATTCCAGGTTCCATCAAATTCACCTTCTTCATTTCCCCATGATATGGGTACAATAAGTATAAACTCGCATAGGTAGTCGTAATTGTATTGAAAATTTACTATGATTGAACGCTTTGTTTTAAAAGATCATAGGAATGTTCGGGAAAGTTTTAAATGGCATCACACTGATTGCGCGATTGATGGGTAATTGCCTTGGTATGAATTTAGTTGTGATGTTTGCAACAAACAATACAAATTTCGTTGTAAGCTGACATCATAATAGGTGAAATTGATTAGGTAATTGCATCGTAAATTTTCCAAAAAAAATCTTGTATGAATTCTTGCATAAAGTGCATTGCTCCTTGCACAAGTTCCTGCAAAATACATTTCAGAGGACATTGAAAGAAGCAAAGTGCATCTCCATATCGCAAGATGGATTCTAAGGTACATGTAATAAGCTGTAGAAAAGATTAAAGTGCAGCTAGACTCATACAATAATCACATAAAGTTATAAATATTAGATCATTCAAGAAGGTTATAGATTGTGTAAATAATTACATAGAGGATAATGTTAAGATTGCATGCATAGAAAATACCTTCGCATGTGTGGCATAAAATATCGTATGGATTATATCAAAATTGTAAGCATTGAAATGAAGGCATGGCATTACGTTGCGTGCATTAAAGTTGTTGGGAAAATTCAATGTTGTTTGTAATTTACCAAATGGGACTGAGATCCATGAGTCCCATGTCAAAGTCCTTGGTGACTTCAAGAGGGATAGGTAAAAGCTTAGTGCATGTGAGCATTATTAAGAGGGCTTAAGAAGATTATACTTAAGACGGAGTAGGAACTATTCTAAACAGAACCATCTTGACCAACCATGGTCAAGGGGATAGACACTCTTGATCAATTAAGATCAAAGATAAAGGTACATAGGTACTTCAAGGGATCTAGGAGATAACCAGCAAGTTGACCAACCGGGGACAATGGGGTGTCCATGATCTATTTTACAAGGAGACCTAAGGTAAGGATAATTAGGATCGGTAGGGTACAAACCCTAACCCAAAGAAAAAGGGAAAACAAGCAACCTAGCTTGCCAAGCCCTTGGAATCTCGCCAAGTCGTGAACGATCCAGGATCGAATGCTGGGAGCATTCGGGAAGAAGGAATCACACCTTAGCAATTGGTCATACGAACGGCCACTGAAATGATCATGATTGTACACTTAGGTACTTTTTTTGAACTTCTTTTCTCAAGGAACTAATTCAAGGCAAAACACTTAATGCTTCAGGTTAAAAGCGTGGAGAGAGAGGCAGGTTCACTTACCTCTGATTGCCTGCCTGGCCCTATCCAAGGGGGTTGTTAGCCACGCCGGGTATATGGGCCGAACCTGCTCACGAGAGATCTCTCCGTGGGTGCTGCTTGGAGCGGGAGGATGCTTGGGTGCGAAGGGAGGCTCTGCGTGTAAATTCCTTGCCTGTGGATCCCACACAAGAGGCCAACGTGACTCGAGATGGGATCTCGAGGCCTGTGTACTAGTCTATGGGCGAAACTTGGAGCAGCAATCCTGTTGATTGCTGGGATAGCCTTCAAGCATGATACTTGATGTATTCCAGGACTATGATAAATAAAGATCAGATATTTTAAAAAAGGAACTTGCTTGACATTATTTTTTTTATGTCAGTGCCTAAGTTGCGTGAAGAAACCTGTGTTTAAATTGACTAATTAAGGAAGCTGCTTTTGCATGTCAAACATAATGTGTTAGGTAATTAGATAACTAAGCAACCTGAGGAAAGTGCGGTGGACGTGTTTTGGGTCTATCCTAGGGAAGGGTGGTCTCGGTTAGCTGGGAACTTTTCTCAAAAGACGTGATAACGGAACTATGAAGACCTAGCGTCAGTAGAGTTAGAATCCCAATTTATGCTGTTTTAGGGGAGCGGAATGGGACTATGCCTTATGGGTAGAGAGGTTGAGCTTCTCATCCCTCTCGTTTTCCATTCTCCATGAACCAAGTGCAGCATAAATCCGCTTTGACTCTGTTGTTCCTACTCAAAGTGGGTCATCTAGAGCTCGACGCCAGCTACTTCCTAGAGACTTTTCTGATAGGAAATAAACCATGACTTCATGCCGGTCTTAAGTGGGAACGATCGGATACTTCCACTCGGGGCAGACTCGGGAAGACCTAGATTGCAAACCCTGTGACATTCCTTGCGAGTGCCAACAAGTGGTGATTTCTAGACTCTCTTCCCGATGGACTGCTAAGATGTGTCCCACAAGCGGACGAGCGGACATGTTACACTTGGTTAGCCTATTTGGTTTGCCCATCAATTTGTGGATGATAGGAAATCTGAGGGTACCAATGGTCTCAAATAAGCTCTTTTAGAAGTGAGAAGTGAAAAGAGAATCACAATTGTTAATGATCCTTTTAGGAAAACCATGCAACCTAAATATTTCCTTCT
Source organism: Lygodium microphyllum (assembly GCF_053477565.2). NCBI lineage: Eukaryota > Viridiplantae > Streptophyta > Polypodiopsida > Schizaeales > Lygodiaceae > Lygodium > Lygodium microphyllum. The sequence goes on from NC_141147.1 coordinate 82,435,846, forward strand.
CAAATATCCTTGCAATATCTGAAGCCTTCTAGTTTGTTTTAATTAGCATAAGGTGGAAAACCTTAGTTAGCATATTCACAATCGCTAAGATTGAATTGTATCCTCATTGGACATAGGGTAATCTAACTACAAAATCCATGCTAATAAATTTTTACTTCATTTGTGGGATGTTAAGTGGTTGGAGATTTTCTAGAATCTTAAGGCGCTCAGCCTTTATGCTTTGATAGCTCAGATATTCAATGATATATTTAAGCACATGTCCTTTGAGCTTTTCCCAATGAAATGTTCTTCTTATAATGTTGAGAGTCTTTGCATAGTCACCCGGATGTCTTGAGAAATGAGAAATGGGGTTCAAAAGTATCTTCTTCTTGAGATCTTGACTCCTTGGGATGCACAATCTTGTGTTGAAGTAGGCAAGTCCTCCCTTTATAGAGAAGTTCAAATACTTGAGTTTGTGCTTGGGGCTTATCTCCTTGGATAGGATCTCTTCTATCATTTGTTGATACCTTGGATTCTAACCTGCTTCTTCTTTGGTCATTTCTATGATTGGGTTACTGTGCATTGACACCATTGTTGATAGAGCTTTTGCCTTAGAGGGTTTCTCTCAGATAATGGTGTTGAGAAATGCTTTGCAGCTTAGGGTATTCACAATGGCATTCTCCTTACCTAGTTTGTACTTGATCTCAAAGTCATATTCTTGCAAGACTTCTATCCATTTGTCATGGCCTCATGTTTAGGTCTAGCTGAGTGAAGATCCATTTGAGACTCTTATGTGGTTAGTGACTAAAGTAAACTTGCTACCAACAAGCAAATAGTATCTCCATAATTTAAGAGCATGAATTACAGAAAGTAGCTCCAAATCATGGGTAGCATAATTCTTCTCATGAGTCTTTAGCTTCCTAGAAGAATAGGCTATCCGATGACCTTCTTGCATGTGCACACAACCTAACGCAAGAGAGCTTGTATCAATGACAACTTCATATCCTTGGCTCAAGTCATGTAGTTTCAAGATAGGAGTTGCAATCAAGCTTTGTTTAAGCTTCTCAAAGATAGATTGTTCAGTGGGAGTCTACAAAATGGCAACTTGCTTCTTGAGTAAATTAGTTAAGAATGTGACAATCAAGGCATAGTCCTTGATAAAAATAATGTTTCATCTTGTTAAGCCCAAAAAACTTTGGACTTCCTTAACCATTATTGCACATCTTTTACCTTGGTAGGATCTAGAGCAATCCCTTCATCTAAGACTATGAATCTAAGATACTCAATCTGCCTCTTGAAGAAGGCACATTTCTTCTTCTTAGCATAAAATTTGCGTGTCTTAATTGTTTCAAGGACAACGTGAAGTTGCAGCTCATTATCCTTATATTTCTTTGAGCAGCCCAAGTTGTCATCAAAGAAGACAAGGACAAAGTATTCAAGATAGGGATGAAAGATTTGTTAATCCAAAAGACATCACGATGAATTTGTAATGGCCTTGTGTTAAATGTAGTTTTTGGAATGTTTTCTTCTTTTATCCTTATCTGATAATAACATGATCTTAGATCAATTTTTTAGAAGATCTTTGCACCTTGAAGACAATCAAGTAATTCGTTATCCTTGGAATTGGATACGTATTTTTATTGTCACCACCTGGTTCAATCCACGATAGTTGATGCAGAGATGGATGATTTCTGTCCTTCTTCTTTTGGAACACACTGAGACTCCCCATGGTGAATGTAAAGAAGCTGATTCTCATAGCAAGCTAAAATACCAAAAATAAAAGAACTACACTAAAATGCCAAGAAAGCCATAGCCAGGGAAGCTAGGTTCCCATGAATCATGTTACCACTTGATACAATGGCTGAGAATCATTCATGAGAAGCTATAATATGATATCCTCCTCGTGTTGTGGAGGGGCATGGAATCCACCCCAATGCCATGGTGGCCAAAGTGTATGCACCCTCAATGGATTGTTGAAGGTGGAACCCTCAAACAAGAAATGTTCACAATGGGCAAAAAATGCTTGACAAGTTACAACTTAGCGTTTTATATCTAGCCCTAGACCTAAGGCTAAATATTAGCTAAGCTATTATTTTACTTTATTACAAACCATCCCTCCTAAAGAAGCTTTGTTCTTAAAGCTGGTAAAATTTAGAGAATGTACAATGGATATGTTGAGGATAGCTTGTTGGCAAGTAAATACATGGGGAAGGAGAAATCCATGTTGAAATAAAAGTCTTCATGACACAAATAAGAGTCCTTCAAAGTGTGGAAGCAACTCGGGGGGTTCATATATATATATATTCTCTATATAACATGCATTCATGACCTATTTATAAATATCCTAATCTGTGAATTTTTCTTGAATAAAACACAACCCTTTTCTATTCAATCTGTAATTAACCCCTTTATATGACACCCTTCTGTATGTAAAAAATATATAAAAATGGTGTTTTAAAACCCATTATTTTGAACCCGCGTTATATATACATATATTCATGAGTGACCCCCCCCCCCCCCCCCCCCCCCCCTCGAGGGAAGGAACAAAGAGAGGTCATTGGACTACTCTAGACTGTTTCCCATGATGTGTGATAGAGGAGTCTAAATGGCATGAACTAAGTCTTGTTGGATAGAAAAGACCATAAGGAGCATGTTCAACACATAGGATTCAATCATGTTGCCAAAAATGACCATGTAATTCATGACAGAAAATTCATAAAGAGAGCTATCCACTTTCCTATAACTATAATAGTCCCACTGCTTTGAAGGATTCATGAAGCCTTAGAGAGGATGATTGAATATGCTAAGGAATCTGTATTGCAATCTTTATTTACAACCCACCAATAATGAAAGTCACAAAATCCCAATATGCCTCCAGGGTCAAACAACAAATAACAATCAAAATAGTCATCACAACCATAAGTTCCTATGAGAAAAAATATATATCCCATCATTGCCTCCCGGGTCAAATGGAAACAAAGAAGTATCCTCATGATCTCTTGGATCAAATGGAAAGATAAGGTCATCAATTGAAAACATGTCATGTGATTCCATAGATTGATATATAGCTTCATTAAACTCCTTTACATATGCCTCTTCAATTTTTGCATTCACTTGGTCTTTAACATGATGTAAGTTAGAAAGCTTATAGGCATCATGATCATCTTCAAAGAATTCGTATGACTCTCCATCTTGGAATTTATGGTCCACTTCCTCTTCAATCTCTTCAGCTTCCTCTTCATTGTCTACAAACTCTATAACCAGTATCACTTTAGCATTCCTTTTCCTACATATGTGTTTATGATCAAAAGATATTGGTTCAATACATCTATAACATAAACCTTGTGCATGTAGTCCTCTAATATCATCACCTATTAAGAGTTTTCCATGAATAGCACCATGCTAGCCACTATGATGGTCATACTTCTCATAATAGAATGGTTTTCCATAGTCATGACCATATTCATTCCTACAAGCATAATGTTGATGTCCATGAAATGGTTGATCATCATCATAATATTGACTATGGGATGGCTGACCATCATAGAAGTATTAATCAACATGATGTCCATGTTCACTAGCATAATGCTACTCATATCCATGACCATGATCATATGCATGTTGCTGCCCATTCATATATGATTGTTCATTTGCATGCATATCAAAAGAGTTGGAACCATTTCCAAGTCCTTCTAGCTATCCCACATGATTCTCACACATGGAAGAGTGTCCAAAATGATTGTCCAAAAGTATTATGACCATCACTTGCATGATGTGGCTCAAGAGAGTTCTCATCACTATCATATGCATATTGTTGGTCTTACCAATGCTCATTGTACTCACGGTCATAATGCAACTACAGATCGTAATCATACTATTGTCCATAATATCCATGACAAGAAGATTGCAACTCATAATACTGTTGATCATGATATTGATCTACATGTTTTTCATATTCTTCATGATGTTCATACCATGCATATTCTTCATAATGTTTATGACAAGCATGCTATTTGTTTGCATAGTATATTTGTTGTTCATGTATACTTATTCATTGCCTCTATTCTAGCTCAAAGAGGGTCGCATCAAACATTGTATCATTTGATTTTAGCTCTTTATTGAAAAGACAATGTGTCAACCAGGTAGCATCAGATCCTTGATACATCCATTGTGACAGTTCCACACACATTTGGATATGCCAAAACACCAGCTTGCACCAAAAAAATGGGGTTTATTGTTCTAACCATCTGACAAGACAACTATAAGGAATTTTTTCCAAGGCCTTGCTCAAAATTCCATAAGCATTGTAGTCCATAAAGCAATGTCTAGCTGAAGTGATATACTAAAAATCTTGCAAAAAAATAGAACCAACAAAACTGAAATTTCATGTGGCTTATATTTGCTAACTACATGCATTCAAGCATCTGTAGACATAGAATCATTTCACACAATGATTGTTATTGTAGTAACTAGATCGTGAGGTTGTGGTCTCTTAGCCACTTTAGCAACAATAGGTGGTTTCATTTGCTTTTAGCTCTTTATTGAAAAGATAATGTGTTAACTAGGCAGCATCAAATCCTTGGTACATCCATTGTGATTGTTCCACACACATTTGGATATGCCAAAACACTAGCTTGCACAAAAAAAATGGGGTTTATTGTTCTAACCATCTAACAAGACAACTATAAATAATTTTTTCCAAGGCCTTGCTCAAAATTCCATAAGCGTTGTAGTCCATAAAACAATGTCTAGTTGAAGTGATATACTAAAAATCTTGCAAAAAAATAGAACCAACAAAACTGAAATTTCATCTGGCTTATATCCGCTAACTACATGCATTCAAGCATCTGTAGACATAGAATCATTTCACACAATGATTGTTATTGTAATAACTAGATCGTGAGGTTGTGGTCTCTTAGCCACTTCAGCAACAATAGGTGGTTTCATTTGCTTTTAGCTCTTTATTGAAAAGACAATGTGTTAATTAGGCAGCATCAAATCCTTAGTACATCCATTGTGACTATTCCACACACATTTGGATATGCCAAAACACCAGCTTGCAAAAAAAAAAAGGGGTTTATTGTTCTAACCATGTGACAAGACAACTATAAAGAATTTTTTCCAAGGCCTTACTCAAAATGCCATAAGCATTGTAGTCCAAAAAACAATGTCTAACTGAAGTGATATACTAAAAATCTTGCAAATAGATAGAACCAACAAAACTAAAATTTCATTTGGCTTATATCTGCCAACTATATGCATTGAAGCATCTTTATACATAGAATCATTTCATACAATGATTGTTGCTATAATAACTAGACCGTGAGGTTGTGGTCTCTTAGCCACTTCATCAACAATAGGTGGTTTCCTGAGGATTTAGATTTCAAGATAGATAGTTTGATGCATTGCCTACTAGATCCATGCAGGACACTAATGTAAATTCATCCAATCATTCAAGTCATACAAAGCTACCATCATAGCATCTTGACAGAGGTTGATGGTCACAATTATTTGAAAGGTCAATGCGCCTTTACTCCCAGTTTCCACAAGTCAATTCAACTATTGAATGTTGTATAATTCAAACTACTAAGTGTTGCAAAAGAGAAGCAATGAAATGTTTAGTCATGAATGGATTGGGACCGTATTCTTACATTCAACCATGATGAGATATTTGTCAATATGATGACTACATTGTCATCATACTCTTACTAGTAGATTTATCAATCCATGCTACTATTGGTGTTTGCTTGTCCAAACTCTGTTCTAGCCCGAATGATTGATCACATATCAGAACACTATAGATCCATATATCTGTCCACCTAGTACTACAAGTAGCAGTAAATAAAGCCTTCTCTGTAAATTGCAATAACTCTACTATTGTTACCAATGCTAGCACTCACTTATTGACACAAGCTATTAAACCATTTAAAGATTTTGGTCTTTTCCATGGACAATTGGCAAAAGATGATTGGCAAGTTACAACTTAGCCTTTTATATCTAGCCCTAGAACTAAGGCTAAATATTGGCTAAGGTATTATTTTCCTTTATTACAATTAATTACTTGGCCTAATCTATTCTTGGTCCAAGAGTTTATTGAGTTGTCCTTTCAACTCAATAGTTTCTTGAATAGACATATAATAAGGTCAATTTACTACTCGAGCAGCTCCTAGTGCTAAGTTAATCTCATGATCAACTTCTCTTGGTGGGGGAAGATCTATTAGCTCTTCCATAAACACATCTACATATTCCCTTAACCATGATGGTTCTTCTTCAGCTTCCTTTCCCTGCACAATCTTATTCACAGTTTGATTAGGTAGATAGATAGTCCTTTTCTTAGCCCCTTCACAATTTAAGAGGCTTTTGCTAGTTGTATTTTAGGGTTTTTGGCTTTTCCTTGAATGGTTACTAATTCTTATTTTTTATTTTGGAACATGATTTGGCCCTTCCCACAATGAGTATAAGCATAATTGAGGATTAGCCAATTCATCCCTAACAAGCACTCATAAGCTCCTAGATTCATAACTCTAAACCCCATGTTGGGAAGATTGCATCTTAAGTTAAATTCCACTCTTCTAGTTTGTTGAGAAAAAATTGCCTCTTTTTCATTTACTAATTTTACTAATAACTTAAATGCAAGTGTGGTGCCTATTTCTAGTTTTTTTTCACTCTTTGGTGAGATAAATGAGTGGGTACTTCCATAGTCAATCAAAATCTTAAAGGCTTTATCTTGATAGGTTGCAGGGATTTGGATCACTAAGAACTAGCAATTGGGGCCCTTTTTATTGAGAGAAACATGTATTGTTGCTCTTTCCATGTCCACTTCTATAGTGGGGTTCTCACCTTCACCTATTCATGTGTTCCTTCCCTTGAAGGTTATTCCAGCAACTTTTTATTTTATTATTGAAACTGTTCTATTTTGTTCACAAAAATGTCCTTTGTAGATTGGTTGGCCTAACTATGCTTGTCTTGGCCTTTATAGAGGTGATCAACTGCTGAGACCCATTGACTGCTTATTGCTTCAAGCGTTCCAAGACGAGCACTAATGGCTACCTCTCACATAGCCGATGCGCTATCCATCTCTACGGGTGTAGTGAGCTTACCTCCATGCCCGATCAATTCCTCCTCTCCCGAGCACTCCGGTAGGTCCACAATCCAAGTGCAAGCTTCAAGCAAGCTCCATCCTCAAGCTCCATGATCCAAGCTCCATTGCGACGAGCAAGACAAGAGAAGAGAAGCAAAGAGAAGAAGAGAGGAGAAGATTGAGAGCTTCTCCTCCATGGTCCCTCACCCTCACACACTCACTCCCTCACTCCCTCACACTCTCACACTCCCTCTCTCAAGCACAAGCTCAAGCAAGCAAGCAAGAAGAAGAAGAACACGAACAAGAACAAGAACAAGAAGAGGAGAGCCACTTTTGGCCACACACAAGAATGAGCTTCTTATTCACTTTTCAACTTTCTATACAAAACCCTAAATCCCTTTTGGGTGGTTATCCCCTTGTCCCCTTTTTAACATGGCTGGCTGTGGCCTAGGCCCTTTTTCCCATTGTCCTCCTATCTTCCTAGCTTCCTTCCTACCGCCTATCTACATTTACAAATTACACGGGCACTCTTAAACTAAATCATGATGCGCCTTGCGCTCTTTTACAAAAGTATTGATTTGTGCTTTTTCTTGTGCACCTTTCTCCTTAATTTAGGACTTTTCTGCACTTCTTGTGTTTCTAGATTCTTCTTTGGTGTGCCTTTCGTCTTCCATTTCACTTTTGCCTTGGCCTTGTTTTCTCCTTTAGATTTCCTAGATTTTCCACCTTGTTCATTTGAGGGTTAACATTACCCCCTCGTACATGGGTTCTAGGTCGCATGGTCCTCACCGTCGTAGGTAGCAGGCTTTGGCATGCACTGAAGTTGTGGGTGGAAGGGACATCTATAGTTTTCCTTGGAGGAGTTTTTGTGGTGGTGCGAATGAAGGTTATTGGGGGCACGTTGTTGGTCTGGGTGGCTAGTGATAGGGTTGTTGGAGTTGGTGATAGGGCTGTCCTTATTGGGAATTGCACTAATGGATGGTATAGGTGTTGTTGTTTGGGGATTTTGCACATGATGATTCTTTGGTGGGCTTGCATGATGATAAAGGACAAGAGGTAAGTGTTAAGTGTTGATGAAGACCTGACGGTACTTTCGGTGGAGTCATCAATACCTGCAATTGAAAACCTCTCATATGTGGTCTCTCCCGGGGGGTAGTGCTAGTCTTCTTATCATGCATAAGATGGAGTTTGATTAGTTTGGGAGACAGGTCCGAGTAATGTCCTACACTTGAGGACCCAAACTATGTATAAAGTGTGGTTTAGATAGTATGTAAGTGCCTGTGCATACTTATATATTACATAGTTAGAAGATTGTTGGTCTGGTACCGTGTAGCAACATGTGGTTGAGGAGAAGTACACATGAAGGTGGATGAGATATCATTTGTTGTGGCAACATAATGTAGCATAATTGAAATCATTGACACCTTAACTTTGGTAGCTGGTAGCTACTTGTATTGCATGACGAGTACGGTGTGCTTTCCATGGTCATTCATGTGTTGCTTACCATGATCGATTGCAATGGTAGTGAAGTGGAGTGCTAAAAAGGAAGCATGCAAATGGGTCACGATGATAGGTCTAACCATAGGCGAGACAAGATCCCTAGGTATGTCATGTCCTTGATGTGCCTTGAACAATTGTGGGGGATGTGTAAAGGGCTAGGGAACTAGGGATGGAGCTAGCCGACCAAGGTCACTGGACACACCTAATTTGAGGACCCCTAGGTGTTGTGCTGTGATTGTGAGTGCTTTTTCCTTTTTCTTTCATTGTTTCTTTCTTTCTTTTCTTTTATTTTCCTTTCTTTTTGTTTTCTCTAAATTTTATTTTTTCTTCTTCTCCTTCTCTTTTTTTTGTGTGGAAATAAACCATTACAATACGTTGAGGCCATCAGCCTTTCATTTGGATTGGGAAATATAGAGAGTCAAAGGCTGTGAAAATGGATATTACAATGATGATTGTGTTACTAGCCTCATTGCTGGGGGAACAATTGTGAGGATGGGGAGATACACTTGAGATTTTGCAAAATCTCTTTGTGACATGCGATGTTAGTACAATTGAGATAACAAGTGCCGTGAGCCAAAATGTAGAGTCTAACCCAGAAAGAGAGAGTAGAAAATGACTATGCTTTGGGCTGTGCTCAAATGCAGTGTGGGCATTCTGCAAGGGTGCTTTTCTCTTCTAGCAGTGAGGCTTCCGTCATGGCTCTTTGTGAGGTTGGTGGTCTAGAGGTGACTTGGACATTGAACACTTTTGTACAAAGACCTGTGTCGCCCTGCATCCACTTGACACTTTGTGAGAGTATATGCAAGTCACATGCGTCAACTTTAATGCACAAATGCAACGCAAAAAGACACTACTTTATCTAAATCCTATGGTGTTGACTGTGATGCATATCATCGGCACTTCTTAAAGATGTTACATGTATTAGTAGCAGGTAAGGAAAGTTTGTACAGTCGGGGGAGCCTTCCCCTTTAACCACTTAAGGACCAAAAGTTATGTCACGATGGCATTTGGTAAGCAACTTATATAACATAATGGCCTTTCTATTTGTATGAAGACGAGTGAGTCCGGGTGGTGAGGCGACGGGGGCGTTGTTGGAGGGGGGGCTCCTATCAAGCTGGGTAAGGGAGATATGGTGTGGTCCCTAGCCACTGCAGTATCAAGAATGCTCTAGAATAACTCAGCAAATTCCTTCTTGTTTCTAGCTGCATTTTTCTCTTTTGAGCACCTAGTGCTTGAGTGTCTGGGGAGGGCTTGCACAGTAGGGGTTGCCACCCCCGGGCATTTCCTTGAGCCTTCGTCCTCCTGGCTTGGGGAGTTTTCGGCCTGCATCCTGGGCGGTGTCACTTGGGGCCTCATTTCGGTGCATACATCTTAAGGATAGGCACATAGTGCTCTGGTGGAGGCGCTTTTACTGTATGTTCTCTTCTGAGGCAGAGAGCTTTGTTGCAAGCCAACTGCATTGTGTGCTCCATGACGGATTCTTGTGGATGGACCTGCAAAATGTGAACCAAGGGTTAGACCCTAAGGCATGATAGAGCTATTTGCTTAAAAGAAATTAAACAGTGGGTTATCATGTGCATATGATAAAGAGGGGCAATGCAAGGCATGTAGTATTTGCTGTAGAGGATTGGTCCCTATGATTATATTCATTCTGCCTCGACTGTGGGGGGTATTCTAGCCAGTAGTAGATCTTTGCTCACTCCTAGCTGCATGGACTAGTTGTGATGGAATGGGGCAGGGCTCGTCCCTGGAAGGATGGATCGGAAACAAGGGAAAGCTTGTATAAGGGGATGGTGCCCTATGTACACCCTCAGAGATGTTAGTCAAGGCTTCCCATGGTGGCCATGAGGACTACATGCCCTCCACCTGGAGGCGGGAGCAGTCCCACAACTTCTAGACGTGTAGTGAGAGGAGGACCCTAGGGGCTCAGCTTGTCAAACCCAAACTTTTCTCCCTGTGGTTGATTACCATTGCTTGTGTGTGTTGGTATTATCTATACACAATTACCAAATTCATTGTTTATTTATGTACATATTTATGGGCCCACGTCACTTCGTGAGGATAAGAGCCAATTGTAGAACTTGGGATTGTACTGGAATGTGGCACACGCATCTAGTACCCGTAGCAGCCTACTCAACAACAATAGATATTTTTCAACATCGAGTAGCATGGTACCTTGTCTGAGTCTACTTGCAATATGTAGCTCCTCCTCAGTGAGAATCTTATAAACTAGAGAGTTTTCTTGGCTAGTTTCGGCTAAGTCTATACCCTGAATGGAAGTTAGTACTCGAAGGGAAGTTGGTGACACATTAGGTTGGGTCTCTTTGAGACCACCATTTGGCCAATCACTCCTCTAAGACTGTCATAATCCGGGCTCCTAGTTTGGCCATTCTTATGTGGTTTTCAAACCAACGTTTTTCAAATTGACTTCAACCCTTTGATTTTTGCTTTATTTGCTCTATCTCTAAGAGATTGGGTTGGCAAAGTGCTTCGTTGAACGTCATACTTAAGCGTAGTTCGTTGGCCTCCTCATCAGAGATGAGTTGCATGCGCTTATGAAGGAGCATGCCATAGTGCTCATTAAGACATTCTTACTCTTCCCAGGATAGAGAACATGGCAAGTACTTCTCAAGCTGCTCCTTAGGAAAAGTGCCCATCTCTACAAGGATGTAGAGGCGTGCAAATAATTTGAGTTTAGCATCCAACTCAGTCAAGCACTCTATGACACTTCCATGTTCTATGAAGGCTTGCTTGGTAGCCATCTCCTACAAGGTTTTAGGAGTTTCTCTAGGCTTTAGCATAGCTGGGGGGGGGGTTGGGTCTAGATGAGCAAGTCTGGTCAATGCAAGGATTGCTTATATCTTTGAGATTTTTGTGTTTCTCATGAGGCTTTGTTGTTATTGTGTCATGGTTTCCCTTGGATGTGACTAGTATAGTTCTATCAACCTATTGTGACAGTGTTATATCCACTCTTGATTGGTCAACATAAGTTTTGTTGTCACTGGATTGAGTATTGCAAGCAACCATTGATGGTAATGGTTGCTTTGACTTCTCAGAACACATAGATGTGTATGAGGTCTCACTGCTGTTAGGAGAGATGGCCATGAGTTTCTTAGTGGGTAGACTCGATGCTTTATTCCTAAGCCCTTCCGGGCTCTTGGTCTCTGTCTTCTTGGTGTCCCCAACCTCTTCTAATTGCCATTGTTTTCAATGTTTTCTCCTCTTGTGCTTGGGAAATGAAGGTGTATCCCTTAAAGACTCAGGACCATGAACTAGGAAAGCCATTGATATGCTTGGTTGGGCCTCATCTTTCTCTTTCTTTGGTGTGTCCTCATGGGGCGTAGTTGAGACCTATTGGACAGCCTTGCTAGGTTGATTGGTTAGATGTTCCATCTCCTTGGCCACATCTATCAAGATTGTGGGAGAGAAGGAAGGAGTCTCACTTGTAGCTTTCTTGCTTGCACAATGGGGGAATACACACAAGGGTGGAGGCTGAAAACAGTTTTCCTCTTCTTAGTTGTGTAAGCCAAAAGAACTCTGATACAAAGAAATAGAAGAACCCTATATATGGGTCTCAAACCAAACTCAACTAACTAAGGTGGCATACTAACCAAGCCATGAACTAGAGTAGATAAGGATAGCTGTCATCTAGCTATTATTCATGGGCGGTGTACCAACCGCGTCTACAACTGACAAGTCGGTGACGTAAATGCACAACGGTCACCTTGGCATATCACGAGTGGAGCTCGATATCTCAACACTCCCCCTCGAGCTCAATCCCAATTCCTGCACACCAAGCAGGTCTCTGAACTTGCGCAGCTTCTCTGCGCCCAATGCCTTTGTGAATATTTCAGCTACCTGATCCTCTGTGCTGACATAAACTAGATCAATAAGACCTAGTAAAACCCTCTCTCGCACATAGTGATAATGCACCTCAATGTGCTTTGTTCTAGCATGATAGACTGGGTTATTTGCCAAGTGTATACTACTCATGTTGTCACAATAAATGACAACTGGCCCATCTGTAGACTGATGCATATCATAAAGTAGCTTATGCAACCAAGCTACCTCACATGCAGCCATTGCTGCACCCCTGTACTCAGCCTCTATGCTCGACAAGGCAACTGTAGGCTGTTTCTTGCTGCTCCAAGTGACTGCAACACTCCCAAAAGAGAACACATATCCACTGGTAGATCGTCTATCAGAAATGCTACCAGCCCAATCAGCATCAGTGTATCCATGCAACTGTATCTGAACCCCAGTCTCATAAAATAGTCCATACTGCAATGTGGACTTCACATACCTGAGTATGCGTCTAGCTGCATCCAAATGCGATTTCCTTGGAGCCTGCATAAACTGACTTACCAATCCAACAGCATAGCTCAAATCTGGCCTGGTAATAGTCATATAAATCAAGCTTCCTACTACGCGTCTGTACATAGTAGGGTCTTCTAGAAGCTCACCTGCATCTGCGCTCAGCTTCACATTCTGCTCCAAAGGAACTGAAATAGGCTTACAGCCTGTCATCCCATATTTGGACAGCATGTCCAATCCATACTGCCTCTGCAAGAGCTGTATCCCACTTGGTGATCTAATCACCTCAATGCCCAAGAAATAACGCAGCTCTCCCAAATCCTTCATCTCAAACTTTTGCTTCAATAGCATTTTCACATGAAGGATATCTTCATCGCTGTCACCTGTCATAATCAAATCATCAACATAAATGACAAGTAGCATAATACCTTTCTCTGTTTTTCTCACATAAAGTGAGAAATCTGCCTTGGAAATCTGAAAGCCAATAGTGACAAGATACTGTCCTATCTTGTCAGACCATGCTCTAGGTGCTTGCTTCAAGCCATACAAGGCTTTCTTCAACCTGCAAACAAACTCAGGATGAACATCATGCATATAACCTGGTGGCTGCTCCATACAAACCTCTTCTTGCAAATCACCATGCAAGAAGGCATTCTTTACATCCATCTGATGTAAAGACCATCCCTTTGATGCAGCCATAGCAATGACTACTCTTACGGTTGCCATCCTTGCAACCAGACTGAATGTTTCTTCATAGTCAATGCCATATGTTTGTGCATACCCCTTGACTACTAATCTTGCCTTGTATCTATTCACAGAACCATCTGCATTGTGCTTCACCTTATAAACCCACTTACAGCCAATTGCATTCTTACCTTTAGGCAAATGTACTAACTCCCATGTAGCATTTGCTTCCAAGGCATCCATTTCTTCATCCATGGCTTTCTCCCATTTTTCTTTTCCCATGGCTTGCTCAAAAGAAGTGGGTTCTGGTTCCTGTATCACTTTGACCATATATGCATAGTGAATGGCTGTAAATCCATCATATTTTAGCCTATCCACAGGATACCTAGCTCTCGTAGACCTGCGAAAAATAGGTTCACTCCCAGGTGCTCTCAAAACATCCCTGGTCTTCCTTACTCCAGGTGTAACAATAGAAGGAATACCCAACTCATCATCAATGCTCTGTTCTGAGCCACTGGATTCACCATCCACAAAAGAGTGACCTGCATTCACATCAAACATGGGCTGATCTACCTTCTCTTTTCCTTTTCGTGATACTTGCATACCACTATCTGCATTTCTTTGAGAAGATTCTCCTGATCTCAATCTGCCTGTCCATGGCGAAGAATGTGAACCACTGCTAGAGGACGCTCCAGGTCCACTAATATTTTGTGACTGCTGCTGTGAATTCTGTGCAGCATTACCATTTTGTGCATCTACATCATCAATCACATTTACTGGTTTATACTAGCTACTCATCTCATCAAAAACAACATCTCTGCTCACTGTAAACTTACGAGTAGAAGGGTTATAGCATCTATACCCTTTCTGCCTGCAGAGAGTAACCAATAAAGATGCACTTCTCAGCTTTTGGATCCAACTTGGATCTCAACTCATCTGGCACATGTACATAGGCAATGCAACCAAAAATTTTCAAATGAGAAATATCTGGTTTCCTACCAGTATACCTCTCCTCTGGAGTCATCCCATGTATTACTGCAGTGGGAGTCTTGTTCATTATGTAGACTGCTGTAGCAACTGCTTCAGCCCAGTAAAAATCTGGCAAGTCTTTTTCGTTGAGCATGGCACGAGATACCTCTCCAATATGCCTGTTTTTCCTTTCTGCAATTCCATTTTGTTGTGGGGTATGACTACATGAATATTGCTGCTTTATACCATGCTCCTACAAGAACCTTGCAAACTCATTTGAGAGGTACTCTCCCCCTCCATCTGACCTTAGGCATTTTATTTGCAGACCTGTTTCTTTTTCAACCATAGCTTTAAGAGTTTTGAAATGCCCAAACACTTCACTTTTCTTCTTCATAAAATACACCCAAACTTTTCTGCTATAGTCATCAATAAAAGTGACAAAATAATGACAGCCTCCAAGAGACGCAGCTTTAGTAGTCCACACATCAGAGTGGATTAATTCCAATGGCTTCTTACTCTCTTGAACATGTCTAGGAAATGGTTTCCTTGCCTGTTTTCCAAACTGACAGGCTTCACATACCTTATGCATTTCTGCAACCTTGAATTTAGGCAATCCTGCAACAATATTTTGGGCCTGCATTGATTTAAGTCGCTGTACATTAACATGACCAATGTGTTTATGCCAGATATCAATATCTGCAACTACACCGGTCCCATGTGCAAACATTGCTGCACTCAATTCAGACATGTCTGCATCCAACGTAAACATTCTGCCCTTCTTCTTTCCTTTTGCTATCAAGCGACCTTTATTTTTCATATCCTCAACAAAGCATCCATGAGGATTAAATCTGACCTGCAAGCCCTGCTCAACCATTTGACCAACAGAAACCAAATTCTTGGTGATATTCGGGACATGAAATACATCGGACAGGTATTTCTTTTTCCCATCCTGCATAGACAAAGGAATTTTTCCAATCTGCACAATAGGATGTGCAGTATCATCAGCAGTCTCCACAAATCCTGGTTTTTCCATTTTCCTTGCATCCTCCATCCATTCTGCATGACCTGTCATGTGGTTTGATGCACCTGAGTCAACATACCACACATCGTTGCTTTCTTCTGCACTTGTCACAGAATTGTTCATGTGCTGCACCATAAATAAATGCTCATTTCTGTCATCACCCTGTCTACTAGAAGATGCATAATTTTCTTGTTACATTTTTCCATTCATGATGTCATTCTGCTTTTTATGGCAGTCTTTAGCCATATGACTCATTTTACCACAGTAGTAGCATTCAACATTACTGTTTGCATTTTGGCCTCTTTGCCATCCACCACGACCTCTTTGGCTCCCTCTGCCTCTAGAGTTACCACGTCCTCCTCCATAGGACTGGTTTTCTTGAGTCTCCTGCATATTCTGATTTCTACCACGGCCTCCAAATCGGCCTCCTCTACCTCTGCCTCTACCTCTTCCAGCATTTGAGTAGAAGACAGTTTCTTTTGAAGTTCCTCCTGAAGAAGATGCACCACCATTTCTCTGCTCCTCAGAAATTAGAAGAGCAATCAACTCCTCAAAATCAGGAAATCTTTCACGAACTGAAATGGATGTCCGAAACTGTGCATAATCCTTTCCTAGACCATTCAAGGTCACAGAAACTAAATCATCATCTTCCACTGGCGACCCAATGGAAGCAAGTGCATCTGCAATCTTCTTCACCTTCATGTGGTAGTCATTGATGCTCATATTTTCTCTTTGCACATTATGCAACTCTTGCTTGAGCTGCATTTTCCTGGCTTGCGTATTTGTGCTATACATTTTTGACAAAGTATCCCATGCCTCCTTTGGCGTACTTGCATCCTGAATATGCACAATCATAGAGTCTGAAATACTGATAGACAGCCAGTACATAACTTTCCTGGCTCTCTCATGCCATGCTTTGAATGCCTGCATTTGCTGTTGATTGGGAACATCAGGAAGAACTGGTTCTTCTTCATTTCCTGCAACAAATTCCCAATATCCTTTTCCCATAAGGAAATTTGTCATTCTAAACTTCCATGCTTGGAAGTTGTTCTTGTCAAGCTTTTCAGTGACAATCTGTGAAAGAGAATCAGACGCCATTACAGAACACTGCAAAAAATTCTGTCACTGCAAAAAACACAGCTTCACCCTCACAAGGGCAAATCTGCAAAACTGACGAAAGTGGTATTTAACCACACAGTCACTTCCTAGTGACGATTTTGCATATACAGGAACCAAGGATGATTCTGTAACTCCCAATGTCTCTGCACACGAGCATACGATGCAATATCTGTGGTAACTTTTCACCGACCTGTAGAACAGTGGTCGCATAGCATAAAACAGGGCTTTTTTCTGAGTGCATGTAGAAAACTTCCGCCTCCAAAACAGGCTCCGAAGTGGCCTCAAATCTAAAAAACAAGGTCGTAGAGGGCTAAAGCCCTTACCCGTAGCATATACTCCCCTCTTGCTTCACCGCGAAGGGCATCTCAACCTGAGACAGTGCACTCTTGCAATTTTCGGCTGTGCTACCTGCAGAGATCTGCTCCCAAAACAGAAAATGAAAGCAACACTGCTCCTCTTACCAGAACACCGCGAGCTTGGCTTGCTTTCTTGAGCTCATTACCACGAACAAGGCTCTGGTACCATGTCAAGATTGTGGGAGAGAAGGAAGGAGTCTCACTTGTAGCTTTCTTGCTTGCACAATGGGGGAATACACACAAGGGTGGAGGCTGAAAACAGTTTTCCTCTTCTTAGTTGTGTAAGCCAAAAGAACTCTGATACAAAGAAATAGAAGAACCCTATATATGGGTCGCAAACCAAACTCAACTAACTAAGGTGGCATACTAACCAAGCCACGAACTAGAGTAGATAAGGATAGCTGTCATCTAGCTATTATTCATGGGCGGTGTACCAACCGCGTCTACAACTGACAAGTCGGTGACATAAATGCACAACGGTCACCCTGGCATATCACGAGTGGAGCTCGATATCTCAACAACATCTTCAAGAGGTTTCTCCTCAAGCCTAGGCTTGAGGTACTTTGACAATACTAGAGGTATCAAGGATGTTGATTGTGACACCTCTTCCACAGGTGAATTGCTAAGGACACGTTCTGCAAGAGACATCGTCACGGCCAAAGGTTGTGATTGCTATGATTCCTGATTTGAAGTAGTAGAGGATGGTTTAGTGGACTCGCCACATTTGGTAGACTGCCATGTCAAGTCCTTAAGCAGATTGGAAGTGGCCATGTCTTTTATTACACTTTGCACATTCACTTGTGCAGATCAAGCATCAGTTGAGAGCTAGTCACAATGGGTTGTACAAGCATATCCTTAGGCTAAGAGCTAAGGGTGGTGTCATGTCCCACCTCTTGGAAATTTGGAAGCTTAGATGGTGATAGAGATTGGGATTGAGCAGCTGCACTTGACAACTGCTCTTGTGCTTCCTGTGTCCGTTTAGGGAAAGTGGGTATAGGAGACTTGGGACTCCTTGGTGGACTTGGCATTGGCTGGAAGATTTGCTTGTGGCTGTTAGATGATTCTGCCAGTTTCTTTGCTAAGCAATAAACCTTGCCATGGGCAATGTTGTGCCTAAGACACTCATCCTCTTGGGAAATCAAAGGCTCCTTGGGCACTAGTGGCTTTTATGTATACTTAACAGGTACATATGATATCTGCTTGTTAAGCATACTCGAGTGAGGATCTACCTTTCGAATAGTCCTATTTGGTTTCTTGATTTCAATCGTGAGGGGCTCAATCATTCCAACCTTGTTGAGTGAAGACTGAGATTTTCATTTAGATTTCCTCATGCGCTTCTTCACTCTTGATACTATGTAGCCTTTGGCTGACAAAGGTGGTTTAGCCGGGGATTTTGTCATCCAAATCCATCAGTTACCATCGTAATACCCTTGAGCATGTAGCAACACTTTGGATATCCATCGTGGCGTTGTGCTAGCTCTCCATCGATACCTTCCTCTATAAGGCTTGGGCTTATTTTGTGGTCTTATACGATATTTGTAAGTCCAAAGCTTGTCCTTGGCATTATCTCTTGACCTTCTGGTTTCAAGCATGGCCCTGCTCACTAGTTCTCTCTGTTCAACTTGTGCTTGTACCAACTCTTTCAACAAGTCCTTTCTCTCGTTACTAGGCTTTCTTTGTATGTCAGAATGTTCCTTGCCTTTCCCTCAAGGTTTGATGAGGTTACCTTTACTAAAGGTTGTGATTATCCTCACACCCAGTAGTGTCAAGTGCATCCTCTATGCTACATAATCAATCTCACACTTTGTCACCCTTTTGAAGGGTCATTTTAGGAGGGTTTCCTTTCCACAATTAGCACTATTTGGAGGAACATGGAATAGGATAGGAAAGCTTTCAGTCTCAATAGCTACAAGGATTTTGCACTTCCCTATAAGTGCTTGTGGGTGTCCATGCTTCATATGTCAATATATTAAAATTAGCTCCTTCATCGATGAGAGCATCGACACAGTGCTCTCCTTTTGTAATGAGTTTGAGCCTAAGATAAGCAGGCGGTACTATGTCTTCATCTTTCGGGTGTTGGCTTGTAAATTTAAGCCTTCTAATGCATGCCTTTGAGTCCCCAATTGCACAACCAGATGTGGATTCTCTATTGATGTCTTGAGTAATCTATGCAGTGCCATCAAAGGTGCATCTATCATTAGGATTATCATATCTAGTCATCCTCATAATTGTAGCTTGCTGTTGTTGCATTCCACTTTGACTAGATGCAGTCTGAATGCAACCTGTACATGTTTTTGTGGTGTGGCCTTTTTTCCCTTGTTGGCTAGATTGGCCCATTGAGGTTCTAGGGTCTTTGTTTGGGTATGGGCGTTTGGTTAGATTGGCACATTGAGGTTCTAGGGTCTTTGTTCGGGTATGGGCATTTGGTTGTTGTTTTGCAAGTAAGAGTCTATGCTCGTGCAAAGCCATTACTACACTAGGATCTAATCCGGAGGACCTTTCACGATGCACGTTTAATTTCTAGCCTACTTGGGGGAGGTGTGGAGGGAATAGAGCCCCCTCTACGGGGGTCCGAGGGGGGGGGGAGCCCCCCCTAGCCCACAGGGTCATTACCCTAAACACCATGTGCCATTTGAAGGACCGTTCATAGCCAAGTTTCGAACTAATTGCTCTAGATTTCAATCTAGTGATAGATCTATGATGTTCCTTTTGGATCTGTATGGTCTCTGAGTCAGTTTCAGGGTCTGCAGGTTAAAATTTGACAAAATCCAAATTTGGCATAATGGGTCCGAATTGGAGAGGTCAAATGTTGGATCTGGCCTCGTCCGAATGGCCGAGGGCCGAATGAGAAGGGACCAAATGCAATTGGTTTGAGTGTCAAACTTGGACAGTTTGAGTGCAATTGTCCAAGGGCTGAATTAGGTGGGATGAGTCATTAGGGCCGAGGGCCAAGTGGTTCGTTCGAATGGGTTAAGGCCAAACAACCGAGGGCCGAGTCAGGTGGGCCGAGTGCAAAAGTGGTTTGAATGGTAAACTCGACTGGGTCGAATGTCAACTTGTTTGAGTGGTAGGGCCATCGGCAAGGCCGAGGGCCGATTATTAAGTTGGTCTGAATGATTGACTCAAACAGGCCTAGCAATGAGTGTCCAAATCAAGTGGGCCAAGGGCTGATTCTGGGACTTGGCCCAGAATCGCCATCACTCAAATTGGCTGAGCGTGACGCGTTTTTCACCGGACTTCACAGAATTTGTCATGCCGAGTAATTGAGGCCTTCCTACTAGTTGAGCATCTCTAGATCTTAGTTACTCATGTAGGAGAAGGTGTGGAATTACCTGTAGTGGGCAAAGAACTCCTCGATGGCAAGATCGAAGCAGGTCCACACAATGAAGCTCTCTCTTCCTCTCTCTAGCTCTCCTAAAACCTTGCAATGCAAAATGTGGTCTTCCTTGCCACTCTTGGCCTCTTATTATCGTGCTCAGGCCTGCATTCACCTTAACTTGCTCCCCTTACCAATATTTTACCCAAGATTTCATTTTTTGCCCTTCTCTTCCCTGTTTCAACATGTTATATAGCAATAGAAAACCCTACTGCGTGCTCCGATGTTTTTCTCCTATCCTACCTGCATGCAAGCAAAAATCATAAAGGAAATACCTACACTGCTCCAACCTACTTTTGCAAATCCAAAAAACCAAAAACCTACTTGCTAAGGAGATCGAATACCTCTTCAAACTCCCTCGCTTCCTACCTATCTACCTCAAGCACCGGTTCGGGAAGAACCCTACTTCAATGCTCTATTCAAAGCGTGCAAGCACTCAAGGCTTGAATCCATTGGTCCTGGCAACAACGGAACCAAAATGTAGAGGCGATCAACCGCCGAGACCCATGGACCGCTTATTGCTTCAAGCGTTCCAAGATGAGCACTAATGGCTACCTCTCACATAGCAGACACTCCATCCATGTCTACGGGTGTAGTGAGCTTACCTCCATGCTTGATCGAGTTACCTTCTCTCCCGAGCACTCCAGTAGCTCCATGATCCAAGTGCAAGCTTCAAGCAAGCTCCATCTTCAAGCTCCATGCTCCAAGCTCCATTGCCACGAGCAAGAGAAGAGAAGAGAAGAGAAGAGAAGAAGAGAGGAGAAGATGGAGAGTTTCTCCTCCATGGTCCCTCACCCTCATACACTCACTCCCTCACACTCTCACACTCCCTCTCTCAAGCACAAGCTCAAGTAAGCAAGAAGAAGAAGAAGAAGAAGAAGAAGAAGAAGAAGAAGAAGAAGAGGAGAAGGAGGAGGATAGCCACTTTTGGCCACACATAAGAATGAGCTTCTCATTCACTTTTCAACTTTATATACAAGACCCTAAATCCCTTTTGGGCGGTCATCCCCTTATCCCCTTTTTTACATGGCCGGTCATGGCCTATGCCCTTTTTTCCATTGTCCTCCTAGCTTCCTTCCTACCGCCCATCTACCTTTACAAATTGCACAGGTGAGAGCCCCATGCTCTTAAATTAAATCATAATGCATCTTGTGCTCTTTTACAAAAGTATTGATTTGCGCTTTTTCTTATGCGTATTTTTCCTTGATTTAGGACTTTTCTGCACTTCTTGTGTTTCCAGATTCTTCTTTGGTGCACCTTCATCTTTCGTTTCACTTTTGCCTTGGCCTTGTCTTCTGCTTTAGATTTCCCAGATTTTCCACCTTGTTCGTTTGAGAGTTAACACCCTTCTTCCTTTGACTGGTCTAGTAATGTCCTTGGATCCTTTTGACATATACATATGATCCTTTGTATGGAGAACCCTATTCACAAAATTTGCCACTCTTGGATGTCATCTGAAGCTCTTGGGGATAATGAGCCTTACTCAAATTAATTCATCTTGTAAGTTAGATGGGTGCATTGCTTAGAGATGGGTATCGAATGGAGGGTTTAGTCCATGGCAAAACATACATGGGTGCGGCATACTTCAAAAGGGATAAACCATCTAGAATAATAGGATTCTTGCACCATTGCTTCTACTAAAGTTGGGCTTCATCTTAGTCAAGTTTAGCTTAGCTATCATTGCCTGAGTAGGAGGGGTATTACTGTCTAGAGTATCAAAGCAATCCTCTATAGATTTAATCCAAATCTCTACTTCAGATTCAACATCCTTTCCTTTGTCATCAAATCAGACATTTTAATTTGCTTGAGAAAGAATTTTTTCTCTTACGCTTTGGTTGGGATAAGCATGGGTATGGAAGGCATAATACCTTGGGATTGTTAACATTTACAAGATTAGATGTACATTTTGTATGCTATAATTTTCATCTCTCTCTAAGGTTTTTGATAATTGAATCCACAATTTTTACATTTATCACACAAGTCTAGTACAAAAATACACGGTCTTGCAAAGAATTCAAGATTCTTTTATTATTCATGAATGCAATGCTACTAGCCAAATTTCTTTATTACATCAAATATATATAATTGAGATCAAACTAGAAAGATTTTTGGGTTGTAATAGTTCTAATTGTGAAATTAAAATACATCCACAATTTTGTAGGTTGGAGACTCATCAAATATATTTTGGACTATGTTTTTTGGGAAAGTTTTGAAAAATCATATTTACAATAATTATTGCAGTGCAAGCACCCTAAAATCACAACATGCTCAGTTGGGAGAATGCAGAGCAGTTAGTCATAAAGATAATGGTTTTGGTAAATCCGTTCTCTACCTATGTTGATGGGATTTAAGCACAATTCTTCAAAGATAAATAACTTGACCAAATTAAGGTATTGCATCCATTTGATTATTTTGAGATTATTTTGAAGATAGACAAGTTGATCAGCATTGATGAAGTTCACATTAAAAAACATAAAAAATACATATGAAAACATAATAAAAATTTAATAACATGAAATCTATGTGTCAAAAGAAAGGGGGGGGGGGGGGGGGGGAAGTCGAGTTGACAAGACAGATAGGGCTATCCCCAAGTAGTACACCATTTTGATGAGAAGAAAACATGTTCACATGGAAAAGTAGAAAAAATCACGTAAGAAAATATTCACAAACATGGAAAAATAAATAAGGATCAATCCTTGCATTAGAAAGATGATTGTAAAAAGAAAAAATGTTTGAGAAAAGAGAAAGATCAAGGATGCAGTTCCAAGTGCGAGAAAGGCACATTCGCATGAAAATACATCTAATTTGCAAAAAATTCTTCAAAAGTCAATAATAGGGAACTATTGCTTAGAACAGAGAGTAGTGAAAAGAAAAAGTATTGGGAAAATAGGGCTGTAAAGTCACATTTCAATTTTGGTAAACTTAGTGTGTATTCATATAGAAGAGCTGCACAACAAGAAAAAAAGGCTAAATGGGCAATAAAAGATCTCGAGGATAGGGTGGAACAGGATTGTTGGGTGGGGAAGGGAACCCAAGAGGGCATAGAGAAGACATTACATCATGTGCATATCATATAGTGACGTATTCAAGTGTGTAGGTAGACGAAATGCGCATGGATGTGTCTCCACACTTAAAACCTTAACGGATCGGTTTGTCAGCTGAGCAAGAGCCTATTACTGATCCATGAACTGAATTCTTGCGTCTTCATACTTAAGCCATGACATATATATATAAACACAAGAGTAGGTAGGGTTAGAAACACTTAGCCCATTCAAATGATGGTCGAGATGGACCATTGTCTAGATACCACAACTCACCACAGCATGCATCCAACATGGCAAGGACCATGTAGCAACACCCACGGAGGTAGCATTGTTGATGGAGAGTCATTAAGTTATTGATGAGAAAGAATACATCACTCTGCTCAAGAGACCTTCATGTAAGAATGATAGATTAGTCTCTAGCACCACAGCTTATGTCACTTTGAAAAAGGAAGGAAAAGAATCCATAGCTCACACCTAGTTGAGAAATCGACAAGGGGAATGGCATAGAACGAGTATGCTAGCATGCATAGTTCATGATGCATTAGTGCATCCTAACCCATCTGGCATGTGTGGAAGAAGATAGGCTAGGAAGCCTTGCAATGTAGTGCATAGAGAAGAGTGACGTGTCTTGTGGTGATGGCAAAGGCTCGTCCCGTGTCTACATAAAGAAACATAAACGTACCTAGCACCAGTCTCATAACATCTTGATCCTCATTGCTCAAAGTTCAATAAAGGAAAAATCAGTCACACTCAACCCCCCCTCTGTCTCACACTTTGTTGATATATACAAGAGGACAACCCATACTCACATCCCCATTCGATTAGGATGAAAGCTCACATCACTTAAGGGTTGTTGATGAATATTAGAATCATCTTGTCAATGATGTCAAATAGGATCAGCGGATGAAGAGGCATACCCAAGGAGGTAGCCAATAGATTAGGAACTTGAATGGCATATAGAAGAGGTCCTCTATTATAGGGGTTAGATGCAACAGTCAAAGCATAGGACACAATGCACAAAGAGAGGTGGCTTCAGAACAACATTTGGGGATTTCTATTGATGAGTCAGTTGTTTTGGATTGTGGGATGTTACCACCTTTTCCACAGCTAGCTTCTTGTCCAAGGGCTTTTACTACCTTTTCTTCAAATGAGGCTTGTTATGATATGAAATTCTTCCTTTAACCACATATTCAAGTATTTGAAATTTTTCATAAACTTTGGGAATTCCTAATGTGATTAATATTTGGACATGGTCAAATGTTATTCCCGTACTTGATACTATATATGAGTAATCCGCCCAAGTCCCACTCTCAATTATGGGGTTAAGATTTAGCCACTTGGTAAAATATTTACTCCTTATTTGAAAGTGAAACTTGGGAGATTCCCAAATTCTCTAATATGGTATTCTTTTCTCCCATAACAATTTTTAAATTTTTGGTTTTATTTTTTCTCTTTTATTCTCATTTATTTTTTTCTCTTTTTCTATTTTTTTCTTTTGCCTACACTTGAGGACATTTCCACCTTTTCTTGATGAGCAAAGGTCAGTATGATAGCGATCAAAGTCATTTTCTCTCATGACCTATTTTTCCTTTTTTTTATAGATAAATGATAGAAACACCATATATCAGAACCGATCTTGCCACTATCGGTTGGATTGAGTAGGAGGGTAATCAAAGAGAGGCAAGAGGTGGAGGTGAGGGGCTAAAAGAATGAGGCCACCTCACTTAATGAGAATGATGGATATCGGCAACAACATGAGAACTAGTAAGGAGCGACACCAAAGGGGGGAAGGGATTGTCAACTGATTGTCAGGATCCCCATGGAGAGTAATAGGCAATAACCATCAATCAAGAAGGGAACATCACAAGCATTGATGACTTACACTTGGACAGAGCCATTAGGGTTGGTAGCAAGTACCTTGTAGGGGTCCATCTAGCACTATTGGAGCTTTTCAAATAACTTACCAAAGCATGAATCATAGGCGAGGACTTGGTCACTTTCCTTGAATTATTTGTGCTTGATAAAGCTGTCATGGTAAGCCTTTTGTTGAGCCACTGTGGCTTTCATTCATTATAAGGCCATCTGTCATATTTCATCCAAACATTCCAAGTATAGGAGGCAGTGATGTAGGGACTCATCATCTCCCAACCACTCTGTGATAGCCACTCACAAAGAGGGTAGTCCTAGCTCAACAGAGAATATGGCTTCTATGTCGTACACTAGCTATTTGTCTTGTAGCAACCTTATGGGAAGTTCTATATGCCTAGATGGCCTTTGTAAGTCCATTTTCCCAGTCGCGATGATGTGTAGCAAAATCATCCTCATTAGGATTGAATAGAGAATGCAATTGGTAACTTTGAATTGGCCATTGGCTCTAGGGTAGTAGGATTTGGACTTGTAGTGTGGCAGATCTTGTAAAGCTCTGCTAGCTTTTCCATAATCTTATTCAAGAAATGAGTGCCTCTATCACTTATCAGCTCTAAGGGACTGCCAAAACGGGCAATAATATTCTCGTACAGGAATAGGACCATGCTATTGCCATCATCTTGCTTAAGAGATTTGGCTTCATACCACTTCATCCATAGTCCATACATACCAAGATGTATCAATTGTGCTTCCTTCTAGTTGGAGGGATCCGCAATAGATGATCAGCCAAAACATGGGAGTGACTAGCCTTGGTAACCACTTCAAATTCAAACTCCTTGAATAAGAGATATCTCATCATTTGGCCTTTTACATTGGCTTTATTCATCAAGAAGGACAATGCCTATGATCCACATAAAACTTGAAGTGCATTGCCAATAAGTAGTATCGAAACTTTTCCAAGGAAAAAATCTTTGCAAGGCACTCGAACTTAGTCATTGTGTAGTTCCTCTCCTGATCAGTGACCTTATGGCTTGCATAATAGATAGGCTGATCCAACTTGGAGAAGCCTTTTTGGCATAAGGCTGTGCCTAAGCCTTTTACATATGCATCAATGTGCACATGGAACTCCCTTGTCCAATTAGGAGGTTGCAAGATGGATGCCTCAATCAGACACTGCTTAAGAGTGTTGAAATCTTTTTCACAATCATCTATCCAATCAAACTCCACATCTTTCCTGAGGAGCTTATGCAAGGGGGCCACCTTTGTTGTTGCAAAATATGCAACAAACCTCTTATAATAGCCCACATGTCCAAGAATCCGTCTCAATTGTTTGAGGTTGGTTGGTGCGATTAAAGCTGTAATCTTCTCAATCTTGGCAAGGTCTTTTGTTATTCCTTGTCCAAAGGCAATGTGGCCCAATAGAATATTTGAAGAGACTCCAAAGATGCATTTGTCGGCATTAGGGAGATCCCATACTCCATAGCATTACTCCAAGTGTCCCCAATGCTTATAGAGTGGATTAAAGACATAGAAATCATCTAGATATATCTCAATGAAGTCATGTAGGGGATTTTGGATTGCGGCCATCATGACTCGCACTGAAAGGTAGCAAGGGTTATGAAGCCCAAATGAGATCACTCAGTAGATGTAAATATCCCATTCCATTGTGAAGATTATCTCGGATCGGTAATCCTTTGCTATTTGAACTTGATTCTACCCACTGAATCCATCCAAGAGGGAGTAGAGCTCATGTCAAGCCACCAGTGTATCCAACAATTGGTATTTGAAAGGAATAGAGAAATAATATTTATTTATCTTGGAGTTCAACTTACAAAAGTCTACACATGTTCACAGCTTTCCATTATTCTTGGATACTACCATGATGGGTGAGACCCATTCACTATTGGCCACACGATAGATGAACTTAGCTTCTAGGAGCTTCAACAATTTTATTTTTACTAGGTTTGAGTAACTTGGATTCATGTGCCTCTATCTTTGCTGTACCATCTTGGCATGGAGCTTGAGGTCGATGTGATGTTGGCACACCACGGGATCAATCCCCTTCAGATCTTTATACGACCATGCAAACAGGTCACACAGGACGCCAATAGCTCCACTTCTGGGAGGTTGCTACCCACCTTCATGTGATGCTCCGTGCGATCTGCATCCACAAAAGTTAATTTGTTTTCACCTTCCACTTCGCAGACGAAGGTCTTGTGGATTGCTTTTGGGTATAGATCTAACTCCTTCAACGGAGTGGCCTCGTCATCCTAAGGCTCCCTTAGAACCAACTTCTTTCTTTGATGAGAACTCGGATGGCTCTTTGGGATGCTGAAGTGGTATTAGGGCTATTTTTCATTTTGTTTGAGAGTTAGTTACCTCTTGACTCAAGGACACATCTAGGAATATCACATAATTTGAACCATCTATGTTTTGTTTAGGCTACGACGGAATGTGCTTATTGGCAAGGCGCATCATCATCATTCTTTCTTGAGAAGGGTAAATTTGGGTGATAAGTCCGAGGAGGTAAGTCATGATAAATATATTATGTATCACATGGGTTCAACATAAGGGATTTTTAAAATACAATTTTTACACATTTTTTACATATAGAAGAGTCCCATATAAAGGGGTTACTTATAGATTGAATAGAAAAGGGTTATGTTTTATTAAGAAAAAATTTAGAGATAAGGATATTTATAAATATTCCTTGAATGCACGTGATATAGAGCGTATACATATACTGAATTATGTAGGGTGACAAGAGCCACTACTAAAGGAGGGCTTATTTTCCTTTATCCATTTCTTATAAATATTTTACGTATAATGAGATTCATTTACCAGTCCAAAGGGTACTAGAGTCATTCCATCCAACAGCATGGGATCTTCTACTTCTGTAGCCTCTAGGACTTCCTCCTTGTTTCTATCCTCTTTTGTCGTGGATAGATTCTTCTATGTTACTTTTGGTATCTACATCTTGAGTTTTATTATCATCCTCTTTAGACTCTGTCTCTTTGGCTTTATAGGGGCTATGTAAGAGAAGAACGAGTACATTAGGTTTTTTAGCTTTTGATTTCATGCTTTTGCAATTGAAAGTGATTTTTTTGAAACAACCTTGAATATTTTCTATAAATGATATCGACATTATAGTTTACTATATAAATGTCATATCACACACTACTGATCTTTTTAAACATGAAGATATGTGATATATCATGCCTTCATCACTATTTTGGAGCTCCCAAAAAAATGCACACTATCCAAAATAGAGGGAGCAACACTATTAGAATTGGAATTTTCAAGCTTTTTAGCAAGAAATTGTTACTTAATCCACTCTTTGTGAGGGAAAAAAATGGTGGCCAAGAATTGTCCAATCACTCACAAGGCCACACGTAATGTCCCCATTACTTAGTTTATTTTAATGCACGTATACATTCCAAAGAAAATTGATTTATGTTGCACATTTTTAAAAACTAACTCTAATTATGAAGATAATTGTTATAATTAATGAGGTATTATATGCCAGTTCATGGAAGGAAGACTTGGGAGACCCTCCAAAGACTATCTTACTAGCCTAGTGGATAGTCACTTGGCAGTTAAGTGCACTTTGGTGATGACACTATTGGGATGGGTGACCTCCCATGAAGATTTTCCTACAAGCTAGTGGGAACTTCTCATCCATAGTCAACAACGTTAACAAAGCCTTTGTAGCCCGTTGCCAAGTATGCCAAGGCCAAGATGCTAAGGTCTATGCCTTGGTTGCCGCCTTAGTCGTGAGCCTTGGAGTGACGTCGCCCAACGAGAATGGAGCCCTCCCTGATGTCATCGATGACATCATCAAAAAAACACTAAAAGAAAGCATTCCTTCTTTATCATCGATGATGTCATCAAAAATGCTAAAAATCAAACGTCCTCTTCTTACCCCTTGGTGACTATATAAACAAGGCTAGAGCATCACGTTAGGACAACACACAGACACACAATGATCCATGCAAAAGTCTCTCTACCGCTATTGATGCAATGAAGCTCTATCAAAATCAACCAAACCTCTCTCTCTCTCTCTCTCCACTCTTACATGGAAGGGCTGCCCAAACTCATCAAACTTCTTCCATGGCTCCTAAGAGACGTGGATATGCTAAGCAAGGTCATGCTTAGAGAGCTCCCCAACATGAGGAAGTGGTCGCTGCTACTGTAAGGGAACCCAACATGATGTTGAAGCACAAGTGGAAGTTAACCTTGAACCCATTCAAATCGAAGAACGAGCCATCCCACAACAAATTGAGGTTGCAGCTATAATCGGTAATCACAATGGATGGCCAAATGGAGATAATCAAGTTAGTACATAAGAAAAGGATCACGATTAGTTAAAACTTACTTAGACTTGTAAAAGCATGTTAGTATTATCAAATGCTTTTTAGGAAGGAACATGGAAATTGATGAAGGGGATAGATTCTATGCATCGCATTGACAGCTACGTTAAAATGTCTTATGGTTATGACTGTTTTTGGATTTGTGAATGATGAGTTATGTCTCTTATGATTTTGGGCTTGCATAGCCAGGAGGAGTTGTGGATTATGGTGGTTTGGGACATTGGTGTCCCCAACCCAATGCTCCCCTACACTCTGTGAAGTGTGAAAAAACTCACCTACGGGTGGGGGTCCTATGCTCTTGAGGGAGGTAGGTTTTTTTATTTTTGATCACTCGAGCACCTGAGAGGGCAAAGGGCCAAGTGATAAGTGCCCCTGTTATGTAGGATGGCTTCGGATACTCAGGGAAGCTTAGAGGGGCTCTGAGCTAGTAAATTCCATGTTGACCGCAGATGGAGTGTGATCACATACAACCCAATTCCGAGGGATTGGAAGGTCCTATCCTAGGCTGCACAGTGTCATTCTGCGGAAAGACGGTTTTGTATCATTCTACAGAGTGATGGTGAAACAAAGTTTCTGATTTTTGAATTGTTTGTTATGTGCTAAAAATCAAGTTTATCGAACCTAGTTTAACGGAGTAATAAAAGAAAGCTGATTTTATATGTCCAAACACTGTGGTAGTATGTTTTGCTAATTAGAAAACTAAGCAAACCCATCGAGGAAAGTGGGAGGCTTCGATCCTAACGATTGGATGCCTGTGGCTGGGTGTATCCAATAAGTTGGGTAACTTTCCAACACTAGATAGAGCTAATTAAATTGTGACCCTCCCAATACCGGTAGGATTAGTTACCAGGTTTAACACCATTTTAGGGGACCGGAGTTGAGATTTTACCTTATGGGTAGGGGGATCGAGTTACACTCTCCCCCGTCTTTCACTCTCTTTGAACCAAGTGTGGTGTTAACCTCATGGGTAGGGGGATCGAGTTACACTCTCCCCCGTCTTTCACTCTCTTTGAACCAAGTGTGGTGTTAACCTCACTCGTGCCTTTGATTGATTACAAAGTGGTCTTTCTTAGGTGGGTGTTAGATTGCTATTAGGGTTGACTTGTCCATGCTTCCCCTTTGAAGTAGAACTGAGATTCCCATGCTCAACTAAGTTCAAGGTTTCCCATGTGGAGACAGGATGGTGATGTCCATGGATATGAATTTCAATTGACTACTAGAGGACTCCTGCGGGTTTGTTGGACTCCAAGGCACCTCACACCACATAAGTGATATTTAAAGCACAAATTACTCTCGCCTCTTAAGTCACATCTCCTTATTCTTGCCTACAAAAAGTGTCAATAACTAGGCTTTAGCCAATCTTGGTAGTATCTTCTTTTATCAACCTTATGGTGATGGAGATAATCCTTTGATACTTGGTATCCAAACAACATGGCAAATTCAAATGCTCAATAAGTATAGTCATAATAGCTTGCTGGCAATGGATGCGACATTTGGCACTAATAACCATATGGTCCCATATTTCTTATTCTTTCTTAGCTTTAATTTAGTAATTATGTTATCCCCTAATTTTTTTAATCATTTAGCATCTATATGCAGTTCCATTTATATACAATTCTTGTGTTTGATCACTTTCACAATGGAGTGTTTGTGGCATGGACCATTACATCCTCTTCTTGTACCACATCAATTACATCATGGCTAGATGCATTAAGAAATCGATTCTTGGACTATAACAATTCATGGGAACTATGCTTTTATGGTGGATGATGCTCAAGTAGAAATCAATGCTATTCATTAAGGTTTCTTTCTACAATTACATTTGTTGTCTTTTCTCATCATGGTTAACCACAGAGTGGTTTTATCCATGGTTTTCCTATATATCTATGTATATAGTAAGTTTGCGTTGATATGTTTAGAGCACTTTGCAACATTATAAACATGCAAGGTACACCTAATTCACATGAGAATGCTAGGATAGATATGAGCCTCAAAATCTACTATCACAGTTCTATGAAAAATACAAGAGGAAGCATCATTCATCAAGTACTTCGAGGATACATGGTCATCTTGTATAGATAACCCTATATGCAATAGTATGCTTGTTGCGCAATTCAAAGCTAAGGCCAATATTGAAGAAAGCCATGAAAATATAGATATTGTGTCTAACTCCCCTTCTTTCTATGTTGTTCATTCTCTTCCAACTTTTCCTATCAAGGACAAGGAATACATACCACTATTAGACATCCAAAGATTCTTTAATATCAGGAGGATTATTGTTTAACAATCATTGCAAAGGCTTTTGATGCTGCAAATGGCATAGTTGATGTCAAAAATGAATCAAATCAAGAGTTACTTAAATTGGACATTGAAATTGCATATGACAAGTTTATTGATGCAGGGGATGCCCTTTCTCTTTGTTTCAACAAGGCAAAGTATGCTAAGAAAGAATTGGGATTACTGATGAGCAGTTTAAATGTCTTCAAGACTGACTTGGAATTTCCAATTTTGGAAGAGAGCAGTCAGAGTATGTTAAAGAATTGCAAGATACCAATGAGACATCATCATCAATTAATATATGGAATCCAACTAACCTAGAGCATGATGAAAACCAATTGGAACTATTATCGTAGGGATGTGGATATGTGCTACAATTATTATCCTTCATGCAAAATCAAGAGATGGTAGCATTGAGTCTTACCACTTAGTTTTGAAGAGTCACTTTCTTGGTGAGAAATGCAACTTGCATGGTAAGTGCATCAACTAGTCGATTGAGAAGTTGGTTTGCTCTTATCATGCATACTATTCGTATCAAGATATGCTAAAAGATGTGCATTTCAAGAAGTACTTTAATGTTTTAAAGGTCACATAAATTTCCATTCAAAGAGCTAAAGAAATACAATATTTTCATGTAAATTTTATTTATGGTGATAGAACTCAGGCTTCAATATAGAGTTGCACAAGAGATGGACATTGGTACCATATTCGAAATATCGATTGTAGTTGGGCATGTTGTACTTGTGATTGATCACAAACACAGAATATATGTAAACATCAAACCAATGTCCTTATATTAAATGGAATAGAAGTGGAGACCATTCTAGGAAAGTCCATGGATACAATTTCATGAGCACCAAAGTAAGTATTCAATACACCACAATTGTAGCTGATTCAAGAATTGTCAAGTAAATTTTTAATGTCTTCATTCTAAGTTTTTTCTTATTTTGGATACATGACAAGTTTTATCCTCAAAGGAGATTGAGTCACTTGTCCACTTACTTAACATGCACACTATAAAGGTACAAGGATAAAGGTATGGTGTAAGAATAATGATGTTAGCAAATGCCATAAGGTGTTAAATGTAATGGTAATATGTGATATACAGGGTTACATAGAATGTAAGGGATGGTGTACAATATTGATCTATGTTCAGTAGCATCATCAAGAAAAGCAAGGAGAGATGTGCCACAAATCTATTGTAGAAGTAATTGACTATCATTAGATCATATAACCCATGGTTGATGCCATACTACAATTTCTCCTCTTTATATCATGTAACAATTTGTAAGACACCTAATTACATATGACACAATGCACACAATTTTGAACCTATTATGCCTTTTCTTTCCCATGGTCTTATATCTTATAATCTTCTACTATGTCCTTACATTGATAGAACTCACAGGGTTCAAATTCTATGGATAGATGATAACAACATGCTCACAATTTTGGGTATTATATCCCCTTAGGAAAACCCTTGGGGGGGGGGGGGGGGGGGGGGGGGTTTGTCGATGCCCTTAGGAAAAACCTTAGTGTGTAGAAAAAAAGGGGGGTGGCAACCCCCCCATCATTCGCGTGCATTCGGACGATGGGGAGGTTGCCACCCCCCTTTTTTTCTACACACTAAGGTGGCAACCCCCGCATCATCAATCCAAGTGCACTCAAACGATAGGGGGTTTTCCACCCCCCTTTTTTTCTACACACATTGATAGCTTCTAATGAATCTTAGTGTATAGAAAAAAAGGGGGGTGGCAAACCCCCCATCATCCGAGTGCACTCAAATTGTAATATTTCCACACAATAAAAATTATTAGTTATTAATGTTAGTTAGTTTTTACCTTAGTTAGTCTTTAGTTAGTAATCTTACTAACTTATTCATTGACTAACTAACTTTCAAACTAACCAATATACCAACTATAAGGGGTCCGCCCATCGGCTGTCTAGGCACGTTTTTAGCAATCTATCAAGAAACGAATCTAAGCGTCACTGCCCGACACTCCCATGGAATATTCCCGGTTTTGTTGCCTAGGGTTTTTCGAATCCGCCTCGCAATGGAACGTTCACGGTCGAACCCACTAGGATCGATCTGAAATTTGGACTCCTAGTGGCCAAGGTCTCCTAACAGCATTCTAGCAACGGATCTTAGACATCCTACTTCACACAGAGATAACCCAAGCCGAAGCAGACCCATGCCGCACTTAGTTCAAAGAGAATGGGAAACGAGAGGGATGTGCCGCTCAACCTCTCTGTTGAGAGGGGAAAAAGACTGATTTTTTGACTGATTTTTGTTGCTTTTGAGGTCTGAATGATTGATTTTTGATGGATTTAGAGTGATATATGGCTGTTAATGGAAGTTTTTGAGAGTGTTTTTGATGATATTGATTATATTTAGAAGCTCGTGATGATTTTTAGTGGAGATATGAAGCTCTGTGATGTTCTAATAGGTTTTGTTAAGGTTCTGATTGGTTCTGTACACCTTCTGTTATAGCTTCTATTTTGTTTTGATTTTCTTCTGTATGAAGCATGGATTGATGATTGATGAAGATTGAAATATTTTGAGAGCTTATTGAATAGTTTTTGATAGTTTGGAATGGTTTTAGTTTGAATTATGAGGATTTGATTTTCTCTGATGACCTTCTATAACCCTCTGTAAACCTTCTGGGTAGAGCCTCTGTATCTGCTTTGTCTTTGTTTTGTATCTGCTTTGGTCTTGTTCTGTACTGTTCTGTAGATCTTTTGTAAGTATTTTGTAGAATGTATGTGTGACTTTGGGAAAGTTTTCTAACTTTTTGAAAGGATGAATCTAAGTTCAAAAGAGCTAAAACAAATGGAAGAAGCAGCTCTGTTGAAGACTGAAGAGAAGACTGGAGTGACAGTGACAGTAGTGAGCCATGAAGAGACACTGTAGTGGCTCTGGTGCCTCTTCACATCAGACATACCTCTTGGGAGGTGTATCCACGACCTAATAAGTATTATTGAGAGGTATTATGAGAGTATTGTAGTGAGGAGATGATGTACTATTGAGAGAGAGAGAGAGAGAGAGAGAGAGAGAGAGAGCCAGAGAAATCCAATTCTATCAAAACAGTGTATCTATATATGAGAGATTGAGAGAGAAAACTATGAAGACATTGAATATGAATACTATGTGATTGATTTCCATTCAAAAATGGTGTATTCTTTTATGTTCCTTGTTATATTGATGGATTCTATGAAGAAGTTGAAGATTATGGTTCATTCTATCAAATCCGTGGGAGATATCTACTATGATGCTTCATGAAGAATTGTTGCTTTCTTTGTGTTGGTCATCAAAAGAATGAAATAAAAGCTTTTTGATGTTACAAGATAGATTTTCTTGCAGTAGAATCCCCTTTTCCTTGGTGCTCCTCTTGGGGCTCCATATTTTTGGTGCACAGCCGGGGAAGCTTGCCATCAACAAGCATTAGAAGAGACTGAAAATGAAGGAAATGGCATTGCCAAGAAGGCGAGAATTCAATGGATGCTTGTAAAGTTCCTTCTTCCACTAAAGAGTTGGAGATTCTTATTTCCAAAGCCACTTTCCACAAGAAGTTCATCCCACAATGGCGGAAACATATCACCATCATGATGCATGCTCTATGCGATGGACTGTTTCCTCTTCCTATTGAAGCAGCAGAAACTTGCATCTTGGTGGAAAATTGTTTGCGAACAAACTGAAGAGCAAAAACAGAGAGAATGACTATCCATGGAAGATTTAGCATTCATTGAGAAGTTTCCAAACATCATCAAGTGGAAGATCGTGAAGAAGCTTCAGGAGTCGTGGTCTGTGGAGGTTCACGAAAACAAGAAGGAAAAGAGTTGGAATTTGTTCGTGGATGCTCAACAGCAAGATACGTGGGATGCTTGGTGCACTGACAATCTCCTGTTTGTCCAATTAGCAACCCACTAGAAGTTGGTAGACAGAGTATTTTTCACAACATACACTGTTGAAACCATCAGAAGCTGGCATTATTATAATGGCACAATAACGATCCTAAGAAGAATGAGTTTTGATACTTTCAGAATGGAATATCTCCCCCTCTGTAGTGGTTTGAAAGCTGAATTCAGAGATGTTGAAAAGAAGGAAGTAGAGGAGATGTTGGCCAGAGAATCCCCCAGAGACTGAAGCCCCTCTCTGATTCCATCCTGTTGAGTACAGACCAACTGGTTGGAGCCAAGCCCCTGATGAATGACGCAATTAAGAGGCAAGCGTTAGAACAAGTCCAGAGGTACGTGAGAAGAGAGAAGGAAAAAATCAAAGCTGAGAATAAGCTCGCAGCAGAAGCTTCCTTTGACACCCTAAAAGAAATCTTTACAGAAGTTCCCATGGCGACTCAAGGTCCCCTTCCTAGTCAGATTCATCCTGGAAATATTGATGAGACAGGCCAACAAATGTAGTCCCATTGCGAGTTTTTAAGGGAGAGTACAATGAAGACCCTGATCTTCATGTAGCAAAATTCATGGTAGCATGTGTGGCTAACAATGCCAGAACCCCTAAGCATTGGTTAGCGATATTCCCCGCCACTTTCAAGGGCGCGGCGTTTCAGTCATATGAGAGACAAGTAGTAGGAACTTTTGGCCCATGGGACGACCTAAAGTTGGCCTTCCTCACTAAATTCAAGCGTGAAGGTTTTGAAGAGCGGATGCGAGAGGAGTTCATGAACCTAAGTCAGTCCTCTGGAGAAAGAGTAGAAGCTTATGTCTCGCGAATGAAATCCATCCTGAAGAGATGGACTAACCATCATTTGGACAAAGGCATTTAGAAAGGAGTGTTTCTCTGAGGCCTACAACCAAAAGTTCACAAGTTTGTGGAATTGAGAAGATCAGTCAATCTGCAAGCTGCAGTGGAAGGTGCAAGATTATATGACGAAGTTGAAGCAAGGCTGTCAATGACTCTAGGAAGAGGAGTCTTACCTCCTACCATGTCAGGAATGGTATACCCACCAAATGCAATCCTAGGGACAGTTCCCTACCCCTATCCCCAGATGCAAATAGTGCTGCAGTATAATGCACCAAGTCCATTATGGTCACCACAGATGTCAGTGCCTCAAATGATGGTTCAACCACAACAACAGTGGCCTCAAATAGTTCCTCCAATGACGACTCACCAACAGTGGAACCCTACCAAAACTAGAATCAACAACCCCAAGTCTCAACACGAGCTCTGAATCAGAACCAGAACAGAGGACCTTCTGGATCAACCCAACCAGTGTATGCAGTAATTACAGAAGCTTCCCAAAACCCTACTACAAGTATTTCAGGAGGTGAAAATCTGAAGGACTACTTATCCAACTCAGTTGCAAGTATCAAGAAAGAGCTTATGGATGTGATTACAGAGTAGCTACAGACATTGAAAGTGAATACCACCAATATATCCACCCCTACGGGAGCTGGAAGAGATGTGATGCACTCTAATATATGGTGTGGAACGTGTCATCAAGCGGGACATTTAGCCATTGAATGTACCCGAAAACCAACCATTCCTGGAGCCTTCTGTTCCTACTATTTGCGGAAGAACCATACAGAGGATATATGCTCTCTGAAAGAGATGCATAAACGAAGATAGAAGGATGAAAATGCAAGATTCAACTTGCTAGAGTCCAAAATGACAACACAAGATATTGGACCAAAGCCTAGGGAGTTTGGTCCTAATTTTGGTCCAAGGAGGTTTCCCTCTCAAAGTTACAGAGGACGACAGCCTGGCAGTGGTTAGAGATCAGAGGTGGAATGTTACAAGTGTGGAGAAAATGGTCATATCTCCCCGAATTGTCCAAACCCTAGACAATCTGTGGATTACAAGCCCTTATGCAGCTGATGCAAAGGCGAAGGCCACACTGCAAAGGACTGTCCAAGTCCAGCCCCTATAAAGGCCAATGGCACTGATAGCCAACAGAAGGTACAAGAGCCTGCCTCCAATTTGGTAGAGTTGGAAGTTGCCGCTGTCATGCGCGCCAAGAAGAAGGAGCCATTTAATCAGAATGAAAATAATTCTCATACCAAGACTATGAAGTTCAACCTACCAATAGAGGGACAGAGCAGTACAGAACATAACAGTGCAGTACAGAGCATTGTAGTGCCACAGAGAGTCACAAAGACAGTCCCAAAAACAGGACCAGAGGTCCAGGAGATAGATGAAACAGAAGCACTTCTAGAAACACAGGAAGTGCTGATACTACCATTATTAGAAGAAAAAGGAAAGATGAAAATGGATGTAGCACCATTCCCCAATAGGATGGAGAAGCCTGTGGATCCTATCAAAGATTATGACTTGGTCAAAGACCTAGACACGTTTAAACCTAACTTAACATTCTAGCAGTTGCTGATGTTGTCTCCCAACTGCCGAAAGAAATTCAAAAGCATCTTGATAAGAAGACGTGGATTAAGGATTACTCCTTGAACAGCGATCAAGACCAATAAGTCCCCGAAGTCTGTAAAGGAAGTAGATGTGGCTAACACCTTCCTAGATCTTGGAACCCCAGAGATTAGTGTATGGATAGAGGGATGCTTTATTTCAGATGCATTGATTGATGGAGGCTCATCAGTAAACATAATGACGGATGTGACAATGAAGGACTTAGGGTTGCAAGGAATTCAACCTACACAGTGGCTTATTAGATTGGTAGATCAAAGAAGAATTAAACCGTTGGGCATCCTCCCATATGTAAAAACAACCCTTGCAGGAAGAGACTATTGGCTGACATATCTGGTGGTTAAACCAAATTCTTATGGGACCTCATACCCTCTGCTGTTGGGAAGACCTTGGCTTTTTGAAGCAAGAGCCAGGATGGATTGGTTCAAAGGAACCCTAACCCTAGGCAGAGGACCCAAGAATGTGGTGTTAAAGTTATATGGATCGCAAAAAGGCAATGGATTCACATCCATTGAAGTCATAACTGAATCCTCCAACGAGGTAACAGATGGTACATCAGGAGAAGAAGAGGCTATTAAACAGATCTTTCCCAAGAAAACAGAGGCACAGTCCCTAATAGTGGGCACTGTAAGCCAACTATCAAGGGAAGAAAAGTCCTTGTCTATGGGAGAATACCTCCTGCCTCAACTAGAATTAACTTCTGAAATCACCTCTGACAGTGAAATAGAAGTATGGATGTACTGTTCTCCCTATTACATGGCAGTCAAAGAGACAGTAACAGAGACAAAACAAAGACAGAGTAGATACAGAGGAGAGATAGAACTAGAGACAGTCACAGAGACAGTGACTGTAATAGAGACAGAAGCAGATGCAGAGGCAAAAGATCTGTTCTACTCCTATAGAGCCTCTACAGAAGTAGAGATAGAGCCTCTAGAGAAAGAGGATGAAAATGATGAGGAAGAAAATGAAGCAGGTTATGAGAGTGCAGATGAAGAATTTCCTCTGATAACGGATGATCTTGTTGATGTCCCTACAAAGACCTCAGAGGCCGAAGATCTCAAGGTGTTGGATGGAATGACCATGGTTCCATTTGAGTTGATCAATGGACCACAAAGTATGCAGAATCTCTATAAGCAATGGATTAAAAGCATAAAAATTAAGTTCACCAGTGGCTCATGTCGCTCTGACTGTTCAATCCAGAGAAAAGAGGATGATGATGTCTCTTGTCAACAGAAGCCAAAGCCCTCAGAGCCATGGCCTCTAGAAGGTCCGTGCTATGTGACATTCCTGGACGCATCCTCTGAAGATGAATACCTAAGTCCAGAAGAAATTACCACTCACACAGAAGCAAACAAAGCTCTGATACCCTTCCAACAACCTCAACAGAAAAATGAGTCATTTGTTCAGAAGGAGGACACTAGTTCTAGTGGAACATCAGATGATGACACTACTCCCTTGAAAGAGTCAGACCTCTATCCAGAATCCATCCGTGGGACATTCATCCGCAAAGTGGAAGGTGAAAGACAAGTAACATTCATGGATACTGACAGTACTGAACGTCACCTGAAAGTGGGACTTAATCTTCCAAAAGAAGAACTAGTGGTCCTGCGAGACTTATTAAAGGAGAACTTAGACGTGTTTGCTTGGTCATATAAAGATCTAAAAGGGATTGATCCCACCATATGCCAACATCACATTGACCTAGAGCTCGATGCCAAACCTGTAAGGCAAAGACAAAGACGTATGAATCCTAATTATTCTGCACTGGTGAAGGCTGAATTATTGAAACTTCTTGAAGCCGAGTTCATTTATCCCATGGCTAATAGTGAATGGGTTTCACCCATTGTGGTTGTACCCAAGAAGAACGGGAAACTTTGAATATGTGTGGACTTTCAAAAGCTCAATTCGAAGACAAAAAAGGATCATTTTCCTATCCCTTTTACAGACTAACTGTTGGACACAATGGCAGGCCATGAGCTGTATTCCCTCTTGGATGGATTCAACGGAATATAGCCAAGTCCAAATTGCAGAAGAGGACCAATCCAAAACAACCTTCACCATAGAATGGGGGACCTATGCCTATAGAGTGATGCCATTTGGGCTCTGTAATGCTCCTGCCATCTTCTAACGAGTAATGATGGCTGCCTTCCAGAATCATTTGCATGATTTCATTCAGGTGTATCTTGATGACTTTTGTGTCTATAGCTTAATTCGTGAGCATTGGGGACACCTAGAGCAATGTTTTGACAGATGCCGAGAGTATGGAATTTCTCTTCACCTCGACAAATGTGTCTTTGGCGTCTCATCAGAAGTACTTTTGGGCCATATTGTCTCGGCACAAGGGATTGCAACAAACTTGACGAAGATTGAAAAGATTGCCGCCTTAACAGCACCAACAAACCTCAAGCAATTGAGAGGATTTCTTGGCCATGTGGGCTACTACAGAAGATTTATTGCACATTTTGCAACCAAGGCAGTCCCTTTGCACAAGCTCTTAAGGAAAGATGATGATTTTCTTTGGATTGATGACTGTGAAGAAGCCTTTAGTACCCTAAAACAATGCCTTATCAAAGCACCTATCTTACAGCCTCCTGGCTGGACGAAGGAGTTTCATGTGCACACAGATGCATCAGTTGAAGGGCTAGGTGCTATCCTATGTCAAAAGGGCCCCTCTAAATCAGATCAGCCAATATATTATGCAAGTTGAAAGGTCACTGATAGGGAATGGAACTATACAGTGACAGAGCTTGAATGCTTAGCAATGGTGTTTGCACTGGAGAATTTTCGACACTATCTATTGTCAACGCATTTCAAGTTCTACGTGGATCATGAAGCCTTGTCCTTCCTGATGAACAAAGCAGATGTTAAAGGATGATTGATGAGATGGTTGATCCTATTCCAGGAGTTCAATTTTGAAGGGGTCACTAAGCCTGGCCGTTCCCATGTCCTAGCTAATCATCTATCACGGATCCCTCAAACTGCAGAAGAGGAACACGATGATCCAGACCTTCTTGATGCTTCCTTGTTTCTAGTTGAAACACTTACTCCCTGGTATACAAACATAGCCAAACTCCTGGGCAACTCAACAGTATCCTCCTGGCATCTCAAGCCGTGAGAAGAAGAAGCTTCTGTTAGAATCAGCCCCCTACACCTTGCTAGGCGGTGCACTATACAAGAGAGGCAAAGATGAAGTGTTGCAGGGGATGAAATCGGCATAGTATTGAAAGCATGCCATGACAAACCATGTGGTGGACACTTTGCAGGAGAAGCGATAGCCAGGAAGGCTTTGTTAGCAGGATACTGGTGGCCAACCCTCCACAAGGATGCATATGACTACTGCAAGAGATGTGATGCTTGTCAGCGAATGGAAAAACCCACCAAAACAAGTGCCATGCCACTGCAACCCATTCTTTCCCTAAAGCTGTTCGAGAAGTGGGGGATTGATTTTGTGGGTCCCATTGATCCACCTACCAGACGGAAGCAGAATAGATACATCTTAGTATATACGGATTATGTCACAAAGTGATGTGAAGCTAAAGCTTTGAAGCGGGACGATGGTAATAGCGTAGCTCTATTCATGTACGAAAATATTATCACC
Source organism: Lygodium microphyllum (assembly GCF_053477565.2). NCBI lineage: Eukaryota > Viridiplantae > Streptophyta > Polypodiopsida > Schizaeales > Lygodiaceae > Lygodium > Lygodium microphyllum. Next base: position 82,477,788 of record NC_141147.1, read on the forward strand.
CATTTTGGCAGTCCCCTCGAGCTAGTAAGTGACAGAGATACTCATTTCCTTAACAAAATCATGGAGGAGCTAACACATCTGTATAAGATCTGCTATCGCAAGTCCATTCCCTACTACCCCAGAGCCAATGGCCAAGTTGAAGTCACCAATCACATCCTTTGCTCGATTCTGATAAGAATGATTGTCGCACATCGTCGCGACTGGGACAATCGACTTATAGAGGCCCTCTGGGCATACAGAACCTCCCATAAGACAACTACACGACAGACTCCTTTTCAGCTAGTGTATGGTACAGAAGCCATCTTCCCTGTTGAGCTGGAATTGCCCTCTTTGTGAGTGGCACTTAAAGAATGCTTGGGAGATGATGAGTCACTACAATGCCTCCTCCTGCACTTGGAATGTTTGGATGAAATATGGCGGATGGCCCTACAGTGCATGGAAACCACTCAAGCGCAACGCAAGGCCTATCATGATAGTTTCATCAAGCACAAGGAGTTCCAAGAAGGTGATCTTGTCCTGGCCTATGATTCGAGGTTTGGCAAGTTTCCTGGCAAGCTTCAACAATGGTGGATGGGCCCATACAAGGTACTTGCTGTCAATCCTAACGGCTCTGTTCAGGTACAGACCGTTGATGCCTTTGATGATCCTTTTCTGATCAATGGCTATCATCTGAAAAAGTACTTCCCTCCCTGGGAATCTTGACAATCATAGTCGACCTACCCTTTCTCTTTTGGGTGTCGCCCTGTCTTTCTTGTCATGCTTCTGATATCCCTTATGATTCTCCTCATGAGGCGGTCTCGTTCTGCTAGCCCCTCATAGATACATCTCAACCCGACCTTGTTCTCTTCTTGTCTGATCCAACAACAAAGGCGAGGTTGGTACTAATACATGGTATTTCTACCATTCTCTTTATTAATGAATGAAAAAAAAAATCAAACAAAACTTTTATGGGAGAAAAGGAAGAAAGTCCCTGTCATAACAAACCTCATTCCAAGAAAAGGTGGAAATACCCTTGGGCGAGAAGCTAACTGTGGAAAAGGTGGTAACACCCCACAGTTCAGGATAGCTGACTTACCAGCAGAACCTTTCCAGCAAGTAATTTGAAGCCATCTCCCTTGGTGCGCTGTCTTTGCAATATCATTGCGTCTGCCCTTCTAACAGACGACCTTTTTTACAAATCATTGAAGTATGAGATTTGTAGGCTGCCTCCCTGGGTACGCCTCATCTTCAAGATCCTGATGACAACAATAGTCGACATGATCTTCATCACCAACCCCTTGAGTGATGTGAGCTTTCATCCTAACAAGATGGGGATGTGAGTATGGGCTGCCCTCTGTAGCTTTCAACAGAGCGTGAGATAGAGGGTGGGATGAGTGAACAGTCTTTCCCTTCAAATCAAATGAGAGGTGTGATGTGTGAACGGAGTGTTGCACGCACGGGATGGGCCTCTCAATGCACAATGCACGATCTGTTCCTGTGCACTACACCATAAGGCTCCCTGGCCTTCCTTCTTGCATTGTATGCCGGCACAGGGCGGGATGCACTGTTGCACCATCAAATGCGCATAAGGCATACACCCTCTGCACAAGTGATAGTGAGGATTACATCAATGGGTTTCAAGAATGGGCTACCCTCTGTATCTTTCAACCGAGTGTGAGACAGAGGATGGGCTGAGTGTGACTAGTGTTTCTTCAATCAGTTATTGAGAGGTGAGGATTGAGGGACGTTATGACCATTGGAGTCAGGTACATTTCTGTTTCCCTATGCACCCACGGGATGGGTCTCTGCCATCAGCACAGGACATGTCACTCTGTTTTGTACACTGCACTGCAAGGCTCCCTGGCCTTCCTGTTTGCATATATGCCAGACGGGGTTGGACGCAGTGATGCACCATTAATTGTGCACCCTGGCATACTCTCTTTGCACCATTCCCTTGTCGATTCCTAAACTAGGTGTGAGATCTGGGTTTCTATCATTATTTCCTCGAGTGATGTTAGTAATGGGGCAAGTGACTGCTCTTTCATACCAATTGAATGATCGTGAGTTGAGTGCAATATCCCTCGTCATCAACAAATTTCCTGCGATTTCTTCAACAACCAGCTACCTCCCTGGGTGCTGCCGCATGGTCCTTGCCATGAAGGACAAAGGACGTGTGCTGTGACGACACCTTGTTACCTCCTGCAGCCGACAACGATACAAGATGCAACCTCGATCATCGACATTCCTCCTCGGCAATATGAGCCAATTTCTTTTAAACCTACACCTTATGTTTCTCAATGACGGTCATGTCTTAAGTGTGGGGACGTTCGTGGTTGGTCTCATGTGTGGTATTAGGTCCTTGATGTTCGGTTTACCCTTACTATTAAGTTTTTAAGTGTGGGGACGTGTCCATACGCGTCTATGTTGCATACCTCCATGCATATATCCTGCTATGATCATGCATCTACGCCATGACTTCATTTTACCCTGATGGGGTCCCTTCCCCACTCCTCCGTTCTATTTCACCTTGTCCCTGGGGCTGTTCCTTGACCATTTGCCTTTATTCTTTGTTTTTGTGATTTTTCCATGCGAATGCACCCTACGTTCACTAAGAATCACATCCAATCTTATAGACGTGTTCCCTTTGAACTGTCCATTTTTTCTTTTTACCAACCCCTATTCTGATAGGCGGTTCTAAAGTTATTAATTTTTAAAGTAATTCTCATAAATTGGCCAGTTTTCCATGTGAATGCATCCTATCTCGATCAGAACTGTGTTTTGCCATGATAGGGTTTCTGGACACATTGTTCTGCACATTTTTCCTTCTTTCCGCACTTCATTCCGACTTGTGGATTTTTCGGTATTATTACACGCACGTGTTTTCGGGTTTGTTTCTTGTGTTTTTTCCATGTGAACAACCTGATTTTGCCCCAGAACCTGTGTCGCATTTTTCTATTATTTTCCCCTCATCTCTCGGCACATTTTTCCTTTTTATGGTTTTTCGATCCGACGTGCGGTTTGAGTTTTATTAATTTTTCTTCCTTTTTGCCATGTGGCTGCGTTTCTCGTGTCGCGCATGAACGCGCCAGTTTTTGGTTGTACACGCCTTGGGATGCCCCCGTGACCTCGATGCTTCACATGTTGCCGTCCCCGCCCCGTCTGATCCCGTCGATGCAAATTTTTTTTACCCCCACACCATGCCTGCGCGCGAGACGGGGGTGCGCTCCTTTTTTACCCCTCATAACAATTTTTTGTTATTAAAAAAACAAAACAAAAAAAACAAACATTTAAAAAAAAACAACAACAACAATAACAACCATTAAAAAAAAACACACACACACACACACCACAAACATTTCAACAAACACACAACCAAAAAAGAAAAAAAAAAACCCACACATTTTATAAAAACAAAAAACAACAAACAAAACAACAAAAAACAAAAACACCAACAAATCACATTTAAAAAAAACAACAACAACAAAAAAAACAAACAAAGAAACAAAAAATCCAAAAAAAACAAAGAAAAAAAACAAAAACAAAAACAAAGGAATACACAAAATTCACAAATTAAAAAAAATACAAAGAAACAAAAACACAAAAAAGAAAAAGAAAAACGATAAAAACCAAACCTAAAATTTATTTCATTAATTTTAAAAAAACAAAAAAAAAAACACAAAACCGTTTTACCTATGACTCCCACCCCCGTTGCCTCGTTCTCCCTCTCCCTCGACCTCCTCCTTCCTCGGCGTCCTCCCATGCATCCCTCTCCCTTGCCTTGGCGCGTCCTCCCACCTCCTCCTCCGTCCACACCCTCGCCACACCTCCCACCACCTCCTCGCTTCCCACCATTGACCTCGCCCTTGACCCTCCTGCCACACCCTCTCCTCGGCCTACTCCCTCTGCCCGTCTCGCCTCCTCGGCCTGCCTCGCCTCCACCTACTCCCTCCACCCGCCTCACCCTCCTTCCTCCTCCTCGCCACGTGTGCCACGACCCCACCCTCTTTCTTCCTCCTCGCTTCCTCCTCGCCACATGCGCCATGACCACACCCTCCTCCTCCTTGCCTTCCTCGCCTTCCACTACTGCCTCCTCCCTCCTCGCCCTCGGCACTCCTGCACGCCTCCTTTTCCCTGGCCACTCCTCCGCCACCTCCCGCCTTTTGCCTGGCCCCCCCCACCCTCCTACTGCCCGTCCCTCCAGATTTCGACCCCCCACTATTTTAACCCCCCCCCCCCCCCCCCACCAAATTTGGCCCTCCCACCCTCAGTTACCCTAACCCCTAACCCACCCCTAGTTATCTTAACCCACCCCCAGTTACCCCTACCCAAGCTCCCTTTCTTACCCCTTCCCACTTCTCCCCCTCATAGCCCCTTTTCCCACAACCACCACCCGTAGCAAACCCGCCGCCCCCCATTTCTACTGGGCACCCACCACCTTCTCCGCCCACCCCCTCCATGCGGGTCTCCTTGCTATCGATGGTCTCATGTGCACCTATGTTCGCGCGGGCCCCGCTGTGTGCCTATCCGTGTACGAGCGCTGTTAGCGGGCGTTCATGCGCGAGGACGTGCCTTTGACTTGTCCGTGCGGTGGTATGTTGCAGTCAGCCGTTCACACGTAGTCATTTTCAGCTATTCACACGCAGCTCGGGTACCGCCTTTTAATTTCAAAACTCGAAAAACATATTAAAAAACACATAAAAACACACATAAAACACAAAAAGACTTCAAAAATTCATTAAAAATAATTTAAAATCCAAATAAATTACAAAAAAATTCCTTAAAAATTTCCAACATTGCTAAAATCATTTGCACTATTTTCTAAAGTGGGAATTCAAGAAAATAAATTGCAAAAAATTCAAAACTTCAAAATTCCTTCAAAAATACATGTAAAATGAGCAAAATTCATTAAAAATTAGTAAAAATTTATTAAAATTTATTAAAAATTCAAAAATATTTCCAAAAATATTTTTGAAAATTCCACAAATCCCCTTGCCCATTTTGCCAATAATTTCTCAATTGAAAATGCTTCCATAAATGGCTACAGTATTATTTGAAGCCAAAATCCTAAAAATAATACTTTACCTCATGAAAATTTATTTTAAATTCCAAAAATGAGCTAAAAAATCATGCATGCATTCAAACACATTGTTGACACTTGTTGGATTACTGAAATTCCACCCTTACACTTCACACTATATTCATATGTCCTATATCTCGTTTTAATCATTTTAAAAAAAGAGAAAAAAAGAATAAAACAAAAAACCAAACAATATCCACAATACAAACACACCTAAATTACAATTTTAAAAAAATAAAAAAAAATACAATAATAAAAAATACAAAATATAACAAAAACACTAAGGTGCTTTATTTTTTCCAGTCAGTGGTTTTTACTTTTTTGATTGGATTCCTTGCATTTAGGATTACTCAGTGCACCTTCAGTCTCTTGCATACACACCCCTACCAGGTATCTATTTTTTTTGCTTTATTCATTTTGGTCATCCCTTAACCACAGTTAATTGTTTAAATGAACTTTATTCACCCACTTCTTCATGCGCGTTCGCGCTAAACACACATTTTTCTAATAACTTAAAATTAACCTGTCGTTCACTTTGCATGCGCTATGTGCGCTTTAGAGGCACTTTAATTTTTAATAAAAAGGAACCAGCCGTCACAAAAAAGTACGCGCTAGCAAAAAAGCGCTCCACATCACCATTAATTTCTAATTAATGAATTTGCATTTAGAGATTCTAGTCTGGGTATCGCAGACTGGGTTTCGTTCAAGCACCGCTTCACCCTAATAAATTGTAATTAAAATTTTAAGAAGGAACCACCGTTTTCTTATTAACGTTTATAACCTAATAAAATTTCACCCATTGTTAATAATTTCTTAAAATGAACCCTTCATTAAAACCATTTTCACTCACTGCACTTTTTTTCCCCTTTTTAATAAACACGCTTCGTGGGATGGGCACGTATAGTCCTTTAAGTTGAAATTGTTAGTCAAAGTTATGGTTAGGTCCTGATTAGGTTTTTATGGTATTATGGTTTGCTTGTGTGATACGATTATGGGTGCGGTTTGTAATTTTTTCTTCTTTTTTTACTTGATACGGGGTTTTGGTTACCTGTTTGTTGCATCACATGAAGTTTTCTGTCGCATATGTGTAGAGGTCATGCCGAATTTTTTCTAGGATGTGGGTTGTTTGGGGTGGTCAATTGGTTAGTTACGTCTGTGTGTGTACTTCTTTTGATCGATTTCTTTTTTATAAGCTATTTGGTTGTTTTGCACACATTCTTTGTGATTGTCTGTGTTTGTGGTGTGTGTGTTTTCCATATGAATGGGGCCTCATGCTCCTCCTCTTATCCAGTATGTCTCGTTGATCAGTAGGGATTATTCTTTCCTACTGGCTTTTGAGCCTATAGCGAAAGTAGGACTTGCAACTTTCGTGGCTGCTCCACTTTCTTTGATTCCAGACGATCCATCCTTGTGTGATGAACTTCTTGCATCATACAGTAAGAAATTGGGCATGGTTCGTGGTGCTTCCATGGTATTGACACCACGAGGGTTAGGGAAGGCTTTGTCTCTTTCCTACAAAGGAGAACCCTTTGTTACAGCTAGACAATTATTCTCCAATGATGACGAGATTCTCAACTGTTACAGAAGCAGACCAAAGAGGTTCTGGATGTCAAGAAGGTGATTAACACTTCAGGAGTGTCTTTTTCCATGATCACTGATTCTATCTGAAAGTTAGTCTGCCAATTTCTCCAAGACAGGTTTATGCCTGCCAAAACACCATCTCACTATTTGTCCAAGAAACTCTTCACAACTTCCAGGATGGTGTTAAAAGGGGTTGCCATTGATTGGAGTACTTACCTGCTTACGAAGATGGACCAACATTTTGTCAAAGTGACCAGAGGGAATGCCACAACTGTCACCTCTGGTTCCTATTTATATGCTTTCTTAACATATTCAGGCCTTAAGAAGGGTGTGCTACCACCTCCTCCATCTGATCCAGTTCCTCCCCCTCCACCTTCAGAGGAGTCAGAACCTATTGACATAGAGGATCTTGATTCCCCTCCTCCATTTCTCATTCAGCGGAAGCGCTTGAAGCGTGTGGCAGATAAAGCTCCCTCAGTCATTCCTTCAGTAACAGTTCCTGCTACCTTTGGCAGTGACATCCCTGCCTACCTTACATACAATAATTTATTCAGGGCACATCGAGAGGGTTCTTTGGACATATCAGTTCCTTCACTAAACAATTTAGTGTCAGGGTATGCCATTCCATTCCTTTGTAATGACATCTAGAGTGCTATTGAACTCTTAGTGTGACAGCTTGTGTTCAACAGTTATATGCTTCTTTCTATGAAAAATTGTTGCAGTCCAAAGACCAGTTGCATAAGGCAACCATAGAGTTAGCCTCTGCTAAAGACACTCTTGCTGATCTGTTTAAGCAGATGGAGTAGCAGACCCAAATGATTGAGACCCAGAGAGAAGAAATAACTTCTTTGAAGATTCAGTTTAGCAGAAGCTCAATCAGAGGTCACTAGAGTTTCGGAAGAGAAAGAGAGAATGTCCAAAGAAGCTCAAGAGTTTCAGACTCTTTTAGATGCAAAACTGTCAGCTTTGCAGACTGCTCATAATACATTGGAATCCCAAGCTTCCCAGATTAAGTAGTTGCAGGACCAACTGGCATAGTCATGGTCCATTCCTCCAAGCCCCAATGTTCCTCTGATTCCTTCTATCTCTTAGCAGGACTTGGCAATTCTCTAGAGATAGGCCACATTATGTCCGTTGTTTCAAGATAAAGTGGAAAGATTGCAGTCCAGGATGGATTTGTTATGGTCTACATTTGAGCACTTTCAGGAGTATGTTCCTCCGGGCCATTCCTTCTTTGTCCACTATCAGTTGTTGCAGAAGTTGGCCTTCTATATGAAGCTTTCAATGATGGATCTCCCTCTTCTAGAGGATGGTTGGAGTGGGGCTTGGTCTTCTGATTTGCTGACAGAAGTTGTCCGTATGGTCTTTGAAGATTCTGTGACGACGGATACCATGTTGTTGTCTTATATGTATCTACGAGGTGATCTGTTAATTTCAGATGATGTAGATCTGGCTTGGTATGTGGGGGATGTGGTTTTGCAAGCTGTCTTATATGTCAACTATTTGGAGTTGAGGATAGATGACATGTTCCAGTGTTATTCTTCTAAAGTGGCTACTTGCCCTTACACTTCATGGCATTCAATGATTGATTATGTGGTCTTGAATCAATGTCAGAATACACCTTCTACTTATGTGCAGAGCACTAACCAACGGAGGGTGGATCTCCTAGCTTATCTTTCCAAGAACCATCCATTTGATTCCTCCTTCTTTGATGCCTACCATAGACGATCTGTTTTAGGTCCCTCTGTTCCTAGCCTATTGTACTATCAACAAATGGCCCATCGCTATGATACTTATATTTCCCTTTATCAAACCAACTTAGCAGCTATTTTACCTCTATTTTACCTCTCCTTTTCCACCCTCAAGGTTTTCCTCAAATTCCCATCTTTACCTATTTTTCTTTCATTGAAGATCGAGTATTTTCCCCTTCTCCGCCATGCCGTTCTCCATCTATTCATATACCTTCTACTTTTCCTACTTATCAATTGACACCTTTCCTAACTGAGTCACTTAAATTTTCAGCCACTCCTTCTTTAGCTTATTCCTCCTTTTATGATTTTGCCTACCCATCTCTTCATCCTCTTTTACTTATTCCACTTTCATCTCCTGCCACTTCTATTTCTCAACCCCCTCAGTTGGTTAGTGGGTACAAAGGATTTGATCAACAGATTCCGAGAAAAAGAGGATGGAGCTCACGTCAAGCATACAAGAATTACCTCCATTTTTCTCACTAATATTCACAATCTCTAGATCCTTCAGTGAGATTGACAGCTCATTTTGCTTGGTACCTAGCATATATGCATAGGCATTCCCATAATGATCAAAAGGCCATTCCAAAGCTTTGTATGAATGTCAATGTGAACATTGATTCCCAACAGTTGGATGTCCTATATTTTCATGCCCTATGTCTACCTAGCAGATACCTTGTTTTGCTAGAAAGGATGTGCTGCCTTCAGTTCTTTCAAAATCCTCCAAAGACATTTGTGGATGAGTCCTTCTCCATGGATCGTTTTCGAAATCACCAAGCCTTCAAAAGGGATCACCTTCACTGATGCCTTTGCAATGTATTTTGGATGATTCTTAATGATATATATCTCTTTTTGGTGGTGTCATTCAGATGATTGTGTTTGTGTGTATGTTGTAATAATTTGTATGTGATGAGTTCGTGTTGGTTGAATAATTTGTTCGAGGGCTCTTTTTAACTATTGATGATGATGGTGGATGGAAAGCCTATGATGGAAAGTTGAAGAAGAACTTCTTATATCCTTTACAAATTTGTTATGACTTTTCATTGTTTATCAGATGAGTTAATGAATAACGAAGTTTTTCTTTAGAAGTATTTTTTTTTCTAAAGATACAGGTGATAAGTTGGGGTCGTGGTTTGGAGAGATTATTAAAGATACTACAAAAGATCAAAATTGAGCTCTTTAATGAACTTATATTCTTCTTTTCCTTAGGTTGCGAGGACGCTTCCTTTCTAAGTGCGGGGATATGTTGAGAGGGGAAAAAGACTGAATTTTTGACTGATTTTTGTTGTTTTTGAGGTCTGAATGATTGATTTTTGATGGATTTAGAGTGATGTATAGTTGTTAATGGAAGTGTTTGAGAGTGTTTTGGATGATATTGATTATGTTTTGGAAGCTCATGATTATTTTTAGTGGAGATATGAAGCTCTATGATGTTCTGATAGGTTCTATTGAGGTTCTGATTGGTTATGTACACCTTCTGTATAGCTTCTGTTTTGTTTTGATTTTCTTTTGTATGAAGCGTGGATTGATGATTGATGAAAATTGAAATATTTTGAGAGCTTATTGAATAGTTTTTGATAGTTTGGAATGGTTTTAGTTTGAATTATGAGGATTTGATGTTCTCTGATGACCTTCTATAACCCTCTGTAAACCTTCTGGGTAGAGCCTCTGTATCTGCTTTGTCTCTGTTCTGTATCTGCTTTGTCTCTGTTGTGTATTTGCTCTGGTCTTGTTCTGTAATGTTCTGTAGATCTTTTGTAAGTGTTCTGTAGAATATATGTGTGACTTTGGGAAAGTTTTCTAAATTTAGGAAGGATGAATCTAAGTTTAAAAGAGCTAAAACAAATGGAAGAAGCAGCTGCTGAAGACTGAAGAGAAGACTGGAGTGACAGTGACAGTAGTGAGCCATGAAGAGACACTGTAGTGGCTCTGGTGCCTCTTCACATCAGACAAACATCTTGGGAGGTGTATCCACAACCTAAGAAGGATTATTGAGAGTTATTATGAGAGTATTGTAGTGAGGAGATGATGTACTATTGAGAGAGAGAGAGAGAGAGAGAGAGAGAGAGAGAGAGAGAGAGAGAGAGAGAGAGAGTGTGTGTGTGTGTGCCAGAGATAGCCAATTCTATCAAAACAGTGTATCTATATATGAGACATTGAGAGAGAAAACTATGAAGACATTGAAGATGAATACTATATGATTGATTTCCATTAAAAAATGGTGTATTCTTTTATGTTCCTTGTTCTATGGATGGATTCTATGAAGAAGTTGAAGATTATGGTTCATTCTATCAAATTCGTGGGAGATATCTACTATGATGCTGCGTGAAGATTTGCTATTTTCTTTGTGTTGGTCATCAAAAGAATGAAATAAAATCTTGTTGATGTTACAAGATAGATTTTCTTGCAGTAGAATCCCCTTTTCCTTGGTGTTCCTCTTGGGGCTCCACTCTCTGCCCGTAGGTCATAGTCCCATCTCGGTCCCCTAAAATGGCATGAATCGAGGTTCTATCCTAACAATTTCTAAGGTTGAAGATGGTAAACCTTGTGAGAATCCTCCCAGTTCTCTGGGACCACCTTGTCGTAGGACGGACCCATCAGAGGTTCCGCCCATCCGCTTCCCTCAATAGCTTTAGTTTTCTAATTAGGTCCTATCACATTTATGTGTGACACTTAAAGTCTGCTTCATTAATTAAGCCTTTTAGGGAACAGGGTTCGTTCACATAACTTATAGCACAGACACAAAAATAGGGCAAAGCAATCTATTGGCAAACAAGATTCAAACAAGTTCCTTAACTTATCTTCAAGTTAATCTTTGTCTCCTGTCCATACAGGAGAAATTATGTATCACTTCTGTCCAACAGAAGTATCCCTTCTGCCCTGCAGAAGTAACTGGTCCAAATTACATGGCACCACAAACTCAATCCTTTATTTAGAATAGGATCTCCCAAAATGCCCGGACGTTGGGGGCTATGGAGGTCTTCAACTCCATTCTAGACCTAGCAAGGGGTGTCGAGAGCTCCAACTAACCCGCAAGCTGTCTAAGAGCGAAACATCATTTCCGTGGTTGGCCTTTTCACCACTCAACCTTCAGCCCATGAATCGAGCAACGCCCTCTTTGGGTTAATCCCTAGTGCAATCATGGAGGTGATCCACCCGTGCAATATATCCTTCCTTAATTAAATCCTTTAAGAATCCAGCACAACAAGGCATTCATCCCTAATATCATTTTCTAGGAAAACATTCCCATGGCAACTTATCATCACAGACCCTTGCTGTGCATTTACCATAAATCACAAGCACTTGGAATAATCATCCAAACAACAACTAACAACCAGTTGAATGTAAAAGCATTTAGGATGTTGTTCGATCAACCAACAAAACCAATTGTATTCTTTCCAAACAATGCAAGAATAGTCGCGATAACATTTCCATCGGATATTTGCTCTCCCCCTTGGGATTCTATATAAAATTTACTTAACGCTTGTATGCACAATTTTTAATGTTATGATTATGCCATTCATAACCCTTGACCAATTCTTCCTTATAATTTCTCTATCAACAAATAAGCCACATGCAACTAGGTGCAATTAACTTTCCTTGATATATGCACTTCACAAGCTCCATCTTACAAATATGTAAGATGAAATGATCTATACTCGTGCATCATAGTATGGGACCTAACATAACTCATACGGGAATCAAAATAAGCATCTATCAATTTAGAAATACATTACTTACGACCGGTACCACAATTGGATTGATGGTGATGCCTTCATTTGAAGCTTCGTTGTTGGTTATGGAATTGCCATCTGTACATGACATTATTCACTTGGGGGCCATCGTCCGCAAGTAGACTCAAGAGATTAAGAAGGAGGAATAGATTCGAGATGGGAGAGTGCAAGAGAAGATGGGTGAGTCGAGGATCCAAATAGAGGGAATTGAGCTAACTCTCTTCCTTGCAACCTCTCGGGGTCTCCTCTCTCTCTCTCTCTCTCTCTCTCTCTCTCTCTCTCTCTCTCTCTCTCAAGCTCTCTTTCACAATCTCTTGGAAGGGTATCCTTCTCTCTACCTCTCTCTCGCAGCCTCTCGGGGTCTCCTTATTCTCCCTTGTGCCTCCCCATGCATCATATTTATAGTGAATTAGAGAAGAGGGCTTGTGGCTGAGAAGTTGAGCTCTTTGTGGAGGGGGATCCTGGAAAGATCAGTGATCTAATACTCAGATCATAAATCTGACGGTTCCATTGGGTCTGAAAGGGGGATAAAACTGCAAGACACTTGGTTAGAAAACTCTTAGTTCACTCCTTTTTCTTTTCTCTGTTCGAAGTGTTGTCTACTGCCTGTAGACTGCGATCGCGGCGCACACGATTTTATTAGTCACTTTTATTTATTTTTATTTTTATAAAATATCCAAAACTAACTAAAACATCACTTGTCTTTTCTTTTAAATGACATCCAATTCTAGAAATCTCCATATCTTTTTTTTGGATAATATCTAAAATATCTCAAATATACTAGTTTTGCCCAAAATCTAATATTTTTGGACCATCCAAACTATACACATTAATACTAATGATTAATATAGCTCATAAGTCTCTTTCACGTTGTAACTTATGTGAAGGGTGGCTATGGTCCTTGTCAATCTGAGAAAAATATTGTATTTACGACTCTCGATTTTTCTAAATAAAATATTTTAATTAAATAAAAATTATTAGTAATTAATGTTAGTTAGTTTTTACCTTAGTTAGTCTTTAGTTAGTAATCTTACTAACTTATTATTTGACTAACTAACTTTCAAACTAACCAACTAACTTTTATTGTGTGGAAATATCCAACTGTGAGGTGCCCCCTATCGGCTGTCTAGGCACGCTTTTAGCAATTATGCTATTTATAACTCTTGACTATGCTTAAACCTAGCACTTGCATGCACAATCTTTTAATGTCGTTCTTTTGATGACTATACCATTCATAACCCTTGACTAATTCTTCCTTATAATTGCTCTACCAGTAAATAAGCCATATGCAACTAGGTGCAATTAACTTCCCTTAATATATGCACTTCACAAACTCCATCTTTCAAGTAGGTGAGATGAAATTTATCATTTTCGATGGCCTATACTCGTGCATCATAGTATGGGGCCTAACATATCTCATACAAAAATAAAAAATAGGCATCTATCAATTTGGAAATACATTACTTACGACTGGTACCGTAGTTGGATTGACAGTGATGCCTTCGCCCGAAGCTTCGTTGTTGGTTATGGGATTGCCATCCACATGTGACATTCTTCACTTGGGGGCCATCGTCCGCAAGTAGACTCAAGAGATTAAGAAGGTGGAATAGATTCAAGATGGGAGAGCATAAGAGAAGATAGTTAAGTTGAGGATCGAGATAGAGGGAATTGTGCAGCCTCTCGGGGTGACTCTTCTCTCTCTCTCTCTCTCTCTCTTTCAAGAGCTCTCTCACAATATCTTGGAGGGTATCCTTCTCTCTACTTCTCTCTCACAGCCTCTCGGGGGTCTCCTTATGCTTCCTTGTGCCTCCCCATGCCTCATATTTATAGTGAATTAGAGGAGAGTGCTTATGGATGAGAAGTGGAGCTCTTTGTAGAGGGGGATCTTGGAAAGATCAGTGATCTAATTCTCAGATCATAAATCTGATGGTTCCATTGGCTCCAAAATGGGGGTAAAACTCCAAGACATTTGGTTAGAAAGCTATTAGTTCACTCCTTCTTCTTTTCTCTGTTCAAAGTGTTATTTTCTATATGTGGACTGCGATCGCGGCGCGCACGATTTCACAAATCCTCTCTTTATTTTTTTCTTTTTATAAAATATCCAAACTAACTAAAACATCAGATGCCTTTTCTTTTAAATAACATCCTGTTCTAGAAATCTCCATATCTCTTTTTAGGATAATATCTAAAATATCTAAAATATCCAAAATAAACTAGTTTTGCCCAAAATCTAATATTTTTGGACCATCCCAAACTATACACATTAATATTAATGATTAATATAGCTCATAAGTGTTGTTCACGTTGTAATTTACGTAAAGGGTGGCTATGGTCCTTGTCAATCTGAGAAAAATATCGGATTTACGACTCTCGATTTTTTTAAATAAAATATTTTTAATTAAATAAAAATTATTAGTTATTAATGTTAGTTAGTTTTTACCTTAGTTAGTCTTTAGTTAGTAATCTTACTAACTTATTAATTGACTAACTAACTTTCAAACTAACCAACTAATTTTTGTTGTGTGGAAATATTACACAAATTATGGGGGGGTTTCCACCCCCATTTTTTTCTACACACCTTGATAGCTTCTAATAAACCTTAGTGTGTAGAAAAAAAAGGGGGTTGGCAGACCCCCGATTATCTGAGTGCACTCAGATGATGGGGGGGTGCCATCGCCCTTTTTTCTATACACCTTGATAGCTTTTAATGAGCCCTAGTGTATAGAAAAAAGGTGATGGCAAGCCCCCATCATTCAAGTGTACTCGAACACACCTTGATAGCTTCTAATGAACCTTACTGTGTAGAAAAAAAGGGGGGTGGCAACCTCCCATTATTCGAGTGCACTCAGATGAGGGGGGCTACCACCCCATGTTTTTTTACACACCTTGAAAGCTTCTAATGAGCCTTAGTGTGTACAAAGAAAGATGGGTGGCAGCCCCCCCATCATGCGCGTGCACTCGAACGATGGGAGGGGCTACCACCTGCCTTCTTTTCTACACACTAAGGCTCATTAGAAGCTATCAAGGTGTGTAGAAAAAAAGGGGGTGGCAACTCCCCCATCATCCACATGCACTCAAATGATGGGCGGGGCTACCACCCTCTCTTCTTTTCTACACACTAAGGCTCATTAGAAGCTATCAAGGTGTGTAGAAAAAAAGGGGGTGGTAGCTCCCCCATCATCCATGTGTTCACATAGATGATGGGGGGTTGCCACCCCTTTTTTTTCTACACTCTAGGGCTCATTAGAAGCACTTGAATGATGGGGGGTTGCCACCCCTGCACTTAGATGATGGGGAGGCTACCACCCCCTTTGTTTCTATAGACTAAGGTTCATTAGAAGCTATCAAGGTGTGTAGAAAAAAAGAGGGGTGATAGACCCCCATCATCCATGTGCACTCAGACAATGGGGAGGCTACCACCCCCCTTTTTTTTCTACACAATAAGGTTTGTTAGAAGTTATCAAGGTAAGCTATCAAGATGTGTAGAAAAGAAGGGGGTGGTAGCCCCCCATCATCCGAAGTGCACTTGGATAATGGGGGGGCTGCCATCCCCCTTTTTTTCTACAAACCTTCGGATGATGGGGGGGCTGCCATCCCCCCTTTTTTCTACACACTAAGGCTCATTAGAAGCTATCAAGGATCCATTGACACATCGTAGTAGGGGAAAAAACCAATTAAATGGGTCCTTCATGGCTCCACCACTAACCCAAATCATATGAATGATGCTCATAAACAACTCAAAGAGATGGAAGGAGATATTTTTTTCTTATGAAAGGTTCTCTTATGGTGTGACCAGAGTATTATCTTGTAGGGCTGAAGTAACACCTTGCATGATTACTCGCGAGTTCTAGCTCTTTCTACGATGGAATGACTAGCCATCCCAAATAGATCAAATAGAAAGGATCTTTTTGGCATAAAGGATAAAGTACATGGTGTATTTCATAAAATATAGTCTCCTAATCATCACTTAGATATGAGTATAGCATTTTTATCCATATTAGTTATACAACCATCACTACCAAGTGTCTTTACTTTGGACACTATCTCTTTACCTATCTATCTTGGTTCCCAAATCACAATGTCCATCTAATCCTTTTCACATAGTGTTGTATCATCACTTCACACTCCTCTCCTCTAATAAATGTTTTCATGATTTCACATGAGAGACCAACTAAATCTTGTAGCATCAAGTTCCACATTAATACAAAAATTTTATGAAGCTATATGCATGTTGTTAATAATAGTCACGTACACTTGTCTCCTAAGAGATAAAGCCTTCAAACTCTCATAGAGTATCACCTATGTCTTGCTACACAAGCATTCATCCCAAAGGTCTTCAAGCTACAATTTCCCTTGCACATCCATGTATTGCTACAAAAGCACTCATCACAAAATCTTCATGCTACAATTACTCTTGCACACCCATGTCTTGCTACATAAGAACTCATCACACTGAGGTCTTCATGCTACAATTTCCTTTGCATATCAAAATGTTTCTCATGTCCTTGTGTCTCTCACTCGTTTGCCCATTCATTGTGCAATAATCCAAATATAACTTGTCCTTTCAAGTCATCATTTTCTCAACTTATCCTATTCATCCCTCATGGTTACACTCAACATCTCAATTTATGGACTTCTTATCTCAAACACAATGGATATATTTCTTCAATCCATTGTTCAATTACATGATCTATATTCATATAATCCATGTTTGGCAACACAAATGAAAGATAAGACTCTACATAATGCTTCTACTACTACTAGTACTCTACCTAATGCAAATGTCTTTACAACACAAATCGTAGGTAGGTAGAGGCTTTCTTTTCACCTCTTAGAAATATTTTTGCAGCCCTAAGAATATATATGAATCTACCTAATGTTGCCTCTGCTAAAGCATATGTTTCATCTACAACCAATCAAGGAGTGATGGAAATGTGACTCAAACCAGGACTTATGGAGAAATATTTCCTAAGGGATAAATTTGGTGACCAAGATATTGCATGGACCAATTTTCTTTTATATTTCATTCCATACCTAAGATCTATCTTTCTTCAACATTGAAACCCATGAAGTCTAGGACGAGGTCAAAGAGGAATCCCTTCCTCACAAATAAGAATGATTGAAGTACCACCCTAGCTTTGTATGACATTGCAAACCACCTCTAAAATTTGACCCTTCTAGCCTTGGATACAACTAATGTGTTAGCACTCTTCTTATCCCTCCAGTTTGTTGTGCAAGATCTTTGTTATTTGGTTTCTTGAATAATTCTCACCCTTCAATGTAGAAATACAAGAGTCTATGTCACACCAAACATTGGCCATGAAGTTTACATGTTTTAAAAGTTTAAAATTGCCAACAAAGAGAGCATCTTGGCTAGCCTCACACTTAAACAACAAAAGTGTGTTGAGGCGAAGATGTCCATTGAGATGAGATTCTACCACTATACTCCACCATGGTACAACAAACCGTGTATTCTAATATCTTAGCTTGTTTAGAAGGTATTCACAATAATCCACATGATTGCTGTGACGTGCCCGCCTGTCCAAGCATGTTTTTAATGATCCATCGAGAGATGAATCTAAGCGACGCCGTCCGGCACTCCCATGGAATGTTACATTGTTTCTCACCTAGGGTTTCTTGAGTCTACCTCGAAACGGAATGTTCGTGACTGAACCCACTAGGATCAACCTGAAATCGGAGTTCCTAGTGGGCAATGTCTCCTAATAGCATTCTAGTATTGCAAACAGAATGGGAAACGAGAGGGATGCACCACTCAGCCTCTTCGCCTGTAGGGCATAGTCCCATTCCGATCCCCTAAAACGGCATGAATCGGGGTTCCAACCTAACAATTTCTAAGGGTCGGTAAAACCTTGTGAGAAGCCTCCCAGCTCTCTGGGACCACCCTGCAGACCCGTCGAGGGTTTCGCCCACCCACTTCCCTCAATGGACATTCTTTAGTTATCTAATTAGGTCATATCACTTTTATGTACAACATTTAAAATCATCTTCTTTAATTAAACTTTTTAGGGAACAAGGTTTATTCGCGTAATTTACAGCACCAACACGAAAATAGATCAAGCAGTCCTTTTGTCAAACAAGTTCCTTATTTTATCTTCTAGTTAATCTTTGTCTCTTGTCCATATAGGAGAAATTATGTATCCCTTCTGCCTTGCAAAAGTAGCTGGTCCAAATCACATGGCACCACAATCTCCATCCTTTATCTAGAATAGGATCTTCCAACGCCAGAGATGTTGGGACCACAGTAATCTTCAACTCCATTCCAGACTGGCAAGGGGTGTCCAGAGCTCCACCTGATTCCAAGCTGGCTAAGAGTGAAACTCCATTTTTTTTATTGGCCTTTTCACCACTCAACCTTTGGCCCGTGAATCGAGCAGAACCCTTTTTAGGTTAATCCGCGGTGCGATCTTGGAGATGATCCGCCCGCACAAAATATCATTTCCTTAATTAACCCAATTGAGAATCAAGCACAATTAAGGCAATTAGCCTAATATCATCTTCCAAGAAAACATTCATTTATTCCCATGGCAACTTGTCATCACAGACCCCTACCATGAATTTACCATCAATCATAAGCACTTGGAATAATCATTTAGACAACATTCCAACAAACAGTTGAATGTAAAAGCATTTAGGGTATTGTTTGATCAACCAATTTTTTTTTTGGTATTCTTTTCCAAACATTGCAAAAATAGTTGCGATAACATTTCCATCGCATATTCGCTCTCTCCCTTGGGATCAAAGAGCGATACTATGCAGAATTTTAACTTCACTTTATCTTTCTTTCTCCTCAGTCAAAGATCTTTCTTTCTCCTAAGTCAAAGAATGCGAGACAAATTTGTAACAATTACAAGCTCTTATATGATGCAAGACTATCCCCCAATGTAGAATAATTCCCGTGTTATTGCGCAAGAAGTCGTAATCAATTCATGGTTTGGCAACACAAGGTAAACTCTTCAGTCCTTATTTAATGCAAAACCTTCATAAGATGGATGCAAGGCCTTTAATGCAATATCATTTCATGTACCATTGATGTATGCCCTATATAATCTTTCCCATGCATATACCATCTATGTACATAACCCCCAAGGTAACCTTCTATGATTTTCATGCTACATATGATTGTGTCGCGTAGCACTAGGATGCAATGATTGTATTTGTGTACAAGAATTTGTGCAAACCTCAATGAGCTATATGCATAAATCTATGAAAGGTCATTTATGGTTATGGAGAACCTCAGGCAAAAAGAGTTATTCTATGATCCCCTATGAGTTTGTTAACTATTGGGAAATAAATTCAGGCTACTTATTAAAATGAATTCATGCGCATGCCTATGTCTCAATGAATAGCGGAGGAGGAAATTAGTACCTAGATATTCAGATATGAATTATCCATATCCAACATTGTATTCATATTAGCAGTAATGCCCTGGCCAGTGGCTCCATTGTTGGATGTGGGATTACCGTAGGTGCATGTCTCCCTCCATTTGGGGGCCATACTTTTAGCTTATAACTCTCTCTCTCTCTCTCTCTCTCTGTCTCTCTCTCTCTCTCTCTCTCTCTCTCTCTCTCTCTCTCGTCAGAGATATAGCGTGCCAGGGTGACTTTCCTTGATTGCGATGGGGGGTTAAATTTGTGGGAAAAAAGGAGAAGAACAACGCGTGTGATCACCCTCTAAGGAGGGGAAACGAAGGAATAATCGTGGAATATTCCTCCCCTCTCTCTCTCTCACCCTCTCTTTCTCTTTCCCTCTCTATCACCCTCTCTCTCTCTCTACCACACACACACACACACACACACACACTCTCTCTCTCTCTCTCTCTCTCTCTCTCTCTCTCTCTCTCTCTCTCTCTCTCTCTCTCTCTCTCTCTCTCTCTCTCTCTCTCTCTCTCTCTCTCTCTCTCTCTCTCTCTCTCACCGTGCTTGGGCATCAAGGCCTCTCCCCTTTGCTTATAATGGGGGGGGGGGGGGGGGTTTTATATAATGGGGAAGGTGGGTATTAGTAGGGGGTATGGGGAGGAGGTTTAGTGGTGGTGTTATTGCATGGTGGCGAGGAGTTTTGTAGGCCCGTGGCCTCATTCTTGTCCTCTCCTTCATCATCATCATGATCTTTTTCATTGGTGGCCACTTCTTCTTCTCCCTTTACAGTGCCATCATCTTCCTCTTCGTCCACTTCAACTGCTCCTCCCCAACATCATATTCACTTTCTCTTCTTTCCTCCCCGTCACCTATCGGCGACGATAGGGGGGAAAGGGTTAAATTTTTTAAACTTTCTTTTAATGAAAATTAGGGGAGTTCCTATGCAGGGCAGGATAGGATATTACATCCTCTCCCCCTTAGAGAACTCGAGATATCCTCATCTCGGAATAATTGGGGAAGACAAGCATTAATGGGGCTTAAGGCCTGTGGGTTAGGACCCATCATGCTCAAGTAGTGCAACTCATATTATTGCAATTAATCGTAGGTACAAGAGTAGGATTTATTTCAATATAAGTTGTATTACATGTTGATAGAACTTCTAGGATTGCTAGTCATCGTGAAAAGGTGTAGTGGGTTCTAGGTCTTCGTCTTCATCTAATTCCTCTATGTATCCGAAGACTGCACTTGTGTAGCTTCGTTTTCTTGGAGGCTCAATGTCTTCTAGACTTAAGTCAGCGGACTTGGCTTGGACGTGTCCTAGCTCTCATTGTAGTGGAAGCATTGAAGGTAGAGACATCTTCTATTGATGTACCCTATCTCTCCTCACATATGGCATCTCTTGCCCAGATCTTGGGGATCATCTTTGTTACAATTTCCCAAATTAAGTTATTGGATGATTGGCTTTGCTCGAAGTAATGCATCTTACAAGTCCATTGGATGCATTGCTTCAAGAGGGTGATTCAGAGGAGTGTTTAGGCCATGGCAAAACTTGGATACTTGATGCGTGATATCCATAGGTGGCACATATTTTATTAGGGTTACAAACTTTGAGTAGTAGGCTTCCAAGTTTAATTCGAGTTGCTTGAGCTTAAAGAATTCATTTATCTTCAAAGTCTAGTAGGTTGGTGGAAGATTTCATCTGCATACAACATATTTCAGTTGAGTCCAAGTGACAGCGGCTTCAAAAATACCTTGATCTTTGCACCATTGCTTCCATCATATCCGAGCCTGGACAACTAACTTAAGTTTGGCTACCATTGCTTGATTGGCAGCAGCAGTTCTCGAGGTAGAGAAATAGTCATCCATCGACTCAATCCATATCTCTGCCTCCACTACAACATCTATCCCCTCTCCCACCAAATCCGGGTGCCTTAATCTGCTTGAGAAGGAATTTCTTCTCTTGCATGTCGGTATTCATGGGTGCAAAAGGTCCTTGACAATCAAGCCATATGACTTTGGTTATTTTGTTTAGGGTATGTATATGAACCATACATTAATCAATCACATATCATTACAAAGTTTCACTCAGATACCGACAATGATGTGCCCGCCTATTGGTTGTCCAAGCACATTTTTAGCAGTCCATCGAATCTAAGTGATGCCGCTTGACACTTCCATGGAATGATATGGGGTTTGTCACTTACGGTTTCTCAATTCCACCTTGCAACAGAACGTTCACGGCCGAACCCACTAGGATTGACTTGAAATCTGAGTCCCTAGTGGGAAAGATCTCCTGATAGCATTCTAGCATTGGTTTGTGGACATCCTACTTTACATAGAGATATCCAAAGCCGAAGCAGATCCATGTCGCACTTGGTTCAAAGAGAATGGGAAATGAGAGGGATGCACCACTCAACCTCTCTGCCCATAGGGCATAGTCCCATTCCGGTCCCCTAAAACGGCATGAATCAAGGCTCTAACCTAACAATTCCTAAGGGTCGGTAAAACCTTGTGATAATCCTCCCAATTCTCTCAGACCACCCTCCCATAGGATGGACCCATCGGGGGTTCCACCCACCCTCTTCCCTCAATGGGCGTTCTTTATTTATCTAATTAGGTCCTATCACTTTTATGTGTCACATTTAAAATTGACTTCTTTAATTAAACCCTTTAGGGAACAAGGTTTGTTCACGTAATTTATGGCACCAACACGAAAACAAATCAAGTAGTCCTTTTTTCAAACAAGTTCCTTAACTTATCTTCCAGTTACTCTTTGTCTCTTGCCCATATAAGAGAAATTATGTATCCCTTCTACCCTGCAGAAGTAGCTAGTCCAAATCACATGGCACCACAATCTCCATCCTTTATCTAGAATAGGATCTTCCAATGCCAGAGACGTTGGGACCATGGTAGTCTTCAACTTCACTCCATACTAGTAAGGGGTGTCCAGTGACCCCAAGCTGGCTAGGAGTAAAACCCCATTTCCATGGTTGGTCTTTTCACCACTCGACCTTTGACCTGTGAATCGAGCAGTTCCCTTTTCGGGTTAATCCGGGGTGAGATCTTGGAGATGATCCACCTGCACAAAATATCATTTCCTTAATTAATCTAATTAAGAATCAAGCACAATCAAGGCAATCAACCTAATATCATCTTCCAAGAAAACATTCCTTTATTCCCATGGCAACTTGTCATCACAGACCCCTGCCATGAATTTACCATCAATCACAAGAACTTGGAATAATCGTCTAGACAACATTCCAACAAGCAGTTGAATGTAAAATCATTTAGGGTGTTGTTTGATCAACCAACAAAAACAATGGTATTCTTTTCCAAACATTGCAGAAATAGTTGCGATAACATTTCCATCGCATATTCGCTCTCCCCCTTGGGATCAAAGAGCAATACTATGCAAAATTTTAACTTGAATTTATCTTCTTTTTCCCTAAATCAAAGAATGCGAGACAAATTTGTTACAATTACAAGCTCTTATACGATACAAGGCTATCCCCCAATGTAAAAAGGTAAAAGCTTTAAAACCATGATTGACTGTGGTAGTACACATTCCTTCATTTCACCAATCTGTGCAAAAAGATTAGGGATAGCCACAATAGATGCACCTACTTTACTTGTGGAATTAGCAAATGGTCATGAGGTCACTTATACTAGGCAAACTGCTAAGGTGAAATTCTTAATAGGTGGAAAGCCAACTTCTGTGAGATTCAGGGTAATGAACCTAGGTGCCCACGAATGTTTACTCGAAATGGATTGGCTAATACCCAATGATGCCCACATCCACTATGGGAAGGGCCAAGTCTCCTTCCGAAATTCTAAAGGGGAACTAGTCACGACTCAAGGTGAGGCCACTAAGCCAAAAATACAGTTGGCAAAGGCAACACAGATAATAAAAGGTGTTCAAAAGGGCCTACCTGTCTATTTGGTTAAACTGAATAAGCTAGATCAGAATCAAGAATCTGGAGAAGAACCTTCATGGTTAAAGGAATACCCAGACATATTTCCTGAAGATCTGACGGAACTTCCTCCTCAAAGGGAAGTCGACCATGAAATCAAACTTGTGCCGGGTCGCAAAGAGGTCGTATAAGATGTTCATTCCGGAAGCTATCGAACTAAAAGAGTAACTCAAGCAATTGTTAGATCAAGGCTACATTCATCCTAGTAGTTCACCCTAGGGAGCTCCAGTGTTGTTCCAAAAGAAGAAAGATGGAACGCTTCGCCTATGCATTGACTACAGAGGGTTGAATCAGGCAACCATCAAAAATAAATACCCCATTCCAAGAATTGATGAATTACTTGACCGTCTTCAAGGGGCGAAGATATTCTCAAAGATAGATCTCAGATCCAGATATTATCAGATAAGGATTGAGGAAGAAGATATCCCAAAGACTGCATTCAATACAAGGTATGGACACTTCGAATTCCTAGTGATGTCATTCAGGCTGACGAATGCTCCTGCTACCTTCAATAGGTTAATGCAGGATATCTTTAGACCCTATCTTGATGACTTCGTACTCATCTTTTTTGACGATACCCTAGTCTACTCAAATCAAGAAAAGGATCATGAACCCCAGCTTTGCATTGTTCTTGAAACAATGAGAGCACACAAGCTTTATGCCAAGAAGAAGAAGTGCGCATTTTTCAAGCAACAGATTGAATATTTGAGATTCATTGTATTAGCAAAAGGAATTTCAGTAGATCCAGCTAAGTTCAGAGACGTTCTGGAATGGCCAACACCAAAGAAATACGAAGTTTTCTTGGGTTGACAGGATGGTACAAAATTCTCATCAAAGATTATGCTTTGATTGCAGCACCTCTGACTGATCTACTAAAGAAGCAAGTAGCAATTGTATGGTCACCTGCTGAACAAACCAGATTTGACAAACTAAAGCAAAGCTTAGTATCAACACCCATCCTGAAACTTCCTGATCTTAGTAAGGAGTTTGAAGTGGTAACTGATGCTAGCGCACTTGATTTAGGATGTGTACTTATGCAAGAAGATCATCCCGTAGCATATTCTTCAAGAAAATTGAAGAGCCATGAAAGGAATTATGCTACCCATGACCTGAAGCTATTGGCTCTCATCCATGCTCTCAAACTTTGGAGACATTACTTGCTAGGTAACAAATTTTCCTTAGTAACAGACCACAAGAGTCTTAAATGGATTTTCACCCAGAATGAGCTCAATATGAGGCAACGTCGATGGATTGAAGAGCTGGAAGAATACGATTTTGAAATCAAATATAGGCCAGGAAAAGAGAATGTAGTTGCCGATGCACTCAATCGCAAGGCATTTCTAAATTCTCTTATTTTGCAAGATCTATCAACAGCAAGGTCTCTAGCCACAAAGGTATCAATGCCAAATAACCCGATTCTTGAGCTAGCAAAAGAAGGGGCATATCACAACCCAGTCTATCAGAAAATGCTAAGGGAGATCCCCATCAAGGATCAAGACCCGAAGCTAAAGACAAAGTATCAAGAATTCTCTATCAATAGTGGGCTTGTCTACTTTAGGACAAGATTATGTATCCCTGCAAGCCAAACTATCAAGTAGAAGATAATTTGGGAAGCCCATGACTCCCCTTTCTCAGGACATCTTGGTTATGCCAAGACCCTTAATGCGGTTAGAAAGAGCTATCATTGGGAAAGGCTCAAGGGTGACGTACTCAAATATGTCACGGAATGTTTGACTTGTCAACGCATTAAGGCAGAACATGTTAAAATGCCTGGAAAATTGCATCCACTTGACATTCCACAAATGAAATGGGAGTTCATTAGTATGGACTTTATTGTTGGCCTACCCCAAGTTTCGGGACGATATAACTCTATTATGGTTGTAGTAGATATGCTCACCAAGGTCGCACATCTCATCCCTGTCAAGACGAACTATAAAGCTTCAAATATCGCAAGATTATTCATCAAGGAAATATTCAAACTTTATGGGTTACCCAGAAGAATCATTAGTGATCATGACTCTCTTTTCACATCACACTTCTAGAGGGCTATCTTTGAGGCTATTGGAACTCAACTCTGGTTTAGTATAGCTTACCATCCCCAAACTGATGGTCAAACAGAATGAGTCAATCAAGTCATTGAAGATATGCTTAGGGCATACTGTTGTTGCAAACCCAAAAAGTGGATTCAATACTTGCCACTAGTTGAGTTTGCCTACAATGCTTCTTACCAACAGAGTATTCAGATGACCCCTTTCCAAGCATTATATGGGCATGATTGTCGTACCCCTTTGAACTTCTAGATCCAACTTTGAGGGTAGAAGCTTCAAGGAAGATGGTGGAAGACGTGGATGATCAAACCAAATCAATAAGACAAGACATTCAAGCTGCCAAGGATAGACAGAAGGCTTACGATGACTTAAAACGGCAAGACAGATCCTTCATTGAAGGTGATATGGTCTTCATCCATGTACGCCCTAAAAAGAGTTCATTGTCCTTGGGAGAGTACAAGAAGCTAAGTCCGAGGTATTGTGGACCTTATAAGATCACCAAGTGCCTAGGGCCTAATGCTTACAGACTACAACTGCCCACAACCCTAAAGATTCATAATGTATTCCACGTTAGCCTATTGAAAAAGTATCTACCTAATCTGAATCATGTACTTGATGATCAACAAATTGTAATGCCTAGCCAAGGAGTCCTTGAGCTATGGCCTGATAGAGTCCTAGATGTTAGGGAGAGGCATTTGAGATCAAGGACCTTGAGAGAATACCTCATCGAGTGGAAAGACTATCCCGAAGAGGATGCCACCTGGATGGATGAAGATACTCTCAACCAACAATACCCCCAGGTCTTCTCGAGATGAGGACATCTCGATTCCTCTAAGGGGGAGAGGATGTAATATTCCCCCCGTGACCCCCGTGCCTCCCCCCCATGAGAACCCCCCCCTTGAAAAGATTTTTGAACTTTTTTTCAAATTTTTTTTACTCTCACTCTCTCTGCCCCTACCGACTGCATGGTGGGGAGAGAGAGTGTGTGTTTGTGAGTAAAAGGTAGAGAAGGGGGGCATGCAGCCCCCCTAGATGGAGGGTGGCGCCATCTCCCCCCCTTACCACCTCTCCCCCCACCTTATAAGAGCACCCTCCCCCCTGGTGGTCTAAATGGTGGCCTCCTCCTCCTTAGCTTCAGTAGCAACGTGCCCCCCTCCATGTTAGCAAGCAGTAGCCCCCATCATCCTGGTCAGCAGTGTAGCCCCTGCCTTGTGGCCATCGTCAGAAACCCCCCTCCTCGTCATCAAGTAGAACCCCCCCACCCGGTGCTCAGGAAGAAGAGAGAGAGAGAGAGGAGAAGAAGAGAAGAAGAAGAAGAAGAAGGGAGAGAGAGAGAAGGAGAAGAAGAAGTAGGGAGAGAGAGAAGGAGAAGAAGAGAGGAAGGAGAAGAAGAAGAAGAAGAAGAGGGAGAGAGAGAAGGAGAAGATAAGAAGAAGAAGAAGAAGAAGAAGGGAGAGAGAGAAGGAGAAGAAGAAGAAGAAGAAGAAGAAGAAGAAGAATAAGAAGAAGAAGAAGAAGGGAGAGAGAGAAGGAGAAGAGAAGAAGAAGAAGAAGAAGAGGAAGAAGAAGAAGGGAGAGAGAGAAGGAGAAGAGAAGAAGAAGAAGAAGAAGAAGAAGAAGAAGAAGAGGGAGAGAGAGAAGGAGAAGGAGAGTCGTCTGATTTTTCTGTCAGAGAGGAGAAAGGAGTTTGGAAAGCATCTCCTTTAGGAGGTGTTTCACCCGCAAGACCCGGCTTAATTTTTCCTTAATCCATGACCACATCGATTCAAGTGTAAAGGCTGTGAGGATTGGTGGAAAGCTGTTGGACAATTTGTAGGAAATTCCTGCACATCTAATAGCTATCCCCGCACACGAAGGCCACTAGATTTCTGAGAAAGATGGCACCCAAGAGGCACACAACTAGCAACTTTGCAGGTGTTTCTACCTAAGGCGGAGGAGTGGCTGGGTTTTGATTGTCAAGAATCAGGTCCATGATCCCGCACTCCTTGTCAATGAACTCAATATGTTAAATGATTACGTAACCTCGTATATACAAATTTCATGAAATACATATCGAATAAATTCATAGGGAATTTTTGCATTAGACACTCTCATAAAAATTGTTTCATTGCATTGTTTAAGAAGGTTCTCTCGAATTTAATAAAAAAGTCTAGTGCATGAGTTGCATGAATATTTGCAAACGTGGGGTGATTTCATGGAAATCAGCTGCATTAATGGAACGACTCAGTATTACCTTCGTGTCCCAAATATATTAAATATGCTCCATTGTGTATTGAATTGGAAATGTCATATCCTAGGGTCTTCTCTTGAGATTGATAGTGAAATGCATAAAGTATCACAGTCATATTAGATACATGCAA
This sequence comes from Lygodium microphyllum, assembly GCF_053477565.2. Classification (NCBI taxonomy): domain Eukaryota; kingdom Viridiplantae; phylum Streptophyta; class Polypodiopsida; order Schizaeales; family Lygodiaceae; genus Lygodium; species Lygodium microphyllum. The sequence continues at coordinate 82,505,662 of NC_141147.1, forward strand.
GGAAAACTTCTACATGCATGGGAAAGATTCTCGCATGAACAAGCAACATGTTAAGTCGCATGCATTGAAAGGACCTTTGCATGTGCCGTACAAAACTATTTCTTGTGACTAGTATTTATCATGGGTTTCTTTCATACCTTAATTGCATGATCATGAAAAGATAAGTGCATGGAAGGGTAGACATATCCTAAGGGTCTTTCTCTTGAATTGATTAGCGAAATCAAGTGATATGGTTGTCGCATCCATACTAGATACATACGAAGGAACTATTGCATGCATGGGTAATATCAAGATTGCACACATAGAAAGATTGCAAGAAATTAATGTGCATTAGAATGCTTGAATTCATGCTTTGTACATTGGCCTTGAAATTGTTGAGTAAAGTCAACACTTGTCTTAATCAACATAGTTAGACAAGCTCAAAGAAAGGGTTAGAAAGGGGCAAACATTAATGCATGTGAGTACTACTGAAAAAGGGTGTTAAGATCAGATATTCTTGTATCACCAAAAGTATCCTTGGTCAATTAGGGATTGAAGGAAAGATCACATAGATAATTCAAGGGATCTAGGAGATAACCAACAAGTTGACCAACCAAGGACAAGGGGGTTGTCCATGACCTATTTTTACCAAGAGACCTAAGATAAGGATAATTAGGGTCGGCAGGGTACAAACCCTAACACGAAGATAAAGGGGAAACAAGCAAACTAGCTTGCCAAGCCCTTGGGATCTCACCAAGTCACGAACGATCCAATATCAAAGTTGGGAGCATTCGGGAAGAAGGAATCACACCTTAGCAATTGGTCATACAAACGACCTCTGAAATGATCGTGATTGTACACTTAGGTACATTGTTTGAACTTCTTTGCTCAAGGAGCTAACTCAAGGCAAAACACTTAATGCTTCACGATAAAGGGCTGGAGGGAGAGGCAGGTTCAGTTACCTCCGATTGTCTACCTAGCCCTATCCAAAGGGGTTGTTAGCCGCACCGAGTATATGGACCTAACCCGTCGCGAGAGGTCTCTCCGTGGGTGCTGCTTGGAGCGGGAGGATGCTTGGGTGCCAAGGGAGGCTCTGGCTATAAATTCCTTGCCTCCAAATCCTACACAAGAGACTGACGTGACTCGTGATGGGATCTCAAGGCCCGTGTACTAGTCTATGGGTGGAACTTGGAGCAACAATCGTGTAGATTGCTGGGATAGCCTTCGGGCATGATATTGGATGTATTCCGGGACTATGATAAATAAAGATAAGATATTTGAAAAAGGAACTTGCTTGACATTGTCTTTGTGTCAGTGCCTAAGTTACATGATGGAACCTGTGTTTAAATTGATTAATCAAGGAAGCTGCTTTTGCATGTCAAACATAATGTGGTAGGTAATTAGATAATTAAGCAAACCGAGGAAAGTGCGGTGGGTGTGACTTGGGTCCGGTCCTACGGAAGGGTGGTCCCGGTTAGCTAGGAACTTTTCTCAAAAGACAAGATAACAAGACTATGAAGACCTAGCATTAGTAGAGTTAGAATCCCGATTTATGCTATTTTAGGGAAACTGAATGGGACTATGCCTTATGGGCAGAAAGGTTGAGCTTCGCATTCCTCTCGTTTCCCATTCTCCTACTTCCTAGAGACTTTGCTGATAGGAAAGGAACCCTAACTTTGGTCAATCCTAAGTGGGAACAGCCGAACACTTCTGCTCGGGGCAGACTCGGGAGGACCTAGATCGCAAACTCTATGACATTCCTTGCGAGTGCCAGGCGGTGCTTTCTAGACTCTCTTCGTGATGGGCTGCTAAGAGTGTCCCACAAGTGGACAAGTGGATACGTTACATTTTGAAAAAACAACTTTCTTGTATTTGATATATCCAAGTCTGGATCACAAGAGAAAAGTTTTTTGTAGTTACATCTCATGAATATCTTCTAGGTTTTTTTGGGCATTCCCTTTTGAAATGACCTAACTCCTTGGAATAGAAACAGCACGAAGCTTTATCACTTGGGGTCACAAGATTCTTGGTTGTCTTTGGCAGGATTTTCTTCTTTAGACCAAATTACCCTAGGATCCTTTTAGCAGACCGAAGTGATCCTTTACCTTGGAAACTCTATTTCTAGATTGCCCTCTTTTTAGATTTTGACTAAGGTCCATAGACAATCAACTTTGCTTGTAATACCAAAGAATACTCCCAAGCTTCAACATTCTAGGAAGACCCAATCTATATTAGTCGAGAAGGAACAACTTAAGAGAAATTCATTGTAAGTTATAATTGTCATTCCTTGCACAAGTATCTCTTATCACTTGTAAGTTCTAGGCTCAAAATTGATGCAACTCATATTACTCGGGTTAACTATAGTTACAAGAGTAAGGTTTATTTCAATACAAGTTGTATTACATGTTGATAAAATTCCTAGAATTTTTAATTATCCTGAAGAGGTGTAGTGGGTTCTAAGTCTTTTTCTTCATCTGTTTCCTCTATATATTTGAAGACTATGCTTGTGTAGCTTCGTTTCCTTGTAGGCTCAATATCTTCTAGACTTAAGCCAGGGTAGTCTGCTTGGATGTGGTACCACAAATCACATGGCACCACAAATTCCATGACTTGTGATTTGGACCAGTTACAAGATATTCATGAGACTTAACTCCAAATCACATGCACCACAAATTCCATCCTTTAACTAGAATAGGATCTTCCAATTCCGCCCCACAACAGTCTTCAACTCCGTTCTGGACTGGCAAGGGGTGTCCAAAGCTCCACCTAACCCACAAGTAGCCTAGGAGTGAAACACAATTTCTGTGGTTGGCCTTTTCACCACTTGACCTTCGGCCCGTGAATCGAGCAATGACCTCTCGGATTGAAGCATGATGTGACCTTGGAGATGATCCTGCACACAAAATATCATTTCCTCAATTAATCCACTTAAGAATCAAGCACAATCAAGGCAATTAGCCTATTATTATCTTCTAAGAAAACATTCCTTTATCCCCATGGTAACTTGCCATCACAGACCCCTGCCATGCATTTACCATCAATCAGAAGCACTTGGACTAATCATCCAAACCACAATCCAACAATCAACTGAATGTAAAAGCATTTAGGGTGTTGTTAGATCAACCAACGAAAACAATAATATTCTTTCCAAAACATTGCAAGAATAGTCACCATAACCTTTCCAACGCATATTTTCTCTCCCCCTTTGGGATCAAAGAGCGATACTAGGTAGAATTTTAACTTGAATTTATCTTTCTTTTCCCTAAGGCAAAGAATGCGAGACAAATTTGTAAAAATGCAAGACTATCTTCGAATGTAAAATAATCCCTGAATTATTGTGCGAGTTGTAATCAACTCATGGTTTGGTAGCACAAGGTAGACTCCTTGACCATTACTTTATGCGAAACATTCATAGGATGGATGCAGGACTTTAATGCAAGATCAATTCATGTACCATCGATGCATCTTTCATATAATCTTTTCCATGCATATACCGTCTATGCGCATAATCCTCAAGGTAACCTTATATGCTTTTGATGCTATGTATGACTTTGTTGCATAGCATTGGGATGCAATAATTGTATTTGGGTATAAGAGTTTGTGGAACCTCAATGCGCCATATGCATAAATCTATGCAAGGTCATCTATGGTTGCGGCAAGAATTATCCTATAATCCCCTATGAGTTCATTAACAATTGAAAAATGAATTCATGGTGTTCTCATCTTTCACATCAATCCAGTATTTGGTCACTACAAACACTACATCAAGCACTTGTTTAGTAATGCAATGCAAGAACCACCTATAATGACTATGTAGAAACCAACCATAATGCAAGTTAGCATATTGTCCAAAAAAAATAAAATCGATAGTCTCCCTTGCTTAGGTATTCTATTTCAAATCAAATAAGAACCACCCACTACCATGGATTCGCAAACATGTATAACAAGCAAGAGAAAAAATCTTAAACAAACCATGCTTCCATGGGTTGTAATAGCTGCTAATCATTGATAGAAATATAGGTATCCTTGAGTGAAACACCAACATAATACCCATAGAGTAGTCTCTTAGCTGAGAATTCTAACTTAGGCATCTTGCTTGGTCTTCATAAAATGACTTCACTATGTTCGAGAGATGTGTCAAGATTGTGGGAGAGAAGGAAGGAGTCTCACTTGTAGCTTTCTTGCTTGCACAATGGGGGAATACACACAAGGGTGGAGGCTGAAAACAGTTTTTCTCTTCTTAGTTGTGTAAGCCAAAAGAACTCTAGTACAAAGAAATAGAAGAACCCTATATATGGGTCTCAAACCAAACTCAACTAACTAAGGTGGCATACTAACTGAGCCACGAACTAGAGTAGATAAGGATAGCTATCATGTAGCTATTATTCATGGGCGGTGTACCAACCGCATCTGCAACTGACACGTCGGCATAAATGCACAACGGTCACCCTGGCATATCACGAGTGGAGCTCGATATCTCAACACTCCCCCTTGAGCTCAATCCCAATTCCTGCACACCAAGCAGGTCTCTGAACTTGCGCAGCTTCTCTGCGCCCAATGCCTTCGTAAATATGTCAGCTACCTGATCCTCTGTGCTGACATAAACTAGATCAATAAGACCTAGTAAAACCCTCTCCCGCACATAGTGATAATGCACCTCAATGTGCTTTGTTCTAGCATGATAGACTGGGTTATTTGCCAAGTGTATACTACTCATGTTGTCACAATAAATGACAACTGGCCCATCTGTAGACTGATGCATATCATAAAGTAGCTTATGCAACCAAGCTACCTCACATGCAGCCATTGCTGCACCCCTGTACTCAGCCTCTGTGCTGGACAAGGCAACTGTAGGCTGTTTCTTGCTGCTCCAAGTGACTGCAACACTCCCAAAAGAGAACACATATCCACTGGTATATCGTCTATCAGAAATACTACCAGCCCAATCAACATCAGTGTATCCATGCAACTGTATCTGAACCCCAGTCTCATAAAATAGTCCATACTGCAATGTGGACTTCACATACCTGAGTATGCGTCTAGCCGCATCCAAATGTGGTTTCCTTGGAGCCTGCATAAACTGACTTACCAATCCAACAACATAGCTCAAATCTGGCCTGGTAATAGTCATATAAATCAAACTTCCTACTATGCGTCTGTACATAGTAGGGTCTTCTAGAAGCTCACCTGCATCTGTGCTCAGCTTCACATTCTGCTCCAAAGGAACTGAAATAGGCTTACAGCCTGTCATCCCATATTTGGACAGCATGTCCAATCCATACTGCCTCTGCAAGAGCTATATCCCACTTGGTGATCTAATCACCTCAATGCCCAAGAAATAACGCAGCTCTTCCAAATCCTTCATCTCAAACTTCTGCTTCAATAGCATTTTCACATGAAGGATATCTTCATCATTGTCACCTGTCATAATCAAATCATCAACATAAATGACAAGTAGCATAATACCTTTCTCTGTTTTTCTCACATAAAGTGAGAAATCTGCCTTGGAAATCTGAAAGCCAATAGTGACAAGATACTGTCCTATCTTGTCAGACCATGCTCTAGGTGCTTGCTTCAAGCCATACAAGGCTTTCTTCAACCTGCAAACAAACTCAGGATGAACATCATGCACATAACCTGGTGGCTGCTCCATATAGACCTCTTCTTGCAAATCACCATGCAAGAAGGCATTCTTTACATCCATCTGATGTAAAGACCATCCCTTTGATGCAGCCATAGCAATGACTGCTCTTACGGTTGCCATCCTTGCAACCGGACTGAATGTTTCTTCATAGTCAATGCCATATGTTTGTGCATACCCCTTGACTACTAATCTTGCCTTGTATCTGTTCACAGAACCATCTGCATTGTGCTTCACCTTATAAACCCACTTACAGCCAATTGCATTTTTACCTTTAGGCAAAGGTACCAATTCCCATGTAGCATTTTCTTCCAAGGCATCCATTTCTTCATCCATGGCTTTCTCCCATTTTTCTTTTCCCATGGCTTGCTCAAAAGAAGTGGGTTCTGGTTCCTGTATCACTTTGACCATACATGATTAGTGAATGGCTGTAAATCCATCATATTTCAGCCTATCCACAGGATACCTAGCTCTCGTAGACCTGCGCAAAATAGGTTCACTCCCAGGTGCTCTCAAAACATCCCTGGTCTTCCTTACTCCAGGTGTAACAATAGAAGGAATACCCAACTCATCATCAATGCTCTGTTCTGAGCCACTGGATTCACCATCCACATAAGAGTGACCTGCATTCACATCAAACATGGGCTGATCAACCTTCTCTTTTCCTTTTCGTGATACCTGCATACCACTATCTGCATTGCTTTGAGAAGATTCTCTTGATCTCAATCTGCCTGTCCATGGCGAAGAATGTGAACCACTACTAGAGGACGCTCCAGGTCCACTAATATTTTGTGAGTGCTGCTGTGAATTCTATGCAGCATTACCATTTTGTGCATCTACATCATCAATCACATTTACTGGTTTATACCAGCTACTCATCTCATAAAAAACAACATCTCTGCTCAATGTAAACTTACGAGTAGAAGGGTTATAGCATCTATACCCTTTTTGCTGCAGAGAGTAACCAATAAAGATGCACTTCTCAGCTTTTGGATCCAACTTGGATCTCAACTCATCTGGCACATGTACATAGGCAATGCAACCAAAAATTTTCAAATGAGAAATATCTGGTTTCCTACCAGTATACCTCTCCTCTAGAGTCATTCCATGTATTGCTGCAGTGGGAGTCCTGCTCATTATGTAGACTGCTGTAGCAACTGCTTCAGCCCAATAAAAATCTGACAAGTCTTTTTCATTGAGCATGGCACAAGATACCTCTCCAATATGCCTGTTTTTCCTTTCTGCAATTCCATTTTGTTGTGGGGTATGACTGCATGAATATTGCTGCTTTATGCCATGCTCCTACAGGAACCTTGCAAACTCATTTGAGAGGTACTCTCCCCCTCCATCTGACCTTAGGCATTTTATCTGCAGGCCTGTTTCTTTTTCAACCATAGCTTTAAGAGTTTTGAAATGCCCAAAAACTTCACTTTTCTTTTTCATAAAATACACCCAAATTTTCTGCTATAGTCATCAATAAAAGTGACAAAATAATGACAGCCTCCAAGAGATGCAGCTTTAGTAGTCCACAAATCAGAGTGGATTAATTCCAATGGCTTCTCACTCTCTTGAACATGTCTAGGGAATGGTTTCCTTGCCTGTTTTCCAAACTGACAGGCTTCACATACCTTATACATTTCTGCAACCTTGAATTTGGGCAATCCTGCAACAATATTTTGGGCCTGCATTGATTTAAGTCGCTGTACATTAACATGACCAATGCGTTTATGCCAGATATCAATATCTGCAACTACACCGGTCCCATGTGCAAACATTGCTGCACTCAATTCAGACATGTCTGCATCCAATGTAAACATTCTGCCCTTCTTCTTTCCTTTTGCTATCAAGCGATCTTTATTTTTCATATCCTCAACAAAGCATCCATGAGGATTAAATCTTACCTGCAAGCCCTGCTCAACCATTTGACCAATAGAAACCAGATTCTTGGTGATATTCGGGACATGAAATACATTGGACAGGTATTTCTGTTTCCCATCCTGCATAGACAAAGGAATTTTTCCAATCTGCACAATAGGATGTGCAATATCATCACCAGTCTCCACAAATCCCGGTTTTTCCATTTTCCTTGCATCCTCCATCCATTCTGCATGACCTGTCATGTGGTTTGATGCACCTGAGTCAACATACCATACATCATTGCTTTCTTCTGCACTTGTCACAGAATTGTTCATGTGCTGCACCATAAACAAATGCTCATTTCTGTCATCACCCTGTCTACTAGAAGATGCATAATTCCCTTGTTGCAGTTTTCCATTCATGATGTCATTCTGCTTTTTATAGCAGTCTTTAGCCATATGACCCATTTTACCACAGTAGTAGCATTCAACATTACTGTTTGCATTTTGGCCTCTTTGCCATCCACCACGACCTCTTTGGCTCCCCCTGCCTCTAGAGTTACCACGTCCTCCTCCATAGGACTGGGTTTCTTGAGTTTGTTGCATATTCTGATTTCTACCACATGTTGAGAATCAGCAATCACACTCAAATAGCCTCTTTGTATGGAATCTCAGGGTCAAGGATATGCAGGCTAACTTATCCCATATGCACAATGGTGCCTACTGCAGTTTCCTACTTTCCTATAAAGCATTGTACTTGCTTCCTTTCTTAATGCAATGATAGTACTCTTTTCATTTCAGTAAAGTGTCAATGTCATTGTCCACATACACAAGATTGTGTTTATGAGTCCAAGTCTCAATCTTGGAACCTAATTCACTTGTGTAACAAACAGTGTCCTTTCCATCATGAGTCTACACTTATTTCTTCATCCTCCATAGCTTCCGGTTTTGCCATGCTCTAGATCCCGCATTTGTCACATGGTATCAGAGCCCAGTTGGGCATGGCACTGCTTGTCTAGCCTCTCTTGATTCCTTTCAACCTCAGTCTAGCTCAATGTCAACTCATGACTTCATCTCCCAACTCTACTCTCACTGAAGCTTCCATGGCAGCCATAGCCAGCAGCACCCTGTCAGATTGAACTGCTTATATCTCACTCCACAGGTCAAATCTCTTGGAGCTTCCTTCTGGAAAAGTATTCCCCAACTCATAAAGCTTCCCTGTATCACATCAATCCAGGACATTGGACTATCTAGAGCTCAGCATTGTGAAAATCCCCAATCTCTGCTCTGTGTCTGCCATAGCCAGACAGGACCTACCTTGCTTGGAGCTTCCATAACTCTTCAACCAGGTCATTTCAGCCCACGATTTCTTCTGGAGAGTTGTTCCTCTGCTCAAGGCGCTTCATCCTGGCACAACAAACAACCACATTGGCAAGCTACAGCTCTGGCATTGCACAAATTCGACTTCGCTACCCCAGACTGCGCCGATTCTGTTCGTGGCTCTTGCGTGCTGCATACTGACCACGATTTTGATCATCATGATAGGGCTTTTGTAGCCCATGAAATCAGCTTCCTAGGCATATAAAAAGTTTTGAAAATGATCCACTGTAGCTCCTGCAATCAGTAAAAAACCAGGCCCCTGTCTCAAAAACCCTAATTCCACCATAGCCAAAAGCTTCAAAATCTTGACATTTTTCACTGTTTCTCTCACTGAAGTTATCAACAGTGATTTTAATCACTGAGCAATACTCTCTGAAGTTCGTTAAAGTACTGTCACTCAGATCTGAAGGCATCAGCATCAAATCAAGAAGGGGAAGATCACTTGGATTTTAAAAGAGTAAAAGACTTTTGCAGATTTGGTAGTAATTGACACTCAGTTAGTGTTTTTTAACACTTGTGTCTCTCAATCAATTCTTCTGTTGCTCAAATCCAATAAGTCTGAAGTTGATTTGCTACTGTTCCCGTAAATCTAACATGGGAAAAGACTCTCCAAATGCTCGATTCAAAGGAGTCGGGTTCCACACTTGGCAAACCCGCATCAAGCTCATTCTGATGAAGAAGGGTCTCTGGGCCATCACAAATGGCAAAGAGAAGAAACCTCGGGACGCGGACCTTGCAACTACTTGGCAAAAGAATGATGACAGAGCTCAGGCCATTATCAAACTGGAGCTAGACAACAGTTATATCCATCATGTGGATAACTGTGAGACCTCACAGGATACATGGAAAAGACTTGACACCCTGTTCGGTGCACAATCTAAATCATCAAAGTATGGTCTCCTGATTGAGTTCTTCAGGCTTGAAATGAAGTCAAGCACATCACTTGCCACACATCTTAATTACATGGAAGGACTCCTAACCCAACTTGCAGGAATCAACATTAAAATGGATGAAGATGTTTGTATCGGTGTTCTACTTAAGAGCTTACCTCCTGAATATAATAATGTATCAACAACTTTAATCAACATGCCAAATCCTGAACTTGTTGATATCTAGGCATCACTATTAGAAGAAGAAAAGAAGCTAAAAACCAAAGAAGAACCAAGTACCTCTAGAGATGAGCATGCATTATATGTTGGCAACAGGTACAAAGGCAAGAAGGATCAGCTCTTTTGTGACTTCTGCAAAAGGACCGGACACACCGAAAAGTTCTGCCATGCAAGAAAGAGATCCCAAAAGGCCTATCTAGTCGCAGTCAAAGAAGAAGAAGAAAATGGAGCAAAGGAAGAAGAAGATGAAGATGAAGACCACCAGGATCGGAAGGACAAGACTCATCAGTCCTTGTACTCTCATAATTCTGATAGACTGTTTTAATAGCCTTGTATTTTCCTTGCCCTAATGCTTCCTGCCATAAGCTTTGTAAACTCCTTATGTAACTTGGCATTACAGTCCCTGTACACTTTGTGAGGTCCCTGTTACAGCCTCTGGATGTCCACCATGTTTATGGTACCCACACTTAGCCTTTTCTGCGACAGCCTCTGGTGTTTTTTGCCATGTCTGTGGTATGCCCATACTTTGCAGGTGGTTCTCATTACAGCCTCTACACACTTTGTGCCTTTCCTAGTTGTGATTGAGGAGGGGTGTTGAGAATCAGCAATCACACTCAAACAGCCTCTTTGTATGGAATCTCAGGGTCAAGGATATGCAGGCTAACTTATCCCATATGCACAATGGTGCCTACTGCAGTTTCCTACTTTCCTATAAAGCATTGTACTTGCTTCCTTTCTTAATGTAATGATAGTACTCTTTTCATTTCAGTAAAGTGTCAATGTCATTGTCCACATACACAAGATTGTGTTTATGAGTCCAAGTCTCAATCTTGGAACCTAATTCACTTGTGTAACAAACAGTGTCCTTTCCATCATGAGTCTACACTTATTTCTTCATCCTCCATAGCTTCCGGTTTTGCCATGCTCTAGATCCCGCATTTGTCACACCACGGCCTCCATATCGGCCTCCTCTACCTCTGCCTCTACCTCTTCCAGCATTTGAGTAGAAGACAACTTCTTTTGAAGTTCCTCCTGAAGAAGATGCACCACCATTTCTCTGCTCCTCAGAAATTAGAAGAGCAATCAACTCCTCAAAATCAGGAAATCTTTCACGGACGGAAATGGATGTTCGGAACTGTGCATAATCCTTTCCTAGACCATTCAAGGTCACTGAGACTAAATCATCATCTTCCACTGGCGACCCAATGGAAGCAAGTGCATTTGCAATCTTCTTCACCTTCATGTGGTAGTCATTGATGCTTATACTTTCTCTTTGCACATTGTGCAACTCTTGCTTGAGCTGCATTTTCCTGGCTTGCGTATTTGTGCTATACATTTTTGACAAAGTATCCCATGCCTCCTTTGGCGTACTTGCATCTTGAATATGCACAATCATAGAGTCTGAAATGCTGATAGACAGCCAGTACATAACTTTCCTGGCTCTCTCATGCCATGCTTTAAATGCCTGCATTTGCTGTTGATTGGGAACATCAGGAAGAACTGGTTCTTCTTCATTTCCTGCAACAAATTTCCAATATCCTTTTCCCATAAGGAATTCGTCATTCTAAACTTCCATGCTTGGAAGTTGTTCTTATCAAGCTTTTCAGTGACAATCTGTGAGAGAGAATCAGACGCCATTACAGAACACTGCAAAAAATTCTGTCACTGCAAAGAACACAGCTTCAGCCTCACAAAGGCAAATCTACAAAACTGACGAAAGTGGTATTTGACTACACAGTCACTTCCTAGTGACGATTTTGCATCAACAGGCAACAGGGATGATTCTGTAACTCCCAATGTCTCTGCGCACAAGCATACGATGCAATTTCTACAGTAACTTCCCACCGACCTGTAGAACAGTGGCTGCACAGCATAAAACTGGGCCTTTTCCTGAGTGCGTGCAGAAAACTTCCGCCTCCAAAACAGGCCCTGAAATGGCCCCAAATCAAAAAAACAAGGTCGACGAGGGCTAAAGCCCCTGCGCGTAGCATATACTGCCCTCTTGCTTCACCGCGAAGGGCGTCTCAACCTGAGACAATGCACTCCTGCACTTTTCGGCTGTGCTACCTGCAGAGATCTGCTCCCAAAACAGAAAATGAAAGCAACACTGCTCCTCTTACCAGAACACCGCGAGCTTGGCTTGCTTTCTTGAGCTCCTTACCACGAACAAGGCTCTGATACCATGTCAAGATTGTGGGAGAGAAGCAAGGAGTCTCACTTGTAGCTTTCTTGCTTGCACAATGGGGGAATACACACAAGGGTGGAGGCTGAAAACAGTTTTCCTCTTCTTAGTTGTGTAAGCCAAAAGAACTCTAGTACAAAGAAATAGAAGAACCCTATATATGGGTCTCAAACCAAACTCAACTAACTAAGGTGGTATACTAACTGAGCCACGAACTAGAGTAGATAAGGATAGCTATCATGTAGTTATTATTCATGGGCGGTGTACCAACCGCATCTGCAACTGACACGTCAGTGACATAAATGCACAACGGTCACCCTGGCATATCACGAGTGGAGCTCGATATCTCAACAAGATGCACATATGCCTGTATGATAAATATGGAAATCCATAAAAGTAGAAAATGTAGCCTTTGTTTTCATTAGATTGAAGCAAGTGCAACATTTAGACACACAAAATAATCTTACCTCTTGGGGAAGTTTGAAGCTTGATAGGCAGTATAACTTGTTGTGGGAGCCTTTGCTCAACCGCCAAGACCCACAGACCGCTTATTGTTTCAAGTATTCCAAGCGAGCCCTAATGGCTACCTTTCACATAGGTGACATGACCTCGATCCTATGAATGTAGTGAGCTTACCTTGATGCCGATATGAGTTGCCTCCTCTCTTTTGCACTCTGGTTGCTCCATGATCCTAGATGCTAGCTCAAGCATGCTCAAGCCTCCTCCTTCTCCAAGCTCCAACTACCATAGCCGCACGCGCAAGAGAGAAGGAAAGAGAAGAGAAGATGGTGAAGAGCTTCACCCCCTTGATCCCTCACTCCCACTCACTCCCTCCCTCACACTCACAATCAATCCCTCTCTCAAGAGTACACACAAGCAAGGAGAGGAGAAGAAGAGAATAAGAGAAGAGCTCTTGTTTCGCACACACCAAGGCACACACCAAAGAATGAGCTTCCATTCACTTTTTGAACTTTATATATGCAAACCCTAAAACCCCATGGGCACCCACTCTTTTTTACATGATCGGCCATTGTGGCAAGGTCCCTTTTTCTAATTCCCTCTTTTTGCTTCATGCCCTAGGCCTATATTCGACTATTCTTTTACAGGTGGCACAGGAGGGAACCTGGCGCTCTTTTACAAGAGTTTTTGGAGTTTTTGAGGTGCCTTTTATTTAAAACTATGCTTTTGGCCCCAACTTAGCTTTGGAGCCCGCCTGCGTGTCCTTGCTCCTTTTCCATCTTCTTTCTACTTTTTCATTCGTCCTTCTGCCTTCCTGGCTTGGGGTTAACATTACCCCCCTCCGAGACGGGTGCCAGTCCCATGGCACTCTTGTAGATTGTTGGTGTTTTAAGAGGAAGTTGGCGGAGCAGTCATGTGAGGGCAGGGCCGCATGTAGACAGGTGCTCGTGGAAGCGTGGTAGTAAGGTTTGTTGGAGAAGTAACGAATGTTGATGGGGGCCTCCGAAGTCCGTGGGTGGGCGTGCTGGTGGTGCTTGGAAGGATAGGGGGTGGTGCTCCACCTAAGGAGGGGGATGTCTATCTTAGTGTGCAGTGTGAGTGGCTCAGGGTGATAGGTCTAACCATAGGCAAGTGGCTTCCCTAGGTATGTCATGCCCTTGATGGGCCCTAAGCGTGAAGTAGGGGAGCAAGAAGGGCTAGGGGGTTAGGAGTGGAATCGGCCAACCGAAGCCACCGGGCACGCCTAACTTGAGGACCCCTAGGTGCAGTGATTATGCTTTATGTGGTGCTGAGTGATTATGGAAGTGAGTTGTTTTGTTTATTCCATGCGTAAGGATCTGCCTGTGCAATTTTTTTTTTTGGGCACTATACTAGGAGAACAACAGCCTGTACCTAATCTTCCTTGTTTGATTGAGGTGGAGAAGGGGGTCGGATGGATTTGCTCAAAAATTGACAACTTTTCATGTACCCTTTGAGGTTCATGCGGACGTGGAGAGAGGTGGTGGAGAGGAAGGGATGGTTGCACCTAGTAAATTGGCTGTCGTTCATATCTTCTAGGAGAGCTAGGCAAAATGAGGGAAGAAGGATAGCTCTCATCATTAGGTGCACCATGGCGTAGCTATCAATCCTATAAACCCCCCTCCTTAAGCAAAGGAGGATCACATTATTCCCTCCCCTTGCCGCCGGCTGATAGAGGGAATAATGTGATCCTCCTTAAGCAAAGGAGGATCACATTATTCCCTCCCCTTGCCGCCGGCTGATAGAGAGACATGTGTTGAGATATTGGCTAATGTAGCCTCTTTATATGAGGCATTTTGGGATGAAGACACACAGGCTACAGGAATCCCATATGCACAAAAAGGGAAAACTGTACCCATCCAACAACTATAAAGCATTGTACTTGACTTCCACTTTGCATATGAATGAATACATGATGATGCTTTTCTTTATCAATTAGTGTCAGTCTTGTACTTGTCAATCTAAAACACAAGATTGTGTTTATGAGTCCAAGCTTCAATCTTGGAACCTAATTCACTTGTGTAACAGTGAAGTCCAGTGTCTCTATCATCATGAGTTCATTCTTCTTCTTCCATCCACAATAACTACATTGCCATGTCCTAGATCCTACACATTTTCACATGGTATCAGAGCTCAATCGGGCATGGCACTGCTTCTCTAGCTCCATCCTACTCTCATCTAGATTAGCTTTAGCTTAGTCCAACTCAGGTTAAGTCTAGGAGCTCATCTCCTACTCCTTCTCAAATTGACCTTGTGGTAGCCATAGCCACCCTGCACCTATCCTACTTCAAGCCCTTAGATTTCTTCAACTAGACAAGATCTTAACAAGCTTTCTTCTAGAGAACTATAGCCTTGCTCCTGGAGCTCCTCTCTATCACCTCAGAGCTCAACATTAGGCCATTTCAAGCTTAGCATTGTGATTCTACATAGTTGTTGCCCTATGTGTCTGCCATAGCCAGACAGACCCTGCCAACTTTGAGGAGCTAGATCTTGCAATAGAGGGCATAACCCTTCACACTATCTTCTACAAAATTGTTCCTCTACTAGAGTCGCTTTAGCATGGCATAGAAATCGACGTGATCAATGCAGAATAAGCCCAACATTTTGAAAATTTGACGTCGTTGACAGATCTGCACCTGGTTCCAATCATACTATTCGTTCAGTCCGTACATGCAACAATGTTGATCATTATCATAGGGCTTTTGAAGCTATACAACTGAACTCTCTCCCTCTCAAAGGGTTTCTCAAATGACTACCTCTGTGAATAGCAATAAGCAAAATACATGTCGCATGTTCTGAAAACCCTAATCTGCCATAGCTCACTTTCACTAAAGCTCATTTTTTACTTCATCTACTCACTAGTTTCACCACACTGAAGGCCCTGTCACTCAGGTTTGAAGGTACCAACATCAAATCAAGAAAGGGAATATTTGGTTTGTAAGATCTTGAAGGCTTGGAAGTTTTTTGAAGATCATCAAGTCAAACTCAAGCAACAAGCATCAAAATTCAAACTAGTATCTTTTTGATACTACACTGTCATTGCTTGTGTCTTTTGACACATACAAAGATCAACTCATTGCTGGTTATTCTCTGTCATTTGAAGATGATTACCTAACGCAAGAATGCCAAGCATGAAGTTTTTAATGTGGATGCCACTCATGGGAAGTAACATGATTATTGTTACTCATTTATACTACACTGGAAAAATGTCTATTCTACTTACAGGAACACATGAAGTTGCTTACATCCAAGAGCAACTAATGGATCCATTTGAAGAATTTGAAGTCATTTTCGTTGCCTCAAAGATTGTACCTTTTCTTGAGGGGGACCATAAAGACAAGAACCAGATGAATAATGCAAGCAAAGTCCATGAAAATGATGACCATAAAGGAAAGATTAAAGAGAAAAAGAATAAGAAGAAGAAGCAGAAAAATCATGAAGACTTTGAAGTGGCAAGCAAAGTGAACAGCAAGTACATGATCAAAAAGAGCAAGCTTGACTACTTCGATAAGAAGACCTATAATGAATTGAAGATCTATGTCAAAAGTAATGCTGAAAACTGCAAGGGCCTGCCAGAGGTCCTTGATCCTATTTTTTACTGACTTTTTTAGCCGTGTAATGTCTAGCCCAAATGTCTGTATCAAAAGCTTGTAAACTCCTCATGTAGCCTTGTTCTACAGCCTCTATAAGGCCCCTGTTATAGCCTCTCGATGACCATCATTTTTTTGGTACCCACACTTAGCCTTTTCTGTGACAGGCTCTGGTGTTTTGCCACGTTTTTGGTGTGCCCACACTTTGCAGGTATTACTTTCACTAAAGCCTCTACACACTTTGTACTTTCTGGTTGTGATTGAGGAGGGGTGTTGAGATATTAGCAATCATACCTAATGTAGCCTCTTTGTATGAGGCAGTTTGGGATGAAGACATGCAGGCTACAGGAATCCCATGTGCACAAAAAGGGAAAACTATACCCATCCAACAACTATAAAGCATTGTACTTGACTACCACTTTTCATATGAATGAATACATGATGATGCTTTTCTTTATCAGTTAGTGTCAATCTTGTACCTATCAATCTAAAACACAAGATTGTGTTTATGAGTCCAAACTTCAACCTTGGAACCTAATTCACTTGTGTAACAATCAAGTCCACTGTCTCTGTCATCGTGAGTTCATTCTTCTTCTTCCATCCACCATAGCTACATTGCCATGTCCTAGATCCCGCACATTTTCACAACAAGGAGAGAGAGAGAGAGAGAGAGAGAGATATATATATATATATATATATATATATATATATATATATATATATATATATATATATATATATATATATATATAACAATATTCCAAGGGTCTCCTTCTTTTCACCTCCTTAGAGGGTGACCACACGCGCTTGTTCTTCTCCCCTTTTCCCACGAGTTTAACCCCCCTTCGCAATAGAAGTGAGTCACCCTGCATGTTATCTCTCTGATAAAAGAGAGAGAAAGAGAGTTTTATAAGGCAAAAGTATGGCCCCCAAATGAAGGGAGACATGCACCAATGGTAATCCCACATCCAACAATGGAGCCACTAGTAATACAAATACAACGTTAGGTATGGATCATTAATATCCAAATATCCAGGTACTAATTGCCATCTCCATTATTCAATAAGCCATAGGTTATATCACTTTTGCATGCACATGAGTTCATTTTAACAAGTAACTTAAATTTATTTTTCAATTGTTAATGAACTCATAGGGATTATAGGATAATTCTTTTTGCAACCATAGATGACCTTGCATAGATTTATGCATATGGTGCATTGAGGTTCACACAAACCCTTGTACCCAAATACAATCATTGGATCCTAGTGCTACGCAACAAAGTCATATGTAGCATGAAGAGCATATAAGGTTACCTTGAGGGTTATGCATATAGACAGTACATGCATGGAAAATATTATACAAGATATACATCGATGGTACAAAAATTGATCTTGCATTAAAGCCTTACATCCACCCTATGAAGGTTTCACATAAAATAATGGTCAAGGAGTCTACCTTGTGCTGCCAAACCCTGAGTTGATTACAACTCGCACAATAATTAAGGGATTATTTTACATTGGAAGATAGTCTTGCATCGTTACAAATTTATCTCGCATTCTTTGCCTTAGGGAAAAGGAAGATAAAGTCAAGTTAAAATTCTACCTTGTATCGCTCTTTGATCCCAAAGCGGGAGAGCAAATATGCATTGGAAAGATTATCGTGACTATTCTTGCAATGTTTGGAAAAGAATACAATTGTTTTCATTGGTTGACCGAATAACACCTAAATGCTTTTACATTCAATTGATTGTTGGATTGTGGTTTGGATGATTAGTCCAAGTGCTTGTGATTGATGGTAAATGCATGGAAGGGGTCTGTGATGAGAAGTCACCATGGGGATAAAGGAATGTTTTCTTGGAAGATGATATTAGGCTGATTGCCTTGATTGTGCTTGATTCTTAACTAGATTAATTAAGGAAAGGATATTTTGCATGGGTGGATCATCTCCAAGGTCACATCATGCTTCAATCCGAGAGGGCACTGCTCGATTCACAAGTCGAAGGTTGAGTGGTGAAAAGGCTAACCAATGGAAATTGTGTTTCACTCCTAGGCTGCTTGTGGGTTAGGTGGAGCTCTGGACATCCCTTACTAGTTTGGAACAGAGTTGAAGATTGCTGTGGGCCCAATGTTTGTGGCATTGGAAGATCCTATTCTAGATAAAGGATTGAATTTGTGGTGCCATGTGATTTGGACGAATTACTTCTCCATGACATAAGGGATATATAATTTCTCCTGTATGGGCAAGAGACAAAGATTAACTTGAAGATAAGTTAAGGAATTTGTTTGAACTTGTTTGTCAAAAAGGATTGCTTGCACTATTTTTGTGTCAGTGCTATAAGTTACACAAACGAACCCTGTTCCCTAAAAGGCTTAATTAAGGAAGGTGATTTTAAATGTCACTCATAAATTGTGGTAGAACAAAATTAGAAAACTAAAGCTATCAAGAGAAGTGGGTGGCCGAAACCCCGACGGATCCATCCTACGGCAAGGTGGTCCCAGAGAACTAGGAGGCTTCTCACATGGTTTTTATCGACCCTTAGAAATTATCAGGTTAGAACCCCGATTCATGCCATTTTAGGGGACCGAAATGGGACTATGTCCCATGGGTTTATTTTCCATTCTCTTTGAACCAAGCATGGCATGGATCTGCTTTAGATTGGGTATCTCTACGAAAAGTAGGATGTCTAGGACTCGTGACCCTAGGATACTGTCAGGAGACCTTGGCCACTATAGGGATCCAAATTCCAGGTCATCGATCCTAGTGGGCTCAGCCACAAACGTTTCGTTGCAAGGCAGACTTGAGAAACCCTAAATAGCAAACCTCATAACATTCCATGGGAGTGCCACGCGGTGTCGCTTAGATTCGTCTCTTGATGGACCGTTAAAAACATGCTTGGATAGCCAATAGGTGGGCACATTACAAAAAGGTTGCATGATTGATATTTGTAGACTTTATCACGAGTCTACTAGTGGATGCATTGGGTGTGGAGTCGGTGGATAAGTTATGTCATGTGTCTATGCTAGGCATATATTATTTGTTGCATGCCACTTTTGAAGTTCACAAGTCATCACATTTTTTATATGTATAGAGAGTATATCTATACCAAAGTGGAATGCCTTTACAAAGAGCTTGGTGATCGGCACCATGGACCTGGCATATGGCTCTGTTGTTGTGGCCATGTAACAAGGAAAGCAGTACATCCATACTTTTATCTCACTATCAAAGGTAAGTTTAGAAGTCATCTCTGGTTTTGGCAAAAGATATTCACCCATTGACAAAGATCTTTCTCCTTTTGGGAGTTGATTTACAGTGCCCACTGTCAAGGACTGTGGCTTTGTTTTCTTGGAAAGGATATGTTTGATAGCTTATTCGTTTGCTGATATACAATCAAAAACTTCCTTGGGGGAGTCTGATAAGACTTCAATAGAGATGGATCCATTACCTTTTTGTGAGCTATACAACTTCACTACTACCTTCTTATGTCCTTTGCCTAGAGTGAGGGTTCCCTTGAACCAATCTCTTTGTGCTCTTGCTTAAAAAAGCCATGGTCATCCCAGCATAGATGATATGAGGTCTTGTAGGAATTCGGTTTCACCACCACTAGATAGGTCAGTCAATAGTCTCTTCTTGCTAGGGTTGTCTTTACATATGGGAGATTTCCCAAAGGATTAATTTTACTCTAGTTTACCAGTTTGATAAGCCACTGTGTAGACTGCATACCTTGCAGGCCTAGATTCTTCATTGTGTAGGCATGCCTAAATTCTTCATTGTCACATCTGCCATTATATTCACAAAAGAGCCTCCATTAATCAATTCATCTACAATAAAATATCCTTCAATGGTAAAGAAGCTAATTCCCACAAGAAATAATTAAATTGTAAATACAAAGAAATAGACTAAATTGCCAAGAAACCGTAGCCAAGGTGGCTAGGCTGATATAATATTACCATTAATGTTTGAGAATCAATTGATGAGAGGCTCTAGTATGGTGTACACCCCAAGCTATGGTGGCAAAGAGTATGCATCCTCTTAGATGGTGGGAGGTTGAGACCTCAAATATGAAATGTTAGAAATGGCAAAAAGATCCTTGGCTAGTTACAACTTAGCCTCTTATATTCAACCCTAATAGGCTAAATATTGGCTAAGGTATTAAGGCATTTTTACTCTATTACAAGCCATTCCAACCTAGAAGAGCTTTGTCCTCAAAGCTGAATTTGGGACAAGATACAAGGATGAGTATAAGGATAGCTTGAAATAGATAAAATCATGCTAAAATATAACTCCATGCTGAAGAAGACCAAATAAGTTGATGAAGAGGACCATATAAGTGGAGCAAACTATTGTAGGCTGAGCAAAATAGGTGGCAATATAAATTTATCCATACTTGAAGTAGAAGTGCCCAATTTCCATGTGCAAGCTATAGAAATGTAGAGGATAATATGTAGTATCTAGCCATGCCATCAAAATCAAATTTTGATGAAGACAAAGAAATTAACTTCAATACAGAAATTTATCACAATAAGTTAGTTACTATTTAGTGAGTGAACTATCCTCTTGAAGAAGCCATGGAAATTGTTCCAAATATGAAGCATGCTGCCACAAGAAGACTCTTCCATAAGCAAACCCTTCCACTTTATAATATACTCCACAAGAACTTGATTCCTTAGAGCCTTCTCCCACTTACCAACAATCTTTTCAAGTTCACAAATGATCAAACCATCTTCATCAGGGGGAGGTAGTTCTTCAAGAACTTGGATTTCAGGGTCAATGTACTTCTTAAGTTGAGATACATGAAATAAATTGTTGATGCATGTAGTTGAAGATAAATCAAAATGCTAGGCAAGATCCCCAACTCGCTTAATTATTTGGTATTGACCATAATACCTATGAGCAAGTTTATTATGTCCTCCCTTAAGCAAAGCATAACATGATTTTAGAACCTTCAAGAAAACCCATTCACCTTTGTCAAACTCCACATGTCTTCTTTTCTCATCGACATAGGCCTTGTAACCTGCCCGCCTAAGCTTTCGTTGGTAGTATGTTCTTAGTAGTCCATCAAGAGATGTCCTAGGAAGTGCTGTCTCGGATTTTTATGAAAACTGTTAGAGTTTGCTAAACCAGGCTTGCTTGAGTCTATCCCGCAGTGGAAGTTCCAGCCATTCTCACAAGAATTGACCTAAGTCTTTCTGGTCAAATCTATTATTAACGTTTGATTAGTATTAGCAGTTTGAGATTTCGTCCCCTATAGGAATTACTGACTGAAATGGACTTACATTGTGCTAGGTTCAAAGAGAATGGGAGAAGTATGAAATAGACTTACATTGTGCTAGGTTCAAAGAGAATGGGAAGAGTATGACACTTTAATTCCTTCTGCTCAAGGTTCTAAGTGATGCGGGTCAAGATTTCTGATCTCTAATGGACCATCAAAAATGCAATTTTTATTCCTTATTTGGAAAGCTCTCAGCTTACCAAGACCACCTAGCCATAGGCCTAGATCCACCATCGCGGGTCCATCCTCCTTCTTTCCTTGAGAGAGTAGTTTTAAAGACCTAATTACCTACCACTTTAGGTTCAATATATAAAAACAACTTCTTTGAATTATCTTGTGACACAAATTCATTACACGCCTTTAATTCACAACACAAAAGCAGAGTAGGGCAATTCCTTCTCAATAGTTCCTTTCAGACAAATGACTTTTTACAAATATTTTCTTGCTTGAAGGTATTATTCTCTCCAAGTTCTATTCCCCAACTAGTATTGGAACTTCTAGGACATAGTTTGGAAATTGAAGGGTAGTTGGTAGTTCGTAAGATCCTAAGGAGTTTATGACCAAATCCCCTTGGTATCCTTACCTCCTCTTGTCGAGAAACTAGTGTTCCCTATGACAAGACCTTTTGCATCATGATTGGTCTATACTCACTAATGCGAAGCAAAAAAAAAAACCCTTGGAGTAGGTTTTATTCACGCTGGCTTTAGGGAGGTCTAGCGTCATTAAGACCATTGTCTCAGTCCCATTTTGTGCTCATTGGAATATTGCCTCACTTGGTGATCTATACTCAATCATCCATCTTTTAACTTGATGATTTTAGGAAAGATCAGTACCTAACTTACAATCACAAATATCTTATTTTGAATGTATTACTTTTAACAAATTTATTTCCAAGACAAATCTTTTCCTTCAAAAAATAATAACATCAAGGCAAAACTTAGAGTAAGTGGCAATACCTTCCAATAGTATTCCCAGATTTTCCCTTCCTCGGGATTTAGTTGGACTAAATCTAAACAAGATTTTTATTCTTGAGAATAACCTCTTTGGAGTTTCATGGGTCCTTGCCCGCAATAAAAGGAAATCTTGGTTAGTTTAGTTATGAACAATATTCTTTGGCAATTTCATCTCAAGGTCTCTTATATATCGAGGATTAGCGTCCATGACTACCCATCAAAGGTTTTGTTCGATCAACACAAATAAAAAATACTAAATATTTTAGGGGCACTGTACTTTCCTTGTAATCACTTAGGTTCATCTTGTACTACAAACCCAAGTTACCCCTTGGAATTTGTGGTTAATAATTCTTTTAAAAAGATTATATGCAAGAATTGAATAAAACCTTATTTTATGAATGCAAATTTTGTTGCCCATTCATGGAATTGTAGCCTACTAAGTTGCCTTAATCATAAAATATAGTACATGGGGATCCATGGCGGGTGCTTGGCTGATGGTATTTGCAGCTTTGTTTGTAACCCCAGCACTCGTCATTCCGTTTGTAGTGATTGTGTCCACATCATTATTGGCAGCTCTTGCCTCCAAAACCTTCGTAACTTTCTTCTTCAAGGCCACGGTCTTTAATCGCAATATTGAAAAGGGGATTTTTGGTGAAGGAGCTTGGGGGTAATTAGATTGACAGAATTTTGATTGATGGGGGAAGGCGATCACTAAGAATTCAAAAAAATCAAGAAGAGTCTTGATTCCATAGAGAAGTGGAATAGAAGGGATGGGGAATTTGATTCCAAGAGTTCACGAAATATCCTTCTTGTCTTCATGATATGAGGGTTTCCATCCTCGTACTTCTCTTGCCCCACTTCATCTTCCTCTATACTCTTGAGAAGGGCCTCTCCTCTCTTGCTCTCACTACTCTCAAGGACTCCCCATACCTTGTATTTATAGATAAATTAAAGAAGGGTTGTGGCCAAGAAGAAGAGCTATTTATGGAGGGTATCTTGGAAAATCAACAATCTAGAAGCTTTCAAGATGCAATATGATGCTGGCCATTTGATCTTTGAGACCCAGAGAGGCTGCCAAAGATCCCATGACTGATTTACCTGGCTCTCGAATGATCTTGCTTCAATCCAAGCCTCTCGTCGAACTGAGAAGAGGAGGAGATTGTTGAAGTTAACTGTTGAATTACTAAATGTGAATTGAGGCTTTTTGATCCAGGATCAAGAATGCCAAAATTGGGGGATTCATGGCATTGTTTTTTTAAATTAAAAAAGGGGGGCAGGGAGCGGCGGCTTGTTTGCAACGTCTTCTTCTCCTTTTCCTTTATTTTCAATCTATTTAAGCTTGAAAGCTTAAAGCTTTGTGATTTATTTTGCTTGCCAAGTTTAAAATGTGTTTGGTCAAATTCGACTTATGGCTCACAACTCTCATTCACGTAGTAACTTTTGTGGCGGATGGCTATAGTCCTTTTCAATCTAGGGGTTACAATCCTCGGGTCATTTTGCTCGAGATATTCTCTTTTTAATAATTTAGAGTTCTTCAAGTCCATTTTGTGAGAATTTGAGAATATTGAAAAATAAGGTTGAGATGTCAGGATATCACATCCTCTTCCCCTTAGAGGAATCAAGATTCCTCATCTCAAGTGAATCTAGGGATATTGGTTACATAGTGATTTCTAGTCAATCCATGTGGCATCCTCTTCACGGTAGTCTTTCCACTGGATGAGATACTCTAAGAGTTTTGCTTCTTAGAGTCTTCTCCCGCATATCAAGTATATTTTTTGGTTGAAGTTTGAGGACTCCCTAACTTGGCATTACAATTTGTTGGTCATTAAGTACATGGTCTGGGTTAGAAACATATGCTTTCAATAGAGTGATATGAAATACATTATGTACTTTCAAGTTATTAGGGAGTTGCAGCTTGTAAGCATTTGGTCCTAGACACTTTAACACCTTATATGGCCCACAATACCTGGGACTTAGCTTCTTGAATTCCCACAAAGATAAGGAACTTTTCTTTGGATGAACTCGTAGGAAAACCATGTCACCTTCTTTGAAAATTCATTCTTTCCTTCGTTGATCAGCATATGCATTCTGTCAATCCTTGGCAACTTGAATCTCTTTCCTTAAAGATTTCACTTTTGCTGATCCATTTCTTCCAGCATTTGCCTAGATGCTTCTACTCCTAGTTAGGATAGAAAAAATTAATGGTGTAAGAAAATCTTGCCAATATAGCGCCTAAAAAGGAGTCATTTTAATACTTTGATGGTATGATGCATTGTGGGCAAATTTAACTAAGGGTAGGTATTGGATCCACCATTTGGGTTCCCTATTACAATAAGCTCTCAATATATCCTCAATAACTTGGTTGACCCACTCTGTTTAACCATCGATTTGGGGATGGTAAGCAATACTGAAGCAAAGCTGGGTTCTTAGAGCTTTGAACAGACTCTTCCAAAAGTTTGAGGTGAAGAGAGAATTGTGTTTGATGATTCTTTGGGGTAATCCATGTAACCTGAAAATTTCTTTAATGAAAAGCTTGGAAATATCGGAAGCCTTGTAATTCGTTTTTACAAGAATAATGTGCATAACTTTTGTTAACATATCAATGACTACCATTATGAAGTTATATCCTCCTTGTACCAAGGGTAATCCAACTATGAAGTCCATGTTGATATACTCACATTTCATTTGAGGGATGTGAAGTGGCTAGCTAGAGCTTTCCTGGCAACTTGACATGTTCGGCCTTAATTCGTTGGAAGTTTAGGCATTCAATGGCATACTTGAGTACATCACACTTGGGTCTTTCTAATAGAATCTTCTTCTAACTATATTAAGAGTCTTAGCATAACCACGATGACCCAAAAATGGAGAATCATGAGCTTCCCAGAGTATTTTCCTTTTGAGCTCCTGATTGGCATGAATACATAGTCTTGTCCTGTAATAGGCAAGCCCCTCGTTTATGGAAAAATCTTGATACTTACTCTTGAGTTTTGAATTTGAATCCTTGACAGAAATTTCTCTAAACAATCTTTGATAGCTTGGATCCTTCACTACCTCTTCTTTAGCCATTTCTATGAGAGGGTTACTGAGCATAGAAATCATTGTATCAAGAGTTTCAGCCCTAGAGGGTTCTTCTAGGATTAGAGCATTAAGTAATGAGGCTTAGGGAATCCTCAATCACATTCTCCTTGCATGGTCTATACTTTATTTCAAAGTTAAATTCCTGCAAGGTCTCAATCCATCGACGTTGTCTCATATTAAGATCTGGTTGAGTAAAAATCCACTTTAGGCTTTTATGATCAGTGACTAGAGAAAACCTATTATCAAGCAAGTAATGTCTCCATAATTTAAAGGCTTGAATTACAATAAGTAATTCTAGATCATGTGTGGCATAGTTTCTTTCATGGATCTGGTTGAGTAAAAATCTACTTTAGGCTTTTATGATAAGTGACTAGAGAAAACCTATTACCAAGCAAGTAATGTCTCCATAATTTAAAGGCTTGAATTACAATAAGTAATTCTAGATCATGTGTGGCATAGTTTCTTTCATGGATCTGGTTGAGTAAAAATCCACTTTAGGCTTTTATGATCAGTGACTAGAGAAAACCTATTACCAAGCAAGTAATGTCTCCATAATTTAAAGGCTTGAATTACAATAAGTAATTCTAGATCATGTGTGGCATAGTTTCTTTCATGGATCTTTATTTTTCTTGAAGCATACGCTACTGGATGTCCTTCTTGCATAAGCACACAACCCAAAGCAAGAGAGCTTGCGTTAGTTATGGCTTCAAATTCTTTACTTAGGTCAAGTAGCCTTAAGATAGGGGCAGATTATCAAACTCTACTTAAGCTTCTCAAAGCTAGATTGTTTGGTGGACGCCCATGTAAGGGAGACCTGCTTTGAGGCATAATATTTAATGAAGACTCTATACCAACTTGTTAGCCCTAGAAAGCTTCGCACTTCCTTGACCATTGTTGGGGGTGGCCAATCTTGTACATCTTAGACCTTGGTAGGATCCATTGAAATGGCATATGCCGATACTATGAGTCCTAGATATTCAATCTACTTCTTGAAGAATGCACATTTCTTCTTTTTAGCATACAATTTATGGGCCCTCATTGTTTCAAGGACTATTCATAGTTGTGGCCCATGGTCTTCTTCATTCTTGGAATATATTAAGATATCATCAAAGAAGACGAGGACGAAATCATCAAGATAGGGTCAAAAAATGTCTTGCATCAACATGCTGAAGGTGGTAGAAGCATTTGTTAACCCAAATGGCATCACAATAAACTCATAATAATGATTATCCGTGTGTTAAAAGCAATTTAGGGATATCTTCCTCCCTAATTCTTATTTGATAATATCCTAATCTAAGATTGATCTTTGAAAAGACCTTTGCTTCCTGGATTCGGTCAAGCAACTCATCTCTGGGGAATTGGATATTTGTTTTTCACTGTCACCTGGTTTAATCCACATTAATCGATACAAAGGTAGAGTGTTCTGTCTTTCTTTTTCTGAAATAAAATTGGGGCTCCCCATGGTGAATTACTTGGCTGGATATACCCCTAGTCTAATAGCTAATTGAGTTGTTCTTTTAGCTCAATGGCTTCAAGAATTGACATTCGGTAAGGTCGTTTGGCGACAAGGGCAGTGCTTGGAATGAGTTGAATTTCATGATATACTTCCCTTGTTAGTGGGAGCTCTATCAGGTCTTTTGGAAAAATATCCATATATTCTTTTAGCCAAGATGGTTGATCCTTAGCTTCACTATCTGACTCGACCTTGTTGAGTTTAATTAGATAAACAGGTAATCCTTTCTTCAGTCCCTTTACTATTCGGGAGGCTTTAGCCAGCTTAACCTTCAGGTTCCCTGCTTCTCCCTGAGTGGTTACTTGTTCTCTCTTTGAGTTTTGAAATGTGATTTGGCCCTTTCTGCAAATGGATATGGGCATTATTTGAAATTAACCAATCCATTCCTAGCAGGCATTCATAAGCCAAGAGGTTCATGATTCGATAGTTCATTTTGGAAGAATTGCCACCCAAGCTAAATTCGACCTTGCTAGTTTGTTGTGTTGATAGAACTTCTTTGCCGTTTGCTAACTCCACAAGCAATCTAGGTGCAAGA
The DNA here is from genome assembly GCF_053477565.2 of Lygodium microphyllum. Taxonomy (NCBI): domain Eukaryota; kingdom Viridiplantae; phylum Streptophyta; class Polypodiopsida; order Schizaeales; family Lygodiaceae; genus Lygodium; species Lygodium microphyllum. The sequence goes on from NC_141147.1 coordinate 82,533,224, forward strand.
GTAGTATTTATGCCTAGCCTTTTCACACATTTTGGTTATATGAAAGAATGCATACTTTCACTGTCAATTAAAATTCGAAAGGGTTTACCTTGATAATTTGTTGGCGTTTGAATTATTGAGGATTGGCAATTTGGACCCTTCTTATTCAGAGTGGCATGTACTCTGGCTCTTTCCATATCAGATTCCTTTGTGGGATCTTTAGCATTACAAACCTCTGTTAGGTTTATTGTAGCAACCTTTCCCCTGGTATCTTGGCTTTGTCCGTGGAAACTGACCTTGGCCAAGCTTCATGCATTGCCTCTTGAAATGTCTTGGTTCCTTGCAATAGAAGCACCTTGGAGTCTCATTGATCCTTCTTTTGGGTATAAAGTTTCCCACGGCATTTAATTTGACTTTCTTCATCCTGTTTGGTTGGTACTGCCCTTGGGCTCTTTTCATATAACCTTGGAAGCTACTCTTATTTTGACTGTTTATATTCCAACTTTTTGTATTTCTTGGCCTTTGCTAGATCTCCTAAACTATTGGAGTTGCTCGAATCAATGCATCTTGTAAATCCGATGGTCTCATTGATTCAACACGTGTATTCAAGGGCTGATGTAGACTATTGCAAAATTTGGATACTTGATGTGAAACATCCATCGTAGGTGCATATTTTAGAAGTGTTACGAATTTGGAGTAGTAGGGTTCTAGGCTTAGGCTTAACTACTTTAGATTGAGGAACTTGTTCATCTTCTGGGCTTGATATATGGGTGGAAGATATCTCCCATGTATCTGTCATTAATCTTTTTAAAAAAAGATTTTTACTTGCTTAATCTACCTCATTAATTTAGGAAAGAAATTACGTACTACTTGTCCTTCCGATAATGATCACGGTTTTACACTTCAAAAGAGAGCTTTAATTTTAATCAGAAAAAAATCTCATCAACAAATAATATCTATCCCTATTTTTTATTTATCAAGGAAACAAACAGATGGATAATTATAATTCTTTACGTCATTAGGAAGGGAATACATTATTTGAATGGTTCGAGCGCTCATATTATTCTTGGGAAAGGTTCTTCTATTCACAATCCACGCATGGCATTGCTATACATCCATTGCATAGTAATTAGGATTTTGGGAATAGATATCCAAAAATCTATATTTTAGGGAAAGATCAGGTAATCCATCTTTCTTGTAGTTGCAGCAATTGGAGTATCCTACAACCATGACTTGATTAGCCGGTATAACCCTTGTAACCTCCTTATAGATGTATCATTTTAATTTGACACGTCGCCCTCTAGTGAATATGTTTGAGTTTACTCTGGCCTTATAGAAGAGATAAATCTTGGCAACCTTAAGGGCTTCCATCCACCTTAACCTCTTTAAATTATTCTAGAGGTAAGCAAGACGGTTTGCGTCAATGTAACAATACCCTCCACTTAACATCCATCGCCTTTCATAATACAGGGGTGAAGGATTGTAAATCTGATCTAATATTTGCATCATCTAATTTCTCCAACTGAAACTAGAGGAGTGCATTGCTGACATAAACATAACTTGGAACAACAAGAATCGTTTCCGAGGTTCTTCTTTCTAGCAGAAATCAAGAACATATATTAATAAGAGAAGATTTTCACTATTTAAGAAAAAGATATTTTATGTTGTAAATATAACTAGTTTTATTTACTTGTATTGTGTCCTATATCAAAGTGCGCTCTGATACCAATAGTAATGTGCCCACTTGAGCTTTCCTTGGCGATACTTTCTTAGTAGTCCATCAAGAGATGTCTTGGGAAGCGATGTTTGAGATTTTTATGAAAACCCTCGGAGTTTACTAACTAGGCTCGCTTGAGTCTACCTTGTAGTGGAAGTTTCGACCGTTCCCATGGGAATCGACCTAAGTCTTTCTAGTCAAATCTATTACTAATGGTTGATTAGTATTAGTGGTTCGAGATTCCATCCCCTATAGGAATTGCTAACTGAAACAGACTTAGGTTGTGCTAGGTTTAAAGAGAATAGGAGAAGTATGATACTTTAATTCCTTATGCTCAGGGTTCTAAGTGATGGAGTTTAGGCTTTCTAATCTCTAATTGGCCATCAAAAATGTGCTTTTTATTCTTTCTTTGGAAAGGTATCGTCTTACCACCAAGAACAGCCAGCCATAGGTGTGGATCTAGGGGTCCATCCTCCCGCTTCCCTCGAGAGAGTAGTTTTAGTTACCAAATTATCTACCACTTTAGGTTCAATATATAAAAACAACTTCTTTGAATTATCTCCTAATACAAATTCGTTACAATCTTTAATTCACGACATAAAAACAGAGTAGAGCAATTCCTTCTTAATAGTTCCTTTAAAAAAATGACTTTTTACAAATATTTTCTTGTTCGAATGTATTATTCTCTCCAAATTCTATTCCCCAACTAGTATTGGAACTTCCAAGACACAGTCTGGAAATCAAAGGGTAGTTGGCAATTCATAAGAGCCTAAGGAGTTTATGACCAGAGCCCCCTAGTATCCTCACCTCCTGCTCTGCTGAGGACTAGAGTTCCCTATGACAAGACCTTCTACATCATGATTGGTCTATACTCACTAATGTGAAGCAAAAAAAAAAAACTTGGAGTAGATTTTATTTACGCTGGCCTTGGGGAGGTCTACCATCATTAAGAACATTGCCTTAGTCTGACATTCTGTGTTTACTGAAATAGTGCCTCACTTGGCGATCTATACTCAGTCATCCATCTTTTAGCTTGATGATTTTAGGAAAGATCAGTACCTAACTTACAATCACAAACATCTTATTTTGAATGCACTACTTTTAACAAATTTATTTCCAAGACAAATATTTTCCTTCAAAAAATAATAACATCAAGGCAAAACTTAGCATAAGTGGCAAAATTAGCGTAAGTGGCAATACCTTCCAATATTCTTTCTAAAATTTCCCTTCCTCGGGATCTAGTTGGACTGAATCTAAACAAGAAATTTTTTCTTGAGAATAACCCCTTTGGATTTTTGTGGGTCCTTGCTTGCAATAAAATAAAATCTTGATTAGTTTAATTATGCATAATATTCTTTGGCGATTTCATCTCAAGGTCTCTTATATATCAAGGATTAGCATCCGTGATTACCCATTAGAGGTTTCGTTCGATCAACACAAATAAAAAATATTAAATATTTTAGGGACACAATACTTTTTTGGTGTGTTATTTTTGCGAGCTTTCGATTTCATGCTTTTGTAATTGAAACTGCTTTTTTTGAGCTTTTTGAAATAACCTTGGATTTCTTCTACCTATGACATTGACATTACTGTTCACTACATAAAGGTTATACCATACACTACTGCTTTTTTTAACATGAAGATATATGATATATCATGCATGCACCACTATTTGGGAGCTCTTGACAAAACATACACTATCCAAAATAGAGGAAGCAATGGTACCAAACAATCACTACACATAAAATTTGCCAAATTTCTATGTTACCCAAAAAGAGCACAATATCTAGAAATATTCCAACATTGCTACCCCCTAATCTTCTTACAATAAAAATGACATGTCACACACTATGGATGTGCATGATGATGAGTGGGCCAAAACAATGTATGAGATACACTTAGCTTCAAGCTTCCTATATAATGGGGCATAACTTATGTTTTTGTCCTAACAAAAAGGCAAGGTCGATGGAAGTTAGCGCAAGCGGGTGTATGACCATGTGCTCCTTAGATTGAAGGCCAAGTATGTGCATGTACACATAATACATATGTTTGTAGGCAAGAAATGTCATTTGGGTAGATTCCCTTTTCTGAAAAATAGGGCAAGTGCACCTAGGCTCTTGTTTGATGTGCATATTATAGTAGCTCTTCATCAAGACTCGAAATATTGAATGTTGCCTCTCAAGTTGCACTATCTCATCCAAGAAGGTGGCAACCATGCAAGAAACTACCTCTATTCTCCTTTGTGAATCTTTGGAAATTCCATGCCTTCACTTGCATCTCCTTCTACTTGAAACACCTTCTACATAAGTAGGAGGTTTTCTCTTCTTGTTCCTTGGTGGTATTGCAAAACATGTAAACTTGAAACTAGTATGTTTTAGGCTGCTACACTCTTCCTTTGATATATTTTTTCATATACCAATTGGCCATAAAGATAGAACAATTGGTGATATTATATCAATTGTTTTTGCACAACATTTATATGCTTGATGTCATGATTGTAGAACCATATCCACAGTGCTTTACAACACATTTGAAAGCCACAAACATCATATGTGGATGGGATGACCCCTTAAAAATTATCATAGTCTTCAAAGGTTTTCTTTCAAAGGTGTCGATGTTTCATGATGTATAACTATGTGCTCCTTTGGTTGGACACCAATAATGTGCACATATACATGATACAATGATGTGCTCCTTTGGATGGAGACCAAGAATGTGCACATATACATAAGACAAGCATTTGCAAAGCAAAAAATGACTTTTTTGCACTCTATCTTTTCTAGAAATTGAGAATAGGTGTAGCTAGGCTCTTCTTTGATGTGGACATTATATGTACACTTTGTGAGTGTCCACAACACTACATGTTACTTTTTTACTTGTATATGCTCTAGGAATGTCACAGCCATGTTGCTAATTGCCTCTACTCTTTTTTGTGCTTCCTTTGAGATCCCATGCCTCCACTTTCGCTTCCTGCTGCTACTACTTGACTAACCCTACCAAAGTGCTACATACCTAGGCTCATTGATGATATCAAAGGAGGATATGATCATGCAAAAATTTCAACTTGTTTATGAGACACTCTTCCAATGTGGTAAGGTGTTGGCTATGATCATTGTTGGCATTAGTGTAATATGGATGTTATGGGAATTGGCTAACTAGGGCATGACCATTCTTTGAGAAAGATTGTTGCAAGATGGTTTTGAGGTGAAAAGTAGGCTTGAGGGCTCTCCCCTCTTTTCTGAAACCTCCTTATGTGTAATGTTATCTTTCTTGTAAATATTATGAGTTCTCTCTCTCTCTCTCTCTCTCTCTCTCTCTCTCTCTCTCTCTCTCTCTCTCTCTCTCTCTCTCTCTCTCTCTCTCTCTCTCTCTCTCTCTCTCTCTCTCTCTCTCTCTCTCTCTCTCTCTCTCTCTCTCTCTCTCTCTCTCATAGTAATCTACTAAGCTCTTTACAACTACTCTTGATTGCATCATTCCTATACTCAATAGTTGTAAGGAAAAAACTTATGTAATGTTATGTTTCTTGTAAATGCTATGCAATCTATTATAAATTCGTAATCTCTCTCTATGTGTGCGTGCACGTGCGCGTGCGTGTGTGTGTGTGTGTGTGCATGTGCATGTGAATGTGCGTGTGTGTGTGATAGCAATCTACTAATAGAAGCTCTTTACAACTAGTCTTGATTGAAATGGTTACTTTTCATCAAAATCTACTTAAGTACATACAATTAATCTTAGGTGCAAATAACATGTTTATAAAGACACATACTCATGGCTTTTCAATTAAGGAAAGAGGAAGGGTAGAGAAAATATTTCCCTTTTGACATAAATAAGAAATTCCATTGACAAAGTTTTCCTCTTTTTCGAATTTCCCTCTTCACACAAATGGGTAGTAAAACTTCAAACTTGATTATCATTGCATAGACTTGTCACCCAAGTATAAATAATTTAGACAACACCATGACTATGCACATAACTAACTTTTGGTTGCTTTTGGCTAATCAAATGCTAAGAAGTTGACATTGTACTCTCTTAAGTTTGCTCTTATTTTGATATTGAAGTAATCTATGATGGAGCAACTTGGAGCATGTAATATGCATGAAATAAAAGAGATTCAATGCTCTAGTGGAATTATAGAAAGAAAACATATACATGGGGTAATAGAATAGATCTTATATTCTAGTGTAATTACAAAAAGTAGGTTAACATAGGGGATATACAAGAGATTTATGAGAATCTAGTGGAATTGTAAAAAGTAGACAAACATTGGGGCTATAAATGGTATCAAATCCTAAAGTTTTTTGGAGCATACACACATAAAATATTTGGTTTTTGCATAGTGAACCTACAATGTCTAAAGGTTTTGCCCAGCAAGCTCACCTGGTTCACTAGTAACCTCGCCATCAAATAACATTCTAGAGGAAAAAGGCCAGTAGTCTTGTACATTCTAGCCCTCAAGCTTGTATCTGCCATTGATGTCCCTTAACAAATCCAAAAACTAGGATATCACCCACCATTCTCAATGTTTGCCCACCATTCTAAATGTCCACCCTTTAGTGCCATTCGAGCCACCTTTTCTTAATTGTACCCTACCCCAAAAACATGGAACCTGTCTTATTATGTTCTATTATGAACTGCATTAAACATGGAACTTGTCTTCCTTTTGAGAAATTTCTTTTGTTGTTTCTCTTCTAGCCATCACATTTTTATAAATTTTATATTGGTAGACATTGAACAATGCCATGTAACAATGCAACCTTAACCTTTCTTTTTAAACCATGGTTAGTATTCTCAAACAAGAGGTTGGATGTGCTCTTGCTTGGCTCTCCTTTGAATGTGGTTTGCCGAGAGGCTAGTGGTGTGATGTCATCATTGCAAAGCGACCTGGTTGTTGGGCTAGTGATGAAGCCATGAGGTTGGTGGTGACATTAGTAGTGGTGTGATGTCCTCATTGGCAAAGCAACCTGGCTTGTTGTTGGGCTAGTAGTGAAGCCACAAGGCTAGTGGTAATGTCACTAAGTGCTGTTGTTGCCACAAGATTGCTTGCAAAATATGCATTGTCCTCATTAGGCAATGTTGTTTGATGTGATATTGGAAAAGGAATCGAGATGAGTTGGCATGTGAGTGTATTTCTAATATACTGAGATATGATGTATTCTAATATATGGCATGGATAGACAAAGGCAAGTGGTAAGCAAATGATTATCAATATTTCTGTGTTTAATGAATAAACAATAAATAATAAAGTTAATGATGAATGTTCCTCTCTCCCAATATGGATGTGTCATGCAAGCTGCAATTAATGTTGTAGAGGCCCTTGGTTAGAAATTTCACCCCTTTCACCAATTCATGAGATTCTAGCATTGAGATATAGGTATGTGGGCATGCATGAGTGGACTAGATAATGACAAATAACCACCATTTCAATTAAAAGGCTGGTATTAGTTCAATTCTGTAGGATCAACGATGCCCCACCAACATATGTCAATTTCGTATTATCAACAATCCACCCTACAGTTATTTACAATTTTGGTTCAAGTTAGTGGTAGTCCTAACCTCTCTCTCTCTCTCTCTCTCTCTCTCTCTCTCTAAATTAATAAGCCCCAGAGAATATTGAAAGTAGCCTAAAAATGGAAAGCTATGGATTCCAAGTATATTGAAAGGAATGTGTGAGAGGTCCTAGCATGAGGATAGGTATGCCAAGCTCATGCCAATGTACGAATGTCCCTCTATCAATACATCTAATATGTGCAATAGTAAAAGCTGGACGGCAATGCCTAGAAAGAAAAAACAGTCAAAACACTTTGCTGTTGCTTATCATAATCCTTGAAGAAATAAAAACGAGCTGAAGATCACCACGATTAGTGTGAAATTCTTGAGCGGATATGTGCTTTCAACTTATACTAGTGTTTAATTGGTAGGGTGGTTCTTTGTCTTACCTAATTTACCAGATTCTAACATCACCGAGATATAGGTTAGAGAGCCAATCAATGTAGAGCATTGTAAAGACAACCAAGAATTATGACTTGCACTCTCTCATGCCAACCAGATCGCCCTTATGCCAACCCCATCACATGCATCATCCTCAACTTGTCACACCGATGGATACATGGGCCTGCTACACAAGCTCGACTGACCATGGAATAAGATCAGCACCTATAGAGGCTATGCAAAAGAGAAATGCAATCCAAGTTAAATGCAAAACATGTTTTTCAATTCTCTTACAAATGATGTTTTAGCGCCTAGGGGGGGGTTTGCACTATAATATGGAGTGCTTGTATGCAAGGGATAATTGTGTACAATATCGTACCAACACTTTCATGACGTGTTAGTCACTAATGCAATCATCATGGCACTCTTTAATTTGTTTGAATGCCGCCTCATGAAGCCGTAAGTGCTTTCCCTTTCCCCTTCTTCCCCAATGCATTGCTACAACTTCCCATTGTTGATGCCTCCTCTTCTTCTTGTTCTTCATCTCATCTTCCCCTTGTCACACAGGCACCTCCTTCTCTTGTGACTGCTGTTTTTTACCACCCCTTGCATTGGTGGCCCCACGAGCTTAAGATTTCAAAAAAACCAACAAAAAGAAAGGGTCTAGTAGCTCCCCCATCATCCGCGTGCGCGTGGACGATGGGGGAGCTGCTGCTCCCTTTTTTTAATGGCATTAGGCACCTTTGTACAATTTATCTCAAGGAGGGTATAATTTATGTCTTATGGATAGAATTGGGTGTTGAAGACATAAGAATAACATCAATGCAAATGTCACTTATTCAATAACTTGCAATCCTTGCCAAAGATAGATGGACAACACATTTGGTTTGTCTCTAGCTTTGTTAATAGTTTACAATGATAGGGAAAATTTCAACCCAAAAGATATACATTGTATTTAATAGTTCACATAAAACTAATGACATTCTTTTAGGGCTAGATATCTTAGTCACCTAATATCATAGCACTAATGGAACTACAAAAAGAGTACAAATAAAAGGAAGGGGCAGTAGCCCCATCGTCTACATGCACACGGATGATTAGGGGGCTGCCATCTTCTTTTTTTGTTGGTTTAGGTCCAATCATGTGATCATTTGTAGTGTTTCCATTGGGCTAGGGTGATATAATCTAGCTGATCTTGCATTTGATCTAGAACTTGAAGCATCTTTTCTCTATTTGTGTCAAAGAGAGAACTAGAGAGAGAGAGAAAGAGGAGAGTGAATATTGTAGAAGAGAGAGAAATACTGCAGGAAGAGAGAGAAAGAGGGTGACGAGGAAAGAGAAATATTTATGAAATCTTGTTCATATGGGATGAAAGTTCTTTATGACATTGTTTTCCATGAGTTTGATCAGTTTACACTCTGAAAATCAGAAAAATATAAGGCCACATGGCCGGAATTAGTGTTAAAATGCATGAAAAACACGCATTTTAGGGGTAAAATTGGGTTTTTACAATATAAATGAGAAATATGATATGTCACACCAACTAAATCTGAGTTTTTGCTATCAATGAACCTAAGGGCCACAGCCCACAATCAACCTTCATTTTCAATCATTATTTATTAAAGAAAATAGAGAAAAATATCCAAAAAATGGAAAAAATGGGTTTAAAATTAGGGAAAAATGAAAAATGGACTGAGGAAAATTAGTGAAAATTATATCTATGTTTGTGCAATGTATAATGATGGAAAAGCACGAGGTTGGCCTCGGTTTGTCCCCGTTTCTATGTTTTGTGCGTATTTATTGTTCTTTTAAAAGGGAAAAATGCATAGAAACCCTATCTAACTGATCAATGATGCAAAATGCTAAAAGTTGGATGAAGAGGGGCTGAAACGCTGAAAGATAAAGAAAAGATCAGATTTATGCATTGCACTTGGAAAATAAGAAACGGTTTAAACAAAGAGGACGATAGCATGAGCATATGGCTCAGTGCCTCCTTTCAACGCAGCACGCGCTAGTGAAATTCATGGAAAGAATGCTTTATGCACGATGCACGATGCTGATTTTTCTTTTGTCTGAGCACATAGCCATACACAATTTGCATTAAGCATAACAATTAAAAGGTATCAGAAAAACCTCCTAGATGCATGGCACCTATCTTCCTTAAGTTGTGACCAACGATGAGCGTGAGAGGACGTCCTAAACTGTAGGTTAGTCGTTGGGTCCTAAAGGAAAGTGTTGTGAGGTATGGTACATCCTAGAACGTAAAATATTGGTACCTTGAGAGGAGTTTGTGCTCGTATGTGTTATCTGTTTACCAGCGCATCAAAGGGCCAATCCCTGAGATGTAGGAGAGCTGCAGTGGGGCTCCGACTATTAGTCAGTGGAGTGCCTCCTATATGTTTGTGATCGTGGCATTGCCAATGTATAAGGGTTCTCCCTTTGAGGAGTTTTAGGGAAACGTTGGACTATGAACTATAAACACAGAGATTCAGCTTTAGGGCAGTTTGTCCTTTAGCATTAGATTGACGCTCTTGGTCCGCGAGGCCATGAGGGTGTTTGTGTGTCATGAGCATGAGGTCCGGCTAGTGCTATAGCCAGTGCCCACCCATTTCAGGTCGCATGAGTGGTGCGTCTGCCGGGAGCCACTTATAAGTGGTGGTTTTCGGATCTAGGGTTTCTAGGGACCAAAAGGAAGTTGGTTTATGTCCTCTGACAAGGACCATCAAGCCGAAATCCAGAAAGCAAAACGTGCTGAGAGGGCTAGGCGGCAGTCAGAGATCATAAGCCGTTATTCTCCTCAAAGGAGTAGCCCAGTACGTATACGAAGTAGTGGTCTTAGTCATTTAACTACTCCACCTATTCCATTAGGTGCAGGAGGAAGTGTAAGATCTTCCTCTCCTCCACCAAGTCTACCCACTTCAAGTGGGGATGTGAATCCGTCACTTCAAGCTCCTACTGCTAATCCGATTGTGGCACAGCCTATTGCTATTCCTGTAGGGACGCCGGATTTACTAGCCTTAGGATTTCCCTTACCCATTTTTAACGGGTTAGCAGAAGAGGATGCAGAATTTCACATTTGTGAATTTCAGAGATTGATGTTCAATTATCACATCCAAGATGAGGGACATCTCATGATGTTCTTCAATATGACGTTAAAAGGAAGGGCTGCGGTATGGTATCACAGCATAGAGTCTGGAACCATAACCACCATTGATCAATTCTATGCAGCTTTCCGAGCGGAATATGCCCTTGAAAGAGGTGGCCAATATTGGTTGCGGGTCTTGAATGTAACGCGCCAAGATCCTCACGAGAATGTGAAAGCATATGCCAAGAAGTTGAAGGAAGTATTTAGTAAGTTGCAGACTTACATTCCCATTCTGTCGGGGCTGCCCAATTGCAATACTCTTTGCATGGGTTGGATTTTAATATCCAAGTACAATTGAGTAGTGTGGCCTTGGCAGATATAGACACCGCTATTACGCAGGCAGAGGGAGTGGAAGCACGATTACAAATGGCCTGCTCCTCTCGAATGAATGTTAATGGGGGTTTAGTATCTAGCGGCAATCCATCATTGACAAATGGAAGTCAAGGGATGCCTATGACTAACCCTATTGGGAGAGGGAGTATGGTTCAGAATGTACCTTTATTGCCAGCTTCTCCCAGTGTGACTATGCCCATGGCAAGTCAGTTGGCTCCATGAAATGTTGGAGGCCAAGTTTCAAATTCTAATGTTGTTCCTATGGGTCAACAGCCAATGCCAAATCAGATTGTTAGGCCAATGGAATGACGGGTCGATGACCGAGGCTACGAGTCGAGTGCATCCAATGTCCTTGGCAAAGTTAAGGACATGATGAAGCATTATACCGATATGATTTTCGAACAATATGGACAAATAGCCGTCGACGTTAATTTCTTGAAGCAACAAAATCTGATAGGGAGTCGACGCCTTGAAGAGGGTGGACCCTCTAGATTCAGTTGTAAATAGTGTGGTGGATAGCACTTCCCCAGAAACTGTCCAAATGTGAAATGTGACATCTGTGGGAAGTCGGGCCATTTAGCTGCTACGTGTTGGAGTAAGATTAGTTCCCTCCAACAAGGGAGTAAACAGCCAAGTCCTGTGAATCATAGAGCCCAAGGAAATAACTTGTAGCAGAATGATGCACCAAGACAAATATTGCAGAGGGGAAAAACAACTATAGAAGAGTTGCTACAAGGCAACGGAGTCAGCCTTATCGAGGCTATACGAGTCAATGATACCGAAACCTCTAACTTAAGAGCCGTGACAAGAGGCCAAAAGGCTAAAGAGGTTGACAAAGATAATGCAAAGCCGGTTGAGGGAAACCCTAAACAAGGGGATAAGGGGACGCAAGTCCAGAGTCTTAGCATGGAAGGGGGACCGCTAAGGCCGGTTGACAGGAAAGGTGACCCTAAGAAGGATGAGGAAGTGCCAAGAAAGAAGGCAAGAGCTAAGAAAGAAGCACCAAAACCGGTCCAAAGACCAAAAGAGAGGATGGTTTGGCGAGAAAAGAGAGCTTTGGCTACTTATCATGACTTCGATTTAGCAAGTTCTCTTTGTGAAGTCAAACCAGATGTGAACCTCTTGCAATTGATCAAATTATCTCCAGGAGTACGCAAGGAATTTAAGAAGATCCTGCATATTGGGTATATTGTGGAACCTTTGGGCATAGCATGAGTAGGGGAAGATTGGTTTGACCATGCTGAAAAGAATTGCCCTAGGGTTCCAGCTTATGTGGATGGAATATTAGTGGAACATGCCATTGTAGACATTGGATCCTCCGTCAATATCATGAGTTCAGAATTGATAGAGAGGTTGGGTCTAGGCATCTAGAAAGACAGCTCCACCCTTCTGAGAATGGTTGATGATAGTCTAAGACAACCAGAAGGTTGCGTTACTAGAGTCCATGTTACAGTTGCGAGTGTAGAATGTTTCTTGGACTTTAGGGTGATAAGATTTGCAGGACGTCCTAGCTATCGAGTTTTGCTAGGCAGACATTGGATCTTACGAACAGACTGTCAAGTCAATATACCCGCCGGTCGAGTGGTTCTAGGTAGAGGTGCTAATCGAGTAGTAGTCGATGATTATCCTGAGTCTCCTCAAAGTGAGAGAGCTCCTTTATCCTCTACTGAATTAGAGACATCAGACAATCCATCTGGTAGTGAGACATCATCTAGTGACGAATCTAAAGAGGGGTCCACTACAGAGGATATTTATCAGATAACTCTAAATGAGCCGATAGAGCCACAAGATAGGATAAGAGACGCGGATGTGATTGAGTTGGACCTTGGCACGCCGAATGATTCACGGCCAATTAAATTAGGATCCATGCTCAGTTCAGCAGAAAGGGAGAACTATGTGTCCTTGATCCAAGAATTCGGCGATATCTTTGCTTGGAGTTATGATGAGCTGAGAGGTATCCCTCCCAGCCTGGCTGTTCATACTATTCCTGTAAAAAATGGCAGTCGTCCTGTGCGTCAGAAGGTAAGGTGTATGCCTTTTGAATTGAGGGACGGGCTGTTTGAGGAGTTGCAGAAGTTAAGGAAAGCTGGATTAATCTTCCCTGTACAACACACAGAATGGTGTTCACCAGTTGTTATCAGGAAGAAGAAAAACAACCAGATCTGATTATCTGTGGATTTTAGAGAGCTGAATAAGTAGACGGTTAAAGATTACTACCCGTTGCTATTTATTGACCAGATTTTGGATCAATTAGCGGGTAGGGAAATATATTCATTCATGGATTGCTTTGCGGGATATAACCAGATGGCAATTGCAGAAGAAGACAAGTTGAAAACAACTTTTATTACTGTCTTTGGTACTTTTGTGTACCATGTGATGGCCTTTGGTTTATGCAATGCACCTGGATCGTGGCAACGAACAGCAGACAAGACCTTTGGTGACATCTCCCCAGATGAGTTGAAAGTATTTATTGATGACCTGGGGGCAGCCCGGGAAATGATGTTGATTATTTTGAGAAAGTGCTTTGAGCACTGCAGACAATTTTGTATCGCTCTTAACCCACGGAAGTGTGTCTTTGGAGTACCTTATGGGCTATTGCTGGGCCATCTGGTTAGTTCAGTAGGGATAGCAACTGACCCTGAAAAGATCAAGGTTATAGTCGCTATGAGTCCACCGCGCACTCCGAAAGAGGTTCATAGCTTTCTGTCATTGATAGGATACTATCAAAGGTTTATAAATGCCTTGGCAGAAAGAACGTTGCCATTAATGAATTTATTATCCTTTAGCTGTTCATTTGAGTAGAGCGACCCTTGTAAGGTAGCTTTTGAGGATGTGAAATAGGAGCTAGTAAAAGCACCCGTTTTAAAAGCACCTAAAAGAGGTGAGGTGTTCTATATATTTTCAGCAGCCACCATGCATAGTATCAGCTGTTGTTTAGCCTAAATTTGGGAGGACAAGTGGTATCATCCGATAGCTTTTGCTAGTCGAAAATTGGGCATTTCAGAGATTAACTATACCTACATGGAGAAGTTGTGTCTTGCGATGGTCTTTGGGACTAAGAAATTCAGGCACTACATCCTCTATGAAAAGGTAGTATTCTATACGAAGGAGGAAGGACTTAGATTGCTTATGAACAAGCTACAGCCGCCTGATCATTTGGCAAAGTGGTTAATCACTTTGCAGGAGTTCGATTATGATATCAAGAGTAAGCCACCGAGGCTGCAGGGTATTGTGGAATGCCTTGTGGATTTTGGGGAGCCGAAAGAGACTTTGGCTAAAGGAAGTGATATTGAGGAAATGTTTAAAATTGATACAGCTTCTATTCCATCTTGGTATGCTGCTATTACGCATTATCTATCAATGGGAGAGACGGGAGCTGGTTTATCAAAGTCTGAAAAGAGGAAAATCAAACAACAGGCTTTGAAGTTTTCCTTGATTGTAGGGACACTATATCGGCAGGGTGTTGATGATATCTATCGCCGATGTGTGATGCCTAACGAGGTTCCTTTTATCTTAGAAGAGTGCCATGACTCTGCATGTGGAGGGCACTTTGCGGGATGGTTGACGGCGCAGAAAGCTTTACGAGCTGGATATTGGTGGCCGTCCATCTTCTAAGATTCTTTTGAGTATGTTAAGAGATGTGATACCTGTCAAAGACATGACAATAGAGAGAATAGGAAACACCCACTTACGCCTATCATGGTTATCCTTCCATTTGAGAAGTGGGGCATTGACTCTGTGGGTCCTATTACCCCGTCGTCTACTACCCAGAAGAGGTATATTATAGTAGCAATTGATTATTTTACCAAATGGTCAGAAGCGCAGGCGACGAGGCAGGACAATGCAAAAGAGATTACAAGTTTCCTTTTAGAGCAGATTATCTACCGTTTTGGTCCACCGAAAGAATTAGTGTCGGACCGTGGAACCCATTTTTTGAACAAAGTGATCAAAAGCCTAACAAAAGCTTGGCAAATCAAGCATAATAAAACGACTCCCTATAATCCGCAAGCAAATGGGCAGGTGGAAAGTACTAATAAACAGCTTGTGGGGATCTTGTCTAAGATAGTCTCTGAGAAGAAACGGGACTAGGACATGAAGTTGTATGTGGCTATGGGCGTATAATACCACGTTCAAGCGAGCTACCGGCCATACTCCATTTAAATTGGTTTATGGGGAAGAGTGTGTGTTACCCCTCAAGATCGAATTGCCAACCATACGGTTTGCAATTAACCACTCTTTGGGAGATGAGGATTCCCTTTTTGAACGTTTCATGACTATAGCCCACCTGGATGAGCTGAAGTTGCAAAGCTTATTACACCAGGAGGTGGCTAAACGTCAGATGAAGTAGTTGCATGATCTGAGAGCAAAGAAATATACCTTTAAAAAAGGGCAATTAGTCCTCTACTATGGTGCGCGTAGGGAGCTGTTTCCAGGGAAGCTGGAACCTAAATGGGATGGGCCCTACAAGATTGTCAGGCTAGGGAAAAATAGGTCTACGGCTCTATTAGCTGATCTATAGGGAGTAGAGTTTAAAAATAAGGTTAATCTTAATAAGATTAAACCTTATTATTTCTAAGTATGCTAATACAAAGAAAATGCATTGCAGGTCCATGCTGGGGATGATTTGAGACCTGCAAAAGAGCTTTAAAGCCGGTTGATGGGGCGGTTAATTCCTTATTTGGAGCACCCATATCTGGAGCAGAGATACCATCAGGGGAAACTTATCTAGTGGAGCAAAGGATACAAAGTGATTGAGCAAGAAGACGGAACCTTCGTGTGGGAGATCAAAGTCTTTTGCCATCACTGCTTGCGACTGTTGACAAGCATCCCTGTTGAGTTCAATGAAGAAGGTGGGATGGAGCCATCAGTTCACCCTCTAAACATGCTAAACTTTGATTACCATAATTGCGAATAGAGGAGTTCATGATGGCAGGCTATGTAAACCCATTGTGGACGTATACATTATATTTTGACGGAGCGTCCAGGGGCCCTAATAAAAAAGGGAGTGTTGGAGTAGTAATTCGAGATCCCCGACGTAGAGTAACGATGAAGTTAGCTGCTTATCTCGGGGTAGAATTCACTAACAATATGGCGGAGTATAAAGCCTTGATTATGGGACTGCATATTGCCAAGCAAGGTGGTATTCGTCGGTTGTTAGTAAAAGGGGATTCCCAGTTGATCCTGAATCAACTAGATGGGACATACACAGTGCGTAATCCCATTCTCTGTATGTATCATCGGACTGCTATGACCCTACTTGGAGAGTTTGAGAGAATGTATTTTCAACTAATTCCACGTTACTGGAATCAGTTTGCGGATTCATTGGCAAATCTTGCTTATGAAGAAGACCTCTTCTTTAATTGTGGTCCTAGTTTGGATATTGTTATCAATGATGAAACAGGACCTGGTCTCTTGTGGGGAATGTTATCAGAGCATCCAATATATGGCAGACGATGGTTGACATGGGTGATGCAAAGAGTAGCTGAGACCAATCTACCGTTATTATCCTGGACCCATAGGTTGATTAGACAACATGTTATGCGTACACCTCTTGCTATATATGCAGGAGGGATGGGTCATAACCTTATGCATTTAGTTTAGGGCTGGGAGCCCTGTGGTTTTCCTCCTTGGAAAGGAGCTTATTATTGTATATATGTACTATTCCAGGGAAGGATGTGTAGGTGCTACTATGTTTTATTTCGTTAGGCCAAGAGGGCCAATTAAGTTTTGTGGTGAAGTGCTTTATTTCATTAGGCTAAGAGGGCCAGTTTTCTATTTAGTACAGGTGCGATTAACGGTTGTTTGTTTTAGTCTTGTGCTAGACAGGTTTGAAGAAGAGCTTGGAAGGAGCCTTTTGTTGCGTGGCAGCTTCTCGTGGCCCTATCTAGGTGATATCTCTCCTTTATGAGTACTGTGGTTTTGTGTTATATATGACTGTGTGCTTGTAGGGGATTCCCTTTATTGTTGGGGACCGGAGTCCAAGGCATGAAGTCCCGAGGTTTAGGTTTAGTATGTTTGAGGGAGACCTGAGTAGTCGTTGCCTCCTGTAAAGCCATTGTCAGATATTAAAAGGCTTGTTTTAGAAGGTAGTCCTAGTGACCCTATTCTGCTAGCCTGCTAGGCATCCGTTCTAGGAGTTCTTGCTTAGTTGTGAGGCAATTAGAGAAGCCTGTAGAAGATAAATCATTATGATAGAGGGAAGAGAAACCCTGAATATCTCAAAAGACAATAAATATATACAGAGGTGTGTAAAAAGGGGTTCTAACCCCTATAAAAATAGAAAAGAAAAGAAAAGAAAATTTATAAGCAGTTGATCATCGCCTAGCGAAGGCCTGGTAGGTTCCTGGGGATGAGTCAGACCCAGGGCCGATGCCTTGTCTTCCTAGGGGTGGCATCTTGCTGGAAAAGAAGAAAGTTAGGAAGGTTGGAGCGAAAATAAAAGTGACCGTCAAAAAAGGATTAAGTGTCGCCTTGCGAGGGCTTGGTAGGTTCTTGGGTACCGAGACAGGACCTGAGGCCGATGTCCTGTTCTCCTTGGGTCACTATGCTCAGCTCCCTCCTTTTTACATGCCCGAGTATGTCAATAAAATAAAACCCTAAAAGAAGAAATGTGTTAAAAGAAAATACTTCTTGATCAGGCTATAGGAGTCCTCGCCTAGTAAGAGCTCCTGGTTGTGTTGTCCTTAGTTAGGTAGGTAGTTTAGACCACCACTTAGGGCAACCTCTTTGATAGTTCTTTTTGGTTTGGCCGTGTTGGAGCAGTTGGTTAGTGACTAGCTTCGGACCTTCTATCAGATTATGCTAGGCTTACTCCTTGTGGATGTCATGCCTTGGTTTTGTCCGGGGGTAGGGTGAGCACTGTGCTGTGTGTTTTAATATGTATCTATTTTGTATCAACTTGATGCTTCCTTTGGTTGTTTTGTGCAGATTTATTGTGGGATTCGACGGGCTGAGTCGCCCTATCCCGTGGTCGCCAATGAGAGTGGAGTTTTGATGCCGAGAAGTGCTTAAAAATAGCTAAAATTTACAAATATCAAGGGAAAAATATTCAACGTTGAAGGCGGCGGCTCGATCTAGGACGATTTTAAGCGTCAAGTGCTTTAAAGGCGCCCGAGCGACATTTGTTGATTTTTTATAATTTTTCAGACTTCCGTGCAGGTTGTCAGGAGTTTTCGGCCAGTGCGAGATGTCAAGCCAGATGCCCAGGATTTTTCAGAGCTCGATTTGCACACCGGACGGGGAAATGGCCAACAAATGGGCAAGATTTGAAGAGGTGGACAAAACTTTGGCCAAGTGGTCATGACCTTTGGGGGGGGCATGTAGCATTTGATGTAGCATGAAATCGTGGGCAAGTTGGGGAGGAAGAAAACATGGAGAGAGAGCATGCCAGGATGCGCCAAAAAATGCGCTTCTATGTTGATGGATCCATCATGGAGGTTGTATACAACCTATCAAACAGATCATGGGCCTTGTCTACCTCCTGTATGCTGACTCTATCGCCGCCTCTCGCCCGTCAAATGGTGGCCTGGATGAAGATCTCTGATTTTAGTCTTTCTCTCTCCTCCCTTTCTCTCCCTTAAGGGGTTGTTCTTATGTGGAAGAAGACAATGAAGAATGGTGGAGGAAAGCTTGTCCGGATGAGACCGGATTGCCTCCGGATGGATGAAGACATGAAGAGTGCTGTTCTTGAAGATGCTGAGCATTAAATGCATGCTGGAAATCAGTCCCGTAATCAAGACCAAGAAACCGAGACCTGAAAATAAGCAGTAATGCTATTTTTATAAAGAAAAATGATCTTTTTATGCTATTTGCTTTATGAAATCTTGTTCATATGGGATGAAGGTTCTTTATGACATTGTTTGCCATGAGTTTGATCAGTTTACGCTCTGAAAATCAGAAAAATATAAGGCCATATGGCCGGAATTAGTGTGAAAATGCATGAAAAACACGCATTTTAAGGGTAAAATTGGGTTTTTGCTATATAAATGAGAAATATGATATGTCACACCAACTAAATATGATTTTTTGCTATCAATGAACCTAAGGGCCACAGCCCATAATCAACCTTCATTTTCAATCATTATTTATTAAAGGAAAATAGAGAAAAATACCCAAAAAATGGAAAAAATGGGTTTAAAATTAGGGAAAAATAAAAAATGGACTGAGGAAAATTAGGGAAAATTATATCTATGTTTGTGCAACGTATAACGATGGAAAAGCACAAGATTGGCCTCGGTTTGTCCCCATTTCTATGTTTTGTGCGTATTTATTGTTCTTTTAAAAGGGAAAAATGCATAGAAACCCTATCTAACTGATCAATGATGCAAAATGCTAAAAGTTGGATGAAGAGGGGCTGAAACACTGAAAGATAAAGAAAAGATCTGATTTATGCATTGCACTTGGCAAATAAGAAATGGTTTAAATAAAGAGGACGGTAGCATGAGCATATGGCTCAGTGCCTCCTTTCAATGCAGCACGCGCTAGTGAAATTCATGGAAAGAATGCTTTATGCACGATGCACGATGCTGATTTTTCTTTTTTCTGAGCACATAGCCATACACGATTTGCATTAAGCATAAAAATTAAAAGGTATCAGAAAAACCTCATGGATGCATGGCACATGTCTTCCTTAGGTTGTGACCAACGATGAGCATGAGAGGACGTCCTAAGCCGTAGGTTAGTCATTGGGTCCTAAAGGAAAGTGTTGTGAGGAATGGTATATCCTGGAACATAAAATATTGGTACCTTGAGAGGAGTTTGTGCTCGTATGTGTTATCTATTTAGCAGTGCATCAAAGGGCCAATCCCTGAGATGTAGAAGAGCTACAGTGGGGCTCCGACTATTAGTCGGTGGAGTGCCTCCTATATGTGTGTGATCATGGCATTGCCAATGTATAAGGGTTCTCCCTTTGAGGAGTTTTAGGGAAACGTTGGACTATAAACTATAAACACAGAGATTCAGCTTTAGGGCAGTTTGTCCTTTAGCATTAGATTGATGCTCCTGATCCGCGAGGCCGTGAGGGTGTTTGTGTGTCATGAGCATGAGGTCCGGCTAGTGCTATAGCCAGTGCCGGCCCATTTCAGGTCCCATCAGCTGACTAACATGAAAGACATTGTGAATCTTTGTGGAAGAAGGGAGCTCTAATCTGTATGTCAAGTCTCCAATGCACTTTAGGATCTGGTAGGGACCAGAAAACGTGTGAGCAAGCTTATTACTAGATCCATGCTTTAATGTAGAGTACCTAGACTTGGGCACCTTCAGTAAGACCACCTCTCCTTCTTGGAACTCTAAAGGCCACCTCTTTTCATCAGCATACATCTTCATTTGGTCTTGAGCTTTCCTAAGATTCATCTTACATTGCTGAAAAAGGGTTTGCATTCTTTCCAATTCTTCCTTCCCACGAGGGTTGATCTTTTTATTAAAGATGACTGTGGGTAAGGGCACCTTGTAGCTATACAGAGCCTCAAAGGGTGAGACTCCAATACTAGCATGGTAGAGTTGTTGTAAGCAAACTTAGCTAAGTGTAACCAAGAATCCCATGAAGTTTGGACATCATAGCAGAAATGATGAAGATAAGTCTCCAACCATTTATTAACTCTTTCTGTCTATCCATTAGTTTGTGGATGATAGGCCATAGATGGAGCCAATTTAGTGCCCATAGATGTAAATACCGCATGCCAAAAGTTACTCATAAACTTTGAGTCTCTATCATGAACAATCACCTGCCGTAATCCATGTAGTCTAAAAATCTACTCCATAAACTGACTGGCCACTTGAGAGGTAGTAAATTGGATCTTGGTTGGAATAAAATGGGCTACCTTGATGAGTCTATCTACCACCACATATATACTATTCCATCCCTTCTTGATAGTAGGCAAGCCAGTAATAAAATCCATAGTAATGTGAGTCCATTTACCTGTAGGAATAGGTAATGATTGTAACAAACCTCTTGGTTTATGGGTGCTATCCTTATTCTGTTGGACAAAGCATACACTTCATGACAAAGTCCTTGACATCTTTCCATAGTCCTTTCCAATAGAAGCTTTTGTTGATCCTGCCACATAGGTCTTGAAAACTCCTAGATGTCCAGCTAAAGGCGAAGAATGTAGTTCCTCCATAATTTTCTGTGTAAAAGAAGAGGTAGAAGGAATGACAATCTTGCCTTTCGACCAAATAAGGCCATTTTTGAACTGATAATGCGATTTTTCTTCCATAAGACCTTGTTGTAACTTTTGAAAAATATGGTTGAATTCTTCATCCAAAAGATAAGCCTCCTATAGTTCTTCAATCCAATCATTATGCAGTTTAGTCATAGCTGAAACTTTGCAAGCCCACATACAAGAAAGAGAATCATCCAATATAATGTCTTTGCCCCTCGTATGAGCAATGTCAAAATCATAATTCTGTAGTGTAGTTACCCACTGACACTGCTTAGGAGTAAGATTGGACTGAGTAAGGAAATACTTAAGAACCCCTGTGATCACTCTGGACTCTGAATCGGCTACCATACAAGTAATGGTGCCATTTCTTACTTGTATGCAAGATAGCCAACATCTCCTGGTCATAAACATTCATGGCCATTTCTTTATATGTAAGCTTATGGCTCTCAAAGGCAATCACTCCATGCTCTTGTAACAAAATAACCCCAATGCCACGGCCACTAGCATCACACTGTATGGTAAATTCTTTGGAGAAGTCTGGGCATACTAAGATAGGAGCAGAGGTAAGGAGTCCCTTTAACTGGTTGAAGGTACTATCTGCAAGAGCATCCCAAAAGAAAGCCTCCTTCTTCAACCTGTCAGTCAAAGAAGCTGCAATAGTCACATAATGCTTGATGAATTAGCGATAGAATGAAGATAGACCAAGGAATCCTCTAAGAGAGGTAGTAGTAGTAGGTGTTGGCCAATCTTTTATACATTGCACCTTCTTGGGAGGATCAGTCTATATCCCTTTTTCACTGATGTCTCAATACATCAAAAACCCTCCTCATATGTGCTAAGTGATCTTGTAAAGTCTTACTGTAGATCAGAATGTCATCAAAGAACACCAAGACAAACTGAAAGAGGAAAGGATGCAAAATCTTATTCATCAGGCTCTAGAAGGTAGCTGGAGCATTTATAAGCCCAAATGGCATCACTAAAAAATTATAGAGTCCTCGATCAGTCCTGAAAGTAGTCTTGACTTCATCACCCTCTCGCATGTGAATCTGATGATACCGTGACCTCAAATCAATCTTCGTAAAGAACTGAGCCCCCTTGAGCTCATCAAGCAAATCATCAATCCTGGGTATCAGATACCTATTCCTCACTGTGATCTTATTAATATCCATGTAGTCAATGCACATTCTGAAAGATCCATCTTTCTTTTTTACTAACAGAACGGGAGATGCATAAGGTGAAGAACTTGGTTCAATGAATCCCATCTCAAGAAGTTCCTTGATTTGCTTGGCTACTTCCTCTCGTTCACACTTAGATAATCTGTAAGGTGTCTTATTGATTGTCTTTGAGTTGGGCTCCAAATCAATAGGTAGATCTACTACTCTCTTGGGAGGCAATGAATTAGGCACCTCAAACAAATTCCTATACTCCTCAAGAAGAGCTATCTCAAGGCTGGATGGTTTACTGAATTATTAGGTTGATCTTGCATCTCTTTATTCAAATGCAAAACAAATATTTGTGAATGCCTCTTGTACTCCCTTTTGAGTTGTTGAATGGTAATAAGCTAAAAATCTGATCTACTAGGAATTCCTTGTAAATGGATGAGCTGTCTATTGAGAATAAACTCCATATACAACTGTGAGAAATCCATAGTGATCTTGCCTAATGTCATCAATCAATCACAACTGAGTACAATGTCTACATGCCCCATTTCCAAAGTAATCAAGTTTAATTTTGCTTCAAAATTTTCAACCCGCTGTAAAGAAGCCTGTGGGCATATCTGTGTGTCAATTTCTTCTTCACCATTGGCCACTTGAACTCTAATGGGTTGCTGTAAATCTGTGGGAATACAATTCAGTTTGTCCATAATGGCTTATTCACAAAACTATGGGTACTTGCTCCATTCTTGATAGTAGAGCCTCATGATGTTCTCTATGCCTTTGTTCATGTATGCACAAGGCATCATTGAGTATACTGATTTTCCCTTGTTGTTGAGGCTCTTCAAGGCTCTCTTGAGGTACATTATCCCTAACATGGATTCTCTAATTTGTTGAGCATAATCATCCTCGACCTTATTTTTACCCTTATGCCCTGCCATAATAGTGCAGTCCTACAGTATCCCCTGTTAGAAAAATAGCTATAACTTTTGCTAGCAAACTCCAATTTCAAAAAAATTTAGTTCAAATCAAATCCAAGAATGCCCTCTTCGAGATGAACTATAGCACGCTATAACAAATTTAGGACAGAAAATTCTACAACTCAATCTCTGAGTCTGAACTGTCCAATCTTGCACCCTATTTTGACCTGTAAATGCCCTGTTTTGACACTGCAAGGTAAAATAGTAACGCCAAATGGTTACCAAACCCTATAGACGGCTGAGTAGGACCTATGGGTACCTTATAGTACCTGCACCTATACTTCAGTAATGAAGGGTATACCTGTAACAACCTGTAAATGCCCTGTAGTGCCCTGTAAAATCTCTATTTTACCGTGTTTTGATCTTGAAGATACTTGAACCTTTCAAAACTCTTCAATCTTCAATTCTCCACTCGTTGTACCTATGTGAGAGATAAAACAGCATGACAGGCTCCCTACATGGGCTCTAAATCACTGAGAGGTGGGCAAAGTTCCCCCCGGGTCAGTTGGTTGCACCCCTTCAGGATCTTTGATAGTGAGGGAGGGTCACCTCTCTTTTGTCCCACTATCTTCCCTGGCATCCACCTTTTTCCTCGGTGGGTATATCAACATGGCAATGGCATTCTATTCTAATCAACCAGTATGAAATGCATTGCTGAAATATTCATTTAGCCCCTTTCATGAGATGCAATTGAATGAAATCTAGAAAATTTGGATAAGGAAAGGGTCTTATCAATGCAATTCAGTGACTCATTGATTGCTTTAGTACTTACCCTTTTACAATATTTCAGCTTGGGCAAAAGAATTCAAGCAAAACAAGTCAAGGTTATGCATCAAACTTGGCAAATGATATCTATGATGAGGTTATGATTGAATCAATATTGAAATTCAATGGAATAGGCTGAGATTAATGGGAAATAACACTAATCTCTAATCTATTGATCAATTTAGAGAATTAATTGATCAATAATCTCTCATCAACAAGTGGAAAAGCATTAGCAAGTAGATTATTGAGAGATTTCAGAGATTAAGCAAGAGAAATACCTTGATTAAGCTTGAAGAAGATGATAGATGTCAGCTCCAATCCCATTGATGGAAGAATTCTTCAAAATCCACCATGAATCCACCATGAAGTTTGAAATATCCACTAAATCGGTCCATATGAGCTCCAATATTCTCAAATCCGTGAAGAATCAATGCCTCGGGCTTGTATGAACACTTGAATACCAAATATTCAAGCCTCTTGAAGAAAAGCCTCAAAATAAACCTTCAATATGAGCTCCCATGTCCTCCACGGTCTGAAATCTTTGCAATTTGTTGAAGAATCCTCACTGAGATTATGCCACGGGCTGAATTGATGAAGAATCCTCAAGAAATTGTTGAAGAATGAAAGCTTGGGTTGAAGCTTTCATGGCTGCCATGGACTGTACCTCTAGGGTTTACAGGAGAGTTAAAGGTCCACAATAGGAGTACAATCTTGAGAGTTTATTGAAGGATTTAACTTGCTGAAGATTGGAGCAACCAAGATTGATGTGAATTAGTCAGGGAGAAGAGAAATGAGACCAGATGCAGCCCAAAAATTGCGCCACAATTTTCGAGACTATTTTGAACTGTCTCGGTAGCAATGGCCCTCCACAATGGTTATGGACTTGAAGCTGAAGAGCTGAAGCAACTGATTCTCAGCTTAGATGAAGTCTATGATCAGTAGTTTGTGTGGTAGGAAGAGATCTTGGCTGGAAACTCTATGAAACCTGTAGGAAACTCCAAGAAAGGGAAAAGAGAACTCCCTCTTTTCAAAGTAACCACAGTTTGTTCCCAAACTAAGCCGAGTTAACTCTTCTTTACCCTAATTACCTTCAATTTTGCATGAATTTTGATGATGATCTGTTACTTTAACCATCCTCCACCATATTTGACCTTGGAGATCTCCAGATGTAGCCTCTTACTAACTGTAGATGGTCTGCAACACTCCACTAGTCACTGTCTTGTCCAATACTTGTCTAAAATTGATTTTGATGGAGGAAAATATGACTGAAAATAGAAGGAAAAATGGATCAAAGACCAATACTCTGATACCACTTGTCAGAGAGAGAACTAGAGAGAGAGAGAAAGAGGGGAGAGAAGATTGCAAAAGAGAGAGAGACTGTAGGAAGAGAGAGAAAGAGAGTGATGAGGAGAGAGAAATACTAGAATTGGAGAGAGAAAGACAGGAAATAGAAAGAAGCCATAGAAGTTGTGAGCAAGCTGGGAGAGAAGGACAGTAATTGTATTAATGTGTCAAAAGATATGAAAATTTACATGTCCTTTCCTTTTATACCAATGTCAGTGTGACATGGCATAACATCAATATTATTTTTACACTAAATCCTTATTCCCAACTTCTTATAATTAGAAGATTTATGGAGTGTTGCATTAAGGTTCCAAGCATTTTCTATGTGTTTGGAATGAGGTTCTAAAGTTTCTTTGGTCTTTTTTACTAAGGTAATAGTCTCCTTTCCTTTCTTGATATCCTTATCAGTTAGTCACAAGGGGTATAGTGCCATGTTATTGGTCTTTGTCTTAATGGGCTGGGTAGTGATGAGGTTTGTTTGGGTACTAGCAAAAAGGGGATTTTGAGTAATGTTTATGGAAGCATGGCTTTTAGAATCCTCTCTTAGATCTTGGAGGGTGACAAGGTTTGAAGTAATGCTGCATAGCACTCTCTTTTTTTGTCTTTGTGTTAGATTTCCTTCAAGACTTAGCCTTCTTCATTGTAGTAGGTCCTTAAGATTGTCTTATAAGTGGTGCTACTACACTGAACCTTGTGATGGGATTAAAGGTTTTGAATCACTTATGAGAAGTGCTAATGTGATGTCTACTAAAGATATTCAAGGAGCGTATGATGGTTGGTGCATTAAGGGTTTTGTTAGGGCATTGGAAAAATAAATGCTCAATATCAGACCCATTACAAGTGGCTTGGGTTTGGGCAAAAATCGTTGACAAGGATGGGATTCACTATTGTTGTAGGGGCAGTTAACTAAGTTGTGAGGCAACATTGGTAGCTGAATAGGGGCAATCTTATGGGACATTTGACAATGTAGTGGGGTTGATTTCCCATGTTTTTCATGGCATGTCCTTTTACATTTTTCAGAGGATACTCATTTCAACCATAGTCCTAAGCCTCATGGTCCTCAACTCCTAATTGATTGAAAGGGGCTAGTTTGGGTTAAGACAACAAAATAGGTGGTGGATGTGGTAAAATGGGTCTTTAAGTGGGCCTAGGATTAGGAGAATAAGCTACCAATGGAATTTTTAGAACAATAGCTTTGCTTACTCCTTCTTGTGGTGGTGGAGGAGGTGTAGAAAGAGCGAGTCGATCAAGGGGGATAGTTGTATGAAAGGTAAAAATCAAGAAACCTTTTGCAATCCTTTCCTTCATCTGGACATATCTGAGACTTTTAGTAGAATCCATGATATTTGAGATGCAATTAGGGGCATCCACTACTAGGATCTATGCCATGGAAGAGAGATTGCCATGTGGGTCAATGTACCCTAGACTACTAAAGCAGCTTGGACTATCTCTGCCATGGAAGACAACTTACCATGTGGGTTGTTATTTTGAGAGGACAAGTGCAATATCAATTTCAAAGTAAGTACTTCTACAAGATGATGTCAATGAACAAGGATATTGCAATACACTTTACTTTTAGTTCATGCGTATGGTGGCCCTATATAGAAGCTTGAGAGACCATAATGAGGTATAGAACATCATGAAGCTTGTATTCAGAATGATAGTGATTGTTCATTGCTTATACAAATTTAGTAGATGTGCTGACACCAACTAGCAAATATAACAACCAATTGAGATGTATTTTAAGATGCATGTAAGAACTTATCAATACAGGATTGGCTTCAATGTTGTAATGGATGAGGATTTGTACATCATGTGGTGAAAATTGCAATGGGACTTAATAGTGAGATAGACTAGTATAAGAATGATAAGTCTACTCTTGTGTTTGAGTTAAGGCATGTATGCACACACACACACACACACACACAAAGTTACCAATGAATATCTTATTGACTACCCAAGAATATCTCACCTAGCACTAGATATTATGATATGATCCTTCAAATATCTTATCTACTACACCTAAGAATATCTCACCTAGTGATAGATATTATGATATGCTTATGTTTACACATATGATGCTTTGATGCTATATACAATATCAAAATAGAAATTGTAGCTTATGATTCATTATCATATATTTAAAATTCTGTAGACATGTGCTAAAAAGAGGCTCTACTTATAAGTCCAAACCGTATAAGAGGTCTTAGGAAATTTTAAATTCTATAAGTGACCATCTCTTGTTTCATATTTTTTTTTAATCATGATCGATAGATGTTGAGATATAAAAGAGATTTCTATAGTTATGGCTAGCTAAGATCCATTTTTATTGGGCCTATATGATTTTTTGGGTACACCTCTACAATGGAGTCTTTTGTTGCTAAACCAAGGTGTAGCTAAGAAGTAACAAAAAGTTTCACTAATTTTCCACAAGTTGAAGAGGACTCCAACAACTTTGTTTGTGTTGAGGCACAAGTTGAAGAGGACTCCAACAACTTGAATGATAAGACAAAGGATGCATATATGCTATTCTTAATCTATTCTCTTTGCATACTTGTCTCCTTGTAATTTAGTCAAGTTAAATGCTTGCTTCTTTTCAAGGACAAATGTTGAGCATGATATCACTAGTGATCCTCTAAAAAATAACAATCCTAATAGTGGTGAAAATGATAAGGAAGATGGGGCAAAAATCTAAACACTTCAAACAACTAGGAATGAAAGTGCCTCTAGGGCTAATGCAAGCTATACTACTCAGTCACTTTTATGCAAAGAGGAGAACTATCCCACCTTCAATTCCATTGTGTCACCTGATTCCTCATAAGGTAGTTATATTTGCCTCCTTTGAGTTGGCCTCATCTTGATTCCCACTCTCTACCTTCATGGCATGATGTGATTATGTCTTGGATGTGATTGTGGGATGTGGTGACCTTGTGTAGGTCAATGCTGAGGATGGTTTCCATTTCCTTTGCATGGAGATTGATGGCTTGCTACACAAAAGTGCCTCTCAAACATCACATGTGGAGAAAGGTCCTAATTTATGAGTAACACTTCTATCTTTGGACATGTGACTTGAGGCCTTTCACTATATTTTAGACATTTATATTGTGAGAGTAATGTCAATATAGCTATGGTTTGTGTGCAAAGATTTCTCTTTTTTGTATGGACACTCTGATATCACATGAAGTTCTAAGGTTTGCATAAAAAGTTGTCTTAAACATTTTTTGCCATGTGGTTTTTCTTATTAAATTTTCATGGAAACCTCTTGATATGCTTCAAAAAACACCACTTATTTTGTAAATTTAGCACACAAATTGTCATTCACTTTCATCCAATAATACTTTGTGATATATTTAGGTATTTCACCAAAATTAAGATTTGCAAAAAGCTCAAGAATTTGACAATTAGTCCTATTCCTTCACCCAATGAGAGTTTGTGATGACTTAATTTATATTTGTTTGATACAAGCTAACCAAAAGATTTACAGATGGAAACATTTTTTTTAAAGCCTAAAAAACTAAATAATTGCAAAAGCTCAAAACATTAAGTCCCCATAATGATGTGGTTGGTGTGTGATTATATTTGTTTTTCTTTTTGTATCATTACTTTGCCTTGAATTCCATGTGGAAGCCCAAGTGTGGTTGATATATCATGTTGAAAAATGCTTGCTAGCACTAAGGAGACTTTGCCTGAGTGATTGCATGCATTAGGTCATTTGATTTGTGCTAGAGCGAGTACCTTGTGACTATATGGTATGCATATTTTACTAGTTTTTGGTTGGTTATATTGAGAATATGCCATGTTGGTTTTGTTTTCTTGATGTGCATTCATGTAAATGCAAAGCATGAGGGTATATTGCATAGAGAAATTTATATATAGAATCGATAGATTGCACAAAAAAGCTTTAAAAAAAGGATTGATTGCAAAAGAACGAAAATAAAAGCTCACCAAAAAAAAATCCCCGTACTTTTCTTATGCTCGCTTAGGTTCATCTTGTACATGCCCAAGTTACCCCTTGGAATTTGTTGTTAAGAATTATTTTAAAAAGATTATATGTAGGAATTGAATAAAATCTTATTTTACGAATGCAGCTTTTGTTGCCCATTCATGGGATGGTAGCTACCTTAATTATAAAATATAGTACCTAGGAATCCATGGCAAGTGCTTAGTTGACGGTTTTCACAATTTCATTTGTAACCCCAGTGCTTGTCATTCTATTTGTAGTGATTGTGTCCACAACATTAGCAGCTCCTACCTCTAGGACCTTTGTAACTTTCTTCTTTGGGGCCATGGTCTTTGATCCCAAGATTGAAATGGGGATTTTTGGCGAAGGAGCTTGCGGGTAATTAGATTGATGGAATTTAGAAAAATCAAGAAGAGTCTTGATTTCACAGAGAAGTGGGATAGAAGGGATGGAGAATTTGATTCCAAGAGTTCACAGAAGATCCTTCTTATCTTCGTGACAAGAGTTCCCTTCCTCACACTTCTCTTACCCCACTTCCTCTTGCTCTATACTTCTAAGAAGGGACTCTCCTCTCTTGCTATCACTACTCTTAACGGCTCCCCATTCCTTGTATTTATAGATAAATTGAAGAAGCAAGGTCGTGGCCAAGAAGAAGAGCTATTTATGGAGGGTATCTTGGAAAATCAATAATCTAGAAGCTTTCAAGAAGCAATCTGATGTTGGCCATTTGATCTTTGAGGCCCAGAGAGGCTGCCAGACATGGCTTGATTGATTCGCCTGCTAGTTCTCAAATTATCTTGCTTCAATCCAAGCCTCTCCTCGAACTGAGAAGAGGGGGAGATTGTTGAAGTCAACTTGTTGTTGAATTACTGAAGGTGAATTCAAGCTTTTTGATCCAGGATCAATGGGGGGATTCATGGCACCATTTTTTTCAATAAAAAAAGGGGGGTGGCCTGTTTGCGACGTCTTCTTCTCCTTCTTCTTTATTTTTAAGCTTTAAATCTTAACGCTTTCTGATTTATTTTACTTGCCAAGTTTAAAATGTGTTTGGTCAAATTCAACTCATGGCATCGACTCATGGCTAACAACTCTTGTTCACGTGGTAACTTCTGTGACACATGGCTACAGTCCTTGTCAATCCGAAAAAATGTCAAGTTACGATCCTAGGGTCATTTTGCTCGAGATCTTCTCTTTTTAATAATTAGAGTTCTTCAAGTCCATTTTGCAAGAAGTTGGGAAGATTGAAAAATAAGGTCGGGATGTCGGGATATCACATGCCTTCATTGTCTCTTGAGCTTTTCCAGTGTTATCATTGCATTGCTTCATAAGAGCCTCCATCTTCTCTAACTCTTCACGAGCATTAGGATTCACATCATCATGAAACAATGCGGAAGGCACTT
Source organism: Lygodium microphyllum (assembly GCF_053477565.2). Lineage (NCBI taxonomy): Eukaryota > Viridiplantae > Streptophyta > Polypodiopsida > Schizaeales > Lygodiaceae > Lygodium > Lygodium microphyllum. The sequence continues at coordinate 82,564,090 of NC_141147.1, forward strand.
GAACCTTATAGCCATATAATGCTTCAAAAGGAGACATTCCAATACTCATGTGATGATTATTATTATAAAATTATGCAAGATGAAGCCAATGATCCCATGTGTTTTGTTATCATGGCAAAAATGATGCAAGTAAATCTCTAGCTATTTGTTGACCCTTTCAGTTTACCCATTCGTTTGTGGATGATAAGTCGTACTAGGAGTCAAAATAGTCCCCATAGAAGAGAACAAACGCCTCCAAAAGCTACCCATGAATTTAGTGTCATGATCAAACACAATCTTCATTGGCATTCCATGAAGCTTAAAGACACATTCCACAAACTGATTAGCCACTTGCTTTGTTGTAATTTGAGCCTTGGTTGGAATGAAATGGGTTGATTTAGTCAATCGGTCTACCACCACATAAATGCTATTCCACCTGTGTTTTGTTATAGGAAATCTTGTCATGAAATCCATGCTAATATCCACTTCCCATAGGAATAGGTAGTGGCTGAAGCAAACCACCGGATAGAAGAGTGGAATCCTTATTTTGTTGACATGGTGTCGTGATGCTGCGCGTCTACCACTACAAACTTGAGGGCGAAATTTTCTGCCAAGATTTTTGAACTCCTAAGTCAGCATCATTAGGGATTTATTTTCCATTGTGTGTATCTTTTGTGTCTGTATCTGCATGATGCACGAGCACATATAGATAGGCTAGGCACAAAATCTTCAATGAATTCTTTTTTTTTTTGTGGAGCATCGCTTGTTTGATTGCACAGCATGGATTTTATTTTGCAAACTGCACGAGTGAATGAGCACGAAATTCTTTTCTAAATCATGTTCTTGATAGGGCACAATTCATGGAAAAGCGGTTCACATGAAGGTTTCCATTCTCATAAGTAAATTTGGATTAATATTTTTGCCATGAAAGCTAAAAGATATCTGCTCATATTATGGATTTACATGGAGTATTGCTACATTCGACACTTGCATGAAGATGGTGGAAACTTGCTATGAAGATAAATACAAAGCTCATCGAGATTACACATTACTTGGGTAATGACCTCTCTTGAAATCTATGGAGATATAAAACTTGTTATTACACTTTGTAAAAAGGAGGAATGTTTTATTTCCATGGATAAGTGCCTTACAAAGAACTTAGACCCTAATTAAAACCAATCAATTTTAGTGCAATAATCTTGGTTAATAGCTTTTCTAAAAAAACAATAGGCTATTATGACAATTTTTAAAGGGTGAAAAGGCTGAGGCGGCATGACTGATGTCAGACTAGAGATGACGTAATTGATGATGATAAAAAACAAAGCTTTTGATTGGTGAATTAAACGGATAAAAGCAAAATGATATTAATGTCACCATTGATTTTACGATCAAAGTTTTTGGGAGCCTTCCCAAAAAGCTTATGGACTGGTGACAATTATAAAGATCAACAAGCTTGGAGGGAGTCACCGGGGGCAAGAATCCATGACTGAAGACCTGCTGATCATCATGCCGAAGACGGAAAGGGGAAGTTGCTAAAGAGGATGACGCAGAAGACAAGAAGGCTGTGTAGTAGCCGAAGGAACGAAAAAGTGAGATGCAAGAGAGTGCGGATTGAAGACTAGTGACAAGCTCTGAAGCTGACGACAGCTTGCGAAGCTGAGTACGAGGAGGAAAGTTGAAGACTACAACAATGAACAATGAAGAAGGAAGCTCATAGACAAGATGGACAGAAGGTACTGCAAAAGACAAGAACAAGGCCAAATTAAAGTTGACAAAGGGGCAAACTCTGAAGACAAAGCCGAAGGGATCAATGAACATGTTGAATGAGAAGACTGGTGAAAGAAAGGATGGCAAAGGATCTATAGTGCATCGAGTGCTGTAACTAATAGTTGAGGGGGTGCAGTTGATGAAGTGAAGCTTGACGATTGAATACAATATGACAAAGCTCGACTCTTCTATGGAGAAGTCAACATCCAATGCCACATGATTAGTCATCGATGGGCGAGCTAGCCAAGTTGCATAGACAGTGGGACCTACCACCTGTCTACTTTGACAACACAATTCGGACTGGCCAAGGTGATGGCTCACATGACTAGTGTTGTGGCAGAGCCCCTCCACATTACTGTGGGGCACATCTAGTGGGCGATAGAAGAAGACGAGGAGATGATGTAAAAACTAATGCAAAAACTTTTGAACAAAGGGAAGCATCCATGCGCCTCCTCAATTTTGCTCGTTGCCTCTCCGATTCAAACCCATTTGGAGAGAGAAAGGAAGATTCTCAATCAGGGCAGGAAGAGGAACAAGATGGCTGCAAGCTTGCCCGTTTTAATGGAGGATTTAAAAATATTATTTTTTAATCTTTCTCTCTCCTGCAAGGGGCAGTTCCTGCGTGTGAAGAAGAATGAAGCCCGGTTGGTGAATGCTCGTCCAACATGGTATCGGATTGCTTCCAAACCGAAGGTGAGCTGAAGATGGCAGTGTGGAGGCAGGCTGAGCATCAAACGGGCCTGATTTGCAGACCCACAACAAGTTTCAAAACCCAAAATAATAAAAATACATGGTAATGACATTTTTACAAAGAAAATGGCTCTTTTTTCGCATTTGATGAGGTTAGCAATGTTCATATGGACTGAAAATTGATGGACATGTTGTTTTCTATTGGTTTCAGTCTTTCATAATAATAAAAATCAAAAAATATACACTTAAAGTGTGGGAAATAAATGGGAAAACCCCGAAAAGCATGGTTTTTAGAGTAAAAATGGGGTTTTTGGGCTTAAAATCGAAAAAGCATGAAACAAAACACCATTAAAATCTACATGTTTGATGTTTAAAGACTCAAGAGCCATAGCTCTAAAATAATGCTAATTTTCTTCCATTTTTATTGATAATAAATAAGGAAAAAGTAAGGGAAAATAGAAAAAAATACTTTTTAAAAGGTGAAAAAATAGGGAATGGATGAGAAAAATTATGGATATATCTGTGGGTGTATAATGAGGATAAAGCATGAGGGTTTGCCTCAGGTTATCCCCATTTATATGTTTTTGTGAGTATTTACTGCTTATTTCATGCGAAATACACATAAAATCACCCCTTTACCTATGCAAGGAGGCAAAACCTTAAACGATAGGGGAGGAGGGAAGTTTGAGTGCTAAAATATAATATAAAATCTGATGTATTTGCTGCATTATTCATATAGGATGACGTTAATTTAAAAAAAGGAAAGTATAGCACGAGTGTAAGGCTCGGTGTCTTCTCTCATTGCAGCAATTATGCGTTAGTGTATGGAAACATGAAAAGAATGGATTTGCACAATGCACGAGGCTGCTTTTCCAATTGTTTGATCACTTAATAATATACACATTTGCATCAAGCATCGTTACATGGTATCAATTACAAGCTCCTGAATGCATAGCACTTGGTTTCTCTAGGACTTGACCCACGTAGAGAGAGTGAGCAACCCGGCTGTAGGTCTAGACGGTGGGTCAAAGGGGATGGATAAGTGAGGATAAGTGCATTCCTAGAATGTTAAATATATTGGCACTAAGAGGGAAGTTTGTTTCGAATGTGTCTATGTGTGAAAGCAACGCATCGAGGGGCCAATCCCCAAGATGTAGGAGAGCTGTAGTAGGGCGGTGGCAATCGGCTAGTGGGGTGCCCTGGTGTGTGTAATATGTGGCATTTATTGCCGATATATGTATAATCTCCCTCTGAGGAGATGGGAAAGGGAACATCCATTGGATTACAAACTATAAACGCGTAGTGATTAGTGTTTAGGATAGTGTATCCCTCGATAGATGCTCCTGGCCCGCGAGACCGTGTGGTGGTGGGGTTGTCTGTTGAGTGCATGAGGTCTGGCTAGTGCCTTAGCTAGTGCTGGCCCATTTTAGGTCCCATGAGTGGTGCATCTTCCGGGAGCTTCCTATAAGTGGCAGTCTCTGAATCTAGGTTGTAAAGGGACCTAAGTTTATAATTTCCATTAGGAGTATGCTAAGCTAACCATAAAATGGGGTTTGTTCAAGGATGGAAAACCCTAGCTTTCCCTATACAAAACTTACTGATGGACTTAGTTAGTTATCTAGAGCATGAGTCCTCTACAGAATATAATTTAGGTGATGAGAAGAGTAACCAGTTAGTGGTTACCCCATCCTCTAATGCGATGGCATGGGCCAAGGTTTGCCTTGGTGTGGTCTCTACCCAAGAGAAATCATGTATAACCATCCATCAACCTAGAGGGCATGGAATAAGTATGTTGGAAGCTATGGTGGTCATGGCATCAACAAGTGATTATGCTAAAGCCGTAGTGCCATGGGAAAAACTCGACACATAGTGGAGTGCAGTTATGGCTAAAACATCCCATGTGGTGGGGCATCGTGCCAAAATTTTAAATATCACAAGGATGTTAGAAGCCCTAGATGTAAAGGGAAAACCGTTGCTTAAAAGACACGGTCCTGAGGTCCTAAGTGCTAAGGATAAGTTTGCTTTTGATGAGGGGAAGAAGCTCCTAGATAAAGCCATCATGGAACTGCCTAGGAAGGGGCAAGATATGGAAGATCCTCTAAGAAAGGATCGGAATGACATGCTAAGAGCTATAGGTCTCCCTAGACCACTTTATGAGTTGGCAGAAAGGGACATTAAGGATAATATTAACCTCCCTACACTAGTAAAGGTGGAAATGAAAGAGGTTGGAGACCCTAAGACACTAGGGTTAGGCCATGGTTATGAGGATTTTAATGGCCTAGTGCTAATCCCAAAGGAAAGGACTAAATGCCCTCCTCCTTATAGGGATCTCCCAATGTTTCATGGGCTGGTTAATGAGGATCCGATGGTGCATTTACGAGAATATGGCCTAACTTACCTTGCAAGTGGGTTCAATGATATTCATCAGATGCTCGTATTCTCAAGTACCCTAAAGGGAGAGGCTAGAAAATGGTACTGGAGCCTCCCAAGGGGATCTATTAGATCCTTTGAGGAGTTGAGTGATCGATTTTTAGATGAATATGAGAAAAATGTGCCTATGACCCAAGTTTTAGGGCAGCTGATGCAGATTAGGCAAGAAGCCTATCCTTCTGTTAAAGAATATGCTAGAGCCTTTGATGATATTCTAAGGCTTTGGCCAAGAAGAGCTACTGCATTGCTAGGTGATGTGCTATGTGAGCTCTTTTTGAGTGGCTTAGAGATTAACATGCAAATCCAAGTGGGACAGCAGAATCCTAAGTCGTTAAGGGAAGCAAAGATGCATGCCATTGATTATGAGGGACATATTCAGAGATGTTGGAAAAACTTTTGGAGTTTTCCTCGCTCAGTACAAGTGCATCCTAGCTTCCAACCATTTCTATAAGGAGATAGCTCACTTGTTGATACCAAGGCAACCTATGAGAGGAACCTTGGTAGCCAAAATCTCCAAGCAGAAAATGGAAATAGTAGGGATAATATATCCCCTGGGGATAAAAAGATTCCAAGCCTAGTAAGTCCTGTCAAGGCTTGTAACACTTCCATGAGAGGTAGTTGTGACGGTGGAATTGATAGAACCATTAGGTCTACAAGCTTAGATGAGCGTTCTATGAGTGGTTCTAGTTGTGCTCCTAGTAAGGCTCTTGAGAGACCTTTCCAATTCATAGATGAATCACGCTTTCAAGTAGATGCTATTCCTTTTAGTAAAAGCATGGTTCTTATGGCTAAGTAGTTGTTGTAGAGTGGACAAAGGCAAGTAAAGCCATCTCATGTAGAGAATATGCGGCATGCCAAAGGTCCACCTGTACTAAATAGAAGCCATAAGGCTGTGAGGCCATCTAGTAATGGTGATAAATCCACAGTGAGTCCATTCGACCAATGTGGGTAGATGAGGAAGTCTAAGAATATGAAAAGGAATATGAGATGGTTTTGGAGGCCCAAAACCCCTAAAAATACTATTGGTGTATTAGATGAGGGGCCAGGAATTGCATGTGGACATGCTTTGATGGATTCCCAAGAGGATGCGACTAAAGGCCATAACGCGACATCTAACAATAGGGACCGCCACCCTGAGATGCATCTATGTGATGGGTCTAGGCTTGAAGCTCTGTCTAGTTTGGATCGTATCATTGACATATGTAATGGTCCAATTAGAGAAGAGTTGAATGATCATAAATCCATGATTCTCCCTATAGGAGGAGTTACTGGAAAGTTGGGACAAGTGATCCATTTGAATGACGACCAAGGGGATGAGATATATCAACCTAATGATGTCATTCATTCAACTCATAGTACCCAAGAGGATATGGCCATTATTACTGAGATATCAATAGAAAGTCTTGGGCTAGTGGATCTACAAAGAGCGTAGATCAAGCTTTTAGCTGACTCGCATGAGTAGCATGAGGCTAGTCCTCCTATTTTATGCTATCATTGGTATCCTGATTAGTTTGATAGGATGTGCTGTATATGCCAAGGAGATCGTATATTTCATGGATTAGAATGAACTATTCATTTTAGGCCAAGAGGGCCAGTTGTTTTCAGGTTTTAATGATCTATTTCCTTAGGCTAGGAGGGCCAGCTAGTTTGCAGTGAAATGTGCTATTTCTTTAGGCCAAGAGGGCTGTTAGTTATGAGGCAGTTAGAGAATCCTACTAAAATAATGATGGAAAGAGACAAAACCTTAAATATCTGAAAGACAATATATGAATATACGAAGGTGCATAAAAAGGGGTTCTAACCCCTATAAAAATAGAAATGGAAAGAAAGAAAAATCTTTGAGCTATTGTTTATTGCCTTGCGAAGGCCTGGTAGGTGCTTGGGGATGAGACAAGACCCAGGGCCGATGCCTTGTCTTCCTAGGGGTAGCTTCTAGCAGAAAAATAAGAATAAAAGAAGGTTGGAGCGAAAATAAAAGTGAGCGTTAGAAAAGGATTAAGTGTCGCCTTGCGCGGGCTTGGTAGGTTCTTGGGTACCGAGACAGGACCTAAGGCTGATGCCTTGCTCTCCTTGGGTCACTACGCTCATCTCCCTCCTTTTTACACACCTGAGTATGGAAAATAAGAGGCTAAAGACCCAATGTGCTAAAAGAAAATATTTGTTGATCAAGCTATCGGAGTCCTCACCTAGTAGAAGCTCCTAGTTGAGTTGTCCTTAGTTAGGTAGGTAGCTCAAACCACCACTGAGGATGACCTCTTTGCTGGTTCTTTTTAGCTTGACTGTATTGGGGCAGTTGGTTAGTGACTAGCTTTCCACTTTCTATCAGATTATACTAGGCCTACTCCTCGTGGATTTCATGCCTTGGTTTTGACAAGGGGGTAGGGTGAGAGCTGTGATGTGTTTTGTTGTGTATCTATTTTGTATCAGCCTGATGCTCTTTGTGGTTGTGTTTATGTGCAAATTCATTCGTGGGATTCGACGGGCTGAGTCGCCCTATCCCATGGTCGCCAATGAGAGCTAGATTTTAGGACCCAAGATTTGGACCCGTTCTTGAAGTGTTGAAGCTTGTTTTGGAGTCGGAAAGTGCCGGAGAGGTGTTAAAGAGCTAATTTTCATGAAAAATCAAACGATGGCGGATGGCTGAGCTAGAGTTTTCCTAGATGCATTTTGACATCAGGAATCCAACACAAGTCTCGGTTTGTCAATTGGAGGTCGGTTGACCCTCCATTTAATCCCTGCAAGGTTCGGCGTTATAAAGCAGCTACTAGATCGGTAAGTCATAAAGTGCGTGGGAGAGGCCAAGTTGATGGAGTTCGACGCTACGAAGCTATCTGTCCAATCGGATTGCAAATCGGAGTTCTGGGCCTTCAAAATTGAAAAATCCACTTACGGGACAGTGTGAACACAAAAAGATGAACAAAAACTCAGAAAATATACACTTAATGTGTGGAAAATAAATGAAAAAATACCAAAAAGCATGGTTTTTAGAGTAAAAATGGAATTTTTGGGCTTAAAATCGAAAAAGCATGAAACAAAACACCAATAAAATCTACATATTTGTTTTTTAAAGACTCAAGAGCCACAGCTTTGAAATAATGCTAATTTTCTTCCATTTTTATTCATAAAAAATAAGGAAAAATAAGGAAAAATAGAAAAAATGCTCTTTAAAAGGGAAAAAAATAGGGAACGGACGAGAAAAATTATGAAAATTTATGGATGTGTCTATGAGTGTATAATGAGGATAAAGAATGAGGTTTCACCTCAGGTTATCCCCATTTATATGTTTTTGTTAATATTTACTGCTTATTTCGTGCGAAATACACATAAAATCACCCCTCTACCTATGCGAGGCAAAACCTTAAACGATAGGGGAGGAGGGAAGTTTGAGTGCTAAAATATAATATAAAATCTGATGTATTTGCTGCATTATTCATATAGGATGACGTTAAGTTTAAAAAAAGGAAAGTATAGCACGAGTGTAAGGCTCGGTGTCTTCTCTCATTGCAGCAATTATGCGTTAGTGTATGGAAACATGAAAAGAATGGATTTGCACAATGCACGAGGCTGCTTTTCCAATTGTTTGATCACTTAATAATATACACATTTGCATCAAGCATCGTTACATGGTATCAATTACAAGCTCCTGAATGCATAGCACTTGGTTTCTCTAGGACTTGACCCACGTAGAGAGAGTGAGCAACCCGGCTGTAGGTCTAGACGGTGGGTCAAAGGGGATGGATAAGTGAGGATAAGTGCATTCCTAGAATGTTAAATATATTGGCACTAAGAGGGAAGTTTGTTTCGAATGTGTCTATGTATGGAAGCAGCGCATCGAGGGGCCAATCCCCAAGATGTAGGAGAGCTGCAGTAGGGTGGTGGCAATCGACCCGTGGGGTGCCCTGGTGTGTGTAATATGTGGCATTTATTGCCGATATATGTATAATCTCCCTCTGAGGAGACGGAAAAGGGAACATCCATTGGATTACAGACTATAAACATGCAGTGATTAGTGTTTAGGATAGCGTATCCCTCGACAGACGCTTCTAGCCTGCGAGGCCGTGTGGTGGGGTTGTCTGTTGAGTGCATGAGGTTTGGCTAGTGCCTTAGCCAGTGCCAGCCCATTTTAGGTCCCATCACTGATGTGCTAAACAATTTATGGCTACTAAGCATCAACGAAGCATCGGCGACTGCAATGGTTGAGGCCATGAAGAAAATGGCAATTCTAGACTTGTAGATCAGCGCTACTTCGACTGCTACAGGGCAAGCTGCTTTGAAGGAGCACTTCAAGAACTCCAAACAACGATGCGTCAAAAAAGAGACCGAGTAAAGCATTGCTGCAGAGGAAAAATGAGGTGATGAAGACAACAAAGGTGCTACTACAAAGGCTAGGCATCATTGGAATTCCACATTGGACTTACCACTAATTATCGAAGACAACCTTATTGTTTTCCTATCAAACCCACAAGCAATACTTTTTTTTCTTCTCTATTGTGATCCTTAAAGAACTTCAACTCAAGGTTTGTAAATTTCATCTTGAAAAAGATTTTTCACTTAGCCATTAAATTGTAGTACATGAAGGCTTAGATCTTGTGCTCCTCTAGCAAACTTCCTTCAATTCAAATTTATCCCTTATTACTTGGAAGTTCCTTCTTCATCAATTCCAAATATACTTTAATCTATGTTTTTATCTTGATTTGAGTAATCTTGATCTATCATTCCCACCTTGCTTGGCATCCCTGCGACGAGCGACTTCACGAAACCCCCCCTCCCCCCGCGTGAATCCCGTGCGACACTTGGTGAACCCGACATGAAAGCGTTGCTTCTGATTGCCAAGATGGGAGACTCTTCAAATACTCTGCCCACTTCATCATTGAGTGCTTCTTTCTTTTCAACCGACGAGATGAAGAATTTATTGCAAACTCTATCTTCGGCTATTATGATGCAGAATCAATAGATGCAGTTATCTATACAGCAACAACAGTAGCTACATCAAAAACAATTGGATTAACAACGAATGCTACATCAAGAACAAGAGCATACACATGGAGCAACCAAAGCGATCAAGGATGTGGTAAGTGAACATAAATTATTTGATGGTCAGAATGTCTCAACTTATCTTAAAACTTTTGAAAGCTAGATGCACTTTTTTGGAGTTCCTACCAACTGGAGCAATTATTTCTTATGGCTTGTCACGCCTACTGTGCGGGTTAGAGTGATTGATTTATTTGTGCAAGATTCAAACTGGAATGTCTTCAAGAAGGCGCTCAAAGATGAATATTTCCTAGAGGATTATGGTATTGCTACTCGGAAGACATTCAGAGAGTGGGTCTATCAGCCCAACAAAGGACTTGTTGCTTTCGAGTTATTGCGCAAGTTTGAAAAACTCTACAACCACTTGGATACACTTGAACAAAGAGCCCTAAACTGGGAGAAAGTGGAGTTATTCTTGTAGGTGGCTAATCCTGCACTTCAGGACGAGTTGGGAGAGCTTCTTGAAGACCGAACGTAGCCTATGGGATTAAAGACAGATTGGCAAGTTGCTATTGATGTTGTTTCTACATTGACGAAGAGGCAGAGATGGAAGGCTCGCTTACAAAACGGTATGCAAACACCTCTAACAATGTCTTCTCCTACCTCCACTTCTCCCACTTCTCCTACTGTTCCTTCCACTTCTTCTCCTACCTCTCATCCCATGTCTATGCCTATGCCTATGCCTATTCCTACGGCAGTTGTTAGGCTATCTGCCAAACCAACTATCGAAGACATGGTGGAAGAAATTTCAAATAACTTGAAGGATCTTTAGATAAAGATGGCTAGAAGAGAACAACAACTACTTAACCCAGCTCCAATTTATGTTCCCTCTTCTTCTACTCCTATGAATTCTTCCAGAAATGATCGTGTTCACTATTGCATATGGTGTGATAGTTTAGACCATGAGCGCAAGGACTGTCAAGACTTTGAAGAGGCGAAAAGATTGAAGTTGGTGGTATGGAAGGATAGGATGATATGTTTCAGAGACTCAGAGCAACCACTCAAAACAAATTTCGGAAAAGGAGATATGAAGAAATTATTGGAAAAAACTCTTTTACATTCTTCTTCTGTAAAGCAAGAGGTGGCAAGAGAAGTTGTTGCCTATGTCTTCAATTGGAGGAATTACCGAAAGATAAGTCTCCTTTATGGTCCTATGCACTGCATGCGGAAAAGAAAGGTAAAGCTTCTTCATCTGAACTTTCATTCATAGGATATGCAGTTAGAAAAGGAGCCGAATGGAATGATCGTGTAGATGTCTTCTCTATCTATGCTTATATTGCAAAATCTCAAGGATTTGAAGCACTTGTTGAAGAAAAGTGCAAAAGAGATAATGATCAACCTGAAGGATCAAAGAAAGTAACTAGGAAGAGTGAGCCAGTTCTTCAGCCTTCTTCTTCAGGATTAGAGCAAAGTATGGTTGATGTGCAAAAGCCAAAGATGCAAGAAGGCCAAAAGGCCCCAAAGTTAAAGGATTTGAAGCCAAAGAAGTAACCTGGATTCAAGCTACTATCCGACATCGAGACTTCCCCAAACTTGAAAAAGGTACTTGAAGATCAAATTCTTAATTGCAAGATTGAATTTACACTTGGAGAAGTTTTAGGGATTTCCAAGAGAGAGTTCCATGATGTTATTATTAACATCATAAAAAGAAAGCACCAAATTATTGAAGAACCATCACAAGATATGATCCATCGAGAGGGTTTTGCTGTTGCAGAGGCTATTCTTTATGAATTACAGATTGAGGAGGTTGATTCTGAAGAAGAGATCAATGAGGAATCTACAGAAGGATCTCTATGTATGCAGTGCAAGAAGTCTCTTCATCCTTTACTTCAGCCCGTGCAGTATGATGAGAAGGAAGATGCACCTAGATTGGTGCCTCGTAGCCATTTTTCTCGAAGTCACTGGGCTCCTGCGACTACAGAAACAGTCGTCAAGCTTGGTGACATTGAAACTCCTTGCGTTGCACTTTTGGATCATGGTTCCAAGATTAATGTAATTGTGCAAGGTTTATATGATACTGGTGATGGCCAGTTGATGTTGATCATGGTTGGCGCATGCGTGCGGCCAACAACACTACAGGGGATTTATATGCTGCTTGCCCAAATCTGAAGATTTCTATTGGTGATGTGGGTGAGTCCTATCATTTCTTTGTACAAAACTCTTGTTCTTATCCTATTATTTTGGGACAGCCATTTATTGCTAAGTCTCGGATGGAGACTAAGGTTCTGGAGGATGGATCTGCCTATGCACGAATCCGAAGCAAGGATGGGAAGATAGCTTTTCAGTTCATGACTATTTGTATTAATCATCAATGGAATAAGGATTCCTTGAGGAATTCTCAGCAGGAGAGCCAGATTTTGGCTAGGTACCACTATCTTGCAAGAGGATGGTGGTACAAGTCATGGAAAGCTCTCACCTCCTGGCAGCGACAGTTTTTCCTCATGTGTTTATGGTGTACCCACTAAAAGTACTTTGTGTTTTCAACATATTTCTGATATGCCTAGAGCTTCCAGGCAGTATGTAAAAAGAAAAGAAAAAGAATTAATGATTGCAAGTGTTTTACAGGAATGATGTCCTTTCATGCTCAAATACCATGGAAGAACTTTTGGTTTGGCTAAATGCTAACAATCAAGAGATGTATGTCTTACAGGTTCATTCTCTAGTGATGTATTGTGAGATTGGTGATTTCATGCTACAAAAGAATTTGGGTGCTAAGGATTTTGATCAAAAAGTATTCATTGCTGACATATTTCAACAAAAAGATTTGGGTGTTGCTGTTTGTACACAATAAAATTTGTGCTTTCTAGGGTTTTCTCATCATGAGGTGAAATTTGCAGGTTGTAGCGATGAAGCCACAATTCAAACAAAATATAAGACAGTTGACAAGAAGATTCGACCAGTTGAAGTGTAATATTTTTACAATGAAATATTATAAGACCCTAGTTCTCGTGCAAAAACAATATGAAATAATCTCCCACAACAAAAAAACTCAGGCCTAAGTGCTCCATCCTCGTGTAATAACAATATCATCCCCTGCGTTGTGCATAAGAAACCGTGTGCTTATAAACCCGCAAGTCACCACAGGAACTCCCCTTCAAGGGAAAAAGGACAATGAATAATTGCAAAAAAACAATTCTTTTAACTCCCTCTCTTTCTCCCGTTGCATGGCGGGGAGAGAGAGTGTGTGTATGAGTATTATGAAGGGGCATCGGGAGGAAGGCATGCGGCCGCCACCTGTGTGGCCACCCCCCCTCTCCCACTGCTTAACCATTCCCACCTCCACCTTATAAGAACCCCCCCTCCCAAGCTTTAGGGCATCATCCTGGCCTACCGCCATCACCGTCAAGTTGCCGCCAACACCGTGAGGCTGCCGTCAGGCCGCCGCCATCACAATCATCTTCATCATCCTCACGCGATTGATTATCATCATCTGATTAGTCGTCATCATCATCACGTCATCTCTGAAAATCAAAAGCTTGAGAAGCTTCTATTGAAGCTCCACTATACCAAGTTCACCCACGGCTTTTGGGTTTCATAGATCGTGTTCCGCAAGTCTTATTTCCTGCACTACGAAGGAGATCTCGAGCTGCAAGAAATCTCAGAATTCGTAAGGGGTCCAAGGGAG